>NC_137464.1:24308484-25032064 GCF_964235325.1 Thermobia domestica
ACAATCTGCCTTTTGATGTACTTGCAAGCAATGCTTTAGATTGTTTGAAGAGCGTCATAGAACCACTGGCCGTTCATTGGCTATTCACTTGCCGTCAGCGTAAAACGCTTGCGTCAAGCTTTAATGTAACACTGAATGCGAGATTGTTGTTTCGTTACTGAACTCCAGCTCGCGGCATGCTTGCACGCTTTTGAATCAAGTCGGATGCAAGTTTGCCGACTTCCAATGCAAGCTTACAGCAAGCGTTTGTAAGTTGTCTCTACCACTACGGTAATTTTTTTGCTGGAGATTACATTGCTCTGTGAATGTTAATACCACTAATGTGAAGTTGAAACAATAAAATGTAATGACTTTTGAGTGAATTTTGTTGGTCAAATTCATTGCCTTCGGGAACAAAATGTGAGTAAATATGTTGTGTGAAAGATGTTGCTTTAATAAGAATAAATATTATATACTCACCTTTTTTTTCTACAACCTCAGAATCAGAAACACGGGTCAGCACTTACCTGCAAATAGACAACAGACATACAATACATTAAATTATATTTTACTGCAATGAACAAGAATGAATGAAAACAGACCTCTGCAATGACTGGATATTAAAAATATTAATTAATGTTGTTATGCATAAATTTTCGAAAAAGAGTTGACCATGAAACAGCGATTTAGACTGTTTCGAAAACATTATCGCGGAAGGATTGTCTCGACTCGGAACATGTATCTCTATTCCTATTGGAATAGTTGCCTCATCTCTTACCTCGAATATCTCGTCTCGGAAAGTGTGTCTCTATTCCTATTGGAAGAGTTCTGTCTCAACTGTTATCTCGTCACTAAAGCCCTTTCTCGTCTCGTCTCGTAAGTGGTGTTGTGCACGAGATGAGAGATAAGCTTTCTAGTCTCGTCTTGTTTGATAAATTTCTGTACAAAATTTATGGCCTGATTTATTTTTTCTTAATTCCCTCTAGAAATGACCATAACCCTTGCACGAAACAACAGGGTGTAATATACTAATATTAAAACCAAATCTATTATTCGAGTATATTATACGTATATAGGGTTGCCAGATTTTGTAAGCAAAAAACCGGGACACCAATCTCAGGATATAAGATTACGGTTCCTACTCGTTTCGCCAGAATCAATTAATTAACTGTCTTTTCCAGATTATTATTCACAATTTTCCAGTTCATTCTATATACTACAATTAACACAAATTAAATCCCACAAGGAATATATTTAAAAAATGTGAAAAGGTAACGCATGAAGAGCTGCATGGCGTCTCTTATTTCGAATTCCGATTTGTTGTCTTTAACAGGTCCTAAATATTGCACCAATTACGACATACTCTCCATTTATGATTGAAGAGATACTTTTTTTTTTCTTTGTTGCGTCACCAGCCGAGTCAGAAACACTACTTTCCGTTTTTAAGTGAGACATACTAGTTCTTGCAGGTTGAGTTTTCTTTTCTTTTCAATCTGAAGAACGAAAACCGGGATAAACAGGTGTCCCGAAAGCCTTTTTCGGAACAGTTAATTCATTCATTGAAAACCGAGACTCTCCGGGAAAGGATAGGATAGGATAGGATATTTTGGATTTCTGGGCTTTCGGCATCTAAGGCCATTTAGCCCTTCACGATTTGAGGGATGACGTCCCTCGGCGAGCACACAATCCGGGGAAAGGGAAGGAAGAAAGGATTGGGGAAGGAAGGAAGCGGCCTGGGACCTAGAAGTTAGGTACCACCCCGGCATTTGCCTGGTGTGAATGAGGAAAACCCAGGAAAACCTCATTCAGGGTGGCTGGCCTGAAAAAGCTGTTACACTTTTTCGACCGAGTGACCCCACCGGGAATCGAACCCGGGACCGCTCGCACCGAAGGCGAGAGCGTTAGCGACTACGCTACGCGGGGCCACACTCTCCGGGAAAATCGGGACGTCTGGCAACCCTATAACGTATAATGACTAGAGTATTCTTAGAAGTTGATAAATACTTTTCATTGTGTTTGTGCAATTACTTAATTATTTTATAGTTTTTAAGTTATGAATCATTTAACAATAAAACCGTATTTAAGATCTAAGATGTAGGTGAACTTATTTTACCCACAACACTTGTAAAATATTTTGTTCTATCTCAATTTAAAAATTTATTTCTCGTCTTGACGTGTGTCGTTTAACTCGTTTTAGTAGAGATCACTCCTGGGAGGAGCAACTCTATTTACATATAATGTAAAAACAAGAATCAACAGTGGTGCCAATGAAAGGGGATCGTGCATCCATAACTATGGATGAATCAAATAATTTTATTAATTTCCCATGTAACGGGGGGAACAAGGCAAGGGCGCCGATCCTGAGGGGCCAGGGGCCCGAACCCCCCCAAAGCTCATGTGGGCCCCCGTTTTGTATTTATGAATATACAATATTTGGCATAATTTGAATGCAATTTGTCTTAAAATCCTCATTTATGCCTTCTGCATTCGAATGCCGCCCCCCCTTCCAAATTTACAGAGAAATCGGCGCCCTTGATAGAGCGCTTACCTCTGGTGTGTGGGTTCCCTGGTTCGATCCCCCAACCAATTAAGTTTGTGGTGGACAACATCGTGTCCGTGGTCTTTCTCGCGGCACTCTCGTTTCCTCCTATACTTTCTCAATCTACCAATTCTTCCATTATCACTCACTTGCCTTAATCATCGTCTTCCTTAGCCTAAAGGTCATAATCGTGAGACGTTAAACTGAAAGATTTCATTTCATTGTAATTTCATTTCCGATGTAACGAAAATGCGCGGTACCGTAAGTTACATTTATGGATCTAAACAACACGGTTGCTAGGTAAGAGTATAGATAGACATTTCATTTGTTACATTTATTTTCACGCAAAAAATGAAATCTTTCAGTTTAACGTCCCACGATTATACTCTTTAGGCTAAGAAAGACGATGATTAAAGCAATTGAATGATGATGGAAGAATTTGTGGAATGAAAAATTGGGAGGAAACGAGAGTATACCGAGAAAACCCAAGGAAACGATCATGTTCACCACAAGCTTACTTGGTCGGGGATCGGACCATGGGCGTCTCTGGCGGGGGGATGGGGGGACTCGTTCCCTCAATATTTTGAAATACGAAATATTCAATATTTTATTTTAATTTAATTTATTTAGATACTCACTAGCAGTTAGATCATTTCCTTTGATGCCCCCCCAAATTTTACATGCCAGAGACGCCAATGGATCGGACCACCGACCCTACTCACCAGTGGTAACCGTTTTACCACTGAGCCACCGCGGCCCCTTATTTTCATCATTTTATTTATTTTTTTAAGTTTCTTCTTTAAGAAATTTAAGTAAAAATCATAATTTTCCCTTAGAGTCCACAGTAAATAAATAAATAAAATAAAAATAAGAAGTACATACACTTCAATGAAAGAAAACTTCATATGGTGCGTTAGTACTAAACTTAGTTACACACCAGAAGTAAATACATGTTATAATAAAGCACAAATACAGGTTCCTTCCACTTGAACAGTTACTGGATTGTGCTCAAAGTTGTTTCACTGTATAATGATAACGGAAGAAGCCGGACTTATAATAATATGCCGTTTTCTGGATCTTCCCTTGTGGACATCATAAATGGCATCATGCGTTTCAGAATTACGACAAAACCATGAAAATTGTTAAGCGTGTACGAAGTTCTGTTTCACCTCTTAACCGATACCCTCACAATTATGAATGCTTCTTTCAGCTGTCAAAAATGCCAAAAAAGGATTTTACTACACGAATTAGCTACAAACACATTTGTGAGTGTCTGAATGATAAGTTGTGAAGTACTGAATTGCCACCTGTTGAGTATATTAGAAATCACGACGTTTATAAGTACTGTATTCTGTATTCATAATTGTGAGGGTATCTGCTGAAAGGGTTAAGAGGCCTCATCCCGGTGAAATTAAAATACCGCTAATTTTACAGTAATTATGTGATATCTTCAAAAGATAATTGAAATGTGGAACAAGAGCGCCCTAGACAATATTATTTTGCGTCAGGTACCGTTATCACAAGTCACCTAGTGGCTTTCTCTTTTCAGTCGTTTAGACACGCGAAAATAAATGCCGATTTTCAAAATTGCTCGAAATCGAAAGCAGATAAGTGAGTCGTAATAACGGTATCTCATGTAAAATGATATTGTCTAGGGCGCCCTTGTTCCACATTTCGATTATCTTTTATCTATTTGAAGATATCACATAATTACTGTAAAATTAGCGGAATTTTAATTTCGCCGGGATGAGGCCTCTTAAGTGGCGTTTTAAAAATTGAAATACCACTTTTAAAGGAGCTTTCTCAAATGAAGCTTGTACCGGCCATTTTGTTTCACTATTATAAGTCACGGGTGTCAAGAAAATACCGACATCTGTTAAGGATATAACGTGTTTCGGAAACAATGTGCAGATACTATTTATGAAACTGTGCACGTTCTGTATTCAAAGATTACCGCAAATGTAATTATGGTACATTATACAGTTTTTTTTTCTTAGGAGGAACCATCAGCAACAAATGATGGCGGAAGTACAGACGGGAGTACGTCGGGCTTGACTCATTTCTTTCGAACCCGCCGGAAACAAATGATACCGGAAGAATGTCATACTCGACTCATTTCCTTGGGATTCACCGAAAATAAATTATGCTGGAAATACCGGAGGAAGTACGTCATGCTTGACTCATTCTTCTCGAACCCACCGGAAACAATGGATGCCGAAAATATGTCATGCTTGACTCATCGGAAACAAACGATGTAGGAAGTACGCCATGCTTAACTCATTTCTTTGAGACCCACCGGAAACAACTTATATCGGAAGTACTGGTAGAAGTGTGTCATGCTTAACTTACTTCTTTCGGACCTCCTCGCAAACAAATGATGCCGAAAGTATGTCATGCTTGATTCATCGGAAACAAACGATGTCGGAAGTACGTCTTGCTTGGAGCTCGAGCAAATACGCATTGAAGGTAGTGAGTCTGAACTCCAGTGAGTGTGAATCTGAGCTAATGTAAGAAATTCATTGAGAGTAATGATTCGGAGCACGAGTGAATACACATTAAGCATAATGAGTTCGAGCTCTCATTTCTTTGGGGCCTACCTTTAAGAAATGATACCGAAAGTACCGGTAGAAGTACGTTATGCTTAACTTATTTCTTTCGAACTAACAGGAAACAAAAGATACCGGAAAAATGTCATGCATGACTCATCGGAAACAAATGATGCCGGGAGTACACCGTGCTTGACTCATTTCTTTGAGACCCACCGAAAATAAATAATGCCGGAAGTACGCAATGCTTAACTTTCTTTGGGACTTACTGGAAACAAAAGATGCCGGAAGCATGTCATGCTTGACTCATCGGAAACAAATGATGATGGAAGTACGCAATGCTTGACTTATTTCTTTGGGATCTACCTTTAACAAATGATATCGGAAGTACCGGCAGAAGTACGTCATACTTAACTCATTTCTTTCAGACCTACCGGAAATAAAAGATGACGGAAGTACATCTTATTTGTCTCGTTTCTTTGGGACTCATTGGAAACGAATGTTGCCGGAAGTACAAATGGAAGTACGTCAGGCTTAACACATTCATTTCTTTGAAAGCCATGGGAAACTAATGATGAAGAAAGTACGTCACGATTGACTCATCTCTTTGAGATCTACTAAGAACTAATGATGCCAGAACTCGTCAGGCTTGACTTATTTAGTTCTTTGAGACGCATCAGAAACAAATGATGCCGAAATAACGTCATGCTTCACGCCTCATTTTTTTGGGAGGACCCACCGGATATAAATGATGCTGGATGTACTGCGGAAGTACGTCATGGTTGACCTATCTATTATAATATACTGATGACCTATGATCACTTGTCTGGTAAGAAGATCTGATTTCCTTTATCTCTGAACCAACCATGAACACAGGAAATTAACCATTAGAAAAACGAACAGAAAACATTGGGATTACTGTTGCTATGTAATTCCGGCATTACAATGAAAATTTAACGGGAAAAAAGGTTTATTGCCAAAAATATTAAGGTAGATTATGGGAAAATAGTAGAATACAAATATTGAAATTACTGCTGGCAATGAACGTATAAATTGCACAGGAAATAAGATATTATCTTTTTTTTTTTAAAAAAAAAAAAGTAAAAAGAGTGGAAGTAATGTTATCTGTTATTCTGGGATGAATCTATTTTGGGAAATGAGTTTTCATATGCATAGAAATATTGAGACAGATTTACAAAGAATGAAATATTAACGAACAAACAAAGGATCCTCCATTCTACAGGTATTGTCTCATATTATCCCTTCATCTCATCCTACACAAAGCGAATTTTCCTGGCCAAACGGTTAAGGTACTGTTTCAAGTATGCATGGTCCAGGGTTCTATCAGTGTCAAGGGCATTTTTCTTGTATAAGAGTGCGATTCGGATACCTCTTGAAGTAGCAATTCACGTCTTATACATGATGCCCGGAAAATTTCTGTGCACTGAAAGTAACACCATTTCGAAATGATTCGTATGAAGTATATTAAAAATGAGTTTCTACCCATGTACAAACACGTCTGCATACACTTCTGCACGTTAAACTCCATCGTGGCTACGTGGATAATGTACGCGCCTTTGACCCAGGAGACCCAAGGTCGATTCTTGGTGGGAGCTCAAAAGGAGCTGATCCTACATGGCTTCCTCCACACTTTCCCGCAATTCTTCATCTGTCCCGTACTGACGATGAGACACGTGTGACTTGATTATTACCCGCAATGAATTGTCTAATATTCTAAAGTCTGGACTTCGTGGGGACCATTTAAATGGGTTGGAGATGTTCGAGAACCACGAACAATTCATCGACCTGGAAACTGTTCATTAAGGGAATTGTTCTCGCTGTCTCTTACAGGTTTTGCTCTACGGACATATACAATGGCCACCCACTACTTTTTGAACGAAGTCTTTGGGGTGACATTAAGAGTCGTGGGGCACACCAAAACTGCTCTCCAGACATTGACAAGTATCTCAGTGGATCAGTCAGTGTGTTGCTTGTGCACAGAATGGGGAAAACTGGAGATATATCAGAATTTGATACAACTGAGAACAAGCGTCTCAATAACAGCGCGACTTGTCACATTTTCCAGAGCTGCTGTGGTTACTAACTTCTAAAAGCGGGGAAATGACTATGAAGTCATCATCAAACGACAATATTTGGTGGTGCCACACCTCTTTAAAGGCATAGAAAGTCGTTGACTGTCGAGGTTGGTACAACGGTGCCATAGTACAAATTGTGGCACCATTAATAACAGACTTTAACAGTGAACAAAGTATGAATCTGTCTGAGCACACAGTTCACTGTATACTATTAGATATGGGCCTTTGCGTCTCAGACGTGTACTAATGTTAACTGCACGGGATCGTCGATTCCAACAGGAATGGGCATGTTCCCATCGTCATTGGGCTGATAAGCAATTGTACAGCGTTGCACTATCCGAAGAATCACGATACTGCTTTTATTATATTGATGGCTGGGTTAGAATTAGGGATGCGCAAAACCGGTTTTTTAAAAACCGGAAACCGGTTTCTAGTAAAACCGAAAGCCGAAAAACCGACATTTCGATTTTCTTCAAAAACCGGTTCGTTTTTTTACCGAAACCGGTTTCGGTTTTCTTCAAAACCGGTTTGGTTTTCAACGAAACTGGCTTCGGTCAAAACTTTTGCAGAACACATAAAAGTATTTCTGTGGAAACGGATTCGGTTTCCGGAAAACAACGAAACACTATTCTGGTAAAAAATAGAACAAATTTTGAAAAAAAAAACAGTTGAAAAAAACCGCAACCGAATCAGATGAAAAACCGAACCGGTTTTTCTAAAAACCGAAAAACCAGTTTTTGTGCCCATCACTAGTTAGAATCCATTGTCTTCCAGTTAAAGAACTGCTCGAGACGTCCATAGTAATACTATAGAAACCCTGTGGCTCCATTATGATTTCGGAAAACTTCCCATGGTCATTCATGTGTAAAGCAGTACGTCTGAAGTAAACCGTGACGGCTCCTAGATATGCAAACTCATTGCTGATCATGTACACACTCATTCATATCGGCCATGTTTCCAGCTGGCGATGCCATCTTTCAACAGGACAATGTTTTTTGTCACAAGATCAACATTGTGCTGCAATGCTTCGAGGACAGTGGTAAGTTTCAGTTGCCGCAATAACCCCCAAACTCACTCGATTTTAACCCAACTGAACACCTTTAGGATGTCATTGAACGTCAGATCCGAGTTCACTATGGAAATTACAGAAATTAATTAACTTGTATGTGCAGTTGTGATGCTCCATGCCTCCAGCCATCGACTAAGGTCTCATTGCTTCCGTGCCACACCCCATTCTCCTGTCCTGTTAGCCAAAGGTGGGCCTACCAGAAATTAGATAGGTGGACATATAGTTTTGGCTGATGAGTGTATATTGAAACCACAAGTGGTATTAGTTTCATACTACTTTCGGTTTAAATAGAGAGTTATGGATAGAGATGATATCTATTCTTCATGCAGTATATATTCTGTATTCGCTATTTCTTGTTATTTCTGCTATGATACGGAACCTGTCAATAGACGGACGTACACTCAGGTCCAAAATTATTGTCACATGTCTATAAATATGTTGTTGTAGAAATATAATTTCATAACGATTTCACCCGGTATTTCTTATAATGTTAATATGTGTATTACAGGCCCGTAGCCAGCCCAAAAACTTAGGGGGGGCGGCTGAAGTTAAGGGGGGCCCGATCCAACCATATGATAGTTCATCACCATATTATAGTTCTTTTGCAAGCCTACTTTAAAATTTTTAGGGGGCCAGCCAAAATTTAGGGGGGGCCCGGCCCCCCTTGACCCCCCTTGAATACGGGCCTATGTGTATAATCGGCAAAGACATGTATGTGTCAAATTTCATGTCAATAAAGCGAAAATAAATCTTTCTTCTCCATTTAGCAACATTTTGTTTTACTCATTCTAATTTTCGTATTTATAATTCCTTCCTATGTAATTTACCACAAATATACATTTCCCGATTATACACATAGTATCAGTGTTAACAGTTCCCTGCAAAATCATTATCAAATTATATTCTTACAAAAGGACAGTTATATATATATGCGACAATCATTTTGGACATGAGTGTACATAGTCGTTTTATGAAACTTCTCATAATTGAATTTTCTAATGTATTTAAAAAATTTTGTTGAGAGTTGTAGAAATAAATTTTTTATTAACGTTGTTTGTATATCGAGGTGTTTGTGTTTGTTATATTGAATAAATACTTATAACACTCTTAACTTGTCGACTATCAAATATTTAATTAATTAATTATACCAGACGCTTGAATAAATATTGTCCTTATATTAAATCAAATGCGTTTGTTTAATAGAGTAACTCATATTATTTATTTTCCACGTTAAAAAAAAAAAACAGAAAATTTAAAACTTTTTGTTGTAGTTTATTTTATACCAGAGGTTTCCAATCTTGTTTACCTTTCGCCCTTCTTCGTAAACTTTGCATTCTTCACCCCCTTTCCTTTCCACTTGTTAGGCATACGCAGTGGCGTATTTACGATTTTGTTTCGGGAGGGGCTTTGCTAACTTTCGGGGGGGGCTTTGCCTGGAAATGTGAAAATTCTGCGAGATATTTCATTTACTTTACTATACTAAGTAAGATTTCGGGGGGGGGCTTGAGCCCGGAAGCCACCCCCCTAAATACGCCACTGGGCATACGTGATTTTCCTTTCTGGCCCTTTCTGGGATTTCAGACGCAGTATTGAATTCTGAAGTTTTCAATAACGTAAAAATCTTGAAAGATAAGTGCAATGATATAAAAGAAGAAGAAGAATGTGTATTTGATCAACTCCCGCAGTACCATATGAAACATTCTCTTAAAACTGTTTCAATGTGAATATAGGACAAAAGAATATTTTCAATCCGATTATATGGAACGATAATCTGTTATAAAGAAAGTAATGACAACGGCATTAGACTCATAAACTTTGCAATGTCTAAACACCTTGTCGCAAAGAGTACAAAAATTCGCACATCGTGACATTCATAAATATACTGTGACCTGACCATTCATAAATATACTGTGAAATAATCACATAATCAGGTTGATCACATTTTAGTAAATAGATGAAAGTCTAGCATAATTGATGTTAGTCACTTCGAGGTGCTGACTGTGACACTAACCATTAACCTGGTAGCAGTGATTATAAGAGAGATTTTTGTTAAAGAAAAAAAAAAGAAAATCTTGAGCATCTGAAAACAGAGAGGTTTAATTTATACAAATTATACGAAGGTAAGGCGAGAAGAAGGGATAGGTAGAAACGTTTCTATGTTTTTTTTTTAAAAAAAACTTTATATTGTTGTAAGAGTAGGTGCCATCTTTTCTCTCAACTCCCTAATCAACCTGGAAGTCCATGAAATCAACCGTTTCCAGATTTAACGTTGATTGCTATAAAGTAGAAACCGGAATACTATACATAGTGAGAAGTGGCTGTCGGCAATCAAGCGTCCCAGAACTAGGTTCGTATTCATATATTGTGCGCCCCTGTGCTCTAAATAATTTGTCTCCCTCCCCCGAAAATGACCAATAGAGTCGAATTCACAGTTTTGGGGTCACAGAGATGAATAGTGACAGTTTTAATCCGATTCAACTTTAAAGTCATACTCCACTCCCCAGGGAGTTTTTTTTTTTTTTAAGTAATCGAAAAGGACAGATGTTAGTATTGAATTCATAGTTTTTGAGCTCGCTGAGTTTACCGATATTGGTTTTCATGATGTTCAAGTTCGTTCTCACCCCTTGCGGTGGGGGTGGGAGAGGATGTCTTTTTAAAAAATATTAGATATGCTAGCTAATTATTAACTACTGTAATTAGAACGAATTAAACACATTAACATATTTTCTCGCGCTTGCGCGGGACTCCGCGGGTTGCTGTGAATCTTAAAAACATCCAAAATTTTGCCGCCCCCTAAATTCTGACGCTCCAGAACAGAATAGCACTTACCTAAATATGGGCCTGCTCAGAACATATTCCATCTTCACTCTATTCTCTTGACTAAAAACTGGACGTAGTAGAAATCTACTACCACATTCGGTTTCAATATCAATTGACAAAATATTACGCCATACAAACCAAACTCCTTCACGTGGTGCACACGTGACACAGCTACTTGTTTATGTTTTCAGTTAGAAACCCTTCTCCTTATGGCAGAACAAGATATGCTTTCTGAATATTGCTCAGGGAGTGGGCGTTACATATTGTTCTATCTCCATTGACTTCCTTATGGTCACAACTGTCATAAAACATGGGACGTAAAATAATAATAAAAAATAATCATAAATGAAATATTTCAGTTTAACGCCACTATTATGCCCTTTAGGTTAAGCGAGACGATAGTTAAGAGTTTTCATCACGGCCAAATTAAAATACCGCTAATTTTACAGTAATTATGTGATATCTTCAAATAGATAAAAGATAATCGAAATGTGGAACAAGAGCGCCCTAGACAATATTATTTTACATGAGAAGCCGTTATCATGACTCACTTATCTGCTTTCGATTTCGAGCCATTTTGAAAATCGGCATTTATTTTCGCGTTTCTAAACAGCTAAAAACATAAAGCCACTACTAGGTGACTTGTGATAACGGTACCTCATGCAAAATAATATTGTCTAAGGCGCTCTTGTTCCATATTTCAATTATATTTTATCTATTTGAAGATATCACATAATTACTGTAAAATTAGCGGTATTTTAATTTCGCCGGGATGAAAACTCTTAAGGTAAGTGAACGATTATGGAAAGATTGGTGGAATGAAAATGTGGGAGGAAACGGGAGTACTCTGATAAAATTTATGGACACGATGTTGTCCACCACAAACTTACTTAGAACTGGGAATCGAACCAGTAACCCCAGGCACTAGAGTTAAGAGCTCTACCGCTAAGTCACAATATCCCAAAGTAAAACAGAAATTTCATGTGATTCCATTTTTTTTTCAATCCAAGCACCCAAGCCACTGTATTTTTAGCATATAATTGTCTTAAGAAATTGATTTCTGGATAAAGAGAAGAACACTGTTCAATTTCTTTCTTCAAGAGGCAAATAAATGTACCGGTACTTGACAAGCGCTTAGGTAATAACACACATTTAACGAAAGAGCTTTATGTTCTAATAACGATTGAAACATAAAGTTTCTTACATTTTGGATATCGATTTAGTGACACAGGACTCTATAACTTTGTCACTTAATCAAACAGTTTTGCTCAGTATTCCCCCCCCTCCCCCACGAAAGTAAGAACAAAAAAGCAAATGTTTAAACAACGTTTCATGTGAAATGTGAAGACTAAAAGAAAAGTAAAGACTTGAACTTCTGAAAACCGTTGTTGGCGATATGAAAATTATACACTATTCAAACTCTTTTGTTTATTCTTTGGAGAAGAAACAATATGTTATACTACACATACGTACGTGATGCATGTAGGATTACTATCTTTCCACAAGAAACTGTGAAGAACAGAAATGGGTAATTTTCCGAACTCTCACTACATGGTGATGGTTTCAGAAGGTTTCCAACCAATGCTGCCAACCTAAAACATTATTAAATCTCATTTTGAGAGGCAAAAAGTCCTATTTTGCCTCTAAATTTTCCATGTTATACTAAGTACAAATAGCTATATATTAAAATGCTAGGTTTACACGTTTGTGGTCAAGAAAAGTGTATATGTTTATGGACGTATATATATTTGTGGCCTATTTTTGTGACAATGATATCTCGGAAACCAGAAGCTCTAGAAAGATGCCGTTGTCACTGATCGATTTCAAATTGTGTGTAAATTGTCCAGTTCTAATTGATTTTTTTAATGCCCGTTATTTCATTATTACATTTTTAGGGGTGCACTGGAAGTATTGAAAGGACCCTGTGTAAGTTCTCGTCAAAAATAAAAGTTCTACTTCTCTCGCTTTTTTGCTGTATTCCTATAGATATAAAGGCAACTCCTCAGGAAAAAAATATTTCGACGACACTGATAACGATTTCAAGAAAGTAGGGCCAAAATACAGCAAATTTTTATAATGGAGTATATGGGAAACTACATGTTATATTCGGATTTTTGTAGGTACCGTCCACAACTCTGAGATCAATGATTTCCACATATGATGTGCATCAGAGTACGGGACAAATAATAGGTAGAAACGAAAGTGGTGTTATGTTTCCTTTGGCTGATACAGGGTGTTGAAATTGGGCACCATCTGGTAGTTTAATAGACTGTATGGGAGAGTATTTGGTGGCTGAGAATTGTATTACGTACCATCAGCGCCTCCGAAATGCTGATCAAGATGATGTGGTATTTCTCCCGAAGGCAGGGCTGTGACCCTAAGGTCCCTGGGCAAGGTGAACCCACGATGGTTTGCCATTGCCTGCCATGAGATGATGACGTCCGAAGGATGGAACCTACAGTTGAACAAGGGATCCGAACTTCCTCTGTCCCCACCGGGAATCGAACCTGAGATCCCTTGATTACAAGGCGAAGAGCTTATCCATTCATCCACCGGGGACATATTCTGACAAATAAGACCATTGTCATATTATGATGTACAGCAGGGGCAAATAATAGTCCCTTGAAAACGTCAGTGGCATTATGTTCTGTTTGACCGATCCGGACGTTTGAGATTGTGTATATGCAAACATTCGATTCATAATCGCTATCTGTCTGTTGCGAGGCTGCCTCTATCGAGGGAAGTACAGTAGAAGCGTCATTGTGGAGGTGTTGATTTCTGTAGTAGCTTTAGTGACTGCAAGTAGGTGGTCATCGATTCGTGTGTTGTGCCTACTTCATTGTGCGTGCAAAAAGTTGCAATTCCTGCATGCTTTTGTCCAGTGACTTTTGTTGTTCTGTTTCTCGCGACATTTATGAAAACTTTGTTGTTGTGTACTATCTGGTGTTATTTTCTGGTAGGTTTCGCCAGTGTGTAAACGTGTAATGCAAAGGCCATATTATTCATTTTAAAACAATTTGGTGACGTTGTGACAAATGGCTTCCGGTGGAAGCATGGATAAACATCGGCAATGTTCCGTATGCGAACTATGGTTTAGAGGGCAAAGAAAGCGCCCGGTGTGTGGAAATGAGTTCTTACAAGAGGTTAGTTACATGCGGGGGAGCAAAGGTAAGTCATTCCAGTGCTTCGGTCCGTCACCAGTACTATGTACAACATGCTACATAAAGGCAAGTTCTTATGTGAGAAGTGTGCAGAAACAACCAGAAATGGGTAGTCAGGGATGGATCTCAACGGCACATGAAGGTACATAACAGTAGTGTTACAAGCGCTGAAACCAGACTGGGCATGTTGTTAACGAAACTCAGGCATGATCTTTGTAATGACTTTCTGGGAGCAATATTTGGATATTATAACGACTCTATAGAAAAGCGTCGTCAACCTGGTCCGTCTTGTAATATATAAGTTACGAAGCGATAATTACTTTTCTTTATGCAAGAATCAACTCAGATATTCAAAGATCATTAGTCTCACCTTTATTGCTTGATATGTCTTAAATATTCCTTTTTAAAACCGTGAAATACATAAATTCACTTGACTAGGTCAACACATAACATGTACATAGTCACAACTATCCCATAATAATCTCTTACATATATTAAAAACATTCTTCTTTTCTGTTAATTTAAAATGAACATTCTACTAAGTATATTACATATTTATGAGCACTTTTTGCCCACGGTACAGGTAAATATTATACTAACTAAAGTATTTCGTTATAGAAAATGTCGCCCGATAAAGGGACTGAATATAAAAGTCATGAGTAGGCTTGGCTTTTATATTCAAGAACCACTGGTCTGATTAGATTAATGTTCGTACATTACATATGTTCTTTATATTTTGATCACACCTCGTATATATCTTCATTACTTTTTGGTTAACCCTCATATATATATAAAATATTAGTTATTATCATTCACATAAATACATTTACAATAAATCTTTGATTTCATTAATATTTCTCTTTTATTACATTATTATTTATTCTTTATCATTAAAAACATCGTCGCTTAGAAATATAATTAACGAGGGTGAAACACAAATTATCAAGATTACTAGTTTCGATCATTATTACAAACGATGATGTGACAAATAATATTTGTTCTTTTCGGGCGCATTGTATAACAAATAAGTTAGATGTTGCAATTGTAATGTATACATAGTAGCACTAAGATGTCCAAAATAAAGAAGAATTTCACTCAAGGTAGTCATTGAATAATTGATTTTATAGAATGGATCTTATTCTTAACATAATCTTTGATAATTAAACACAAATCAATCTAATATAAATAATTTTTGCCTTTAACTAATTATAAATTGAATTATGATTCTTCACATTAATAAGAAAGAATAAAAATTAAACATAACCTACGTTTGAATAATCAAATGGAAGTAAATAAATTTATTTTACAGAAACAAAAGACACCCTTTTGTTATTATATAAACACGTTTTTCATTATTATTATTATTTTTCATTCTTATTTATTTGAGCATTTCAAATACTTATAACAATCGTTTTCATTATTAATATTAACACAAACTTTAAAACGAAAATTCACAAGAATCTATAACCAACATGGGTTTAACCTAATTTCGTTAACGGTAATCATGTTACATTCGCACTGGCATATGAATCTAATAAAGTGCATTGTACCGCACAATCGTGGTTAGGTTCTACATTAGGTTGTACATGTCTTTCATCGTGATTTGAATTTGGATACGAAGTACCATCTCGTGAACAATGATTATGTCTATACATAGGATTGGTAGCATCTCTAGGATTTCGACATGTATTTCTATTATTTTTGTGTCTACTTCGGTTGATTAGGTTAGGCGGATTCCCTACATAGCCTTGTCTATTTTGTTCATTTTGATTGCTAGAGTATACTCGTCTTAGGTTCGGTTCAGTATTATTCACACTTCGGATATTCAAATTCCGAACAGGGACCAAATGATCTGAATTATTCTTATTTTTACCCATTCCTGATTGTGTTAGATTCATAGCATGGTATTGAGTTTCGTAGCATTGTACAAGCATTAATAAATGACTGAAACTCATACACTGTGTGGAAAATAAGATCTGCTGTAATTTAAATGGAAGCAAATTGCGAATCGATGCAATTATTCTTGATTCCGATTGCAAGGGATTAACAACCTTTAATTCATTATAGACATTTACAACAAACTCTACAATAGATTTGTGCAATCGAGGATTGAAATGTTGATTTCTAAGAGTGGCATCTCTGTTTGCCAGCAAAAAGTCATTTTCGTAATTCGCGATCAATGCCGCTTTAAATTCCTCATATGTACTAATGTGATCACGTATTGCCTTAAACCATAAGGAACAAGGTGGGAGTAATACATGGGGTATTAATTTCATGTATTGTGATCGGTCGATAGACATTATATTGCATTCGTCTTGGAATTTCTCTAAGAAAGAACTAGCATTTTCATTGCACTTACCACTAAATTTACTCATGGCTTTGATTTCGCTCATCTTGACACTTAACTTTACCTTTCTTTTCTCACTCCTTGTTCTTGTGGTGTGATTGTTCCGGTCCGTGGCGTGTTGTGTCATGATACCATTTATATTTCGTTCATCAGTGATCTTCGGACAATTTTCCTCTAATATAATATCCTCCTCAGATTCCGGCGAAGGCGTATTTATATCCGGTGATTGGGGAAACTCGAAGCGATCACTGCCCAGATTATTGCGATAAATGGTGTCTCTAGCCTGTAACGTTTTAATTTCTTCCTGCATAGTAGCCAACTGGATCTTTTGATGTTTAACGGAAGATTCTATTAACGTTAAATCCTTTTTTACAGCACAGATTTCATGATTTTGATGATCGTGCTTTTCTTGACACTCATCGGCTAACCTTTTTAACTTCTCTTCAAACTGCGAGGATATGTCGTTCATCACCTGGACGATTGTTTGTTTCGTATCGTCTGATTTCAGTTCTATCCGTTCTATTCGTTTACTTAATTCTTCATACTGCTTGCTAGCTTCGTTAAATTTCAGTTCTATCTTCTTTTCCATGGTCTGGTTAGCTTCATAGAACTTCAGTTCTATCTTCTGTTCCATGGTCTGGTTAGCTTCATAGAACTTCTGTTCCATGGTCTTGTTAGCTTCGTTGAATTTCAATTCTATCTTCTGTTCCATGGTCTGGTTAGCTTCATAGAACTTCTGTTCTATCTTCTGTTCCATGGTCTGGTTAGCTTCATAGAACTTCTGTTCCATGGTCTGGTTAGCTTCATAGAACTTCTGTTCCATGTTTGTGTTAGATTCATTGAGCTTCTGTTCCATGGTTTGTTTTATCTCAGTCGTCATTTGCATAATTTGTCGCTGCACAGCTAACAAAAGTCGATCCTCAGATGACAAACTTGGTGTTGCACTAATTTCACCTGGATTACTGGTATTAGATTCCTGTTGCACTATTTCACTATCCATTTTTCTTTTGATGACCTTACCGCTTCGTAATACGGTTAAGTTCGTATTCATAAATGGTAATATCCAAGTAAATTCAGCCCTACTTTCCTTCTTCGGGAACTGAATTTTCAAAAGTCCCGGGTTTGGTAAACCAAATTTTTATAACGACTCTATAGAAAAGCGTCGTCAACCTGGTCCGTCTTGTAATATATAAGTTACGAAGCGATAATTACTTTTCTTTATGCAAGAATCAACTCAGATATTCAAAGATCATTAGTCTCACCTTTATTGCTTGATATGTCTTAAATATTCCTTTTTAAAACCGTGAAATACATAAATTCACTTGACTAGGTCAACACATAACATGTACATAGTCACAACTATCCCATAATAATCTCTTACATATATTAAAAACATTCTTCTTTTCTGTTAATTTAAAATGAACATTCTACTAAGTATATTACATATTTATGAGCACTTTTTGCCCACGGTACAGGTAAATATTATACTAACTAAAGTATTTCGTTATAATATCCATGCCACGGAAGTGTGTCAAATGCATTGAAATCAGTCAGGCAGGCTTTGATGAGGCAGTTTGTACCGTCCGTATTCGGTTCAAAGCATTTATCTCGTTCGTTTCTTCTGAGCAAGGTTCCAGCTTGGGCCCGCAAACTTTATGAGGTAGGGGATGACAAGCTGGTTTTAGTCTTTGACGGAACATACATTTACACCGAAAAATCGATGAACTACACTCTGCAAAGGCGTCTGTATAGTGTGCAAAAAGGACGTCCGTTAGTGAAACCCATGATGATCGTTACACCCAGCGGGTACATTGTCGACATTGTTGGTACATTTGTTGGTGTAAATAATGATGCTAGTATTACAAACTCTATGTTCGCCGACACAGCAAATGGTTTAAACCAGCTCTTACAACCAGGGGACTGCGTTTTGGTTGATAAGGGATTCCGAGATTCCATGACGGTGTTGGAGGTGGTGGGGATCATTGCTAAAATGCTATGTCTTTTAGAAAAGGGAAAGAAGCAGTGTGACTGCCTGGCTGCAAACCAATCCCGTATTGTGACAAAGGGCAGAAGCGAAAAATGGCCATCTCAAAATGAAGTACAAGATGTTTAGGGATAGGGTTCCAATTGCGGCTCTTCTCTACTTACGCGGGCATTTACTCATTGCAGGTGTCTTAGAGAATCAGTTTGCGCTCCCATTGACTAACGATGCACCAGAAAAGTCTGACGAAAGTATTGAAATCTTATCACGTTTTTGTTTAACAAACGAACTATACAAGAAACTACAGACATATGATGATATTGACAAACGCTCAGCAAAGATTTTGGAACTGTATGACGGATCGTCAATTACTGACTTCCCTCGATTGACAGAAAAAGATTTATTCAAAATCACGCTTGGAATTTATCAAATTCAAAATGCTCACGCATATGCAGTAGAGCACATGAAATCTGATGGTAGTTTTTCACTGTTCCATTTGCATATCACTCCATACATCCTGAGGTTTAAAATTCAATCTCGACATGTACAGAGTTTGCAGTACACACTTTTCAATGACTATGATCCAGAAAAATCAGGAGCCGACGCTATTCTTGGATGGTACTACAAATGCCCCAGTGGAGCTCGTGTTCTCGGATGTTGCTCGCATGTAGCTTCCGTTCTTTGGTATCTTGGTGTTGCTCGTTATGAAACTGTTCATTTTCCAGCCTCGCACCTAAGTGGTATTTTTCTGGACACTAGGGACACACACGGTAATGAAGATCCAGACATGACTTAACTTTGGTTATAAGGAGATCTGCTGCACATTTTGAACACTAATCGTGGGGTTGTCATTAATATCTAAGGACAATATTGTCCATTCCTATAGAATTTAACAGTTTGTGATCTTTATATGTTTCCGGTGCCTTATATTTGTGTTTGTGTATGTGTGTGTTGGTGTGTGTGTGAAACAGACCCAAACGCTTTCTTTTCTGTCTATTTCGTAATATTAAATATCATATGACAATGGTCTTATTTGTAAGATTGTGTCCCAGGTTGATGAATGGATAAGCTCTTCGCCTTGTAATCAAGGGATCTCAGGTTCGATTCCCGGTAGGGACAGAGGAAGTTCGGATCCCTTGTTCAACTGTAGGTTCCATCCTTCGGACGTCATCATCTCATGGCAGGCAATGGCAAACCATCGTGGGTTCACCTTGCCCAGGGACCTTAGGGTCACAGCCCTGCCTTCGGGAGGAATACCACATCATCTTGATCAGCATTTCGGAGGCGCTGATGGTACGTAATACAATTCTCAGCCACCAAATACTCTCCCATACAGTCTATTAAACTACCAGATGGTGCCCAATTTCAACACCCTGTATCAGCCAAAGGAAACATAACACCACTTTCGTTTCTACCTATTATTTGTCCCGTACTCTGATGCACATCATATGTGGAAATCATTGATCTCAGAGTTGTGGACGGTACCTACAAAAATCCGAATATAACATGTAGTTTCCCATATACTCCATTATAAAAATTTGCTGTATTTTGGCCCTACTTTCTTGAAATCGTTATCAGTGTCGTCGAAATATTTTTTTTCCTGAGGAGTTGCCTTTATATCTATAGGAATACAGCAAAAAAGCGAGAGAAGTAGAACTTTTATTTTTGACGAGAACTTACACAGGGTCCTTTAAAAAAAAAAAAAAAGTAAAGCATCATATCCAATCAGTTATACATTTCAACACCATACATTGGTATACAGGGTAGTACAGTATATCTCTTCGTCGTTTGTTTCATGGTCAAATGATAATGAAACACGAAGGATAACCACTTCTCCAGTCTAAGATGAATCTCTATTGTTTTGGAGTGTTTTGCCCAATGAACACAATATATCACTGACGTTATAATTAATTGTGTATATAATGTATTTACTTATTACATACTTCATGCAAGAAGAAAGAAAACACTGATCTTACATGAATTAGGAACTCCAACCGGAAGTAGGCTCAAATCTTGCAAACTGTGCGAGATATTGAAATAATAATAATAATAATAAATCTCCCTTTTATGATATCCCTTGCCGATTTTTTTTATCAAGATGTCCTTCACTTCTGTTTGTAAAGGGACATGTGCAGATGTTGTGAGGAATGAGTTGAGTTGATTTTAGTTTAGCGTCCCTTTCAGCAGCGAGGCTATATGAGACGTGGACCTACTGATTAACGTGGAATCCGAACCACATGAGCTCCCGCCGGGGTTGTGAGGAATGACAAGGAGACTTATGCTTATGTGTGAATGATGCGCTATGTAGAGAGCGCAGATTCAGCTAGTTAAAACAAAAAATGAGACGTTTGTGTGTTATTTATTTTCTACAATATCCGAATGAATTATATGTAATATTAATCTTCTATCTATATAAAATAGATGATGAATAAATATTTTCCTTAATCAAAATCAAGCAGGGGTAAAAGTGAGGGAGAATGCAGGGGGACGACGTTCCCCCACTATCCAGAAATTATATATGGCGTCCCTCCTCTTCCTAAAGAAAATTAAGAGGCAAAGATAGGTACTGGGAACAGCGTGATGTCATGCATCTCCCTATCTTTACAGTTCCATTTTTACTCCTGAAAACAAGTACCGGGTATATTTTCCCCCCTCAGAAATGCAAATCTATATCAATACCTTGTGTCATCAGACTTCAAAACACTTCGATTCCCACGTATTTTGTGAGCAAATCTTGAAAGTTGATTATTCTACTTTTTTCTTTCAATTATTTGTTTATTTGTTCTGTTTTCTTTTTCATTTCTTAAATATCTGAGCAGAAATTGTATTCCTTGGTGCTTTTTTTTTTTTTTTTTTTTTAGCATAGCATACTTATGATTCACTTCACAAACTACTTCCCCACTAGCATAGACTTTTCTGAAAGCAAAGGAAAAACACTTCGTACAAAGAATTCGAATTTCAGGTCAACATTGACTTCGGGCTTATTAATAAGTCATTATGTGTACCTTCCCCTCATAGAGAATTTTGTTGAAAAAATTATATATATATATATATATAGATATAGATAGATAGATAGATAGATAGATAGATAGATTCCGATGTTGACAACGAATTTTAGGAATGATTCAAAAATGCATTAAAAGATTGCGATCTTGGCCAAATTAGTTTTTGGATTAGGGGCCACAAAATTTTTAACGGACCCTAAATCAAGTTTTTGTATTTTCTAAGGAATAAGCAGATCATACTGACATGTGAGTTCAGTGATAGTTTGGATTTGGCTACACTACGTGTAGTTCTCCAGATAGAAGGCGTACAAGAAAAGTTTTGATTGAAAGATATTGGATCTTTTGATTCAAAAATTCCATATGCCCATATGCCCATTGCCCTTTATCCCTTTCCGAAAAATTAACGTCAAAATATCCCACCACGAAATAGGATTCTTTTTACACAGATTGGCATCACTCTTACCAACTGGGAAACTTTGAATAAAGGGGGTGGACGTAGTACTGCAAAGGAAAAATTAACCCAAGTTGAGTCTAATCGAAGAAATTTCCCGGTCGGAGTTCCATGCTCCGCAGGAGATTTAAACCCCAGACTGTTGCTTTCGTTTCCTCACACTCAAATCTATATTTCACTATAGACTTAATCCTGAAATCAACATCCCCTTCCTCACTTTCATCTTAAATAATACGAGGCACATTCGGAAAGTAACCTGCGATTGGTCACTGTGCGTGAAGCTGTCGCTACCATCTTTGCATAAACGTGCGAGGTAGACCAGTCTGTATCCAACCGGTGTAGAGTGAAGGTTGTTTGATCACTAGTTCCACTTTTGTAGCGTCTCAAAATGTGTGCTGCCTCAAGTGCAAGGTGTGAGCTGTTATACGTTTTCTTACGGCAAAAAAATATTGTGCAGCTGCTATTCATGAGGAACTTTGGCGGGAGCTCATGTGGTTCGGATTCCACGTTAATCAGTAGGTCCACGTCTCATATAGCCTCGCTGCTGAACGGGACGCTAAACTAAAATCAACTCAACTCATGAGGAACTTTGTGCCGTGTTTGAACCAAATGTGATGACTAAAGGAGTTGTTCGTGAATGAGTTCGTTCATTTAAAAGTGGACGAACAAACATTCATGACGAAGAGAGGAGTGGCAGGCCATCAGTGGTCACTGATGAACTCGGGTTCAGAAAATTGACGGAAAAGTTCGTGAAAATCGACGTTTCACAATTTCGGAGCTTTCCGATGAATTTCCACAAATTTCCAGGACTGTGTTATATGACGTAGTGATCTCAGGGCTTTGGTGAGGATAGGGAACTGAAAGATGCGGTCGAAGGCAGGCTCAAGGCACAGGCGGGAGATTTTTATGCTGCTGGAATTTCTAAGCTTGTGCAAAGATATGACAAAATGCTTCAATTTTTATGGAAACTATGTTGACAAATAGAGCAAAAATGTACTTTTCAGATGTATACAATGAATACTTCTCATTTACTTTAGTGTTTGTTTTTTAACCAATCGGATGTTACTTTTCGAACAGCCTTCGTATTATCACTCGATGTTGTTCTCAACCTCAAATATAATCATATTCACCCTAATTCATGCTTATCCTAAAATAATAACTATATCATCACTGTTGGGAATAAGGCTACAGATACATAATGTTACGGAATAATGGCACGTGCCTATATATTGAATATGTATTGCTAGGTTAGATTGTGTGCAAAACAAATCATGTTGGATTGCAATCAGATCAAGATGAATTGAGATTGAAGTAGTGATCAGTCATTCGCGAGTGAGCCGACTCTTCTGTTCACTAGAAATGAGCAACGATTCTTCGAGAGTCGTTATTCTTCGCCAGTCGTTGTTCTTTGGGAGTCGTGATTCTTCGGGAATCATTATTCTTGGGGAGTCGTTGTTCTTTAAGAGTCGTGATTCTTCGGGGGTCGTAGTTCTTCAAGAGTAGTTACTCTTCAGGAGTCGTGATTGTTTTGGAATCACTATTCTCTGGGAGCCACGTTTCTTTGGGAGTGCCAATGTTTGAGGAATGTGAATCTTGTACGTATGTCACTCACTCGCAAACCACTCTCTTGCTTCACGATCTTGTGGTTGGTTTAGTCAGTTGCTCTTTTGGAGAGGTGGTTTTGCTGGTTCTCACTGGAGTGAGCGCTCTTCAATCTAGTTCAGTAAGTGTGCGTTGTTATAATTGTTAATGTATTTACTCTACATGTATATGTCACTTTGACTTGAATAAATTAAAAATAGTACCAACAACGTAAATGTTTTGCACTTTAATGCAACAATTTTAATTATAATGATATTTCACATATAAAGCGCAAAACTAATTCGGAAACTCTTCACTATTAATTAAAATTAAATTTGCACAATGGGGGAGCAGGTCAAGTAAATATAAGCCTACTATTTGCTGGTACAGTACTTTCTTTTCCCTGAATCTGCTCTGGCAATTGGCTATTCACTTGAGAATTTAAAGAATTAGCACATAAATGTGCAGAACTGATTAGTGGTACTATGTTCGTACACCAATTGTGCAACTGGTAGTTTTAAATACAAGTATGCGTTACACAATTGTTAAGGGGGAATGATATGTTGAAATAAGCATATATAATTCAAATAAATTCTTAATAATTGCAGTAAACTGTAATTATATTTTATAATAAGAGAGAATCAATTTTGTTACGACTTAGTTCATTATTTTCTTTGCAGAAGGTAATTTCAGCCTAAATAATGAAGGTCTGCTTTAGGGTATTTTATGGACATTTTTAAGGCTGTGTTGTACAAAACTCAAAACGTAATTCACCTAAATTGTATCCGAACATCTCTGTATTTTATTGAAGTACACAGGGTTGGGATGGTTGGGGCCTACGCCCCTATTAAGACTGTGTATTTAAACAATTCTTAAACCGCAATATTATATTATTGACACAATAAATCTATTTTATATAAAAATGACAAGAATTTTGTTTTTGATCGCATCACGGGAAAACAGTTGAACCGTTTAAATGAAATTTTAGATATAGTTATCACCTACCTCGAACTCGATTTTTATATCATTGATTCCTAAGGAGGGTTGAGCGGTGGCCATTTAAAAAATATAGTTTCTCGCGGTACTGTAAAATTAGAAATATGAAACTCGGAATGTAAACTCTTCACTAAAAATAATCCTATATATGTATATTGCTTTCGTGTTGTATATTTAGATATATTATTAATACTTTTATTCAATCCAAATTGTTCACGATTTTGCATTAGAATTACACTTTTTCGTACGTGACATCTGTTAATTGTATTTAGTATGATAATACGATTTTGTTTTTTAACCTCAGCCTCTCCCGGTTGTAAAAATATAAGTGAGTCACTGAGCCGTTCAAATGAACCGATTCATTTTAGTGAGCGAACTACTGAGCGACGAATCTGAGAGGTGAATCGTTTTGCCCATCACTAGATTGAAGGAATCTCTTATGTTCTCTCATGTACTGGAATCTCTTTCATTATGTTAATAGGATTATATGAGAATTAGTTGGAGCACATTTAAAAACAGAAACTCTATTGTGGAATATGGAAGTAGTGAGTAATAAAATCTCTTGAGTAAATTGTATGTTTGTATTTGGTTTTGTCCAGATGCTTAAGCCTAACTCAGAAATGAGGAACTTACTCTTATGAATGTGGAGGTACTCAGTTGTGAATAATGGTTAAGGATAATTGTTTTGCCATTTACAGCTTATACGTACCGCTCTCTCCTTTTCTCTTTATATAAAAATATTTAGTAATAATCTTCACCTTCAAATCTAAATCTCTTCCTTACCTTTATTTGCCCGCATCCTCAAATAATTATTTGATGCCCTTACTCTCACTTGGCTGTAAATCTTCGCCCTTAGTCACCCTCAGCTAGTGACGTAGCCAGGGGGTTATGGCCCGATTCAAGCTTTCTCTTAGTATAGTGATGTCGAAATTGGATTATGTTTATACCCAGTATGTTCTGTTTATGACCCTCAGTGATAAAAGTTTTTTTTTTTTTTTTTTTTTTAAATAATGGATTCTGTTTACACGCAGTATGTTCTGTTTGTGATGCTCAGTGATACAACTGTTTTAAAAGTGAACTATATAAATAAATTGATGTATGTGGTATGTTCCAGCCTGGAGCAATCTCTCTGGATTGCCTGGAGCAATCTCAACCAAACTTGATAGGCATATGCCTTAAAATTCGAAAAAAGGTACTTGAGGGCAAAACATACCTAACTAGGATGTGGGAAGGGTTTTTCGTGTAAAAATAACCGAAAACGTCCAATATTAATGACAATTCCATAGTTTCAAGGGTTGCTAAGATGAACAATGGCTTTCCCGATGCCACTTCAAGTTGAGCTCCTCATCACCATGGGATAAGGGACCCTTGGACCTGTAGTGGGAAGAGTGTGACATAAAAATAATTGAAGATGGTTGATATTACTTTTCCTGTAACCAGGGGGCGCGGTGGCTCAGTGGTAGAGCGTTTACCTCCAGCGCTTGGATCCCTGGTTCGATCCCAGCTCGCCGTGTAGACTTTGTGGTGAACAAACACTGTGCTCGTGGGTTTTCTCGGGGTTCTCCCGTTTCCTCCCACTTTCTTCATTCCACCATTTCACTCATCTTTCATCATCACAGTCTCCTTTAGCCTAACCGGCATAACCGTGGGACGTAAAACTTAAAGATTTCATTTTTTCCTGTAACCAGTATTCAGATGTCTGGAGAGATGCTGTTCTTAACAACGATTTTCAGAGCATAGATTAGAAGAATTGGGTACCTTGGACCGTACTGGGGACTTCATTTTTCATAAGAGAAACGCAATTCACAGTAATAAGTGTTACCGAACATGGAAATCAAATACGATGGAAATTTGCGGGTTTCTGAAAAGAGAATACGCTACATAAAATCCTTACAATTTTGGAAATAAGTAAATTACATTTTTTTTTGTTATTTTCTCGGGTTGAAAAGAGAGCAGGAGAAAAATAATCCGAAGTCTGCAAGTTTGACATGCCTGATATAGCTAAAACAAAAAAGAAGAATTAACGTGTAATTGACGTAAGCATCATGGGGATATAATTCTACATCAGGGAAGCACTGAACATTAAATACATTTGAAAATATTATACGCACTCTCAAAGTTATTTTAAGACCAAGTGACTTCAAATAATGCCCCTGCCTGCACCTTCGGTGGGCAATTTCTCTGATCTAAGCACTTGCCTTTGCTCGCTCACATTTCTCCATTTTCTTCTGCGTTTCGAATCAAATTCCCTTGTAAAGACATTTATTATTATTATTATTATTATTATTATTATTATTATTATTATTATTATTATTATTATTATTATTAACTATTCTGTCTGTTGGCAATGCCTGGGATTAGTGATTTGTTTTTCTTAGGTTCGCATCTGAGTTAAGTTTCTTCCACGTTTCTCGATCTTTATCTTCCCCTTTTAACTCCAAATATTTTCTTCTACTTTTAAAATTACCGATTAGTTATGTTCTTCCTCTTCCTACTGCTCGCTTTTTTTTTTTTTTCATTTTTGCCCCTATGACGTTATAAAGAACACAGTTTCTTCTCAAGGTTAATCCAGTTAAATATGCCTCTTTTCGAAGAATACTAGTTAAAAGCGTCGTCTTCTCTACCCGCTTTAAAACATCTCCGTTCGCTACTATCCTCCGCTCTCCGTTTGTCTTCTCCATTTTCCTCCAACACCCCACTTAGAGACTTCCTTAATATTTTCATATATAGCACCTGACCAAATTCTTTCTTACAAGCAAAGGGTACGAATTCAGGACTCGAGTTGCGCAATAAGAGTTATATTTCCTTAAAGAGCATCAAATAGTTAGTTAATTACCAAGTTATTAGCAGCAGTCCGCCAATAGGAAAAAAGTGATAGGATTTCAAAACTAATATTGGGGCTTATGGAAAACACAAGAAAGAAAGAAAGAAAGAAAGAAAGAAAGAAAGCGTTTCTCTCGTCTCTTCTATGGATTTAGGAAAGTGAGATAACGATTCAAACGACATATTCAAGCCACACAGTTGATGTGGAGAGTAGAAAAGATCGAATGATAGTTCGTACAATGTGCAAATCTTACAACAATGGACAAAGACAACGAGCTTTCCGACAAATTTGTTCCTGCGAATGTCACACTCACGAAGAAACTAATCCCGGCTGCATGCACTGGACTAGTGCAGCCCTTGGATGTACTTTTTCGATCCTTACGAGAGCTTTGTCAAATTCGTCACTGACAAAATCCCAGGACACGAACATCTAGCACCGTGACAAGTTCTCGAATCTCCAATTGTTTGCCCTGTATGAGTTTTGTGCCCCCCTGTTCAGCAACATTCTTCGATTTGCTTTCTACAAAGCAGAATACCTGGATATCGAACCGGAAGCATTCCAGACATCCATTCAGCACTGCTTCGACAACCTTACAACTGAGTTGTGCTATGACTCCGAGTCGATGGCCATTGTAAGATGTGCATATACTGAACAAACTGCTTTTGTTTGGTTAATTCGATCCTTTCTACTCTCCACATCAACTGTATGGCTGGATTTGAATCGCTGTTTACCTTCCCAAATACATAGCAGAGACAGAATAAACGCTTTCTTTCTGTGTTTGGCATAAGCCCCAATTTATCTTTGAAGTCCGATCTCTTTTTCCCTATTGGCGGACTGCAGCTAATAACTTGGTAATTAACTCTATTTGATGCTATTTAAGGAGATATAACTCTTATTGCGCAACTCGAGTCCTGATATGGCACTCTTTGCTTGTTAGTTCCATCTCTTTCTCCCTATTAGCGGACTGTGGCTAATAACTTGGTAATTAAGTAACTATTTGATACTCTTTGAGGAGATATAACTCTTGTTGCGCAACTCGAGTCCTGATATGGTACCCTTTTGGTAGTTAAGAGTGATCTATTTTTGTTGAATGCCACTTTGGCTACGACCATTCTTCACCTGATCTCTTTGGTCCAATAAGCGTCTCTCTTCAAGACTTCTCAGACGTTTGAAGTGGTCGACCGCTTCAAATTCTCTTTGTTCTACTTTGATCCGCAAGGTTATATTTCCACAGCACGTTCTCGTGACTTTTCGACTTTTCGATGTTGATTTTCATTCCATATTGTTTCTCAGTATTAATTAGTTTATCTATCATCTGATGCAACTCTTCTTCTCTTTTAACTATATTAACCTTGTCATCCGCATACTTCACCTTGTTAATAATCCACTCGCCAATCTTGAAATCCCAATTATTATTAGAGAACACACTATATCCTTGTTTGACTCCATTCCTAATCTCCATAGTATCGGGAACATACAGTAACTGCCAAAACTGAAAAGACGCTAATGGAATACGAGTTTCTAATGCACTACAAGCAAATATATTTGAAGAAGTACTGTATTTGTAGACATAATCTTCGTGCTATGTTGTTCTCAATCTGCACCAAAAAACTAATCGAGGATCAAGTATAGAAATTCATCAAATAAGAACAATTGGAGCGAAGTTCATAATTATTTACTCGATTTAGGCGTTCTGTTATGCGGATACTCCTGCAAAATGCCAAAACAATTCTTTACAAAATTTGATATGGTGATTCAAGAGTATGCGCTAAGTGTCGTAAGGGGTCGCATATCCCGATCGGACATACAATTGAGGAATAATCACCGAAAAACAGTATCACCAAGATGCCCGAACCGTACTTAACCAAATTTGAGATGGCGATTCGAGACCACGCGCTAAGTGTTGTAAGGGCATGTTCCGATTAGACATACCATTGAGGAATAATCACCGAAAACGGGAATAATCAATAAAGGTCGATCGCTTTGCTCCAAATTCGTAGTTATTTTATACCTAGTTAAGGTGGATCTTCACCCAGAAGTCAGTACATATTTTAGCTCATTGCCTTAACTACTGCGCAATGAAACGTCACATATTATAAATATTGTAATATAAGATAGAATAATGTTTCAGCTACAGCACAAGACACTGATTCATTTGGTTGTCTCTCCTGATATCGAAAAATGTAACAAATAAAAGAAAATATTTGATTCATTTTACAATGAGCACACAAGATGGCACTTGCTGTAAGATTTTACAAAAAATGCTCAGTTTTACGAAATGTTTATTTGAATGTGTAAAGTATTTTAAAGTAACAATCTTATCACGAAATAGATATATTGTTTCACAGTTTTTCGTGCTATGTTTCATATTTTATTTAAATATTAATTTACATTTAAGGATATAGATTTTGAGACGAAACTTGCGCAGAACGCCGTAATGTGTTGTTGCTAAATTTGTACATTTACTGTAGTAGTCACAATAAGAAAATTCCTGGATTCTAGCGTTGCAGTTCGAGAAGAGGAATTGCGGTAAGGGTCGAAAACTAATTTCTCTAGTAAATATCCAAGCAGAATACCATGATTACTGCCTTTATTATCTGGCATCAATAAACACTCGACACTATCTGGCAACGCCGCACTATTCAAGCAGCGTTTACCATGCCACTGGGAACACCTAGTGATCCACCTTAACATACATAGAAATACAGACCCATACATTGACATTTTTTGATCGATATTGATCTAAGTGTATCTACTGGGAAAATCAACCTCTCATATTAGACAATGGTGATCAACTATACGGAGTTGTAATAGCAAAGAACATATGGATTTAGCAAGGGTATAATATGAAATATCTATCAAAATTGTGCACAGATGGCAACCTTAGATATGTATGCATAAAGAACTATATTGACATGAGTAGGTGTGGTATGAACAAATAGAAGAAGCTGTTTCTTGTAAGAGTTAAGAACTGTTTTTTCTTTCATCCGATCGATGTTACCTTTTCCCTTTTATTTTCCTGAATAAGAAAGAAAACTAAAACAATAAAAGCACAAACGGACGGAGGAGGAAGTCAAAATGCGTGTTTTGCGTGCAAGTTAATTCACAGTTCTTTTGATATATGTGGGTAGTTATGCGCTTTAATACTGAGGTGTTCAGGAGGTGATGAGACAGAAAAATGCAATCTCTAGCGAAGGTGAAGTTAATCTCACGCGTTTATTTCAGACCTGTCCAGTTGTATGGAATTATACTAAACTCGATTCAATAATACAAACACAAAGATATACATAGCGAGTGTCTCAAAAGTCTCCTGACATAGGGTAACTCTGTTATTATCAGAGTTACAACAAAATGTAAGAGGGGAAACCGTTCCCAATTATAACGTTTTCAATCTAAAGTGAAGGAATTTTTGAAATCGGACGGGCCATTTGGACTGTACACTCTTTATGTGCCCAATGTTAAACGAAGTTGCAACGTTGCCATGTACCTCGGGCTGGGGGAGGAAAGGCTGGGACGGGAGGTGGATAAACTTTGTAAGAGTATAGTAAATGGGAGCACGTTTGAAATGGGGGCTGGCCATCGACACGTTAACATAACAGACAGTAACATTATTCATTTATGTTGTGGATCCAAGTAAATGACAACGTTTCATTTTCATTTAACATTGGGCACATAAAGAGTATACAGCCCAAACGGCTCGTCCGATCTAAAAGATTCCTTCATTTTAGATTGAAAACATCATATTTGGAGACGGTTTCCCCTCTTACATTTTGTAGTATCTCTGATAATAACAGTTACCCTATATTAGAGGACTTTTGAGACACCATATATATATATATATATATATATATATATATATATATATATATAGTAAACTATCGGCTATCTGCAGCTTTGCTTTTTATGTTTGTTGTTCTTCTCTTGCCTTTTTGAGGACAACCTCGTTTTTTAAAAAAACTTCAATCACAAAGAAAAGTGTTTTAACACACACAAAAGCAGCAGACATAATTGCATGTGTAGGCCTCCCACTGTAAGTAATATATATTCAGAAACATTCTCATGTATATTTGTGTCCTTTTACAGCTATTTTGTTGATTATCTGTGGTTGTCCTGCTACCCAATTCCGTGCATAATCGAGAGTTTATATACAGAGCGTTCAAAAAGTCTCTATACACCTGAATTGTCACATATTCAAAGCAATGAGACAATTATTTTACTCAAAATTTATTATATTTTATGGCATAAAAGCACTATGTACAGGGCGTAGCATATACACACACATTTTCACAGCAAATGTTGGAAATGTCCCCCCATGAGCCTCCAAATATGGTTCACACGTTTCTTCTTGTTCTCAAACACTCTCACAAGTTGTTCATGTGGAATGCTATGAGCAAAATATCGAATAGCTGTTTCGAGTTCTTGTAGAGTGTGGGGGTTCCCTTTACAAACAGAATTCTTTGCATAGCCCCAGAAGTAAAAATCCGAAAGAGACAAGTCAGGAGACCGAGGTAGCCACAATCCCTTTGAAATTATTCGATCTTGCAGTAATCTCATGGATTGGCGAGCTGTATGTGTTGTAGCGCCATCTTGTTGTATCCAAGCATTACGAATTTCGTCTTCCGTTAGTTCCTGGGCAAGTTTTCAAAGTGGTTTATGGGGGCTACGTTGCATTGTATCCGATATGTGTAGCATTTTTTCTTCATCGAGCACTGACGGTCTACCACTTCGATCATAGTCCATTACCGTTCCAATGTCTCTAAATTTATCGATCAGTGCCCTTACAGTGTGACGATTCGGAACAGGTGTATCCGGAAACCTAGCTCCAAACTTATCTTTGACTGTCTGTACTCACCTTGTTCACGGAACACATGTTCAACCAGGAATATTCGTTGTTCCAAAGTTAACACCATTGTTTCAGAGACCGCTAACTAGATGCAACAATCACTTCAACGTCACTTTGCCGACTGGAATCTAAGAAAGGAACTTCACGTAAGGCGATAATATAGCAGTGTTACAAACCTTCGCATAAAATTTTATTTCATGTGACTTTGAATGCGACTTTGACTTGCCACGATTCAGGTGTATAGAGACTTTTTGAACGCTCTGTATATACCGGGGTTAGTTCATCATTACCGTTATTCACTCGCACATATCGCTTAATAGTTCTTAGGTATTAGACATGCCTGAGGTATAGCCAAGATTATAAATAGTACGTGTTTTCTATTGGGGAAGAACTAATGATCTGTGACACACTGTTCATCTCTTGTTTAATCAAATTCGGGGCCACAAAGTGAAAAAAAAAATCAAAATTATGGCTGGTTAAGAACAGGCAGCATTGAATTCCTGAGAAAATTTCAGATAAGAACAAGGTATCACAACATACGGTTTCCATTTAAGAAAATGAAAGTTAATTTAAAATGGCGGATTTCAAGATGGCGACCATCGACATCACATGCCCTAAAATTTTCTATCCCTATCTGTATTACTGACGTACAGTATCGCTTCTGTAATTCTTTTAAAATCCTGCCTTTTATTTGGGTGTTTCCACACTTTTGGATTACCTTGAATTATTTTAATATATGTTATAACAATTTCATCTCTTTTGCCTAGTAATATGTACGAACATCGTAACGTCATACTAATTTGGATATGTTCTTACCATAATCAATATATAATATATTTATTTTTAATCTCATCGATATTTCAGGCAAAATTATCGATTCCCTTTCTTCACCATGATGTTAAAGCTTAAATTGTGTCAGATGTTCGTCTGATCACATACTGGAGTATAGCATTTCAGTGGCAATATATCAAAATTAAGAATCTATGTATTTCAGCAATTAAAAGACCTGTTTAGGATGGTGTTATATTTAATATGTGCTCTAGAAACAGAAGCATTTATCATCTTTTAAAAAGAACCCAAAAAATCATGAAAACTGAAAAATTAGTAAAAATCGTTAGAAAATAATCTTGGAAATAAAAAGAAACCGCAAGAAAGAAAGAATTCCGTCCATACTGCAGACAAATTATTGTATAGGTATACTTCCTGTAACCATACTAACCAGGAGTATCATTTAATAATATTCAGAAATCTGTCAGTTTTAATTCCCACGATTATGCCGTGTAGGCCAAAGGAGACGGTGATGACGAGAAGTGAATGAAACTGATGGAATGAAGAAAGTGGAAGGAAACGAGAGAATCCCGAGGAAACCAACGCACACAGTGTTTGTCTACTACAAAATTCACTTCGCGCGAGCTGGAATCGAACTAAAGGCCCCATGCACCACGGGTGAACGCTCTACCACAGAGCCAACGCGGCCACGGGTAGAACTCCTAGAAAACCCACGCACACAGTGTTTGTCCACCATAAAATCAACTTGACGTAAGCGCGGATCGAACCAGGGACGCCATGAAAAGAGATGAACACTCCACAACTGAGCCACCGCGTCCCCGACAACATTAAGATGTTTGGAAAAAATCAAATTATGCTCAGGTAAGGATACCACACAGCCAACAAGGAATAAACTACATAGGGTATATTACTAACAAGAGTGATAAAAATTATTTTTTTCTCTCATCTCAAACATCTAACATACATTATTTTTTCTATTATGGAGTACCGCTTTGATTCAGTTGAAAATTAAGAAAAAGTAAATTGAAAATGAATTCTCATTTTGTTTTGTTTTGATTTTGTTCCCGATCCAGAAAAAAAGACAAGGATTTTTTCATCTTTAGACTCTGACTCATGACTGTTGGGGAATAGCCACGAGAAGGAAAACCATTAAGGTCAAAAGCCACACATCGCTTTTCGACTATAATATTTATTTTTCTTTTTAATCTTCCCTTCTTGATTGTAAGTAACATAGTAAGTGAAGCAACAAAGGATTCGCCTCTGTTTGTGACAGGCTTAAGACAGATATTGTTAAGATAGATCAGCGACTAAAGCCGATCTTGATAAAATGGAACTCATGTACTTTGCACACCCTGCCAAACAACTCTTCTTCTCTTCCCCCTTCACGTCTCTCTCTCTTTCTGTCTCTCTCTCTCTCTCTCTCTCTCTCTCTCTCTCTCTCTCTCTCTGTGTGTTATCCTCTCAGCCACCCAATCCCATTCTGATTTCCCAGGAGACATAGTTATGGCAGGATCAAAATCAACACAAGTCAACAGGGCTAACGAAAAGCATATAACTAGCTTTCAGGATTACTACTTAAACGAACCTGGATTTGTCTTCAGTTCTATCAAGTTCGTTTATGAACTGTCAAGTACAACAAATGTATGTTGACTCTTAGCAGCAAGTCATTAACTTATAACTATAACCTTAACTGCAATACTACTCTTGTCTTGTTAATGTAAATATGGAATACATTACATCGCAACTCAAAACCGTATTTGTGGGATCATGAGAATATTATAAGAGATCTAGAGTGACTCTTTGTAGGGAAGTGGCTGACAAGTGTGGCCCCGGGGTTGATTGCCGTTAAGGTTTAATTGCTTAAGATTTCAGTTTAACGTCCCACGCTTATGCCTGATAGGCTAACAGAGGGGGATGATTAAGGCAAGTGAATGAAGATGGAAGAATTCCTGGAAAAAGAATGTGGGAGGAAACAGAAGTAACCCGAGAAAATACACGGATATGCTGTTATCCAGCACAAACTTACGTGGTCAGGGATCGACCCAGGGACTCTATGAACCAGAGATAAGCGCTCTACAACTGAGCCACCGTTCTCCCCGAGTAGTAATAAGGATCCCACTTTCAGTAGTAGGTTCTGCCTTAAATACGCAACAATCCTGAAAAGGGACCTTAAGCAGCAATCAATCAGTCAAGAAAGAAATAATACGTGACACAGCAATCAATCAGTCAAGAAAGAAATAATACGTGACACAGCAATCAATCAGTCAAGAAAGAAATAATATGTGACACAACAGTCAATCAATCAAGTAAGAAATAACAATTTTAACAACAATCAATTAAGTGAAAATAACATGTTAAACGCTAATCAGTCAATCAAAAAATAATACGTTTAAACACTAACTAATCAGTGAAGTAAGAAATACATGTACATGAATCTTCAATCAATCAAATACAAAGTAATACCAGAAAAGCTACAATCAATTAATAAGAAATAAGTTTAATATATACGAATATCAATCAATCAAACAAGAAATAATACGTGAAACCCCAATCAGTCAAGTAAGAAATAAGGCATGAAATGCCAATCAATTAATATGAAATAATAGGAAAACACCAATTAATCAAGTAAGAAATAATACGTCAAACGCCAATCAGTTGATCGAGTAAGAAATAATACGTGAAATTCCAATCAATCAAGTAAGAAATAACATGTAAAATCCTAACAAATAAATCAAAGATAATACGTGAAATTACAGTCAAGTAATGTACAAATACTATATTAATCAATCAAATAAAAAATAATAGTTAAACGACAAACAGTTAATCAATGAAGAAATTTTACGTCAAATACCAATCAATTAATCAAGTAAGAAACAACATACAAGGGATCAACAATTGTTAATATCTAGACATAATTGTATGAAGTGTGACAAATTTTAAAATAGAAGGTTTCGTTTGGTATTGTGAAAACTACGGTGGACTACAAACTAAGAGACTCGGAAGGGGTAAAAATTTCTCAGTTTCAATATAGGAATAAGGTATGAGATAGAACTTACTATTGGAGACACTGGAGAATCCATATCAAAATCTGGTCTAATCTAGATTCTAGGATGATTCACATTTTCGAAATCCGGTCTAATCTAGATCCTGGGAGTGGGAGCATTCACATATGCGAATTTCGATCTAAGCTAAATCCTAGAATGCAAGAACTTTTATACAAAATTTCAAGATTCTACACCTTATATTCTAAATATTACGCCAAGCACACCAAACCCTTTTACGTGGTGTACGCTGCTACTTGTTCCATATAATTTTGAAAGGTCGCCTCAAACCAGACATTTTTCCTACCTAATTGTCCGTAATTTCAACTGATTTTGAATTCTACTTAACATAATATGACAGGAATACGGTCACAGAAATTTCGAGGATAATTAAAAAGATTCACGCCCTTAAATAAGACTCAAAATCACGATACGCCTTGCGATCTTCAGTTGAACGTCTCAGTCCATTCGGCTAAGGCCATCGATTACCACTGAGCCATCTTGCCCGCTCACGGTAGGAGAACATTGAACGCATTATAAGGGTTCAGACCCCATTTTAAACTCTAGCTAGATCTTGTCCTATACATCCTTGTTGCTGACGGAGGACGTAAATACAAATATATTAATAAATACCTCAGGTAGAGTTTAAAAAAAAACACTGCGATTAAGCGATTAAGAATATGGGTTCAAATTTATATACGTAAGAATAAAACTCATATTTCTTCATGGAAATGGTATCCTCATGCCTTCTACATTCCTTTTATGAGTTACTCAAGTAAAGTTGAGTAGCGCCAAAAAAAAAAGTTCAAAATTAGAATTTTTAGTAGTTTTCGCAGATATTTTTTCTTGCCTCGCGTATACATTTTCCTAGGTATATACCTGATCGTATGCCAGAACTAATGTAACTGAAAGTTATATGCCGTTAAAAATGATTGCTCGTTAGGAAAATAAGCACAAACCTGTGTTAGATGGTCACTACAAGCCCGCAGTAGATGTATTTCGGTTCAGAGCAGGGCGAAGCACGGGGACCAACCAACCTCTTAGCTTCTTCGTGACTAAGAGGTTAGCGTACACGCCTTCTGCGTGAGAGACCCGGGTTCGATTCCCACCTGGAGCTCATGTGATTTGAATTCCACGTTAAGCTGTAGGTCCACGTCTCATGTAGCCTCACTGCTGAAAGGAACACTAAACTAAAGATCAAATAACATCAAATATTACATAGTAATAAATCACACTTTTTAACGTTTTTTTTTAAAATATGTTCACATATGACTTACGTGTTCTCTTAATATGTTTACCCTACAGCTTCCTTAAACATTATCCTTCATTTGTGAGTTAACACAGATTTTAACGATATTCTTTTAAAAAAGAACGGCGTATTCTTAATCTTCACTAATATAATAATAATAATAATAATAATAATAATAATAATAATAATAATAATAATAATAATAATAATAATATCATTAGTTACGTTTGACAGTTAGAAACTACGGTAGACTTCTAATCTATGAGAATTCAATACTCAAACTTAAAGTAGTACATTTATAACTACTGGTTGTAATTGATGAATAAGATCAAAGATAGAACCTCGAACGCTGAATACATTAGAGGTCTGCACGGGCCTGAATTTTTTAGCCCGAGCCCGGCCCGAACCGAGTCTGAAATATGTTTTAGCATTTCGGCCCTCGCTCGTGTGATAATCAAATGAGCCCGAAGTAAGCCCGAACTACAGAAACTTAATACTTAACGGAAAATTGTATTTTTATTTACAGCAATTTAAGGTTTAATTTTGCAGTTGTGCTTTAAAAGTTCTTCAGAAAGAACGGTGCAATATATATATCGTTGTACAGTATATTTACAATGTTAGGCCCGAAAAGGTCCAAGAAATGCGGTTGTATATTTAAAAATTTACGGCCCGAGCCCGGCCCGGGCCCGAAGTGATATATGCTTCCGATCCACGGGCCGGGTCGGGCTTAGGTCCGCGGGCTTGGCCTGAGCCCGTGCAGACTAGTGGTGGGCACAAAAACCGGTTTTTCGGTTTTCAGAAAAATCGAAACCGGTTTTTCAAAATTTTTAAAAAACCGGTTTCGGTTTCTCCAAAACCGATTTCGGTTTTCTTCAAAACCGATTCCGTTTTTTTTTCAAAATTTGTTCTATTTCTGACCAGAATGGTGTTTCGTTGTTCTCCGGAAACCGAATCAATTTCCACAGAAATAGTTTTGTGTGTTTTCGAAAAGTTTTCACCGAAACCAATTCCGGTGAAAATCGAACCGGTTTTGGAGAAAACCGAAACCGGTTTCGGTGGAAAACCGAACCGATTTTGGAGAAAACAGAAATGTCGGTTTTTCGGGTTTCGGTTTATATAGAAACCGGTTTTACCCATCCCTAGTGCAGACCTCTAGAATACATATTAGAAAGCCATTACTCCGTATCTCATACTGTTTTTATTCTATGGTAATGAAGATTGAAACAGGATATCGTTAATTTGAATAGAACGTTATAGAAGAAGATAGTTCCTACTATTGGCAAGCTGAATCGGTTGAAGAAAAAAAACTGCATCTCGATATATTTTACCGTTTTATCTCTATGGAAATCAGTATCGAAACCAGAAGTGATAGTAAATTTCAACCACTTCCGGTCTTGATAGTGTTGCGGGTTGTCATGTCATGTTCACTTGACACCTTGAATAGATTGCAGAAGACAGCTTGTCCCTATTTATTACTACTTTTGTTCTATGACGACAATAACCATTTCCATATTTAATAGAAAGTTAAAACAGAAGATAAAATATACACTGCGGAGGTTGAATCGACAGAAAAAAAATACTGCAACTTAATACCCTTACCGTTTTTGCTTTACGCAGATTAGTGTTGAACCCGAACCGTTTTATCATAGGGTGTTGCGGTTTGCTATGATATGTTCTCTTGACCCCTATTATCATTTGTGTTCTAAGGCGATAAGTGTTAAAACCAGAAACGGTTAATTTGAACCACTTCCGGTTTGAATACACGGTTAATAGAGAAGGCAGAACTTATTCTTGGGAAGTTAATTGTTAAAGACCCCATCTCGACATCTTTTAACCATTTTTGCTCTACGAAAATCAGTAATGAAGCCGGAAGTAGTAGCAAATTTGAACCACATCCAATTTTGATAAAGTGTTCGGGATAGTTATGCCGTTTACAAAAAAAAAAATCACATTTCGATATCTCTAACCGTTTTTGTTCTGATACTTGTCGACAGACAGAATAACGGACTGAAAAAGCAGTTCTACAAACTTCGGTCACTTTATGCATAGCATACTTTGAAAGTATATAATAATAATAATAATAATAATAATAATAATAATAATAATAATAATAATAATAATAATAATAATAATAATAATAATAATAATAATGTAATTTGTCATCCTTTACTCCTTGAGGAGCTCCTTCGTGACTGAACTCTTACAAGTAAACCTTACGTTTGGGTGAATCGAGTTGCTGACTGAGACACATATGAGAAAGTAGTACTAAATGTGGTCAGTATTTCAGTGAAGTTGTAGGTGCGAAGCTCCAGGGGTTCAACATGCACGGTAGTGCATGGCAGCCAAGTTCCGCGAAGAAAATGAACACTGGCCTGCACTGCCGTAAGCATATTATACACGAACAAGAGTTTTGGATAAAATCGCCGATTTCGAGGCTTTGTAAAAATGATTCTATTAAGGGCAGAAACATGAAATTTAGAATGTAAGGAGATATCCCACAGATGTACTCATATGCCAAATCTCACATTCTTACCTTCAACCATATTTGAGTACTGGATCCCCAAAATATGCAGTTTTCAGACTCACTGACTCACTGACTCACTCATCAAATTGATTAGGTACTTCCCAAAGAGATAGAAACTTGAAACTTTGCATAAAGGTACCCTATAACAATTGGAGTATGGAAAAAGTCCAAAATCTGAGGAATGTGCTATGGGAAATTTTTTATAGGCAAAAAACTGTCCTTAGCCAGGAAAAAAATCGTTTCACTCACTCACTCATCAAATTGATTAGGTACTTCCCAACGAGATGGAAACCTGAAACTTTGCATAAAGATACCCTACAATAACATGAGTATGAAAAAAGTCCGAAATCTGAGGAATGTGCTATGGAAAATCTTTTATGGGCAAAAACTGTCCTTAGGAGGAAAAAAATTGTTTCACTCACTCACTCATCAAATTGATTAGGTACTTCCCAATGAGATAGAAACTTGAAACTTTGCATAAAGGTACCCTGCGATAACTTGAGTATGAAAAAAGTCTGAAATATGAGGAATGTGCTATGGGAAATGTTTTATGGGCAAAAAACTGTCCTTAGCCAGGAAAAAAATCGTTTCACTCACTCACTCATAAAATTGATTAGGTACTTCCCAACGAGATGGAAACTTGAAAATTTGCATAAAGGTACCCTACAATAACATGAGTATGGAAAAAGTCCGAAATCTGAGGAATGTGCTATGGGAATTTTTTATGGAGAAAAAACTGTCGTTAGTCAGGAAAAAAATCGTTTCACTCACTCACTCATCAAATTGATTAGGTACTTCCCAAGGAGATAGAAACTTGAAACTTTGCATAAAGGTACCCTACAATAACATGAGTATGAAAAAAGTCCGAAATCTGAGGAATGTGCTATGGGAATTTTTTATGGGCAAAAAACTGTCCTTAGGAGGAAAAAAATCGTTTCACTCACTCACTCATCAAATTGATTAGGTACTTCCCAATGAGATAGAAACTTGAAACTTTGCATAAAGGTACCCTGCGATAACTTGAGTATGAAAAAAGTCTGAAATATGAGGAATGTGCTATGGGAAATGTTTTATGGGCAAAAAACTGTCCTTAGCCAGGAAAAAAATCGTTTCACTCACTCACTCATCAAATTGATTAGGTACTTCCCAAGGAGATAGAAACTTGAAACTTTGCATAAAGGTACCTTACAATAACATGAGTATGAAAAAAGTCCGAAATCTGAGGAATGTGCTATGGGAATTTTTTATGGAGAAAAAACTGTCGTTAGTCAGGAAAAAAATCGTTTCACTCACTCACTCATCAAATTGATTAGGTACTTCCCAAGGAGATATAAACTTGAAACTTTGCATAAAGGTACCTTACAATAACATGAGTATGAAAAAAGTCCGAAATCTGAGGAATGTGCTATGGGAATTTTTTATGGGCAAAAAACTGTCCTTAGCCAGGAAAAAAATCGTTTCACTCACTCACTCATCAAATTGATTAGGTACTTCCCAATGAGATAGAAACTTGAATCTTTGCATAAATGTACCCTATAACAACCTGAGTATGGAAAAGGTCCGAAATCTGAGGAATGTGCTATGGGAAATCTTTTATGGGCAAAAAACTGTCCTTAGCCAGGAAAAAAATCGTTTCACTCACTCACTCATCAAATTGATTAGGTACTTCCCAACGAGATGGAAACTTGAAAATTTGCATAAAGGTACCCTATAACAACCTGAGTATGGAAAAAGTCCGAAATCTGAGGAATGTGCTATGGGAATTTTTTATGGAGAAAAAACTGTCGTTAGTCAGGAAAAAAATCGTTTCACTCACTCACTCATCAAATTGATTAGGTACTTCCCAAGGAGATAGAAACTTGAAACTTTGCATAAAGGTACCCTACAATAACATGAGTATGAAAAAAGTCCGAAATCTGAGGAATGTGCTATGGGAATTTTTTATGGGCAAAAAACTGTCCTTAGGAGGAAAAAAATCGTTTCACTCACTCACTCATCAAATTGATTAGGTACTTCGCAAGGAGATAGAAACTTGAAACTTTGCATAAAGGTACCCTATAACAACCTGAGTATGGAAAAGGTCCGAAATCTGAGGAATGTGCTATGGAAAATCTTTTATGGGCAAAAAACTGTCCTTAGTCAGGAAAAAAATCATTTCACTCACTTACTCATCAAATTGATTAGGTACTTCCCAATGAGATAGAAACTTGAAACTTTGCATAAAGGCACCCTACAATAACATGAGTATGAAAAAAGTCCGAAATCTGAGGAATGTGCTATGGAAAATCTTTTATGGGCAAAAAACTGTTTTTAGCCAGGAAAAAAATCGTTTCACTCACTCACTCATCAAATTGATTAGGTACTTCCCAACGAGATGGAAACTTGAAAATTTGCATAAAGGTACCCTACAATAACATGAGTATGGAAAAAGTCCGAAATCTGAGGAATGTGCTATGGGAATTTTTTATGGAGAAAAAACTGTCGTTAGTCAGGAAAAAAATCGTTTCACTCACTCACTCATCAAATTGATTAGGTACTTCCCAAGGAGATAGAAACTTGAAACTTTGCATAAAGGTACCCTACAATAACATGAGTATGAAAAAAGTCCGAAATCTGAGGAATGTGCTATGGGAATTTTTTATGGGCAAAAAACTGTCCTTAGGAGGAAAAAAATCGTTTCACTCACTCACTCATCAAATTGATTAGGTACTTCGCAAGGAGATAGAAACTTGAAACTTTGCATAAAGGTACCCTATAACAACCTGAGTATGGAAAAGGTCCGAAATCTGAGGAATGTGCTATGGAAAATCTTTTATGGGCAAAAAACTGTCCTTAGTCAGGAAAAAAATCATTTCACTCACTTACTCATCAAATTGATTAGGTACTTCCCAATGAGATAGAAACTTGAAACTTTGCATAAAGGCACCCTACAATAACATGAGTATGAAAAAAGTCCGAAATCTGAGGAATGTGCTATGGAAAATCTTTTATGGGCAAAAAACTGTTTTTAGCCAGGAAAAAAATCGTTTCACTCACTCACTCATCAAATTGATTAGGTACTTCCCAACGAGATGGAAACTTGAAACTTTGCATAAAGGTACCCTACAATAACATGAGTATGAAAAAAGTCCGAAATCTGAGGAATGTGCTATGGAAAATCTTTTATGGGCAAAAAACTGTCCTTAGCCAGGAAAAAAATCGTTTTACTCACTCACTCATCAAATTGATTAGGTACTTCCCAATGAGATAGAAACGTGAAACTGCATAAAGGTATCTTATAGTGACCTGAGTATGGAAAAAGTCCGAAATGTGACGAATGTGCTATGGGAAATTTTTTATAGACGAAAAATTGTCCGTAGCCATTAGGTACTTCCCAATGAGATGAAAATGTGAATGTCTACACGAAGGTAGCTTATAATGGCTTGAATATGAAAAATATCCGAAATTTAAGGAATGTGCTATGGAATTTTCTATGGGCAAAAAATTGTCCTTACTCAAACAGAGATCGGTTCATTTACTCACTCATCATTGATTAGGTGCTTCCAAATGAGATAGAGTTGAAACTCTGCATAATGGTACCTACCTTATGTAATGACCTGTAAAGGTTCCAAATTTAAGGAATCTACTATGGGGACTTTTTATGGGCGAAAAACTGTCCATAGCCATTAGGTACTTCTTAATGAGATAAAGATGCGAGACTTTCCATAAAGGTACACTATAACGACTTGAAAATGAAATTTAAGGAATTTGCTACGGAAATTTTTTCATTAGCAAAAAAACTGCCGTTACAATCAGAAATCGGGAACGATTCCGTTATTGAACACATCATGTGCATAGTGATAATGCTGTCGATCGTCTGAGTGGTCGAGTTGGTGCCCTTCTCGCTGGTCTATTGGCTACCGCGTGCGCCTTTGGTGAATGGGGTCCTGGGTTCGATTCCCGGTAGAAGAGCCTTTGGAATCTTAACTCTCCTCGATGTTTCTGTGTTCGTGTCCTTGTCGTTCTAGGTTAAGAGAAAAATGAGCTAAGGTCACAGAAAATCCGTTATCCAGATAGCGGTATAGTGTACAAATATACGGGATCCTTATGTTTACTACAGCAATCAATACTTAACATACGTTATCCATATGCTACATACGTACTGCCCTCTTTCCCGCTTAGATTTTACACAATGTCGTTGCAGGATGTCTGACATCTAACAGTCTTCCGTACATTACGTACGTCAGCTATAAGTTACATACGGCCATCTGTATGTGAGATCCTGACCGCCTACATAAAGTCTTTTCGTTCGTGTAGAAATTACGTTTATTCGGAACACTTATACGGAAAGTACGTTCAAATATACTTTTTCAGTTATACGTTAATTGTACGTTAAGTCCAACAGCTACAGGATTTACACATGTAACAAACGGTTTTACGTACGCCACATACATTTTTTCTCACTGTGCGAGTAAAATAAGTGAAAGCTATTAATAAGTAGTTAAGCAAGTCAATGAGGCACGTTCTGTGAATCAGTTAACTTTTAAAACCGTGGACTAAGACACGTACATACTGCCGTAAATTTCGTGGTTGGAAACCCAGACAAGGAAAGCCAATATTTTGTTTTTTTTCAGTGAATATTTTTCCTTTATTGCAGTCATTGGTATTAAATAGATATTGAAATTAATTTGATAAGTAAGATAATGTTGAGGTGAGAATGTTTAAAATTAATGTAGTTTGCGAAGAAATGAGAAATCCAATTGTTCGAATTTACGTGAGACTAGCAACAAAATGTAACCGATTTCGTAAATATATTGGTACCAGAGTTATATTATAGTTATCACAGTCGTTATGTAAAAATGTTCTTGATACTTCGTGTCTCCATCTGTGAACAGTGTAAGAATCTCTTACGTATCAGCCTTTTCATCAACAGTGAATTTCGTGCCTTTGCTCTTCATATTTCCTGAATTTGCCCTTCGGGGGTTCGCCTCCACACCCTCGCCTTTGCTCGTCCTACTTCCTCACACCTCTTAAGCTTACAATTCCCGAATTTCAAGTTTCTTTTCCTATTTCAACTATCCAAAAGATAAGATTTTGTATTCCACGAAAACGCCTATTTAAATAACATGGTGATTTCTTCATCTCCCTTTATACTCCTTAAAAATTTAAAATATTCAATTTTAGCAATTTTCCTGTTGGTTAGTCCCGGGAGGCTACAATGGTGCCAAATTACATCATTCTAACTCTGCCGGAAGTGCCTAAACATTTTGGGGTGTAGAAGACGTCCAATATAAATAACATGGAAAAGTTTTTCTGTTCCCCATAAAACCACTCTAAATTTATATATTTTCATTTTTACTGACTTCCTCAGGTAATACTAACGAAAACGTTGAAGCATACCGAATTTCACGTTTGTATTCTAATTTCAAGTACCTAAAATATGAGATTATAAGTCCAAAAAAGGCCTATTTAAATAGCATGGGGAATTTCTTCATCTCCCCTTTAGACTCCCTAAAAATTAAAAATATTCACTTTTGGCAATTTTTCTGTCGGTTAGTTCCGAAAAACTACAATCACGTCAAATTTAATCATTGTAACCCTACAGGAAGTGCCGTATAATTTTGGGGTGTAAAAGGTGTTCCATATAAATACGTACCATGGGAAAGATTTTTCAGTTCCCCATAAAACCACTCTAAAGTTGGAATTGTTTATTTTTACTGATTTACTTAGGTAATACTAATGAAAACGTACAAGCATACCGAATTTCAATTTTTCGATTCCAATTCCAAGTTTCTAAAACATGAAATTATATGTAAAAAAAAAAAAAAAAAAGACCCATTTAAATAACATGGGAAAATTCTTCATCCCCCTTCATCATTTCAACTTTCCACGTCAACCGGAAGCATCCCTTTAATTTATGTCAGTTCATGTAGTTTTATGTACAGTTAGGATATGTTGGTGGCAAATATTATTAAGTTTACAAGCTATTTGAAAGGTGTATATCATTGGAAGGAAAACCCGAGGCAGTATGAAACTGCGCAACATGCGCGTCATGTAATGAACTCCGTAATTTCGCAATGTGAAAAGGTAGAGAACAATTAAGTATATTGAAACACCAGCTATGTCTACTGATGTAGCAGCGAGGATTCAGCATCAAGGGTTTTGGGCCCTGTTGATACTCTTCGTATTTATGTGATGAGAAATGAGATGTTAGCGATCGTGATTTTGTAGTTCGGGTAAATGAATTGGAATCTCGTTTGGACATAACGCTCTGACAGATATTTAATAGAATAAATCATCTCCGTTGTTCTAGTGGCTAGCATGTGCGCCTTTCCTGTACAATCTCTTGGGTTCCATTCCCGGTGGGAGAGCCCATGGGAACTAATGTTGTATGTGACACATTATGACTCCTTTAAAAATGTACAATTTTAAATTTCAATCCAGCAATATGCCACAATTGAGAATCCCAAGATACGATATTGACATTGTGAACTACAAAAAGAAGTGAAATATGAACAAAAACACCAGAGGTGCAAAAAGTGCAGCCAAGTTCGTCAGCCTCAAAAAGTGTTGAGATGAGGATGGACGAGCCAAGTTCCTTGGCCACTGCATCTGAAAATAACACTGGAACTTGGCGCGAGGTGTCTAACATATTCGAATACATTAAGATGTCTGTTCCTAGTTTCACGATCGCGACATTTCAGCCCTAACTAAGGCTAGTGGTGACCCCCAAATCCACCACTCTCACAAACACCATCACTAAGGCTCGTTAACTTCATTTACTTTGACACTTCGTGGAGGAATATAAGTTTTCCTTGTCTGGGTTTCGAACCACCAATCTTACTGCAATATACTGTATATGTGCCTTAGCGCCTTAGCGAAGTTGATATTCTTAAGGTTGGTGGTGGTCCCTAACCCACCACGCCCACCACCACTATCCCTAAGGTTCCTTAACATCATTTTCCTTGACACCTCGCGCCAAGTTCCAGTGTTCGTTTCAGATGCAGTGGCCAAGGAACTTGGCTCATCCATCCTCATCTCAACACTTTTTGAGGCTGACGAACTTGGCTGCACTTTTTGCACCTCTGGTGTTTTTGTTCATATTAGGAGATACAGCTACCAGAACATCACATGGAACTACAGAATACAGTTGGAGGTAAAAGCTCTGTAAGACCTCTTGTAACGACAAAAGGTCAATAACAAATATATGGGTACATGTTAGGACTAGGGAGAAGCCATATAGTAAGGGTATACCTGACGGCGGCCATCTTGAAATCCGCCATTTTGAATTAAGGTTAAGTTTTTAAAATAAGAATAGGGTCATGTGATACATGATTTAAGTCGCAAATTTAATCACAAGAACAATGGTGACGTTAATTTTGATTTACGCGCAATTGGTAAAAAGTTACAGGGAAATTAAATATTGTTGCAGCGAGAAATAGATGTGAACAGGATACAAGAAAAACAAGGAAATGGCGTGCAAGTATAGCATCAAACAACTAACATTGTAACGCCACTATTGTATTTCTGATTAACTTCTAGCCCGAAGTAATCTATTGCATTACTCTATTCCCATTTAATTTTGTGCTGGTTAATGATAAAGCAAAAATTGTTATACCGTTGGATTTATGGTAAAATTTGCTATTAACAAGGTGTCACTGTTATGCGTTTTGTTTAAAACTTGTCTGATTCAAAATGGCGGATTCGAACATGGCCGCCATCAAGGTAACTGTTACCATAGACCTAATATTTATCCAACTGCTTTTTATTTAATTATTATCTTAACACAAAATTTACAAGGTGGGGTAAAGGACTAATACATATGCTGCAACAATATTTAATTTCCCTGTAACTTTTTACCAATTGCGCGTAAATCAAAATTAACGTCACCATTGTTCTTGTGATTAAATTTGCGACTTAAATCATGTATCACATGACTCTATTCCTATTATAAAAACTTAACCTTAATTCAAAATGGCGGATTTCAAGATGGCCGCCGTCAGGTATACCCTTACTATATGACTTCCCCCTAGTCCTAACATGTACCCATATATTTGTTATTCACCTTCTGTCGTTACAAGAGGTCTCACAGAGCTTTTACCTCCAACTGTATGAATACTATTCTGTAGTTCCATGTGATGTTCTGGTAGCTGTATCTCCTAAACCCCTGGAGCTTCGCACCTACAACTTCACTGAAATACTGACCACATTTAGTATCACTTTCTCATATGTGAATCAGTCAGCAACTCGATTCACCCAAACGTAAGGTTTACTTGTTAGCGTGCGCGTATTTGACGTGGCAGACTTAGGTTCGATTCTCGGCGGGAGCTCGTATTTCGAATTCCACGCTAATCAGTAGGTTCTGTCTCATATAGCCTCGCTGCTGAAAGGTACGTTAAACTCAAAAATCAACTCAAGTTAACTTTAATTCTTGAATCACTGAAGTATTTGGAGAATTACAAACACTTCCGTCCAAACGAATGTTGAACCTGTTGTTATTATAAACAATACAATTACATAAACACGTATTTTGTCTTATCATAGATTGAAATACCAAACACTGTGGTTTGTTTATATATATACAACTATTAAGAGAAGAATTCAATAACACAGATATCGCTTTCTGTAAGAATAATACACACAAATAAACATTTCTTACGTAATATGCACTTTAAACGTTGTTCAAAATAAACATTCTGACCGAGACACAATCAATTAATGATTTCCTTTTCCTCTTAACGGGAAAAGAGCACGACATACTTCAGTCTGCATGTTGCTAAGTATGTGTTTCGTGATATGGTAGTCGTTCATTGAATAGAGTCAAATATATTTTGTTATTCGTCTGTCTCCTGAAAGAGTCAATACATTGCGTTATATACAGAGCCGACGAGACAAAAAAATGAAGCATGTTACTTCTTTGCGTGCCTACATATATATATATATATATATATATATATATATATATATATATATATATATATATATATATATATATATATGTGTGTGTGTGTGTGTGTGTGTATGTATGTATATATGTATGTATGTATGTAGTCTTGTGGGCAATGACTATTTCTACGAGTAAAAGGACAAAAAGATACTGATAGTCATTAAAAAAATGAATTATCACTAAAATCATTCTGCAAATTCAGTTTATTTGAGGTAACATTCGGTAAATGACATTTATGACCCCGTGCTGCCAGTTGCCTGTTTTGTATACCAATCTTGTGTGAATGACACGTTGTAGGTCAAGGTCGCCTGTAGGGAGGAGGGGGGCAAGTCGTGTGTGTATTTGCTTACTTCTGGAGTTTCGCAAGGACTTCGGTTTTCGATGTCAGTGGCGCACCCACACGAGGGGTCCACTAGGTTCGGAACCCCAAAATTTATAACTTCACTAATATTGATACACTTTCTTAACACAATTATATTTGTTTAAGAAAGACATTATTGATATAGACCAAAAAACTTGATTTTAGACCTCGTTTCTGCTCTTATAAAAATTATGCGGCCCGTGGTGGCTGAGTGACAAAGCGTTCATCACTAGTGCATGAGGTCCATGGTTCGATTCCAGCTCGCGCAAGTTGAGCTTTGTGATGGACAAATAGCGTGTGAGAGGATTTTATCGGGGTTCTCCCGTTCCCTCCCGCTTTATACATTACACCGTTTCATTCATTTCTCATCATAACTGTCCTCTTTAGCCTAGCCGGCATAACCGTGGGACGTAAAACAAATTTCACTTCATTTTTTTTCCCAGATGGCAATTACGGTTAATAGACGTTGGCATTAGAACTATCTGTCAGCGTAACAATCGAAGTAACTGATTGATGAATTCGTAGAACAATGCTAAGGGTTTCAAGTTAATCTGCGACGTTGCCACATAGTGAATTTTTTTATTCCCCATAGCGGCTGAAGAAGGCCCTGGAGAGTATTCCGTTATATAGCATTTTTGCTTTATTTTTACCCATAGAATAGCTTTCTATTGACCGTGGGCGATATATATATATATATATATATATATATATATATATATATATATATATATATATATATATATATATATATATATATATATATATATATATATATATATATATATATATATATATATATATATATATATATATATATATATATATACACGTAGATGTGCTATTAGAACTTCTAATGGGGGCACGGTGGCTCAGTGTTAGAACGCTCGGTTCTGGGGTACCTGGTTCGATCCCCCAATTAAGTAAGTTTGTGGTGGAGGACGACATCGCGCCGGTGGGTTTTCCTAGGGTATTCCCGTTTTCTCTCACACTCTCATTCCACCAATTCTTACATCAACATTCACTAGCCTTAATCATCCGGCTCCCTTGGTCTTAAAGGCATATGCGTGGGACGTTAAACTAAAGATTTCATTTCATTTCATTTTTAAATCTTTTAAGAATCTTGAAATATCTAATAGGAACCATTTCACAAGTTTAACAACAACGAAAAAGCACAATTCAACAATTACATCTTTTTATTTCTCCTTTCATTGCGCATATGAAGCAAAGCAGAATCACAATAACCACTTTGTGCTGATTGTATTTTTGCAACACACTCCCTTAATGCTGCGTGATCGAGTTTATTTCTCTCTCTCTCTCTCTCTCTCACACACACACACTCTCTCTCTCTCTCTCTCTCTCGCTTTCTCCCTAGTACGTTATGTGAGATAAGTATCCTGTATGGTCATGCAATTCAGCAATGCGTTTGCCTTCTGCTGGTTTGCATAATACTTCAGGTTATCGACAGAAATGAGAGCAAACAAGTCACCTCATCTTGACCTCATAACATGTACAGCGTATGGAATGTCCTATTTTTAAGACTCGACACGAATACTTTCAGCCATTCAAAGTTATTACTACTTAAACAATTCTTGCTTATTGTTTTCTTTATGTATATGTATATACGTACGAATAATGAAACTTTAAAAAAAAATCGTGAAGTATGTGTATGCCTAGCGTAATTATTTTTGTTCCTATAGTAACCAAAGTCTTAATTGGAATTACAGTAAAGTTTCTGATAGTCTGTCGTAATTCTTATATTTAAGAAAATTCACTAACAGTGTGCAAGAAGCAAAGTAAACTTAATAAAAAAAAATCATAAATATTTGCTTTCCTTTAATATTATCAACGAGTGGAGAATTTCCTTTTTAAATTCGAGACGAGATTTTTTTTTTTTTTTAATTTTTCGAGTCTTGTGAGCAACACTAGTTCACTTAAATCTTAAATCTCGATTGTACAAACATAATGAAGAGCTTTCATCAATATTTAAAGAAACCCAAGTCACTATACAATATACTCCAATCAGTGGCGTATTTACGATTTTGTTTCGGGGAGGGCTTTGCTAAGTTTCGGGGGGGGGAGGCTTTGCATGAAAATCTGAAAATTGTGCAAGATATTTCATATACTTTACTATAGTAAGTAAGATTTCGGGGGGGCTTAAGCCTGGAAGCCCCCCCGTAAATACGCCACTGACTCCAATAATTAAATGATTTTAAATGTTCTATGTTGCTATGCCACTCCTTTCTGACTGATTTCTTCTAACACCCATTGTCATAAGCAGGATTATGTAATACGACGCGAATATGTCTGTATTGTTTTCAGTGAGATCTGTTTGCAGTGTGATGGAACACGGTGGCTCAGTGATAAACAGTGGTCATAGTCCAGTGAATTAAGGTCGATCGAATGCGTATCATAAGGCTCAATCCACCATGAGTTCCAGTCAGGGGCGGATCCAGGACCAACTTCTGGGGGGGCGGTGGCGGTCTGCTACTTTTAAAGGCTTCAAACTTTGGGATGGGTTTTATTTATATATATAAAATAAGAAAGCTTCCTCCTTCCCCCCTGGATCCGCCCCTGGTTGCAGTGTCACGAAAAAAGCACAGTTGTTTCTAAAACTGTCCTCAAAGTTCCCGTGTTTTTGTCCTTCTCAGAATGGATTACGTTTCGTATAAAATCAGATGAATTAAATGTCAAATAAACCCTGCTAAAGAGAGGCAAACAGATTCAAGCGTATAGGACATTTGGCGAGGAACATTTTGCACTAAGGAAAGCTGCATATCCTGTGATTATAGGCAACCAATATTTCTTTGCTACTGTGCAGGTTGGAAACAAGTTAGGAAATATTATAAAATTTAAAAGGGGCTGAAAATAACCACCGTTAACGTGAAGATGTTAACGGATTAACTCCATTAACGAACTCGTCCAAAATAATTGCAATAAGAAAATCTATTTATGCTTGTATCATAGGCAACCAATATTTCTTTGCTGCTGTACAGGCTGCATAGAAGTAGGGAATATTATAAATTTTAAAAGGGGCTTTAACAGGAAAGGATTAACTCCATTAATAAACTCGGCCGAGATAATTGCAATAAGAAACCCTATTTATGCTTGTATCATAGGCAACCAATATTTCTTTGCTGCTGTACAGGCTGCATACAAGTAGGAAATATTATAAATTTTAAAAGGGGTTTTAACAGGAAAGGATTAACTCCATTAATAAACTCGGCCGAGATAATTGCAATAAGAAAATCTATTTATGCTTGTATCATAGGCAACCAATATTTCTTTGCTGCTGTACAGGCTGCATAGAAGTAGGGAATATTATAAATTTTAAAAGGGGTTTTAACAGGAAAGGATTAACTCCATTAATAAACTCGGCCGAGATAATTGCAATAAGAAACCCTATTTATGCTTGTATCATAGGCAACCAATATTTCTTTGCTGCTGTACAGGCTGCATACAAGTAGGAAATATTATAAATTTTAAAAGCGGTTTTAACAGGAAAGGATTAACTCCATTAATAAACTCGGCCGAGATAATTGCAATAAGAAACCCTATTTATGCTTGTATCATAGGCAACCAATATTTCTTTGCTGCTGTACAGGCTGCATACAAGTAGGGAATATTATAAATTTTAAAAGGGGCTTTAACAGGAAAGGATTAACTCCATTAATAAACTCGGCCGAGATAATTGCAATAAGAAAATCTATTTATGCTTGTATCATAGGCAACCAATATTACTTTGCTGCTGTACAGGCTGCATACAAGTAGGGAATATTATAAATTTTAAAAGGGGCTTTAACAGGAAAGGATTAACTCCATTAATAAACTCGGCCGAGATAATTGCAATAAGAAAATCTATTTATGCTTGTATCATAGGCAACCAATATTACTTTGCTGCTGTACAGGCTGCATAGAAGTAGGGAATATTATAAATTTTAAAAGGGGTTTTAACAGGAAAGGATTAACTCCATTAACAAACTCGACCGAGATATATATACTTTTTTTTTGCATTATAAGCAACCAACATTTCTCTGATACTGTTCAGTTTGCATAGTAGCTAAGGAATGTAATGGATTTTAAACGGGAAATGGAAATCCCACCGTTACCGTGAAGATGTTAGCGGATTAACTCCATCAGCGAACTTAACCGAGACAATCATCTATTGCAAAATAGAGAATTCAGAAATTGGTCTCGTTCAACAGTTATCACGTAGAATAACGGAAAAACAACAATACAATGTTATAAGTATGTCACTGCACGATTCTATTAAGTACAAGCAATCCCGGTTGGAGCAAACTGAAATAAAAAATAAAAAGTAGTATATTGGCCCCGTCGGGCATTTTTGGGTTCAATTCTAGATTATGAGAGAGATTGTGGTGCGCAACTACATGTTCATGGGTTCTCTCGGAGTTCTCCATTTTCCTTCATTCTCATTTCACATTTTTTTTCATAAAAACTCTTTCATGAATTTTCCTAAATAAAAGATTACCCTGCGACGTTAACTGACGTATTTAATTTTTTCTTCCACCGTGCATTGAACTCGGGTCCTCATACACTAAAAGCTCGCGTGCTCTCTGAGCCTAGATTCCCACTAGACTAGACAAAGAAGGAAGTTCTGTGTTTATTAGTGAAACTAGAAATTGATGAGGAATGGAGTCATGACTTTTCTATAACAGAAATAGTTATTTTAACAGAAATCAGTGAAACGTTACATAGTTCCATCTTGAGAAATAGAAATTATTATTTTGCTCTTGCTGATGATTTTGAGTTTAACGTCCCTTTCAACAGCGAGGCTATACGAGACGTAGACCTACTGATTAATGTGGAAATCTAACCAGATGAGCTTCCGCTGGGAATCGAAGCCGGGTCTCCCGCGTCCCCTAACGGCACAATTACATAGCAGGCATATGCCTATCATGTTCCCTTAAGTACGTGGGAATGTGCCCAGTATGTGCCTTATGTACCTTTGAGAGAGAAATCACATAGACGGCAAGTGGTAGTCACAGTCTATGTCCGCCCTTAAGCACATGCCTAACATGTACCTGGGGGAACTTACCTAGTATGTTCTAGGTATGTTCTTCCCCATACCGTAAGCGAAAATTACTACCCCAAAATATGTTAAATCGCCTTTATGCGTAATTTGTTTACATTAAGGTGAGTCTAGAAACACTTAAAAACAAAACAAGCACCCGGGGATGTGCGCGAACCTCCAATCCTTTGATTACTAGGCGCGTGCTCTTCTGACTTTTTTAAATTGTATTTATTTAGAGCAATATAGAATACATTCTGTGCTACAGTTGCGTGAGAGACAATTATAGAGACATATTTGTGTGGTTAGGCTTAAATCTAAAGAATAATAAGAACACCTAAAATTACAATACGAACAACATTATAGTTTAAAAGTAAACATCGAGAGTCACCTGGAGAAATCGAGCGAACAATCTTCGCTCGTCTAGGTGAGTAAATTGTTTTTTCCGAACTCGATTCAAGTATGCCAAACATAGATGTCGGTCACAGAAGGGTTGGTAATTGTCTATAAATAAAATAGTAGAGCAGATGAGTCAGGTAATTGCTTGTTGTTTGGTAGGCGGGAACCACTGAAATTCCGGAAATAAAAGGAGATCAAAGGTGAAATATCTCCCTGAACAGCGACAAATCAGCCCAAGAAAGGAACACAGAGTTTGCCACGCAGGTCGTGCAGCCGTGCATCGTGTGTATGGGTGTTCTAAAGTGTTTACCTGTGGACAGAAGTCACATATGTCGGACGTACTCCTACCAATCTGTAACAGTCTGGCTTTCGTGACAGTCAAGTTGTTGACTAAATGATACCAGGCTTCTCTCATTGGGAATGTAAGATACGGCTCTTGAATGGTACGCCAAATAGCAGGCCAATTGTGGTGCGATTCTCTGACTTGACATAGTGGGGTGACATTTATCACTTCAGATTGCAACAATGTGATATAGAGAGATTTAGGAGTCCAAGACGTGGAAGAATTTTCACTCGGAACCATCGACCAGGCCAGGATGAACTGTAAGATTATTGTTGGGCACGATTCGTGAAAACGAACGTAGGCAGGATTGTTACCTGGCCAAAGGCGATCTACCCAGCATTGGAACCATTGCGCAGTGTGGAAGGAGGCATGTTCCAGATGATGGAGGGCGAGCATGTAAAAAGCTCGACATTTGTGACGCACACTGATTAGATTTAAACCGCCACGTACAGACGGAAGATATAAAACGCGTCGTTGCACGCAGAACATGTAGCCTTGCCATATGAACCAACCAAATAATGAATCAATTTGGCGCGCATATTTGTCGGACAGTGGAAAAAGACGCGCTAGAAACCAGAGTTTGGAACTAATGTAAATATTCAGATAGTGAATGCGTTGAGCTAGAGTAAAAGTTCTTGAGCGACACATTGCTAAGTTTATATGCAGCACTTGGAGTATTGGCTGCCAAATATGGTCGTAAGACGTGCGGTATGGGACTTGAAATCGTAAACTTAAAATGACTGATTCTGTCGTGCAAGTCAGAGAGGTTAATACGTCCCTGGGAAGCAAGGTCTGAAAGTTATTGACCGTCAAAAGAGTTTTTTTTGTGTGAGTTAAGTTCTTCTTTTGGGCTAAATTTGAGCTCCATTTTCCAGGGACGACTGGTCTGGTGAATGGATTAGTGATTGTTGGTAGCATTCCTGCACGGGGCCCAGTAAGTGTCGCGGCCAACAGTCCGTAATGCATTTTCACTGTCCATAGTCCTAAGGAAAGTAAACATCATCACACTATAAACAACTCACATCATCACACTATTTAATCTCACACTACATATTTATTTATTTATTTATTTATTTTGTAAAACAGATGTTAAATAAATTACGAAATGAAACCGACAACACCAAAAAGAATGTGAATAAATAAGAATGTTAAAAACAGTGAAGTTTGAAGGGATGAATAGACAAGTCACATAAATGGAAATAGGTAGGAAGAAAAAAGAATAAATATAGCAATAGAAATATATAGTTAGTGACAGAAATAAATTTGTAGATAGAAGGAAGAAATAGATTAAGGAATTATTGGTAGATGGAAACTGTCCGCATACGAGCAATTCATGGCATATAGCGCCATCTATAGAAGAAATACTGTATCAGTTTCAACTATCTAGCTGCGTCACTTCGTTGGAGGCAATTGTTTGGAAAAGTTGCCGTGCGCTGAGTTCGATTACTGCATAACAACGCTCTAGTCCACACGGCTGTTACCAAAGCTCAGTGCTAAATTTGGGCTGTAAGGTGGATGCTAAATCTTCTACAAACCACAATATTTCACTGCAGGTTAATACGTTTTCCTCACAGATGGCACTATATGTCATAAACGGCTTATTACCAGGCAGTGGCGTGATATTGCAGTGTCAGGCCGAAAGCTTTTGGAAATGCCCTAGTATTTTGACCGGAAGTGGCAGGACTCAAAAACTTCCGGGTTTTAACGTAAATCGCTATAGAGTAAGAAAGGTAATACATATTCAGAAGTAGTTGCCTGTAATCAATTAAGCCTCAGAAGTATATATTCCATCTTCGCACTACTACCGCTTACAGTTTCTATCAGGGGCGTCATTTAGGGGGGTAGGAGGGGGAAATTGCCCCACTAAGAGTCCGAGGAGTACATATGTTTTAATGGATTGTCTACTAATATACAAGTACAAAACATAAAAGTTTTATGTCGATAGTGCTCTTGCCCCTCAAGCGAAGTCTGAAATGATGCCCCTGGTTTCAATATTAATTGAGAAATTATTATGCCTTTAGTAAAAGTTAAATATACCCTAAAATAAAAATCGATTACTATGGCAACACTAAAGTTTCTGAGTAAGGGTGGAGAGTCAGTAGAATTGCATTGGGGCACCAACAAACCGAACTCCTTTATGTAGTCTACACTGAGAGCTTGCTGCCTGTTAATTTTTTCTGTAAGACTTCAGAAAATTTCAGTGGAAAGAAAGTAGGAAAGGACATCATTCAAAGGATAATTACATGGAGAAAGAGAAACAAGTAGAGACATTATTTCGGAAATTATCGTCGAAGGAGCTGTAAATACAAAAGCAAGAAAATAGAAGGATGGAATAGACGGAGATTATACACCAAAAAGTCCATTTAGTTGTAGTGCGACATCTTCAAATTCAAATTTTAACTAGCTCAGAATTTCGTCCAACTAAGAAAAAAAATTGAAGAGGGCTATTTCAAAATTTGGGCCAGTTTGATCACCTGTTGTGCGACATCTTAAAATTCAAATTTTAACTAACCTCAGAATTTTGTCCATTTTTGTCCAATTTGAAGATGTCGTGCTACAACTAAGTGGACCCCTAAACAGGCTTAGACCTACGCTGAAACGAACGTTCGGAAAATCATGGTACGATGTTTGTCAATGCATTGTTTCTTCCAGACCTATTTTTTTGGGGGGGCACTGCCCCCCTAGGACTCTGAGAGTGCCCCCCGGAGGAAACCAAAATAATATGTCTACAATATAATAATAAATATAGAAGTACCAGCACCCCTGGAACAGGCCCGTATCCAAGAGGGCCGGGCACCCCTAAATTTTGGCTGTCCCCCATAAAAGTTCACGGTAGGCTTGCAAATGAACTATAATATGGTGATGAAGTATAATATGATTGGGTCGGGCCCCCCCTAACTTCTTCCGGCCCCCCTAAATTTTGGGGCTGGCTACGGGCCTGCCCTGGAATACTAATTGTACCCTCCCCGGAACATTTTTTCTGAAAGAAGGACTGGTTGCACCATTGCAGAAACTTAATGAAACAAGTGCTCAGTAGTTGGAAGTGTTGGACAAAAAGTTATTCCCTTTATTTATAGGATTGGTTTAGTTTTATACTTCAGATATATATTACTTTGTGTGGTTGTTTTTGTTGGTGTTTATCTACTACTCTATTAACCTTGGTGTTTATAACATTTAAATGAAGAGATGAGCTGAGAACTCAAATGAAAGAAATCGAAGTGTGTTTGTACAATTATCGTGGGGGTTAGATCAGATACCCCAGTATATGAATTTACCAGTTAGTTCGAGGTTGTATAATACACACAGTCCATAACTGGTAGCTTGTTTGCTAGGTCTTCTAAAACAAGGATGAAAATTATGGTTTAAATGTTGTCCACTAGATGTACTAGCAAAAAGAACCTAGCAATTAACGCAGAACATTGGACGGAATCAACTAAACAAAAAAGCATATCAAGTGTAACTTGGCATCGGACTGAAAAGAACAGGATCGAGATTTGTAACACCTCTTAATGCTGCAAAAAGAAATTATTTTATTGTCTCTGTTCCGCAATTATCAATTAAATAACCTTAGTGTGCTAAAGAACTCACGAAAAGCTTATGTAAATAGAAATATTCGTTATACATATTTATTCACATATTTTAAATTTAAAAAATACGGATTATTACAGATAAATGTACAGGCATTTCGATTTTCCGACCTGGCAACGCTGCTTGGCAGATTTACTCAATAATTACTTCTACAATTTTAACATCGTTTAACGGAAAAGAAATTGTCCAAATAGGAGACACACCTATCGATAGCTTCTATTGAACTAAGCAAAATGAAATGAAAAATGGTGAATTCTGATGTGTAGTTTTTGAGAAAACCAAAAATTCATTTATAAACCAAAAAAAATGATGTACGATAATCATGGGTTAATTCCTGGTAATTCTGCTTTTAATAGATGGTTAAGAGAGATTATACCTATTCTTAGAACCCTAAATCAATTTTAAAAATAAACAAGTTTTCCTTTTATCATTTGTATTTTATGTTGGTCAATATTAAAACCGGAATTTGTAGTAGATTTCCATCACTTCCGGTTTTAGAGGAGAGTCAAGGATGGAAATTACATGTATTCTTGGCGAATTCTGTCGAGAAATTTGAAGCTTAAAATAAATAATAAACGATAATCATGCCTGTTGTTCTGTATGATTATGAAAATGGTCGCTTACTCTGAGGGAACAACCTAGATTGAAAATATTTGAATAGAAGATCCTGAAGCGAATATTCAGACTCAAGACGAACGGGAAATGGAGAATGGCGGAAACTTTATAACGAGGAACTACATAATTTATACCGCTTACCAAACATTGTTAGGGTCATCAAGTCTAGACGGCTTAGATGTGCAGGTCATGTAGCCAGAATGGAAGAAAGTAGGAACGCTTTCAAAGTTTTAACTGGAAGTCCAATCAGAAAACGACCTTTAGGAAGACCTAGGCGCAAATGGGAGGACAATATTAAGATGAATCTCTCAGAAATAGGAATACAAAGTACTGTTGGAGACAAACTTAGAGATCTCTTACACTAACCACTACCCATTTTCCCCCACACAACAGAGGGCTGATATTAGGCAGCACGTACGCTGTCATTCTCGTCAATGTTGCCGTACTTCCGTAACATTTCATAAACTGAACAAAATTCAGCATTTTTTTTAAAAAAAAAAAAAGCAATGAATACAAGATAAAAGAAAGGGATAACAGAGAGATTGGCAACGTTGATTTTCAGGTAACGGGGGTCATAAATCTCTAACAAATGTCTCCAAGAAGAGGACGGAGAGTTTTAAGGACTTTCCAGATTCCAGGAAAAAAGTATCTTTAACTGTGTCTGCTAACAAACTGGATCCAGTTGGCTGACAGAAGTCAATGGAGAGCTTTTATGTACCCTGTATTGAACCTCCGGGTCCTATAGGCTATAGAGTTAATTTAGTTAGGCCAAGGGAGACGGTGATTATGGCAAGTGAATGATGATGGAAAAATTAGTGTAATGAAAGTGTGGAACGAAACGGGAGTACTCCGAGGAAACCCACGGACACAATGTTATCGATCACAAACTTACTTTGACTGGGATCTAACTAGTTGACTCCATATGCTAAAGGTATACCATCTTGACTTGACACCTAGTCTTCCGTTCCGAGCGCTGCTATCGGCTGAACTAAGGCTTTCTCGCTTAGCAACAGCTGAACCCTCATTGGCTCAACACGTGAGTGTGTCGAGGGTGTGAGCCTTAGTTCGCATTTTTGCCACGGCTCAAGACAGTTTGGCAGCACTATAGTTGATCCCCTCAAGCTAGTTAATAAGTACTTATAAAAATTACAAATCTTAATTTGCTTTTTTTTAAGGTCAAAAGTGGACTACCAGCCTTCACAATAATTGTTTGCGAACTAGGGAGGTGAAAGCACTGACAAAACTACAGTACAAGCGAAAACGCTTTGTAAAGAAAGAAAAAAAAGTAACTTCTTCATATGGATCATTGTTCGACAGCGATTTCACAGTATGTCAATACATTAGAGAAGGCATTTTTCCTGTGTCCTTGGACCCTACGTTGGAGTAGGCTCATGATATTGCGTAAAGTTGCAAAATATGTGTTTAGTTAAAGGTCATCACTATAGCGAAATTAAACTACCGCTAATTTTAGAGTTTTTCTGTAATATCTTCAAAACAAATAAAAATATTCGAAAAGCAGAAACGTGGTGAAGTAGACAATATTATTTTGCATGTGATACCTTTACCACAATTCACCTATCTGCTTTCGGTATGCTGCTATTTACAGAACCCGCAAAAAAAAAAAAAAAAAAAATGCTAAATCTCTCTACAGTTGCAAATCGAAAGCAAATAGATTGAGTTGTGATAACGGTATCTCATGCAAAATCGTATTGTCTAGTTCACTACGTTTCTGGTTTTCGATTATTATTTTTTTTTAAGATATTACGGAAAAACTGTAAAATTAGCGGTAGTTTAATTTCGCTATAGTGAAACCCTTAAGGGCCAGGATTTACGTTTTGATAATCTTTGCTATTTTAGTACTTTTTAAAGTTTTAATCCAAGTAATATCCTGATCTGAACAAAACTGAGAAATAAATCATTAAAGTAAATAAAGACGTGTAAGTGAAATATTTAAACATGTGAATAAAACAAATGACGCATTTCTCCGGTATATTTCACTTACATCATGCATACATTTCATATTATAGAAAAATAGAATAGCAGCGATGGTGGGGAAAAGTGTTCTTAGGTAAATAGATTGCGTTCCTTTGTATGTCCTTCAGCAATGAATAATTTTTCAAATCCCTTATTGGAAGAATATTACTGCGTGAAACAGAAATATGGAATTAGCGAAAGTTCAGTGAAAAACGAAAAAAAAACAACTGGAAGCACTCATAATGGGAGTATGGAAAAGAATGGAGAAAAATAGCTGAGTGAAACGAAAAATCAGTGAGGAACTGTTACAAAAATTGAAAAAGAAAAGTAGTGGCAATTTAAAGTCCGAAAGAAAATGGAAATTTTTTTGAAAGATTAGGTATAGTTAGTTTTAATTGCAGTTTTTCTGTTAATCAATGTGTAAAACTATACTTGAGATACACAATGTCAACGTCCAACCTAGCCATTAATATCCTTCGGGAGAGAGTAACGTTGGAAATTCCTGCAGGCCCTCAGTTTTTACTTTCTAGATCCACCATTGTAACCACTGAAATTAATTTCTTTTTCTAATACTAGTGTACAGTAGCAAAATATTTGGACTGATCACTACGTTAAAATGCCCTGTTTATCAGGATGCAAATCCCCATAAGGGCTTGGCAATAGCGTCATTACAGTTTTTACCAAGGGGGGGGGGGGGGCAAGATGCTTCACTAACAAAATAATTTCACGTTTTTTACTATTACGTTATTTATATGCAATCGACTAAAAGGTATGGACTTCTCCAACTCACGGGGAGGGGATAATTGTCCTCCTCTTGCCTCCTCAAATGACGCCCTTGCGCTGAGAAAAATACGTTGTCTGAACAGCAGTATATTGTTCAAATATACGGAATCCGTATATTTACTACGCAAAATTGTATGATGGCATACGTTATATGTATGCTACATACGTACTACCTTTCTCTTGGTAGATGTTACATCATGCCGTTGCAGGATGTCTGACATCTAACAGTCTTCCGTATAACATATATCAGCTATATGTTATAAACGTCCATATGTGATATCCCTATTGCCTATACAGTTCTTTCTTTCATAGAAAAGTACGTATAGATGGAACACCTAAACGAAAAGTATTATAAAACATATTTTTAATTATACGATTTCTGCATTACGTTATATATAATGGTACGTTAAGTCCCAAAACTACAGGATTTACGCATGTACCTACGTTTTTACGTTCGCCACATACGTCTTTTGTTTTCTCTGTGTGAGAGTTTGGCGCAATTGCACAAATTGACATCTCTTCCTAACAAATATACCATCATCCCACCAAATTTACTATTATGCCCCTCTAAATGTTTCCCTCCTTAATTTTACCACTCGCCAATGTGATTTTACTAGTTTGAATGAAAAATTAATTTCTCCCAAATAATATCATAAGCACAACTTGTATCCTAAAACCTGCTTGTGGATAACTCTGCCAAGGCCAGCAAATGTCGAGGGGCAGCAAATTCTGTCATAACTATATTACCTAGATATTTAAAACAAATATTTCTAGATGGAATCAGACTTCATGATGATGGTAGTTAAATTTACTAAGCTGATATTCTATTTGAATATACTACATTCATAAATCATTTTTAGGTTGCATTAGTTTAAGGTCACAAGGACAGTGCTAAAGCAAATACTCAAACCAGTGGCGGACCTGGCCCGGGGTTGGGGGGACTAGTCCCCCAGTTTTTTCAGTAAAAAAGATAATTTATGCTATTATTTATTTATTTTTTTATTTTATTTTATTTTATTTTATTTTTTGAAAATTTATAGTAAACTCAGGATAAACCTATCATAGTCTGGGTTCTGGCACTCCCCCCTCCGCACAGTTTTTACTTCCTAGATCCGCCTCTGGATCAAACAAATCCAAGCATAAATTGTTTAATTGTTGTCAAATACAAGAACTCAATTCTCGAAAAGTAGCGAACACCTGTTCCATTTAGTTAGTTATCACAGTTTTGATATGAAAACTAGTCTTGTCTTTGTCACAAACAGGTTCCTTATCATTACAGGTGGAAAGAACTTTTTAAAAAATAACAGATGTAGAAGGAAAGTCAAGAAATAAACATAAAAGAGCTGGTTGCAATCGAATTACGAACTGATATATTGAGATTGAAGCTTGATATTGAACTCTATAAAAAGAATTATCATCTTTCCTTTGCGGATGTATTTGCTTTATCTTTTACTAACATAATAGTTTATTATTTAAAGAAGAAAAAAAAACAGAAACTAGGTTGTATTTGTAGCGTTAAAGCCTTTCTGAGTACGAGTACATTTTCCCTCTCCTTCGTTGTTCAGGATGGGGTTGCAAACTTAAAATCCTGACTTTTAAGATTTGTTCTCTCTGGAGAAAGGGGGCGGCAAATTGCCTAGGACCAGCCCTGATCCCTGCTGTCCATAATATTTCAACTAAGGATTAAATTATAACATCACCTGGAGGAATAGGAGCTCTTAAACAAATGCCATTTTATATCACATCACTTTTTTTCCCAACGTTAATCGCCTTTAAATTATTTAAATATTAAATGAATATAGTATGATATATGAAATACGGGAAGGTTGACAAACAGAAGGAATTAACAACCAATAGCAGCTAAGTTACTTACATCTCATAAATGTATGATGCAGTGAAAATATAATTAGCGCGGTGATAAATATTTGCGACTTTTAATAAAGCGGTTTGGTGAGGGTTGCGGCTCCCCTTATAAAATTGGTCTAGCCGGGCTCCCTTTGATTTTTAGCTTGAAAAGAATAAAGAACATAATTTGTGATAGAGTTATATACTAATTTCAAAAAGTAATTAGAATTACAAATATTTTTCCTCTCCAGATATATTTGAATGTATGCGAAGTATTATATTCAAATATCAATATCTACATATATATATATATATATATATATATATATATATATATAGATTATTGGCGCAAATCCCGGGGGATGAGAGAGACATGTTCCCCAATCTTGGAACTGGGGATTGTCCCCTAATAATCCGATTTGATTGAGGAGAGAGAGAGAAATGTGATGATTTATCCGACTGCCACGGAAACTGAGATGAAATTGAGGTTCCTTGTTGCATAATTTACAACAGGTTCACCTTAGAAACCAGATTCATCCATCGTAATATCAGTGTAATCTCCTCCCTCTCAGAATAAGCCTCAAATCTGCCTTCCATTGTTGAAGACAACTCTGCTCTCTTGATCCTCCACAGCATTGTTTTTCAACTTCATAAATATTTTGAATATCCCTTAAAAGAGATTATGGGAACGATCCTACCCGTGCCCCCACAGTGTTGACAGATTTGCGCCAAAGATAAATATAGATAGATATAAGTAAGCAATTTCGTAAGAATCTTACCTCAGAATATTTGAGTTCCTGCCTCCTTGGAATTCCATCTTCGCCAGCGTACACCAAGTTTCGTATACTTCCGAGGAATCTTGGTTCAAATATCACACTAGGCAATGCTAAGTGAATAAGTCTAGTATTATACCAACTGGGCACACCACCAACATATACATCCGAATTTTTAGACAAATGACCAAAGTAGAATTCTTTGCCCTGTGATTTTCTGGTCTTGGAAGCGTAGTCTACAGTAAGAGTTGTTTCTTCATTATTTCGCTTGACTTCAACTTTATGCCAGTGCCCATCATTGAGGCCACGACCCACTGTGATGACCTGTGCCCCTCCTCCGAGGTTGTATCGGAGTCTGAGGGCTCCCTCAACGAGCTTAATCTCAAAGAAATCATATGTCCCACCGTCATCAGTATAAAGTAGCAAGCCATTGTGCTGATCCGTTTTAAACTCAAATTCCAAACTCCCATTAAGTCCAGCATTCCATTGACCGAATTGCGCATACGAGGTTTGCGACCCTTCCAGTACTAGGGCCGAGGTCAAGGTCACTCCAGAGAGGAGCAGAAGGAAGAAGGGCAATACGGCGGTTAGTAGACGCATCGTCGTCGATAGTGGCCTCGGACGACGCCCGGTATTCGCTCGCGGTCCTTGGCCGGTCGCTTCTGTGACACTCTGAATGAAAATCAAAGACATGTCAACTCCTGAAAACATCTACTTCCCTGCCCTGTTTCAAATATTTTTTAAAAAGTCTATCCGTGACCCCAATTTTACGTTGGTCTTTTTGGATCAATAAATTTCAACACAGATATAGAAAACGAAACTGCGAGTTCGACACTGAAAGTGCAGAAATACGCGGAGAAAGGCAAGAAAAATGCATTTATATGGATACAACGCACCATTGGATCATACAAATCTTCTGCCTGTAATATTTAGTAAACACACAATACACAGTAAACTAGTTTTAGCATATACTAATGAAACGAAAGACGAAAAATAAAGAAAATTTCCTTCATTCGCTGTATTTACTACAGGGAATCAACTCGGAAAGCCATACGATCTGAGTACAGAAAATTAAACTATTTGCTGTTATTTAAGTGTTACACACAATGAACTTTGTCACAATTTCACTTCTGTAGTTTAGTTTCTATTTCCATGACCCTACCGACATTATCTGTTCACTTACACTAAAAAAGAAAATTCTGATCTATAACTATGCTATATAAGAACTGTCAAAAGCACGTTGTTAGTATGGGAAGTCTCTGAGTATTTGATAATTCTTTTAGTGTTTCCAGTTTTGAATGATTATTCCACACATTTGTTCACTGTTGCTGTGTTGATTCCCCCCCGAATAGCAAAATAAAATATATTTACGAAGTAACTAGGTTACACATATTTTTCGTTAGTTGAAAAAATGAAAACACGCATAAATATATTACACACACTCACACACTCTTGTGGTCACACACGGTAACGGGCTATGTTTTAGTATGTACAATCATTAATTCACCATCACACAAATCTATAATCACGATAATAATGCCGGAAATATACGTCAATAGATCGAACTAGTGCTCGAAATAATACACCATTCGTACCGACCCGAGCTTTTCTCGCCACGCTTCTGTAGTATATAGTGTATGCGAATGCGCCCTCACTCTTTCCTTGTATTCATGAAACACACACCATTGCCCTTCCCCCCTCCTGCGGGGCTCCCAGCATGCACTTCGCAAGCGCGCTACTGCTTCCTTGCTGCTTTTAGGAGCGCGCGGGGGTGGTTGCTGAATTAAAAATAATGGCGCAAGATGGCTCCACTTGTAAAGGGCGAAATTTGACTCGTTCACTGCGAGACTGGAGGCTACGTCAGCGCATATCGCTCAGGATTGCTGCAGAGAGACACTTCTCACTGGATTCTGGTCCGTAAAACGTCAATTTTTGACAAACAAATCTTATATTGTATTAATATTAGATTATTCTTTGTGTGAGGACAAAACATGGCGCCACGTTAGAAGATTTACGTAATCTGTTTACTTATTTTTTTATTTTTTTTTTTACGATTGCTTTACTGTACTTTGTCGGCGATAACGATAAAGAGGGCATCTCTTGGTAATTAAGATATTTCGTTTATTTAATTGCATAGCCCCTTATGTACTTTTAGCCCATAGGCTTGTAGGCGCCAGTTGTACAGTATTCGCACAAGGCTGGTAGAGAGAATTAATGAGGCCAGATCCATTCCATCTTGTCAAGGGGGGATAGAGGTACCATAGCAGATCGATCGGGAAGCGCAGAAGAACAAGCGAATAGCGGAACGCGCAACCAAAGTCCTGAAAGATAAGAAGCGAAACGAACACAAGGAAGAGGGGGGGAGAAAACTTTAGAAAAAAGAAAAGAAAGAGAGAAAGAAAAATACACAAGTGTACAAACTCTTTTGAAAACGAAAAAAAAAGGAGGAGACCTCAAGTTGTATAGAATGTAAAGAGAAACTAAATAATGAATCAAAAATTGATCTTCCATTTCTATCATTTTGAATGTACTCGTACATAGTGAGTTTATTTTTACATTTATTTCCTGTGCGTGTATGTTGAAAGCTTAAGATGTGTCAATAAGATTTAAATGCCTATCACAAAGAGGTCAACGTTTTTTTTGTTTAATTGAGCTTTCTCATGGTAATATTGTTAGTATACAGTTCTTTGGTGCAGGAAATTCTGGTTCGATTCCCTAGTGGGAGCTGATGGCGTTCTGATCCCACGTTTAATGTCGCCCACGAGAAGAGACGAGACAAGAAATAACGTTTTATTATCTAGTCTCATATTATTGGATCAAAAGATCCAATATATTTCAATCAAAAATTTTATTGTAAGCCTTATATTTGGAGAACTACATATAGTGTAGCCAAACCCAAACTATCACTTAACTCAGTATGATGTCCTTGTTCTGTAAAAATATATGAATACTCGATTTAGGGGCCGTTCAAATATGTTGTTGCCCCTGATCCGAAAACTAATTATTGGCCAAGATTGTAATCTTTTGATGCATTTTTTGGGGATCTTTCCTAAAATTCTTGTTTTACAGAAGTCTCGCCTCGCGTCGATTTTCGAAAAATCTTCCTCCCCTTTGTGTAAATTTATGTACAAAATTTATACTTTTAATTTTTTTTTGTTGTTAATTTCCTCAAGAAGTTATCAGAATTCTTATGTGTTACGAGAGGTCCACCATTTTAAAGTTCCATCTACAAATCATCAGAATATTTCTGTGTTATGAAAAGTCCATAAAGGGTGTGATATAACAGCACTTAAATCATGTATTTGTTATTGGAGGGTATTGTGTAATGACTTGTATATCTTTAAACATTGATAAATATTCTTCACGGTGTTCACTTTAGAAACTGTTCACATATTACGTAACGCTATTTTTGACCAATTTTTTATCCCTCCCTCCCCCTTGTCACACTTCGGAACACAAGGCCGAACCCCTCCACCTTTTGTCACGTAACGCTCTTTGACTTTTGTTTTCTCACCAATCTTGCTTAATTTGAGGGTTATTACAATAAAAAAAAAACTCATTTTAATGCCATAACTTTTTATTACAAGATGTTTGTATTCCGAATAAATTTGTACTGTTTTTCTCGCCAACAAATCAATGTATTAGAAAATGGCGGTACAGTAATAATATTTTAATCACACAAAGTTGTTTAATTAACTAGTCTTTAATTCTTCAATACTGTCGTTTTTCCAAGGAGATCGCACCCAATCATTTAGGTCACCGATGATTAGTAAGGAGGAAGTATTGCCGAAAGATGCAGATGAAACTAGATCAAAAGAACTGACATCGACCTCTTCTTGCGGGATTCAGGATACTTCATGTAGTTGAAGTTCGCCAGTTTCGACGATCCAAAGAAGTTCTCTTTCTCGTCGATCATAGTTTCGACGTGACTCCACACGTGGAGGAGCAGGAACATCTCGTTTGTGAACAAAAGCTATCAAATTTGATTTTTAGACTTCAATTTACTCCGTTTTAAATTATTCTTGTTCTAAATCAATGTCAGAATGCGAATAAACGCAATTTCTTCAGGAAAATTCAAATCCAAAGAACAAAACGTTCAGTACGAGATGAATATCCAATAAAATCAGTTCTTAGTATCTTATTTTGCTCATCAAATCATTTATCTTTCCATCACGGAAAATATTATTTCACGAAAAATATTACTTCAGACGAAAAACAGTTCTTCTGTTTCACATGCTGAAACTCCTTAGAAGATTGAAGCGGGTAATCATTCAAATCAAACATTTTGAATCATATTTTTAGAAGTAGCTATACGAGTGGAAACACGAGGGCATTTTTAAATAGTGGTTATGATCGCTAACAACTAACTCCAGAAAAGCTTCATATGCCGTAAATGAAGTGCAGCGATAGCTACAAAACGGAGTTTTGTTGTATTACAATACACGCAGGGTTAGTCACCAGACATGCTACTCTGTAATGTCTAGTAGTCTTCGAATTACTTCTGCGTGATTCATTTTATATACCGTAGGCTATATGTTCGCAATTTCCTAAAACAATAGAAATATTTATTTATTTATAAAACAGAACAGAACTGAATAAAATTATTTGTTTAAAAGACTGCATATAAACCTGAGAATAAAAGTAAAAATCACAGCAAAAAATACGTTACGTAACGAAGATGGAACCCCCTTCCTCCCCCATTGTCACACTTCGTAACGCAAAGCTGAACCTTCTCTCCCTCTTTGACGTGTTACGTAATATATGGGCAATCCCTTATCAATTTATGGTCTTTATACTATAAATCATGTAACACTAGGACAATGCTTGAGATGTTAAACTTGGGTGAAGTAGTGCTGCTCACGAGACTCAAGAAATTGCTCATCTTGTCTTGATTCTTGTCTAGTGTTTGAGACGAGAATTGCCTTACCTATCGTCTCGTCTCAAATTTGAAAATATATTTCTCTTCTCGTGGGCAATACTAACAACGTAAAACTGAAGGCCAGTGATTCTTATAGTCACAGTGCTCAAAGGGTCAGTAAACTTCAGATTGACGAACCAACCAATTTGTTGTTTAACAGAAATATTTTTTTGTTTTTTAAATTTGTCTTGTAAGAGTTACAACAATACGAAATGAAAAAATGGAAATAAAATCTTTAGTTTAACTTCCCACGCTTAAGTATTTAGACTAAAGAAGACGGAAGATGAGTGATTATGAAAGAATTGGTGGAATGAAAGTATGGGGGGAGCAGAAGCTCATAAACTCATATAACTGAACCAGGGGCTCCTTGCATTAGAGTTGAAAACTCTGCCAATGAACCTCCGTACCTTCTAAGGAAGTACTCATGAACACGATGCTGTTCACTTAGAGTTACCATATGACACACTTTTAAAAAAGATTATTTCTTTTTAAGATTTCACAAAGAAGATTTATGCACAAAGTCGACAAATCACATTATGGCATAACAAGGAAATGTGGATTATGTAATTAATGTTTTACCAATAATACCGATAACGGAAATATTAAATTTCTTTCCTTTATTTTTACAGCTTTTTTGCTTTACATCCTTATGTAAGACCAAGGTTATGACGAACAGAATCTTCTATTAACGTGGGCTCCAACCCACAACTTTGACTTCACTGCAAGAAATACATAAACTATTTTTAGACACAGTAGGACACTGTACACATTACCGATACTCTTTGAACATCTCCAGATGACACATATTCACCCCTTGTAGATACTCTGTTTTCCAAGTATGTCCTAGATGTATGTACAAAATGTGCAAAATGTGTATCATCATTTTGTTTTTGAACTGTTTGACGAGAAAAAAGTATTTTAAATATGTCATACTAGATACTGCTTTCGGAGAATGAACGCTTTTGAACATGCGAAGCACACTTTAAAAACATACACTTGATATATTTCCCCGTCAACATCTGTACTAAAAGTGTTTAAATGCTATTTTGTTTTTTACAGTGTTGAATCCGGTGCGATTTGATGAATGCTCAGATCACCACATAAAATCAATCCCTACAGTCTACGCAAAGGATCCTCAATCTTTTTCACTGACATACCATTATATTTAATATAGAGAATACCAATGTATCAGTGTTCAAATTTATTCTGGAACAGCATGATATCTCTGTCTCAGGGGCAAAATTACACACTTATTGCCTCATTTTCTAACAAAGTAAGTAAATTTATGCTAGTTTTTTTTTTAAATATGTATATAGATATATACAGGGTGTAACAAAAAAGTAAGGCAAAATATGACCATATGTCGGGAAATGCATTATAACCGCTACCAGGTTATAGAAGTATTTTTGTGGACGCCCTGTATATTTCGTAAAGACAGTGATTATTATTTTCGATTTATACTTTATTCTGCAACGCATATAAGTTCTTTCTTTGGTGGGAATTGCTTCTTTCCCACACAATTGGACAAAAAAGTCTTTCATTGCTTTTTCATATATATATATTTAAAACATTGCTTTTGGTGAGAACATTTCAGTTAGTGACGAATCTTTTCAGTGTTTCTCCCTGACTTATTATTATGCACAGTATATATTCTGCAGTTATTTGGAACTGAATTAAGTGCCTTCTTTGACCGCTCATGAAACATTGCAATAGATTAGAGCAGACTAGACCAGAACAGGTACTCAAGTGACCAGAGTGACGCCGGTCAAGTTGCTTTGCAGCTCGTTCTCTGTACTTTCTCACGCCCGAGTTATCGCAATGTCTCGTGCATTGTGGGCAGTTGACTAAAATTAACATAAATTGTTTTCTGTATTCTGTTTGCATGAGCATACAGGTGGGTTAACTGAGTGATTTTTCGAATGAACTGCCAACACTCTTCAGTCGACCATTGCGGCCCGTACCTTGAGCTTTGGTGCTCAGGGAGTTTGACTCCGGTATTGTACGCAGCCACCACGCACGTTGCGTCGGGAACCAAGTATGATTTTGTGTTAAGGGGAACAAGCTACTAGCCGGTGAAGGACGTTTTCTTACGGCTAGTCCCCAACTAGTAAAGTCCCAGGTCCGCAGAGCTTGTGCGTACATGTCAGTTATATACGCGTCCTCCAACATCAGCATTCTACTTTCTGTTTTAATTTGCTGAAGGCTCATCTTTATGCTTCAGGATTGTTGGACACAGCAACTGGATTCCTACGTGAGATTGTCACGACAACTTTTCCCCCCAGTGCTAATCCCCAAGTGCGTCAATGGTGTGAGAGGCATTTGCAGTGAAATCTGAATTATAATCTCATATATATAAAGGACTACAGTGCATTAGAAAGTCAAAGTGTGAGTTTAGTGATGAAAATTATTATACATATTCTGTGTTCAGTGTTGTGTTCCTTCCTCTTCGTTATTTTTTTATACCATAACATTCTAATAAATAAGTATAATGTTATTTAATCCAGTGTGTTTTCGTTGTTTGTGTGAGTGATGTTTGCATGCGTTATGGTCTGGATGACCGTCTGATCGTCCGTGAGGTTTTCGAGACGAGACACCCGAACCTCTCGGTGCCTAATGCTCGTCTCATCATTGAGACCGACGAGTGATTTGGAAACAATTTGTAACCCTTCTTGGAGAGGTCCTTCATCGTCCTATCCAGGTAAGTTCAGGTACCAGGAAAATACTTATTGGTAGGACCATGAACCACGAATAGCGACTTGAACACGGAGTGGTTACAGCATCATTACAAAGTTACGGCCATCGAGCTGCCTGACAGTGTGAAATAGTAACTTTCTGGACGCCCCGCAATGTGACTCCATTTAGACCTCAATAGATCAGTACTTAATTTAGCTAGGAAGATAATTTTGATACCAATGTCTTCTTGAAGGACGAAGCATTCCACTGATATGCCTTTTCGTTGATAGACGTAGAGCCAAGGGCAAGTTATTCAATGCACCCGGAATGTGGGTTTCCACTAAGTTTCGATAGGTGTTTCCCGTCAGCCACTACGGAAGTATGTATGAGCCTAGTAAAGTGTCACCAACAATGCCGCGCCATACACTGAGAGTAAACCGTTGTTGATGTCTCCTGGGGTTGGTCGCATGAGGGTTGAAATGTGGATGAAATTACCTAGATCTTCATTATTTTTTAATGAGAAAATTCGATTCGAGATACGAGATTTTCATGATGCAAATACTTATTGCAATTTTCATGGCGAAAATACAATTCGGGATACAATTGTTTCAGGAATCGGGTAACTTCGTTGCAAAAATTAATCTCCTAAGTCGATGCATTGCTATGGCATATTGATTTTTCTTTGAGATTACGTTATAAGAGGTTTATCATCTACACTGTACAAAGTGGATATACCTCTTGCCTTCAACCTCCAACCGAAACACAATCTTCACTTCTAAATAGGTATCGAATAATATTAGTGAAAGGCATATCCTATCGATCTACGCTTCCAATTATAGTATCCTCTGTAATTTTCCTTCATTACCTCTCACTCTTTTGACCTCCACTCTATTCTACACTTAAGCACGGGAAGTCTTCTAGGATGCCTATTTCCGTCTATAGATAGCTATCAATGAAAAACAGTAAGAGAGGGGGAGAAATGACCATTTAAAATCAATTTATTATCTCAAGAATAGTTTCCATCCTCTATATTCAAATTGGATAATGGTACAAATCAACTATTTCTATTTTCAACGTAACCATTATAGAGTAAAAAATGGTAGCGAAAGGTGTTTTCGTTTTTTTTTTTTTTTTTTGAACCGATTTAGCTTCTCCAAATATACATCCCGTCTCCACTCTTACCTCTCTACTGGAACAGGAAGTGGTAGAAACTTATTACCTCTTTCGGTTTCAATATTGATCTACATAGACCAAAAACGATATGCCATAATGAGAAATGGCTTTTCAATACGGATTGAGCATCTCCTCTATCTCCACATTTATCTGTCCCTCTATTCAATCCGAAAGTGGTGAAAAGTCGGTTTCAACGCTGATCGTCATACCGAAAACAATGGTAATAGATGGCGAAAAGCAGTTTTTTTAATTGATTCAGTACCGAAAGAATATTCCAAAATCAATTTTGTTTTTCTATAGATCAATTATCTGCAATTTTCGTATTGAATTCGGATATCTTGGAAGTCTGCCTTAGTTTCATACTGTGGAACGAAACTCACTTGTTTTCAATATACGCATCTAAAAATAAAGAAGCTTACAATTTGAGAGGATCTTTCGTATGGATACTTTTCCTTACTTCTTATGTTTCCTAGCATTTCATAAGTGGAATGTGGGTTGCATACCTCTTGTTCTAGTGTATTAGTATGAGTCCGGTAAGTTCAAATAATAAGAAACCAAATAAGTTCTTTTTAATGAACGGAAGGAAACGAAGATATATTAGAAACAATAAGATAAGCCATTTGATATTACAAATGACAAAAAGAATGTTTTCTTTTTTTCTCAGAATAAAAAAAAAATCTTCACGTAAGAAAACTGTTCTTTTTACTCTCTCCCTTTCTCTACGTCATAGGTATATGATACGTCGTATATGCACATATATTATTATTATTATTATTATTATTATTATTATTATTATTATTATTATTATTATTATTATTATTATTATTATTATTATTATTATTATTATTATTATTAAGTATTCGGCTTTTTGCCAGGTTCTGGAACTAATAAGTTATTTTTAATTTTATTATAATTGTAATTTTAGTTTTGGGTCTGGAAATGTTTCTTTCACGTTTCTCGATCTTCCTACTCCTCCGTTTTCTTCTACTGTATCTTTCCTTCTATGGCTGTATGAAGAAGAGATTTTCTTCCTAAGATGTGTCCAATCCTTTTGGCTTTCCTACGAAGGATGCTGGCTAAAAGTGTCCTCTTCTCTCCTATCCTTTTTAAATCATCTTCGTTTGTTTCTCTTTCTCTGTGTACATTTTATCTTCTCCATCTTCCTCCAACACCACATTTCGATGGTCTCTAAATATTTATTTTTCTAACTTCTGTATTGTCCAAGTGTTTGAACGATACAGTCCAATACTCCATATATAGCATTTGACCAACTTCTTCCTAAGTCCAATGCTAGTTAAGAGTGATCTTTTCTTGTTGAATGCTTCTTTGTCTATGTCAATTCGTGACCTGTTCTTTTGGTGCAGTAAGCGTCTCTCGTCAAAATACTTCCCAGATACTTGAAATTATCGACCTCTTCAAAATCTCTCTGCTTTACTCTGCCTCGTAAGGACGCGTTTCCACGGGATATAAAGTAACCATGACTTTCGATTTTTCGTTACTGATTTCCATTCCTTATAGCTTCTCTGTGTCAACTATTTTAACAACTATCTCCTGTAGCCTTTCTTGGGTTCAAGATATATATATATATATATCAGCATACCTGCGACAGTTTCAAAATTTGACTGTCACTTAACTAGATAAATTTGACTGTAAATACAAGATTTAAGATTATAAGGAACTAAGATATTCAGAACTTTCTCGAGTCTTAAAGGTTATTTCAGTACCAAAGCTACTTCTTATTCTCAACAAAGAAGAAGATCTATTATCGGAATAACTAGTAATGACTGACAGATAAATTTGAAGTTAGACTCACCTATAGTAATCCGCCCTTCCACCACCTATTGTGTTTTGCGTGGCGACCAACGCTCTTGGTAATTGCTTGATTGCGTACTTTCCGCCTGTGACTACTTTACAGGTGGACAAAGGGTATTCCACTCTTGTTTCAATGCTTTCTGTGTTTCAATGCTGCAGTTTCTCTGAGGCATCTTATGGTGTGACGTAGTCGGTGGTGCACAGTCTGGAGGCTTCGCGCTGCATATCGTCACACTATTTATTTCACACAGTACAACGTCCAACAAAAATTCGTGTTCGTTGCACTATTTAATTACGTTGAATAATTGAAGTACCGGTACACATTGGAAAGTGTTACAATGTAGCTTTAGTAGATTTGATTCACTTTTGGTCCTGTTGAACTTTGCGTAACACGATTACATTGCTCTGTTGCGTGGGGTCCCTAGTTCGATCCCAGCTCGTGCAAGTGGGCTTTATGATGGGCACATTCCATGTTCTTGGGTTTTCTCGGAGTTGTCCCGTTTCCTTCTACTTTCTTCATTCCACCATTTCATTCATTTCTCGTCGTCACCGTCTCCTTTAGCCTAACCGGCATAACCGTGGGACGTAAAACTTAAAGATTTCATTTCATTTCACTTTCATTTTCATTTTCGATTACTTTGCTAAAAGATGTATCTCACACTACTATCTCAACAGAGCAACTTAGACATTTCTGCGCTGTCTCTGTTCTGCGCCTTTACATTCGTCGTACATGGAACCTATAAATCTCTGTATTAAGAACAAAATTCTTACTTTTGCACAACCAATCTCACGGACGAAAAATTTCTGTTAGTTGTTGATAAAAAATTGAAATTCCAAATTCTATTCTTTTTCCTTTACATATTTCCTGAACAAAAATACCTTTTACACATTATACAATACTTTTTAGATTTTTATTTTGATCTCCATGCATTCTTGATAAAATGTCCTCAAAACTTGCATCTTTAGAGTAGAATGTTTCACTTCTCATTTGGAATGCGTTTCAATTACAGTTAATTTTATTGTGTCTATGTTTACTTGCTCTGTAGATTTAATCACTTCAGTTTTGGAAACAATAATAAACTCAATACGCTAGAAGGTAAATAGAACTCTACAGTATTCGTTAGAAATATTATATCAAACATGTGAATTGTTGGTACAAATATTAATGGACTATCAAATTTAAAGAAACCATTTTCATAAATAATTTCGAATGAATTTCAAATCTTCTATTGAAATCCATATTCCTCTAAGGGGTATTAGATAGTCAAGAATTATTGTCCACAACAGATTGCTCTTTACTGTCCTCAATGTGCCTATTGGTGAGTTAACCTGCATTGAGACAGATTTCTCTTCACTTACACCAATGCACCTATTTTTGAGTTCACTCACATTGAGGCAGATTCCTTATTACTTACAAGAATGTACCTGTTTGTGAGCTCACCTGCATTGAGACAGGTTTCTCTTTACTCACGCCAATGTGAGTACTTCTGAGTTCACTTGTATCGTAGCAGGTTTCTCTTTACTTACTCCAATGTGTCTATTTCTGAGTTCATCCGTATCGTGGCAGGTTTCTCTTTATTTACTCCAATGTGTCTTAGTTCACCTGTATCGTGGTAGGTTTCTCTTTACTTACTCCAATATGTCTATTTCTGAGTTCACCTGTATCGTGGTAGGTTTCTCTTTACTTACTCCAATGTGTCTGTTTCTGAGTTCACCTGTATCGTAGCAGGTTTCTCTTTACTTACACCAATGTGGCTATTTCTGAATTAACATGCATTGAGAGAACTTTCTCTTTACTTTCATCAATTTCGTCGATACTCGACACGGAAAGTGGATAATTTGGTAGAGCAGGAGAAGTTGAAGAAGGTCTTTCTGGTTTATTTCAGAGTATACCACAGTTGATGAGAGTGTTACAGTACGTTACAGAAATGGGGGGAAAAGCATTAGTCAGCATTATTTAGTTCAGACGGTAACAATTCTCTTGCAAAGAAAGTCTTTCTTGCTTTGATATGCATTGAATAAACTAAGAAACAGTCAAGTAAATTAATAAGAATGTGTTATATCTTAACGGTCTTATCGGTTTCAATAAGTAATCAAAGATTAACAGAACCTAATGCACGCGCAGATAATAAAAGACAATAATAATCACTTTCAACATAACAGTCCGCTGACTATTGATTATCGACACTCGGAAGTAATCAATCAATACTTGACCAACCTGTCGGTGTGGATCTAATATCCACATATATTCACATTACTTACATCAATGCGCCTATTTGTCAGGTTGCCTGTATTGGGATACATCCATCTTTATTTTCATTAATGTGCTGATTTGTGAGTTTATCTGCACAAAATAGGTTTTCTTTACTTAACCAAATTTGCCTATTTGTGAGTTCACCTGCATTAACATAGTTTACTCTTTACTTCCGTTAACGTGTCTATTTGTGAGTTGAGCTGCATTGAGATAGTTTACTCTTTACTTCCGTTAATATGTCTATTTGTGAGTTCACCTACATTGAAATAGTTTACTCTTTACTTCCGTTAATGTGTCTATTTGTGAGTTGAGCTGCATTGAGATAGTTTACTCTTTACTTCCGTTAATGTGTCTATTTGTGAGTTCACCTGAATTGACATAGTTTACTCTTTACTTCCGTTAACGTGTCTATTTGTGAGTTCTCCCGCATTGACATAGTTTACTCTTTACTCCCGTTAACGTGTCTATTTGTGAGTTGAGCTGCATTGAGATAGTTTACTCTTTACTTCCGTTAATGTGTCTATTTGTGAGTTGAGCTGCATTGAGATAGTTTACTCTTTACTTCCGTTAATGTGTCTATTTGTGAGTTAAGCTGCATTGAGATAGTTTACTCTTTACTCCCGTTAACGTGTCTATTTGTGAGTTGAGCTGCATTGAGATAGTTTACTCTTTACTTCCGTTAACGTGTCTATTTGTGAGTTGAGCTGCATTGAGATAATTTACTTTTTACTTCCGCCAATGTGTCTGAGTTGATCTAAATTGAGTATGTGCCCAAATATATTCCTGAAAGTCAGGTTTCTTGTTTAAGGAAAAAACAGTATTTGCACTCTCCATTTCATAGTCACTTACATCTCTATAATTACATTTTCCGCATAAGGAAACTTGAATTGAATAATCATTGCTTACATATTTTGAGCACACTGCTATCGATAAAAAAGCTTTAGTTTCTGGAAATAATGTGTAAAAACATATTTGAAGTACAAATTGCATATGAAAGTCACAATTTACTTACGTTGATGATAGCATAATTAGCCGCAAAAGTTATATCTTTTGAAATCTTCTTTTGATACTAAGTCTAAACAAAAAGTTTTAATTTGATAAGAATTTCTAGAAACTTCCCCATGAACATGTCGCTGTCGAACAGGCAATAAACCGAATTTATGGACAATACAAGTGACTATACTACAAGATTCCAAAGGGTGGACACGCTTGCATCCGTCGAGGAATGGAAATATACAGACTCACAATAACCTCGGAGACGTACGAATATTGTCACAGATTACAACAATCTTTGAAAATGGGCAAGGTAATAATGATACCTCAACAGAATGCCACGTCACTTACGGATGAACTGATAATAGATTATGGTTAAGCAGGGTTCACACTACAGCTGAATAGAAAAGTTGGTTGCATTCCCTAACGTCTGACATATGAGTGGTAGTAATTCAATGGATCTTTCTTTCACTGCTATTCCTGTTATTTCGTCAATCAACTATATTTGTGCAATTGGTCACTGAACTCCATACGTCCCCTCAAATGACCTTTTGTCTATACCGTTGAAACAAGGGACTTAATTTGAGTACTGTTTTCAATAACTTCCGCAGGTTGATCCGACAGTCGAACTATATTATTTTTGTGCTTCCTTGTGGGTCGACTGGTTTGGTATAAATTCTCAATGTGGACAATCACAACGGCTTGCTTATCCCTTTACGTACAAGAAAGGATTCATTTACTCCTTGTTTAAGTTAACCTAAATTCTAATTTCTAAGTCATTAAGAAGACTATAGATACATACTGTATTACACTTAAAAGTTTAATACAGTATTGTGAAGATATGTGTATTTGAACACATAACAAAACATTTTATTTTAAATTATAAAACATTTTATTTTAAAACTCATTACAGTAAAAAGCATAATCGTTCATTTAATGTTAAATCACTTTTCAATTTTTTTTCTAAGTTCAGTTGCTTTTCCTACCAAAAAGTTTTCTTGCTGTCCGTCATTTCTTTCTTACACTTGTAATTTCTCAATCAATAAAAACAACAAATTGTTTTCCTGTCAGCATTCCTATCATCACCTCACCTTTGTTAATCTATGAGCACGCACTTTTTCATCAAAACAAAAAAAAAAAAAAAACATAGTCAACAACCGAAAAAAATCAACCCGGAAGGAACATCAAACAAAAAACTTTAAAACACTTTTAAAAAAGTAGTCCGAATTGCAAAAAAAAAAAAAAAAGAAAAAAAAAAGAAATCAACATGTAAAAGCACGAACCACAATTTCGTTTTAACAAAAAGTCTACCTTGCTCTAACTTAAAAAGCACTTCGCCTTAGTTAGCATTATAACTATCAGTTACAATAAATAATCCGTTAAAAAGTAAATTCAACTTTAATTAAATTTACTACCGGTATATTCGCAACGTTGGTTTTCCTGCCCGGGTTTCGCTAACCCTTAACTCTCAACTACTTAAACAACCAACCAACCAAATAAAAGGATGGGAAAACATCAATCCACTAAAAAAATCTTCAAAAAAGCAACACCAAAATTTACAAGTAAGTGTAAGTAAATTAACCAATCCTAATAGTTGCTCCCTTCTCACCCCCTTTCAACCCCTTTAACATCACAATCTATCTCTTTTTACATATGTTTAATTTTATTTACATGCAACCCAAATCAAATCCTGTACACGTTCTGTCAAATTCAATGGTTAAAAAAATCCTGCGCGCAACTTGTCAATTCTAACATCCCCAATTATACTATCTATAAGCGCATTATCTAAGCTCTCAAACTAACAAGGGGCAACTGCACATGGTGGTAGATGCTTTAAGGGGCAACTGCACAGTATGTATATAGAGCGCCTTCGTGGCGTACGCGCCTTTGGCGTGGGAGACCCGGGTTCAATTCCCGGCCTGAGCTCATGTGGTTCGGATTCCACGTTAATCAGTAGGTTCACGTCTCATAGAGCCTCATAGAGCCACGTCTCATAGTGCTGAAAGGGATGTTAAACTCAAAATCAACTCAACTCAACAGTATGTATCTATAGTCTTTGGCACGTTTGACGACTCATGCAGTGATGAATCCAAAGTGTGTGATCCGAGGAGGAAATACTTCGAAAACTTTCTTCTCTATATTCACGAAGTCTACTTTTCGTGTAAATTCTTGTTGAAAGATGCCTGGCTATCCATTTAACTTTCAAAAGTCCTATGTATTTCTTATACATTGACTACTATGAATCTTGTTTAGATGATTCACGTCTTTCTTTTAATAAGTACAGTTGCTATAAAACGTGTATGACCTTGTAAAGAGAGGTGGGTTTCCATTTCGTATGTACACAGTGAAAAAAAAAAAGTGTGTGGCGAACGTAAAAACGTAGGTTACAAGCGTAAATACTATAGCTTTTTGACTTAACGTACGACTAATTATATATAACATCCAGCAGCAAACGTGCTTAAGAGTCTTCATCCCGGCGAAATTAAAATACCGCTAATTTTACAGTAATTATGTGATATCTTCAAATAGATAAAAGATAATCGAAATGTGGAATAAGAGCGCCCTAGACAATATTATTTTACATGAGAAACGTTATCACGACTCACTTATCTGCTTTCTATTTTTCGAGCCATTTTGAAAATCGACATTTATTTTCGTGTTACTAAACAGCTGAAAACGGAAAGCCACTAGGCGACTTGTGATAACGGTACCTCACGCAAAATAATATTGTCTAGAGCGCTCTTCTTCCATATTTCAATTATCTTTTATCTATTTGAAGATATCACTTAATTACTGTAAAATTAGCGGTATTTTAATTTCGCCGGGATGAAGACTCTTAACTGAAAACGTATGTTTCATAATACTATCTGTATATGTGTTCCTTCTATACTTACTTTACGTATGAAAGAAATAACTGTATAAAGGTGAGAAGTATCTTATATACAAATGGACGTATATAGCGTATAGCTGACGTATGTAACATACATATATGTATGTATTATAGGAAGATGTTAAGTGTTAGATATCCTGCAGCTGCGTGATGTAACATCTAGGCGTGGAAAAGGGAGTACGTGTGTAGCATATGAATGACGTATGCTTCGTGCAGATTTCGGTAGTAAACATATGGAATTCCATATATTTGTATAATACAATATATTACTATCCAGATAACGGATTTTTCTCAGTGTATGTATGTATGTTTGTTTCTTTTTCTTTTTTTTAAAAAAAAGAGCAAGACTGCATATTTTATTAATAGACACAAGACGTTTTTCATCTTCTGTGATTCTTTCCTCAATTTACGATGAGGAAATGGTTAGACTTCAGTCTGAATATTCTCTTTGATAACACTTCGAATTCAAAGTGCTGTTTTTCTTTTTATCTCTTAATTAAAATCAGCTTTTCGTGTGTTAATGAAACTTTTATTCTCTTTGAAATATAGTATCATAGTCTATAAGATGTTGTGTTGTATATTCTGCTTCTTCATGTGTTTGTTTCACGTTGCTCTTAGACGTTTGTTTATCTTTCTCTGTTTCAATTACTAACTTATTTATAATGGATTATTACAGTTTGAAAATGACATGAAATTTTAGTTTCATGATTATGCCCTCTAGACGAAACGAGACGGATGATTAATAAACGTGAATTACTATGAAATACAGTAAAACCTCTCTTGAACGGACCCTTCATTAAACGGAAACTATATAACGCGGACAACGGACAGTGACGTAACTAGAGGGGGAGCAAACTGTGCTCGTGCCCCGGGCGCTGGATTTGGAGGGCGCAAAATGGGAGCTAAATTCGGCAAATATTTGGGGGGAGCGTTTAGGTTTGGTTTGTCAGGGGGGCGCTAAGACTAGTTCTTGCCCCAGGCGACCACTAGCGTATTTGCGTCGCTGATTTCAAGTTTCGGAGTGTAGCAGGTCGCGGTGGCTCAGTGGTAGAGCGTTCATCCCCGGTGCTTGGGGTCCCAGGTTCGATCCCAGTCCCCGCCAAGTGAACTTTGTGCATACTGATTCATAATGCATACTGATTCATATTGGTATGGTATAGCGGGGAGATAAGAACTGATGGAATGGGATGGCACCTGTTACTCCAATATGATTCTATACGCGTTCTTTAAAACTGTATACCTAACTGAACGCCCTGAACGGTTTGTAACTCCCAAGAAGCTCGCCTTTGATCTTGATGGTGCGAACGTTTGTAATCACTGTGGCGAGTCATTTTCATTCTATGTTCATAGTGCATTTTAATGGTTTATTTTGAACATTTCCTGAATGTCGACGACTTCTCCATTTCGTGAAGTGTAACACATACATCCTACAGAAGGTTGATTTCTGCACCTCCTGGACACGTATTTTCTGTCGCCCTTCTGATGCGCATATTGAGTCATTAGCAGCTAATATTTTTCCTGTCATCATTGTTTACACCACACTTTCAAATGAGCCTTACTAGAGATTGCACTTGCGACCTCGCACTCAAGGGGTTCCTTGTCAGTGGATATGGCAAGATAGAAGAAGGTGGAGGTTAGCGACCCTAGCTAAATTTGAAAAAGTGTCAGAACAAGATAAATATATAAATAATGATTCAAATGAAAATCTTAAAAGTGCTGTAAATATTATATTATAACAATTATAACAACTAAGAAAAAACATACCTATGATCTTTCAACGTAGTTTCCCTGTCGTTCAATGCAAGTATCCCAACGCTTCACAAGTGTATGGATACCACATTTAAAAAGTTTTTTGGTCTTGACGCGGTCGCCTCGTCGTTTACTCCGAATTACCGGGCGAAGTTGGTTTGTAAGCAGATATGAATAAGACATACTGGTTACTATTGCCCCCCCCCCCTCACCACATAATGTTACAAAATGACTCCCTTTGCTTTCCATTAGAGTGAGCACGACTTTTCTCACTGATGGATGAGTACGGAATTTTTGGGGTTTCCGTGGTGAGCTATGGTGCCATTCTTTGCTTGATCTTTTTGTTTCTGGTTGGTGATAGTGAACCCAGGTCTCATCACCTGTAATGATAGCGGTTCATGTTGTTATTGGGGCGGCCATCTTCGTACTAATGCTGTTGCCATCTCCTGTGCTGTAGGTCACTCTGCCACTTGCCAGTCATTTTGGAAACACAAGGAAACTACTCGTGTTTATAGTACTTTTAAGATTCTAATTTGAATCCCATCGTTTTTTTTTTTTTACATTAAAATTACCATTTTTACTGTGAATTACTTGCACAAAACTTCATTAATTTCTTTACCACGGACAACCCCATAATGCATTGTTATAATGTACTAGCTAAAATGACCAAATATTATTCGTACGGTTTATGGAATTTTTCTAGCCCCTTCACTCTTTGGAATACGGACGAGGTATGAATTGGGTCTTAAATATGGAAAGTGCCACTATTATATTAATGAACCCGAAAACTATGAATTGGATAATAATATTGGTCTGTTTCAGTTATTTTTTTTACACGCCACCAACTTTCCAATCTTTTCCTCCTCCTTGCCTAAAACGAGATAAAAACTCTTCCTTATAAGCACCTATCTTAGGATAAGTCTCTCCCATCTTATTTCGCAGTGCTTCTTTATTCCGTCACACCATCGTATATGAAGGAGGGCGAACCATTTACCATGAAACACCATAGTAACTTTTAACCTATTAGATAAAAATGTAAATATTTGAATGATGCTAATATCAACAGAGGAAAATTGTTTGATATACCCTTCATTTCCACCAGTTTAATAATTTTGCCATCCCAACATAAAGTGTTTTTTTTTTCAAATGGCACAACATAAGATTGTTTCGAATCTACAGATTAAAAGAAAAACTTACAATACTGCATACACAATACTACTTACGCTACATATACAGTACATATACTCGTACTATTCAACATTGCGTGCAATCAAAAGATGCTTCAATATCGCTAACACACAAATTTTGAAGATCTCTACAACAGTAATAACGCAGGTGAGACGGACGGAACAATGCACTTCTAGAGTACCTCAGTGCCGAATACAATGATGTTGCAGTGAGATGGATAGAGCAATGCACTTCTAGAGCACTTTAGTGCCGAATACAATGATGATGTAGTGAGATGGATGGAACAATGTACTTCTAGAGTACCTTAGTGCCGAATACAATGATGATATAGTGAGACGTATGGGGCAATGCACTTCTAGAGTACTTAGTTGCCGAATACAATGATGATGTAGTGAGACGAATGGAACAATGCACTTCTAGAGTACCTTAGTGCTGAATACAATGATGATGCAGTGAGATGGATAGAGCAACGCACTTCTAGAGCACTTTAGTGCCGAATACAATGATGATGTAGTGAGATGGATGGGACAATGTACTACGATTACCTAAGTGCCGAATACAATGATGATGATATAGTGAGACGTATGGGGCAATGCACTTCTAGAGTACTTTAGTGCCGAATACAATGATGATGTAGTGAGACGAATGGAACAATGCACTTATAGAGTACCTTAGTGCCAAATACAATGATGATGCAGTGAGATGGATAGAGCAACGCACTTCTAGAGCACTTTAGTGCCGAATACAATGATGATGTAGTGAGATGGATGTGACAATGTACTTCTAGATTACCTAAGTGCCGAATACAATGATGATGTAGTAACACGGATGAAACAATGCACTTCTAGAGTACTTTAGTGCCGAATACAATGATGATGTAGTGAGACGAATGGAACAATGCACTTCTAGAGTACCTTAGTGCCGAATACAATGATGATGCAGTGAGATGGATAGAGCAACGCACTTCTAGAGCACTTTAGTGCCGAATACAATGATGATGTAGTGAGATGGATGGGACAATGTACTTCTAGATTACCTAAGTGCCGAATACAATGATGATGTAATGAGAAGGATGGAACAATGCACTTCTAGAGTACCTTAATGCCGAATACAATGATGATGTAGTGAGCGGTATGGGGCAATGCACTTCTAGAGTACCTTAGTACGGAATACAATGATGATGTAGTGAGACGTATGAGACGATGCACTTCTAGAGTACCTTAGTACTGAATACAATGATGATGTAGTGAGACGTATGGGACAATGCTCTTCTAGAATACTAAGATAATGTGATGTGTTTCCGGATTAATAGAGACAAAGTTACAAGGAATGGAAAGTTTGATTTTTAAAAAAGTTTCGAAAAACTGCTTCGTATTACATCCAATCAAGTAAATGATTTTAAATATACGTAATAATCAAAATATCGTTTACAGCAATTAAACAGTTCCGAAATTGTGATAAACATTGGTAAAATTTATAACAGCGTCCAATATTATGTAACTGCGAGAACTAGCTGTAATTAGAGCTACCAAAAAGTATTGCTGTATTGTTATGGAAGGAAGAGAGGCAACAATCATTTTAAAAAATTTCGCACTAATTCATCATTTTAAGCAGTAAAGAAATCCCTACTTATGTATTTTATTTTCCTGGAATAGTTTGGGATACCATGTTGCTGTAAACACCATTTTAATATTTACGTCTTGTAAAAACCATGTACGAAATTCTAAATACTTTTTCAACAAAGTTTTGTGCAAAAGCCAAATTTTTAATTTTTCCCCCCTATTCGTTCGAAATACCTCAAATCATGTTCATAGTGTACGATGCTAATGTACTCTGCTCCATCTTTCTTGCAATATTATTGCTGTAGAAGTCTCCAGAATTTGGATGTATGTAATATTGTACAATCTTTAGTTTTAATACTGAATACTAATAAATGTCGTATTGCAAGTTTTCATTTGATATGCAGATTTGAAGTATGTAGTGATCTGACGCAATGTTTATCTTTTTTTAAAAAAAAAACTCATATTGGATTGGCAGCACCATTAATCTGATGGTATTACACAGTATGTCAAACAATTTGTTCGTGCAAAAGTTCAGCGTTTTATTATTTGTTTCAAAGTTGCATTTGTGTTTATATGTCTGTGTGTGTGTATGTGTGTGCCACAAACAATGCCAAAATAAAGTGAAAAGTTGTATAAGCACGTTTGCTTCTAGCTTAATCCGTTGTTTTAATATATTTTTTTAAAAAATGAGTTCTTTCAGTTTAATCTATTATGAATGTTTTTTTTTTTTTTTTTTTTTTTGCTTTATTAGTTTCAATGAATTGGGATGTTGGCATATATAGAATACAAAACCATATATAATTCATATGTATTTACATTCGTCGAGCAGCATAGAATACAACAATGTTAATAATTTGGGAATACCAAAACCGATGGAATTAAAGTTTGATTTTCCCTTTCATTAATAAATTTTTAATCATTGTGGTGCATATTATTAACATGTTATAATTAATTTTAATAGGTATATAGCGCACTCTTTAGTTCGAACTTGGGTAATTCAAACACAAGTTTATTCAACTTGAAAACTGTATAGAAAAATGGAAGAATTGTGGGTAAATCGAACTTTTCAACCTCCTGTTGGATAATTAGCAGAAATTATTAAAGTATAAGAATTTTCAATGTTGGACAGATACCAAATAAGAACGTATTTTCAACTCCACAGGGCTCCAACCTAGGTCCGTTATTGTTTCTTTTATTCATTAACGATCTCCCTGATCACATATCATTAAGTAACAAATTGCTCTTTGCAGATGACCTCAAAATATACGCCAAGATAGAGACCATCCATGACTGTCTCAACTTACTACATAACTTTAAAACTATTGCAAACTGGTGTTCTCTTAATAAACTTAATGTAAACATAAATAAATATAGTATTTTATCGTTTACCAGAAACAAAAAAATTAGGTAGAGTTTATTTATTCATTTAATCAGATCGTATTAAACAGATTAAATTCACTAGGGATGATTCCATACCGGGACCAAGTACCTGGAGGAAACCTATATATCGCCTGAAAGCTCTTGCCATGAGAACTACGAAACCGTTTTCCAATCACGGGCAAACCCGCAACTTGACCCTATAAGGATCCGCTTTGTTGGTTTTGTGACCCTATGTAAGGCATATTCGACAGAATAAAAATGAATGTTTAGGCGTATCACGCAAAAGCGCCTGAGCCCATCATGTTCTTTTTTGGCTCATTGCTAGAACGTGATTTGGGTAAGGGTTTGATAACATCACGTTGCACCTTGTCGCACCCATTTGGTCACTGTTGCCAACGAACTGTAAACACAATGTGGAAGATTGTTTCTGTACCACTGGATGTATATCCATGAAGCATAGCATAAACATCGTTAGTCATTGGAGAAAGTATACTGTGGACGTATTCCTCTCCCAAGTACTCCAGTTTGTCAGTGTTGCCAACCATTTTCTGTAAAAATGAGAAGGTGTAAAACAGGTTCCCTACAATGAAACGTTTATATGCCAAACTTGGCAGAAACATCACACGACACTATAGCAAAAAGACCTTGAGTATTACCGTCTCCCAACCATCCTAGGTTGTCAGTGTTGCCAGCCAAGTGTAAACATCATAATGATGCAAATGGTGTGCCATTGAACGAACATAGCATAAATGTGACAGCTGCAATATTGAACAATGGAAAACATCGTGTGAACGAGTGTCTCAGTCTCCCCCCCAAAAAAAGTTTCGCAGTGTTGCCAACCAATACGAGCATTCAAGATTTTCACATGAAGTCAACAGCATTGGCGGACATAATTAGACTGCAACCCATACTAGTTTGTAGTATGTTAGGGTAAACTCATAAGCATTCTAAGTGTCAGTGTTTTCAACTATTCTAAAATACATTTTCTCGAAAGGTTGCCTGACCATTGCACGTATAGAGACAAAACTTGAAATAAACACCATTCGACACAAAAGCAAACATACTGTGGTTGGTACCATTCCCCAAGCACCTGTCTGTCAATATTGCTAACGTTTCCAATATGAAAGTTCTTCAAATAGCAGTATAGGAGCTTGGCGGTATTTTTATATTGTCTAATAATGTGACCATGTGGCTGAACATATATCATGGAACATGACTGTTGACCATGCAGCAACGAACGGTACTGGTTAGAAGCTCGTGTAGAAAGAAAGGGTTCGATGAGTCATGCATACATCTGGTCATAGAATCTTCATTATGACATGGTAAGGCAACCTTTCGAGAAAATGTATTTTAGAATGGTTGAAAACACATTTTGGAATGGTTGAAATCTAGAATGGTTAGGAGACGGTAATACTCAACGTCGTTTTGCTATAGTGTCGTGTGATGTTTCTGCCAAGCTTGGTGTATAAACGTCTCATCGTACGGAACCTGTTTTACAACTTCTAATTTTTACAATTGGTTGGCGACATTGACAAATTGGAGTACTTGGGAGAGGATTACGTTTACAGTATATTTCCTCCAATTACTAAGGATGTTTATGCCACGTTTCATGAATATACATCCAGTGGTACAGAAACCATCTTCCACATTGTATTTACAGTTCGTTGACAACACTGACCAAATGGATACGTCAGGGTGCAAAGTGATATTATCAAACTCTTGCCCAAGTCACGTTCTAGCAATGAGCCGAAAAAGAACATGATGGGCTCAGGCGCTTAGGGTCTACGCGTAATACATCTTAACATTCATTTCTATTCTATCGAATATGCCATACATAGGGTCACATGCACCAACGAATCGGCCACTTATAGGGTCAAGTTGCGGGTTTGTCCGTGATTTGAAAACGGTTTCGTACTTCTCATGACAAGAGCTTTCAGACCTAGGTTTTCCGCAGGTACTTGGTCCCGGTATGGAATCATCCCTAGTCAGTGAAAGATTTCGGGGTTACGTTTGATACGAAACTAACATTTAATGATCATATAGTGAACATAGTTAATGAATCTTTTAAAATATTAGGATTCATAATTAGAACGGGAAAGGAGTTTAACAATATCACCACACTAACAAAAATGTATTACTCTTATGTCCGATTAATACTGGAATATGCTGCTGTGATCTGGAACCCATCGCAACAACAATACCGAAACCAACTCGAAAAAGTCCAATCCAAATTTATCAAATACTTAGTATACAAGAGTACTGGAATCTATCCATCTTACGAAAACTATCTTACATTAATAGCCAACTTTTGTATCCCTACACTAGAACAAAGGCAAAATGTGGTAAAAAAAAAAGTACAAAATGAATTTAATTGTACAGATCTGATATCGACTCTAAATTTTCATGTCCCGACACTTCAAACTCGTGTTGAAAACTCTAGCCTGTTCTATTGCAAAAAGGCAAGGACCAACGTATTATTGAAGTCACCAATCTGGAGAATAGGCTCTTCTTATAATAAATGATGTATCAAACACAACGAAACTGATATATGTAATATGAGCTATAATATGTTCAAGAAAATTATTGTAAGTTTATTTTGTAATGCACCAACACTCTAATTGGGCTTTGCCTGTTGTGTTGTTCACAAATAAATAAATAAATAAATAAATAAATAAATAAATAAATTTTTCAGTATTCAAAAGAAGTCGTAGGAAGGAGTGACAAACCACTACAGTCTGATGACAGGGGCGGATCCAGGACGGACTTCTGGGGGGGCGGTGGGTTGAAAATACTGCTACTTAGAGCTACTTTTAATAGCTGCAGACTCTGGGATGGGTTTAATTTATATATAAAATAAAAAAAAAACTTTCCTCTTCTGGGGAGCGATCGGGCCGATTTCCCCCCAGGATCCGCCACTGTCTGATGATGATAATTAAAATGAACAGGAGATTTGGAAAGTGGAGAACAATGAGGAGGAAAAAACAAGAGCGTGTACCAAACTCATCAAATATTTTGGAAATAGTTGAAAATTTATAAACATATATTGAATGTAAACCAAATGACTAATTAGGTATTCCACACAATAAACGAAGTTGAAGATTTTGTGGTCCGTGTAAAAATAAACAAATCAAACCAAATCATCATCATCATTATAGGTATTCTGTAATTAGGTCATTTGCCGCAACTTAGAAACTTTCATGCTCCACGGTCTTCCCTTTAATCTCTTCGTCTTCACGTAACGTTTTTCTGTTTCAATACCGTCCATAAATTGTAGCCTCTTTTGCTTCCTCCCGCTCTTTCCTTCTACTACACCCTCTAGCACGTCCCTCATAATGCAGCACCTTCTCAGCCAATGTCCCAACTAAATTTTCCTACTCTTTCCAATTAGATCTAAAATTGTATTTTCTTCTCCATTATTTGTAACACTCCTTCTTTTCGTTTTCCACTCGATCCAGCTAATTTTCTCCATTCATATTTACACCTATATTTTGTAGGCTTCTCGTACTTTTTCATCGCTTTCGCGTCATTTCGATGTTTCTGTCCAATACAGTACAATACTCAACAATAAGCATTTTATGAGTTTTTTTTAGTGAACTCTTTATCCAAGGATCATCCAGATATCGAAAAACTGGTCACTTTTTCCATTTTCTTCCCTTCTGCTTTCCATATTTGACACCGATAGCTTCATGAACTCGTGCTATAAGTGAGAGCGGATGATGAAGGTTATGACTCATGTACTTGTGGTTTTATGTGTGAATTTAGTCTATATTGTAAAATTATCCATTAGTGTAGAGCATAAAATGGTTCACGGAAATTTTGGACATCCTCAGTCACCTTTTATTATAAAATTCCTCTTATGTACAATAATAATAATTAGAGTCTCAAATATTAAGTTCTTCTTAAATATTTGGTCGGTTGTTAGTGTGGTTTCTGGAACCAGATATCAAGTGCCTTCGGGTGACAGAATCGAACGCTCTTAGGTACCTTTCAGAGACCAAGCATCCTAGAGAGTGATAAGGATATTGCGAGGACCAGGCGTACAAGCGAAGGATCTCCCAGAGACCAAGTATCCTAGAGAGTGATAAGGATATTGCGAGGACCAGGCGTACAAGCGAAGGATCGCTCAGAGACCAAGTATCCTAGAGAGTGATAAGGATATTGCGAGGACCAGGCGTACAAGCGAAGGATCTCTCAGAGACCAAGTATCCTAGAGAGTGATAAGGATATTGCGAGGACCAGGCGTACAAGCGAAGGATCTCTCAGAGACCAAGTACCCTAGATAGTGATAAGGATATTGCGAGGATCAGGCGTCCAAGCGAAGGATCTCCCAAAGACCAAGTATCCTAGAGAGTGATAAGGATATTGCGAGGACCAGGCGTACAAGCGAAGGATCACTCAGAGACCAAGTATCCTAGAGAGTGATAAGGATATTGCGAGGACCAGGCGTACAAGCGAAGGATCTCCCACAGACCAAGTATCCTAAAGAGTAATAAGGATATTGCGAGGACCAGACGTCCAAGCGAAGCATCTCTCAGAGACCAAGTATCCTAGAGAGTGATAAGGATATTGCGAGGACCAGGCGTACAAGCGAAGGATCTCTCAGAGACCAAGTATCCTAGAGAGTGATAAGGATATTGCGAGGACCAGGCGTACAAGCGAAGGATCTCTCAGAGACCAAGTACCCTAGATAGTGATAAGGATATTGCGAGGATCAGGCGTCCAAGCGAAGGATCTCCCAAAGACCAAGTATCCTAGAGAGTGATAAGGATATTGCGAGGACCAGGCGTACAAGCGAAGGATCACTCAGAGACCAAGTATCCTAGAGAGTGATAAGGATATTGCGAGGACCAGGCGTACAAGCGAAGGATCTCCCACAGACCAAGTATCCTAAAGAGTAATAAGGATATTGCGAGGACCAGACGTCCAAGCGAAGCATCTCTCAGAGACCAAGTATCCTAGAGAGTGATAAGGATATTGCGAGGACCAGGCGTACAAGCGAAGGATCTCTCAGAGACCAAGTATCCTAGAGAGTGATAAGGATATTACGAGGACCAGGCGTCTAAGCGAAGGGAAACTCTCGGAGACCAGGCGTCGTAAAGAGTCGTAATAGTTATCAGTTGGTGAAGATTGATGCCTTTTGCGATGTAGTGGCTTCTTTAATCCTGGAATTTCCGGTAATTTCGTTGATCTTCGTTATTTGGCGATTGTTGACAATGGTTAACGATGTCTTCTTCCGTAGTTGTTCTCTGAAGTTGTTTACCGTCAGCACGTGGTGTGTGGAGCACCTGCTAATCATTGCAATATACATAAACATACGTGGATACATCGAATACCGATGAAATCACTATGAAGGGATTTATTCTCGCTATGTTTTGATTGAGGACGTTTTAGCCAAGCATATTTTTGCCCGTGAAGTATTGAACGGCATGATTTCGAATAGACGAGATTTTGGTCCACGAGGTTTCTGGCAGCGAGGTTTTGCCCAGGTGAGATTCTTGCCCGCGTAGTTCTGGCAATGTGATTTCGGCTGCGAGGTTTTGTACCGAAACTTTTTCTAGCGCCATAGATTTTATTTTGCTTTTTTAAAAACTAAGCATTAGTATTTAGACTCAAACATGTTATTTTGTTCACTACAATGGGATCCATTCATAGTTCAGTGTATCACTGTATCACTTTTGGACAATATTAGACATAAATAAAATGTAAGAATTAATCACGATTTTCAGCTAATCTATATCCTGCCATCTCGCTAGTACAGTCAGCGACAAAAGTTATTTCCGTTTTTTTTTTTTTTTATGAAATTAGTTCCGTAAATAACTTCAAAATGGAAGAACAATTTGAGTACATCTTTCAGTAAATTAAAAAGAATGTAATTTTCTGTAATTTCCAACGGTGCCACCGTTGTACGTTCCAGCTATAGCGCCGTTATTCCCAAAATAACCGTTATTCCAGAAATTTTGTCGCTGACTGTACAAGCGTGTCGAACGTATTACTAGAGTAACAGTTTCATCTAGGCGTATTTATCATAAAGGATTAATTTTTGGGTTTTTGTTAATAATTTATCACGATATTCTCGAAAACTACGCATGATAGTTTACACTAATCTATACCGTGTTGTTGAAAAAATGAAGTGAAATCTTTAAGTTTAACATCCCACGGTTATGCCGGTTAGGCTAAAGGAGACGGTGATAATGAGAAATGAGTGAAATGGTGGAATGAAGAAAGTGGGAGGAAACGGGAGCACCCCGAGAAAACCCACGAGCACGGTGTTTGTCCACCACAAAGTCCACACGGCGCGAGCTGGGATCGAACCAGGGACCCCAAGCACTGGAGGTGAACGCTCTACCACTGAGCCACCGTGCCCCCCACCGTGTTGTTGAGTTCAGTGAGATTCACCAAATGCTGTTTGTCTCATCTTTGAACAAACTTTTTCTCCCCTAAATGCTAATAAAATCTTGTAGAAATACAGCTGTGAATAAAGACTGCATTTTTTCTTCTCTTCTATAAACAAATGAATATTTACAATATTAAATGTGGTTTTGTAATCTATAATCGAAGGTAAGCTTTGAATAGCTGATTTTACCACACAAATTCAATATTTACCCTTGAGCGCAAACAGTGCTGAATATTGGTCGTAAAATAACATTGGTGCATACTTATTAATGGATGCACAGCAGCTCTGGTAAATATGGATACACATATATAATACTAGGAAATGTGTTCGATCTCTTTTCGCAGTAAGCCTTCTGAATAGATATTTTTTTTACGTTCAGAGCAGAAGGGTTTCGAGTACAATTGACAAACTTGTGAGAAAAAAAGATACATAAAGTTTGTACACTCTGTTTAAATACATAGAAAAATAAACACTTTTTTTTACATTACAAAAGTATTTATGTATCTTTTAAGCAGTGAAAGAATCTTAACTGAGAGATCGTAAAGATGAAATATTTCCAAAATGATTAAAAACTGGTCTTAACTTCTTTATGCACTGAATACCGCAATTATATGTATTTAGTAACCACAATTCAAAATTGAAATTGTTTGTACTTTTTACTGATCCAGTTATTTAATTAGTGATAAACATTAACTTAACATGGAACAATTTATGGTAGAAATACATGGATTTTATCCTATGGACTCCCAGCAAAACACGCCACTAACAAATATTTATGTATATAACTCCCCTTAAGTTTAGTCAATAGGTATGTATCTCAAGGACTTTCGCCCTCCCGACTGGCTTTCAGTTTAGAGATGTATGATGAGTCTGTGTCTTTCTTCATCACGGAATCTAGTGGATCAGAGCTTGATATCTTTTAACTTAAGCAGCTGGGTGAACACGGACATTTCTACATAGTTCCCAGTTGAGAATCAATCTTACTTAATGTGGAGTTTAACGAACTTTCCAATACTAACAAGTTATACTTTGCTCTATTGAATCCAGAATGGCTGAATGCAACAAATATCCTGAAAGAGCCGGTCCTAATGAAGACATATATAGATTCCCAGTGTCAGTCAGTAATGAGTTTGGAAGTCATGGCCCTTAAGAGTCTTCATCCCGGCAAAATTAAAATACCGCTAACTTTACAGTAATTAGGTGATATCTTCAAATAGATAAAAGATAATTGAAATATGGAACAAGAGCGCCCTAGACAATATTATTTTGCGTGAGGTACCGTTATCACAAGTCCCCTAGTGGCTTTCCGTTTTCAGCTGTTTAGAAACGCGAAAATAAATGCCGATTTTCAAGATGGCTCGAAATCGAAAGCAGATAAGTGAGTCATGATAACGGTTTCTCATGTAAAATAATATTGTCTAGGGCGCTCTTGTTCCACATTTCGATTATCTTTTATCTATTTAAAAATATCACAAAATTACTGTAAAATTAGCGGTATTTTAATTTCGCCAGGATGAAGACTCTTAAAGTTAACATAGGAATCCATAGGAAATGCAACGACCAGACATTTCCTTGACGCCTTTTTCTGCTACGTAATCTTGAATATATAATATAAAATTCGAACCATTTGATGTGCATTTCTTTAGGTAGTACAAGTCATTCATTTGCTAAGAAACTGACACACTAATGTTAATGAGTGATGTGAACGTCTGGCACCGCGACCGATTTCTGGCATTGCAGTCGTTCACGACCTATTAGTTCAGCGCTCCCAGGTGCAAGAACTTGATTCGGTACGCTTTCTATAAGGCTGGTTACTTAAACGGAGTACCAGGAAAGTAGATTTCCCATCACGATTACAGTTTTGACTTAATCGACAGTGACACGTGTTCCAAGTGTAATGAGTAAGCTATTGTCAAGTGTGCACACTGTAGGTAAACTGTTTCCCGATCTTCACATAGATTGTTCTCTATAAATGTTTGCAACGTGCCTTCAATAACAATCCTTTGATTTAAACCAAATTCAATCTTGTTGCCTGTTTGAATACTATCTTTCCCTTCCCTAAAATGAGATAGGGTATATATAAGGTAGGGGGCCCAAATTTCGTCCACGTGCCTAATTTCGTCCCCTTCAGTTTCACGTTGTTGATGGTAGGGGCGCTGTCGGTGCAGCAACATTTGTGCAGGGGAAGGCAAGCGGGGGCAGTTGTGAGAGTGTAGCGGTCAAGGACGCGTGGGCTGTTGTTTGACGAGGAAACGTGTGATTTTTGCGAAGGTGAGTTCTTGCAGTGTTGTTCATATTATTCTATTGTATTTGTTGGAAGGTTTGGTACTGTCCACATGTCAGTGGTGTAAGTAGATGACAATAGCAATATTTGTATGTGTTTAAGTGTCACAAGGTATTTTTGTTAGGAAGGTAGGAGGAGCTATGTGAGCATGAAAGTTGTTCCTAATTTCGTCCCCCTGTATGTTCCGAATTTCGTCCCCTTATTCCCAGGGGACGAAATTGGGAACTCACACATGCATTCCAATTGTTTCAGATGGGTCTCCGGAAACAATGGAATAAAGATGCTATGAGGACTGCAATGCTGCAGTGCGGAAGAAAGAGTTGGGATACAAAGCAGCCAGTAAGATGTATAATGTTCCTAGGAATTAACCCCACAAAGTGTTGAACAGTTTTTTGCTCTGTTAAAGCCAGAACTGGAAAAAGTGCAATTTAACCCGGTCAAAGTGTTCAACGTTGATGAGACGGGCATTTCGATCGTGCAACACAAAGCTGCGCGAATTGTGGCCATGAAAGGAAAACGCGAGGTGCATAAAGTGTCCTCTGCTGAGCGCGGTTCGTTAATCACTGTGGTGATGTGCATGTCTGCTGCTGGGCAACTTGTGCCCCCCATGATGATTTTCCCAAGACAACTAATGAAAGGTTAACTGATGGATGGGGCACCACCAGGATGTATCGGAGCGGTTCACCCGTCTGGATGGATAACGGCCGATCTGTTGGAGAAGTGGTTTCAACATTTCTTGTTGATCACAAAACCTTCAAAAGAAGACCCCGTTGTGTTAATTGTAGACGGACATTATTTGCACACGCGTAACATCAATGTAATAGATGCTGCTCGCGAACATGGAGTGTCAATAGTTTGCTTGCCTCCTCATTCTACATCGAAACTGCAACCGCTTGATGTTACTTTCATGTTTCCCTTTAAGACGTATTATGGTCAAGCCATTGAAAGTTGGTTGAGTAACCATCCTGGCCGCACAGTTGGCAATCTTCAGGTAGCTGGTTTGTTCCGTGAAGTATATGAGCGTGCTGCAGTCATACAAACAGCTGTCAACGGATTTCGCTAAACGGGCACTATTCCATACAATCCGAATATTTTTAGTGAAGCGGATTTTCTTCGCCATCCACAGTCTGACACCAAACATCAGGATGGAACTAATAATCCCGATGATATGATCCGTCCTTCTGACCAAGCATCCACCAGCAAGCAGTTTCAAAAGCAGCAGCCAGCAGTTACTCCTCAAAACATTAGGAACGTTCCAGTGATCCAACCATCAACATCTACGATACGAAATACAGCAACTGTTATCACCAGCTCATCCCATAAGAGAAAAATTGAAGAAGCTATGGCAAAAAATCGCTCGAGACATTCGAAGACACGTGTTCAACCTACTAGTGCCAAACAAAAGTGCGGGAAACCATTCTTCCGCAAAGCCAAAGAAGACACGACAAGCGACAGTGACTCCAGCTTTGACATTCCATATGCCGACTCGTCTGACAGCTTTAGTGAGGATGATGCTGATCCTCAATGTACAATTTGTGGGGGAAATATTCTACAGATAGACATGGTGAAACGTAGATCGGCTGCTCGCAATGCCCCACATGGCTTCATGAAGCTTGTTGTGGTGTTGAACGCCGTGCTACATTCATTTGCCGGGATTGTTTAAATGGTTAAATCCTCATCTTATCCTGATAACCAGTTTTTCTATAATTCTATTTGCACTTGTTTTACTTGTATTTTCCTTAGTTCATTTGTTTGTAGTTTGCTTCATTACACGTAAAAGTTAAAAGTACATCATCATAGTCAGCTACACATGTTCACTTTTCTGCCTATTTTTTTGTAACTAGTTAAATAAAACTGCTTATTACGAAAGAAACCTTAACGTTGTACTTTCTTTTGAAATTTTAATGGGGGACGGAATTAGGACCACGTTTTTGTTTTTGGACAGATTGCAATACTTTTGAAATCATATTGTAAAAATAAAACTAAATGCTGATACACGCAACTCATCTTAGCTACCCAATAAAGGAATAGTCACTATAGATAATGTGCAAGTTTGGCTCTCCTAACCTATATCCTGCGGCCTCAAGGTACGAAAACATGACTAGGGGACGAAATTTGGGCCCCCTCCCTTATATTTCTATTTTGTAGTAAACGAAATAATAATTCATTTGTATTATGCAATGAATATTTATTAATGTCAAATCATGTCTTTATATTTTGGAGATTTATTTGCAGTTTTGTGCAGTCGTCAATTTACTTTATTCTACTAATAATAACGTATTAGAGCTTTCAATGCATTCAATTGCATAAGAAATAGTGAAGGTTCAAGATTTGATCCCTGTGGAACTCTTGTAATCATATAAAACCTTTCTGACATAAATATTTCGAATCGTAAGGCCAACGAAGCTCGTACTTGCAGCATTGAACTTGGAACCGTTTTCAGTTATTTTCTACCACTAGAAAGATAAAAATAACAGTGCGGTTAGATTTCTAACGTTTCGTGGGAATCTATAAACGTATACAAAATTTATGAACCATTTTTAACAGGTATTTATTTTTCGTTCAGCCTATATATTAGGTAGGCTAAAAAGTATTGATCCTTCTCGCACGAGATAGTCTTATTGTTTAAATCTCAGGACATATGAGTGGCAGCAAGTCAGGTCTAACATCATTTCACAGTCGACGAGTTGATGCTAGAAAAACTGTTTAAAATGTTGGAATTTGTATAATTCGATGGCACCGTGAAGATGATTGGACTTTTCGCAAAACTGTGCGACATTTTAAATTTTATTTCTATAAAGGCGAAAATACTGTGCTGGCTAGTAAATAATTTTGCTGTTTATGATCAAGATACATTATGAGAAGTAGCAACTGAAAGATGGTTTTATCGTTTTCATTATGAAAATGTCGATGTTCAAGATATTTGTTGCAGCGGGCGACCAATAACAGAAAAAAAAAGTGGATGAGATTCTGGCAAACGTCAAGGAAGACCGGCATGAAAGTCGTCATGCCATCGTCAACGATCTAAACATTTATCACCAAACATTGTTAAACCGTTTGGAGAAAGGTGATTACGAAAAGAAGCTCCACGCTTAGCGCCACATTATCTGATTCAAAAGCATATACTCAACCGAATTTCCATCCGTAAATCTCTACTCAAAGGTAACGAACTCGAGCCATTTGTGAAGCATTGATCACAAGTAATAAAAAGTGATATAACTCACTACTAAAATGTGCAAGAAAAAAATGTAGTTAAAACGAGAAGTTCGATAGTCTGTGGCGAAGCGCTGACACCCAGGAAGGTTATGTTGTGCATTTGTTGATAATGGAAGCCCTTCACGCATCGTTTGCTGCTACTGTTGCTGGGCAGAACGATAGACTCGCACCTGCCCTGTCGGTAATTAGCGAGTGCACCTAGCAAGTCAAAGGAAACGGAGATGATTAACAGAAAGCGTGTCTTATATCACGCTGATATCTCCAGACAACATACATCTTTAACGACCAGTCTGAAATTGAGAGAACTTGACAAGAAGGTTTTTGTGCATCCACCACGTCCTGGATTTTGCACCATCAGACTCACACGAGCACCTGATTCTTTTTCTTGGGAGGAGTTCAAAGTATGGGGGAGTCCAATATTACTTTACGCAGTATTGAACAAGTGCTATCCTACACCTGAAAAGATAATAAGTAATTGTTATCTGTCACCTATATTGTCAGTAAAAATGATAGAAATGCCTTGTTTTTACAAGGATAGAATACAAATGAAATGTAAGATCAAAATCTTTAAGTTACATCAATTATTTCTGTGCTAAACAATCATAATGTTATTAAGAATGTGCACAAATATACTGTATTTCGACTTAACAAGTTTTTGCAGAGTCCGGACCCAGTGAACTCTCCTTGTAGGTGCACCCTTTGTCAGATTATAATTGGTTTTGGTCTGCAGGCCTACCAAATAATATTAAGTTAGTTTCAAAAGAGGGTGAGAAAATAATTTTTTGACCAGAAACCGCAGAAATTCTATATCGAAAAAAATTAAATGAATTTATTCAGATTTTGTCTCACATTATGTTCTTTAGACTAAAGAAGACGGATCAGTAAAACAAACGTCCCACGATTATGACTGTTAGGCTAAGGGAGACGATGATTAAAACAAGTGAATGATGATGGAAGAATTGGTGGGATGAGAAATAGGAGGAAACGGGAGTACCCCGAGAAAACGCACAGATGTTATATTGTCCACCACAAACTTACTTGACAGGGATCGAACCAGGGACCCCCCACATATCAGAAGTAAACACATTTCCACTAAGCCACCATGCTTATAAGAGATTAGGGTGATGCCCGAAAAATGGCAGAAGGTCCTGAAGAAAATGATGTATGTGTTTTTCATAATGTTATTTTTCAAATCATAATATGTGTATTCTAAATTTTGATTTTAATAGATTAAATATCTCCAGACCTGATAAAAGTCACTCTTTGTAAGTAATCGTATTTTACACGAGAAATTATATATGTAATTTTTAAAGCTCATAGTCCTACTTTAAATCTTTACTTAATTCGTGTTATATTGAGTACGTAACCTTTATGCTATCAGAAAAGTACTGGAAAAACAACAGAGAAATAAAAGCAAAAGCAAAAGAATAAAACATCAAAAAGAAAAAAGAAAGTAGAAAAAGAAACAAACCCTTCAATAGCATTTGGTAGAGAAGAATTCAAATTTCTGTCACAACTGCAACAGCTATCTACGAGTCCTTAGAGAGAAGACGAAAGCCCCCTTCGGCTCGCTACTCGACAGAAATTCGTGACAGAGTGGCGGAGGAATTCCCTCAAGTGCCCTCACGTGATCTCTTCTCGAGTTCGAAGCCCTGCTGCTATGCTTTCACTTCCTGCCTCTGCAATATATAATATCGATTTCTCACCGTCAAACAACTGCACTCAAATCGAGCATTGTCTAAATGGAGCAATGCTGAAGCAGAGGTTGGGAAATATGTTGCGGTCTGACCTTAACCCTCCTTCACCTCTCATTGCCAATATGTGAGGTTGAGACAGCAGGAGGCTGATAAGATTAGGGCAGAGTGATGTTGAAAGTTCAGACATCGTAATCTGATGGTCCTTTTTTTCTAATCAAGTTGCTTCTGTATTTTCCGTTTAGAACGAAACATGAATTACCAAAATTATAATGTTCACATAATGTTTTATTGCTAAATTATATTAGGGGGCACGGTGTCTCAGTGGTAGAGTGCCTAGTAAAAGTTGTTTTTTCTAATTCTTGGGCCCCCTCTTTCCATCTTTCTCTTACTCTTTATGGTACCCCAGGCCCTGTAGGCCCTCCCGCATGGCAAGGCCTGCGGGGCTGTTAGTTACTCCCCTGGGCCTGTTCTATATATGACAAATTAATTAAGGGGACAATATTGACAAATCTCAAAGCCATATTGTTTCTAGGGCCCCTAATAGTAGACTTTTTTTTTTACTGAAATGGGCCCACGACTTATTTGTGTTTTATTTACCCTTTTTGTGCTGTTTAGTTAATGTACTATAGTGAACCTGTTTTGATGCTTCATTTATAATTTCATATTCGTACCGTATATGGAGAAAGAAAATTTTGTCTTAAAATGGGCCCCCCTCAATCGGCAAGGAGCTTCTCTGGTGGGCAGTTGCCCTCTCTGCCCCCTCAGAAGTTACGGCCCTGGGTGGGGCCAATGGTGCGATTTCCGACCAAGTAAGTTTGCGGTAGACAATATAGTGTCTGTGGTTTTCTTAGGTACTCCCCTTTCCTTCCACATCCTCATTCCACGAATTCTTCCATCATAATTCACCTGCCTCAGTCATCCGTCTCCTAACGGTGATAAACGTGGGACGTTAAACTGAAAGATTTCATTTCATTTTTTTCCCTTAAATTATATTTATTTCCACAAGAACTCAATACATACATACATGTTTACATAGAAGAGCTCAATATTACTATAATGATTTTCGTTACCATGCCATCCATTCTAGTATCACGGTTGGATAGCGAAGAGGTTCTCAACCTTTTTTGACAGAAGATGAATTTTACTGAAGGTACAGGCCATCGTGACACATTTGTTTGATATTTTTTATTATAAATAATAATAATAATAATAATAATAATAATAATAATAATAATAATAATAATAATAATAATAACTATGTTAAAACTAAAACCAATTAGTTTTTATAATGACTCTATGTAGCACTGAGTATTATTGCTACCGTGGGACGTGTTCACTTGTACAATCTGTCTCGATTTTAATTAATTATTATTAAATTCTTCATGGTTTTTAAATTCTAAAATTTCACGACACACCTTAGGGGACTGCGTGACACACCAGTGTATCCTGACACATACACTGTAGTTGAGAACCACTGAGCTAGCATTTTAGATGATTTTATTAGTTTGTTGTAAGCATCCGTCCTTTCCGGATTTAATTTTGAACCTGGATACAAAAGAAGAAGAACAACAACAATGTCTTAACAACCATTCCATAATGAAATGAAATCTTTAAGTTTAACGTCCCACGGTTATGCCGGTTAGGCTAAAGAAGACGGTGATAATGAGAAATGAGTGAAATCGTGGAATGAAGAAAGTGGGAGGAAACCGGAGAACCCCAAGAAAACCCACGAGCACGACGTTTTTCCACCACAAAGTCCACACGGTGCGAGCTGGGATCGAACCAAGGACCCCAAGCACCGGAGGTGAACGCTCTACCACTGAGCCACCGCGCCCCCAACAACCATTCCATTGCCCAGCTATTTATCCACTTCTGTTATGAAAACTCGCATAATTAATGTGTAGTCCTGGTTGCATACATGTCAGACTTTCTTAGAAAAAGCCTGAAGTTTTCATATGCATGTTGACCCTCCCACAAATCTCTCCCGAGACGTAAATCGAATAAACGGCTCATACGCGATTAGATCTGCTGAATATATGTCTGTGTGCATAATTCCGTGGCTTTAGGTGGTTTGTTTGTATGCGTAAAACTGATGACAGACAGACACACACAAACACACACGCTATTTATACCTATATTAATACTAGCGTAAATGTCCGTTCTTCGCACGGTGAAGGTAAGGTTTATGAAAAATATTTTATTGCAGAAAAATGAGTGAAGTAAACAAACAGGGAAAAGCAACGCCTTCCGCTTTGCTCCTTGTTATATCAGGGAAATATATAAATAACGCACAGTAGTGCCTTAGGCGTTCCCTCTGTGAACTCTTTGACCAGTTGACAAATTCTTTCTTGACTAAATTTGTCCTTTAAAATCATCGGCTCTGTCACCAATCAGCTTAGCGATCCCATCGACGTTAATATCAGTCATTTTGAACATCTTATTTTGACCTCCTCTCCTTGAGGATGGGGCTAAACTTGAATTTGAACGGAGTCATAAGTATCACTATCCATCTCAGCGACAGTAAAAACTATGGACTTGACACTAATACTTTTTATACTGGGTAGTTACCCTCTGATGTTATGTAAGTAAGAATAACAAATATATAATGGCAATTGCATAGACATATGTCATTCTTAGAAACAATCAGAAACGTCTTTAAATTTTGACCAACCCCGCCAATTGCTCTGAGAAGAAAAAATGAAAATGAAATCTTTAAGTTTTACGTCCCATGGTTATGACGGTTAGGCTAAAGGAGACGGTGATGATGAGAGATCAGTGAAATGGTGGAATGAAGAAAACCCACGAGCACGGTGTCTGTACACTCTGAGAAGAAAATCGAACCATTAGATATGATGAATATCTATCTGTATACGTAATTTGATACTTTCTACGTGACACGTGTTTATGCCTATATATTATTTGAATATTACGTTTCCACGATTCTCTCTCTTAGAGCAATAGCTCTTGATCTTTTCGAGCCTAGCGCCCCTTTGAGTGAATTCTACTGTCCTGAGGTCCCCACTTCAGAATCTTAACCCAATTCATATGCATATAAAATGAAATGAATTTGTTTCTATAATTTGGCTTACATTAGCCATCTTCTCTCTTAACATTTTGTTTCTTCCGAAAAAAATCAATTTTATCCATTTTTTTAAAACATACACTCGCCCTCTTCACTTTCCAAAAGAAAGGGGCTCACGAGCGTCTCTTTCAACAACTTTTTAAAGCTATAATACCCGGACAAAATTGATATAAACGCAGCAAAAACTTAGGTTTTATTAAAAAATACTGAAGAAACACAAACTTCCATTTTTCCATATTAAATATTTCTATAAAGAATATACAATTTTGTTTCAATGTCTTTGAAACGCCCCTAAAAAGTCTATCGTCCCTCAATCGCTCGTTTGTGTTAAAGCATCTTCTTAATAAAAAAAAAAAAAAAACTTCCCCGGAGGGGGGGGGGGAGCGTTATCATCCACGTTCAGACGCACTGTCTTAGAGTAAAAGAAACTTTCGGATAAAAAAATCAATTATAACAATTAAATAAATTACGAAAGGACAACATAACGTAACAGATTCGTGTGGGATTCGAATCCAGAGTGAAACATTGTAATTCTACCTTTTGCATTTGATACTACTATAAGAATGCATTTGAGCTTGATATCAACATTGGGAAACATTTAAGAGAGATAAATTATTTTCATGAAATAAAGTATAGTTATTGATTTTGTCAATTTAGGCATATTACTACAGTGGAAGTGGGGATTAAAAGGAAATCAAATCAGTAAAAATTTAAGTTTTATCCTACAAGCTAATTTAAGAAAGCTTTAGAAAGATCTGTAGAGAAGAATTGTTCTATTTGAAATACATTGCATATGTCTGTTTTTAATAGTAACAGATTTAATGAATTAGATTTGCTTTCTTTCCTTAGCTTTTAGCAACATTTTTTTACTTACGGGACTTCTCTCAAGAGCCGCCAGTGTATTATAATAAATTTATTAATCAGTTACCCCTAGTTTCTGAGCTAGTTTTTTCCAGGTTAATTTCTAACTCGAGTTCCGATCATTTGGCATGTCTTTCTGCGTTCGCCAGTCTGGTCGTCGACCTGACTCCCCAAGAGTAACTGCCCTGAAATTAGCCTCATCTTCATAACGTTTTGTTTAGTTTGCCTCTGAGTCTTATGAAATAAATCTATGAACTCAGTAAAGAATACAAAGAGAAAAAGAGAAAAAATAAATTCGACTCAACTTGGATGTGTTCGTCGGTCTTAACTTCGATGAAGTCAACAGTTCGTTCCATTGAACATCTAATTGAAATATTAATAACAAGGGCAACTCTTGAAAAGCATTCTCCCCTTTAAAGGAGTAAACAATCTGTAAAATCAATTTTGCACCCATTTAAAGGAAAGCACACATATAAAAATATCTCATCAACACAGAATTAACATCGGTTTATATGCGATCTATTTGTCACCTGTTCAGTTGGGCCAGAAACATGAAACCGGTGTTGTTATCAGTATGGTATCTCAACTTGCAGGTGACGGAGTGCTCTATTGGTGTTAGTGAAACGCATCCGGAAGTTAATCGTTATTGGGAAGAGCACATAATAGCTCTTTTACAAGCACAATTTTCGTACAACCGAATAATGAAAAAGCGTCAGAGAAAACGTGTTACTAATGGAGTGACCATTGCTAAAGATATCGTAGTAAGGAAAACACAAATGGAGGCCATACATGCCAAGTAAAATTTATGGTGGACAAACACCGTGTCCGTGAGTTTTCTAGGGGGTTCTCCAGTTTCCTCCTATTTTTTTTCATTCCACCGTTTCATTCATTTATCACCACAGCCTCCTTTAGCCTAGCGGGCATAACCGTCGGACCTAAAACTTAAAAATTTCATTTCATATTTGGAGGCTATATAGAAATATTTATCCAACGTAAAAGTGCCCATTCGAGTTTCCGTCGCAGATATCGCCTGGAGTAGCTACTTCGTACAATTCGTCGACTGGTAGTACAGGATAAATCACCTACAAACCTAACGTGTAGGGGCAAACTCCCATTGGCTTCGAACATCTCCATACTTCGTAACTCAACATACATTTGTACACTTTCTTAATATAGCTGCAATTGTTCGGCAGAGAAATGCTTGATGGAACCTAAACACTTCGTCTGTACTCTTTCTTTTCTTATAAACCATCTAATTTTTATGTTTTCTTCTGAGAATATATGTGGTAATACTTAACATTACTTATTGTCTTATCGTACTGTCTTGTTGCATTGGACACCCCAAACTTGAGACCCCACCCAACAAAAAATTATGTGTTCTTTCTTACTTGTCAACGTGACATGGCCCAGATATTAAATGAAGGGCAGTGCACTGCCAGTCTCACCTTATTAACGCGCCACATTCCTGAGTACTAGACAAACTATTGTCAAACTGAACATAATTCACTTAAAGAAAAAAGTCCAAATGGAAAGTGGTTGTCACCTCGTATAAGGCTTATATTTTATCTCACACGTAATGGCGACGTTGTGGAAATTACGTACCGTGATACATCTACCATGTACCGAATTTTATCGCCAGTGCAGACAACGTTTACCGTAGAGAATCATTCATGTCATTTGATACGCTTACGAGGGGAATTGGAGGTACGTAAGGTGGAAGAAAAATGAAAAGATAATGCTGTCTACTTCCAACAATTCATCATGACCTCGATCTTTCGGAAAGACATCATTCATTTGTGCAGAGCTAATAAGAACCAGAGTATGATCCATATGGATAAATCGTCATCCCATACAATTCAGTTTTATTTTGATATTGAACAGGAAACTGAACACTGTTATTCTCTTTCATGAAATTCCTAATTGTTAAAAAAAAAAAAAAAATCCTGACGCCAGCTTTATGGATTTCTAACCATTTAGGCTGTTAATACTATGCCTGCAAGATGGCCCTCCTTGGCCTATGAAAAACTTGAAGGGGGGAAATAGAGTGGAATGCCTATGTTTGTACACCAACGTAGTTTGTTGAAGATGAAATTGTGATGTAGGACGATAGTCCATAATCGATATAACACAACACGTGGTGGAAACATGAGTTTTCATAGGGTGAATATATTTTGAAATTCTGTCGGATACAACTCTATCAAATGTCTGTAATATTCACTCATTTCTCTTTCGTACAGTGCATCCGGAAAGTAATTCGTGAGAAATAAATAGGACTATTCAATTCTATTTCTTTGTTTAAAGGGTATTAATTACAACATTAACAAATTAAGTACTACGACTTCTTGGTCTTAAAAAAATATTGAAAATTAAAATATTAAAACTAAAATATTAAAATATTATTTTTATTATTAAATTATTAAATTAAATTAAATTAAATTTAAAAAAATAAATTAAAATATTAAATTAAAATTTTAAAATTAAGATGTTAAAATATTAAAATATTAACGAAAAAAGGGAATGTTAATTCAAACTACAGGATGACACAGTAACTCAGCAGTAGAGGGCTTACCTCTGGTGCATGAGGTCCTTTGTTTGATCCCCGGATAAATAAGTTTGTGGTGGACAACATTATGTCCTGGGTTATCTCAGGGTATGCCTGTTTCCTCCCACTTTCTCATTTCTCCAATTCTTCCATAATCATTTACTTGCCTTAATCATCCATCTCCCTTAGCCTAAAGGATATAATCGTGGGACGTTAAACTGGAAGATTTAATTTCATATTCAATTTAAATTACAATTAATCTTCAACTTATGACCATCTGTACTTACAGCCGCTTGCAAAGATTGGGTTAAATGGTTTTAATTACCCATGATCTATCATAATAATAATAATAATAATAATAATAATAATAATAATAATAATAATAATAATAACAATAACAATAATATAAAGAGATATGTTACTAATATAGAAAAGTTATCGTTGCTAAGATTATACAAATGCGAACAATTTTGAACATTAATATATGCGATTGCTTGTTTCGTAAGTTAATCAATTTCTACAAATGGACACAGTGTTTAAATTTAACTTCATAAAACTGTGAACAAATTAAACTAGTAAAGACGAAAACGAAATATAATGTGCAAAATGAATAATAAACAAATAAATAATAATGAAAGGGACAAATTATTCCCAGTATAAAGGAAGAAATTCTTTGCTAATTTTCATTGTGCACGACTTATTACTATATTTGTTTGTTTGCTTGTTTATCTGTTTGTTTCTTTGGTGTATATCGTCTCATTTTAAAAGCAAGCTTGTTTTAAAGATGGAGTTAGAGCTTACTATGGAATCCGTCAACAGCTGCAGTCTAATAGGCAGAATTTTGTCAAGAGCTGTTCAAGCACTCAATTTATTTCCTTCTACTACAGATGTGATTATATATTAAATGGTTACTTTGTTATAAGGAGAATTTAAATGCTAAAACTCCCTTGCATACGTCACTGTTCTCCAAGGACCTCATTCCGTAACTGCCTTTGCAAAATTTGCAAATCGTAACGCAACGCAAAATATGAGGCAAGAAGTAATTATAACTACTATGTTGATCATCGGCTTCGAAAACGCAAACGTTGTGTTGCGTTAATTTAATAGCTGTGGAATGAGGTCCAAGGATCGAACCTTGGTTTCAACCTTGCATGGTCGCACGCTAACTATATACCCAGGCACAAATCCCGGGGAATGAGGAGGACATGTCCCCCTCAATCTTGGAACTGGGGAACTGTACCCCAAATAATCCGATTTGAAATGTGTTTTTCTTTGGATGGGGGGGGGAGAAATGTGATGATTTGTGTCCGACTGACACTTCATGTACATCGTCTGATATACAGGGTGTTTCAAAACAACGCCAACAACGTTTATAATGTGATTCCTGACATCAAGATAAGACAATAAGTATAGACCAACCTTGATGCACAAATGCTTCCTTTATACGCTGCCGAAAACATGAAGAAATGAATTTTAAAGGTACCAGGTACATAGCTCAAATACTATGGAACCTACCGTAGCCGGGTCAAGACTTCAGTTAGGAACTAACATGTGCCCTATTCAAAAATGCATGTTTCAGAATCCTGCGGTAGTCATACAACAATTTTTATAGAGGGAGTTTGGCTACGGGCATATAATTTGAAGTACTCACCAACTACTTATTGTAATATGTTGTGCATTGCATCTGTATTTATTTTCGAAGATTTTTTTTAAAAAAATGCAGGAACTAAGAACTTTATTACATACTTTTGTTAAGGTTATTAAGAATCGGGCATAAAAACAAGTTTTTCCCGTTTCCTCCTTTTAAGTTCCACGTGTCGTTGACAATAAGAAAAATACGAATTAGAATCTTTCTTTTTTTTTCTTAAAGAAAAAAAGAAGCATAGAATTTGGGACAATTTCTTTTTCAAAGTTACTCTTTGAGATTTGACGGTAGAATGGGTGAGGAAAAAAGGGTTGAATTAAGAATGGGCAGAGAACCAAGGAGGAGTTGTAGGAGGGTCCTTCTTCTAATGGGCTGAGACAACGAAACTCATTCCCTATGTTCTAATCAAGACAAAAATTAAATTTCCTTTTTAGCACAACATTCTACGCTTTTTTTCCCTTTCTGTCTACGAGAGTGAAATTACGGGAAGAAAAGTACGAAATGAAAAGAAATGAAGGAGAGGAACAGAGAGGGACGAGAATATAGAGAATGGGAGACAAGAGGAAAAGGTAGAAAAAAACGGAAAGTTAAAAGTCAAAAAGAGAGTGTCAAAGTAGTAAAAAACAAAATCATTCTTTTCACAAGAAACAGTCAATTCTCAATGTCTTTCATTTTTAATTCTTTTTCTTTCTCGTTTTTAAAGTTGTGGAGCGAGTATTCATTCGCAGATGTTAGATAATATGATAAGCTTACTTTAATTTAAAATAATTCATCCTTATCTTCAGTTACAGTTGATGGAATATTCCTATCATGAGACTGATAATGATAACTCCTGTTATACTGAGTGGTGTCTTTCAGCCGGGGTTCACACCGGCTTTCTCGAAAAGGTTGTTAGCATTCTCTTTTCACTCTGGATCTAGTACTTATGAAGAAGATACACTATGTGATCAAAAGTATCCGGACACCCCCAAAAACATACGTTTTTCATATTATGTGCATTGTGCTGCCACCTACTGCCAGGTACTCATTATCAGCGACTTCAGTAGTCATTAGACATCGTGAGAAAGCAGAATAGGGCGCTACGCAGAACTCACGGACTTCGAACGTGGTCAGGTGATTGGGTGTCACTTGTGTCAGAAGTCTCTACGTAAGATTTTAACTCCTAAACATCCCTAGGTCCACTGTGTCTGATGTGATAGTGAAGTGGAAACGTGAAGGAACACGTACAGCACAAAATCGTACAGGCTGACCTCGTCTGTTGACTGACAGAGACTGCCGACAATTGAAGAGGGTCGTAAAGTGTAATAGGCAGACGTCTATCCAGACAATCGCACATGAATTCCAAACTGCATCAGGATAGACTCCAAGTACTATGGCAGTTAGGCGTGAAGTGAGAAAACTTGGATTTCATGGTCGAGTGGCTGCTCATAAGCCACACATCACACAGGTAAATGCCAAATGATGCCTCGCTTGGTGTAGGGAGCGTAAACATTGGACGATTGAACAGTGGAAAAACGTTGTGTGGAATGACGAATCACGGTACACAATGTGGCAATGGCAGGGTGTGGGTATGGTGAATACCCGGTGAACGTCATCTGTCAGCGTGTGTAGTGCCAACAGTAAAATTCGGAGGTGGTGGTGTTATGGTGTGGTCATGTTTTTCTTGGAGGGGGCTTGTATCCCCTTGTTGTTTTGCGTGGCACTCTCACAGCGCAGGCCTACATTGATGTTTTAAGCACCTTCTTGCTTCCCACTGTTGAAGAGCAATTCGGGGATGGCGATTGCATCTTTCAACACGATCGAGCACCTGTTCATACTGCACGGCCTGTGGCGGAGTGGTTACACGATCATAACATCCTTGTAATGGACTGGCCTGCACAGAGTTCTGACTTGTATCCTATAGAACACCTTTGGGATGTTTTGGAACGCTGACTTCGTGCCAGGCCTCACCGACCTACATAAATACCTCTCCTCAGTTCAGCACTTCGTGAAGAATGGGCTGCCATTCCCCAAGAAACCTTCCAGCACCTGATTGAAAGTATGCCTGCGAGAGTGGAAGCTTTCATCAAGGCTAAGAGTGGGCCAACACCATATTGAATTCCAGCAGTACCGATGGCGGGCGCCACGAACTTGTAAGTCTTTTTCAGCCAGGTGTCCGGATACTTTTGATCACATAGTGTAAATGAATTCTCTAGCACTGCTTTGGAGATTTTAGATGTATGGCATTTTCAATACAAAAGGGAACCAAATCCGCATTTCCTAATGTTGAACATATTTCATCTCTATCTGAGGCTCCTTTCAGACATTAAAAGATTCATGTTCAAATAATGTCGTATAACGTTGAAAATAGTGTTATCTTTCCATATAACTAATTCTATGGCCTATGGTAAGGTTCAATACCGCTTTCACAAAGTCCTCCACTGAAAGCTTCCCTCTGTCCGTAGCCAACTGGATCCAGTTTCTACTTTGTATTCCTATTTCTGCGAGATCCTTCTTAATATTGTTCTCCCATCTGTGCCCAGGTCTTCCTAATAGTCGTTTTCCGATTGGTCTTCCAGTTAAGATTTCCAAAGCGTTCCTGCTTTCTTCCATCTTGGCTACATGACCTGCCCACCTGAACATCCTAGACTTGATGACCCTAACAATGTTTGGTAAACCGTATAAATTATGTAGTTCCTCGTTATGAAGTTTCCGCCATTCCCAATTCCCGTTCCTCTTGGATCGAAAAATTCGTTTTAGCATCTTCATCTCAAATATTTTGAGTGTACGTTCTTCCCTCAGAGTAAGCGATTATGTTTCTCAACCATACAGAACAACAGGCATGATTATCGTTTTATGTACATATTTTAAGCTTCCAATTCCTCGACAAAATTTGCTACGACAAGAAATTTTGAACTGAATAATACCAGGAATTCGCTGCTTTAAATCAGCATTTAATTTCTTCGTGAATATGGTTTTCGTTTGTTGATATTGACCCTAGATATTTGAAAGTATCCACTCTATCAAAAGCATTATTTAATATTTTAACGCATCCATAATTTGCCGTATTAAGGTCCCGACGCACTTGCATTTATTTAGTTTTCTCTGCATTTACTTCTAAACCCATGTCCCTGCAAGCGTTTAATAAGATCTCTGCACTTTCTTCCATTGTTCCCCTATAGTCTTGGGGCCATACATAGAACCTGTTGGAAAAGTTGCGTATACGGCATTTCTCTTTTGGAATAGTTTGTATGGTAGTAGTGGACTATTTATGGGTTGGTCACGTGATCGGGATAGTGCGCAATTGCTCCCAATATGGCCGACCAGCCAAAGTGCAACGTTTCTAAAAAAAAAAAAAGACACATATCTCCTAAACTAATAGTCCAATCTTCATGATTTAAAAACCAAATGACGTAGAAGGTAACAGACTATAATAAATTATCTAAAGTGTTTGACTAATCATTGAAATAAACACCTATAAAAATAATTGTATATTAAAATTTGCATTTTTATGATGAACATAACTCATATTTTTATACATGGCAAGTAAATAACTGGAATGATCGAGGAACGCATTCTTTAACTTAAAAGGGTATTAAAATATCTTTCATTTGACATATAAATCATTAAGATCGTTTAAGAAACAAAGAAGATACAACGAATTACTTAGGAGCATACCTGGGATCTGTTGGAGAAAGTTGTGTATATGGCATTTCTCTTTCCGGATAATTTATGTGGTGTTGATGGACTAATTATGGGTTGGTCACGTGATTCAAGATGATATGCGTTCTCTTTTAGTTTTGGTTCAAATTTTAACCTTTTGCGGACAGTAGTATATATAGATTTTATTTAGAGTTACGTCACTTGCTTGCATATGTATTATTGAATTACAGTGAATTGATTGCTTATAATACCTTCATCTGTTATGTATCATTTCAGAAATTTTTTTCGACATCATTTGAAATAGAGGGGAAGAATTTGAAACAATTTGAACAACAATTTGAATGGAGGGAACAATTTGAACAACAACTTGAAAATTCCTTTTGCGATCAAGACGATCTTACAATTGCTCTAAAAGACTTCGAAGAAAATCGTCCTGTAGTGTGGGAGAACTTTATTAGTTCTATTTTTCCTTCCTACAAACATTCTCCTGGAGCTCCTTCGTGGCTAAGCGGTTAGCGGGCGCGCCTTTGGCGTGGGAGACCCGGGTTCGATTCCCGGCGGGAGCTCATGTGGTTCGGATTCCACGTTAATTAGTAGCTCCACGTCTCATATAGCCTCGCTGCTGAAGGGGACGTTAAACTCAAAATCAACTCAAACATTCTCCTGACATGCAAAGAAAAGCGGACGTTCTTTTTCAGATAATGTACTATATATTTCATGGTGGGGGTAAACGAACGCCTTTCCACGTAAGCACTGCTCAGGCTATCCACGAAACATGTAAATCGAAAACGCTTTCAACCATCTTGGGTTATGTATAAGTGATGAAACTATGCAACGGATGGATAACTTACTAGCATCTAGAATAGTTGCACTTAGTGAAGGCCATAGAGTACCTCTTCCACCAATTATTTCGACCAATAAACCAATCAGAGCATCCATGGACAACTTTGATCATGAGGATTATACTGCGTCTGGAATGGGAGGGACACACGATACAGTATTGATTTTATTTCAAGATGGTGAAACAATTTCTGAAAAACACAGTGTTCGTAGTAGTAGTTGTTGCGAGTTCAAATTCGGAAAGAGGGAAAAGAAATTTAGTGACGTTTTGGAATGTCAAAAGCTAATTAATTTCGAAAGGCCAAAAGTACGTGGAAATGTTTCGGCAGACTTTTCTCCTACCGAACCAATGACCAACCATGAAGTAAGGAAGATATCACTAACCACCGATCGTATATGGTTTCTGAGTCGTTTTCTACTGTCAAGCGACTCAGAGTATCCTGTCCTGTGTATCAGATTTCAGAGGAAGTGTGTATTCCATCTTGTAGTGCTTTCAATTCGCTGCTCAGCGTTAAAGTGCTTCCTATGACTAAGGCAGCCCCGGTGCCTCTATTACCTTATTCATTGACAGATGTATCAGCTGTGTATACTACCATGGTTAATTTCCAGGATGTTCTTTCTCAAGTTGGTCAAACTTCAGGCTCACTTTGGTATGATGAGGGAGTATATCGATTGGCAAAGGAAATTCAATTGTGGTTTCCAGAACGGTTTTCAAACATATTTCTAGGTCTAGGATCTTTTCATATTTCCAAAGTCATTATGTCATGTTTCGAAAACTATTTGCGTGGAAGTGGGATCAAGGAGACACTCAGTGAGGTTGATATATTTATTTGGTCCAAATGTTGCAGAAAGTGCTCTTAATGGTTCTCATTATGCTCGGGGAGTGCATGCTTACTTTCTAGTTGCAGAGGCCATGGGACGTTTACAGTGGCAGACATTTTTCAAAACCTGTGACTCCAGGAAATACGCAGACTTGATTGATCGTTTTCACGTATTGCAGAAACTATTGAAAGAAGGAAAGGTTGATTCAATTCAGTTTGAAGTTGGGCAACTTCACCTTCTCATTCAACAACTTAATACGGACTTTAATTTATTTGTCAACGAAGGATGTGGGAGATCAGAAATGTTCAAATATTGGAACGAATTTGTTCAAAACTTGTTTCCTATTTTACGAGACTTGATTCGTAGCAACAGGGAAGGTAATTGGGAACTGCATGTGTCCGCTTTCCACAGAGCGCTACCTTTTTTTTTTTTTTTTTTTTTTTTGCTTTGGAAAGACAAATTACATGAGGTGGGGAAGTACTCACTTTTAAGACTGTCTTAAACTAGCTGAAGAGCATCCAAATTTGTATGAAGACTTTTTACGAGGGCATTTCGTTGTGCAGCAAACTAAAAGACATTTCAGTAGTGTCGCTATGGATCAGGCATTAGAGCAGGTGTACAACAAGCCTGCAAAAGGCCCCAGTGGAATCATTGGAATAACCCACAGAAAAGAATCTGTAGCGCAAGGAAATCTCATTCAACATGAAAAGACTGCAATGAAACATCTTTTTCTTGCTTTATGTCGGATGCAATTCTATGATGAATGCGTGACGCACCATGAGTTTTCAAAAACACAAACAGCTCATGATAAAAAAAAAAGTGACAAGACTTGTGAATTTTATCGCTGAAAGGGGCAACCCATTTGCCTTATCCGGTGATGGAATTCAGAACATCATTACAGGTCGTCGTTTCACTGAAGAAGAAAAGAAATTTAAGCTAGAACGTGCTGATATAGGAGAGAAGCAATACCAGGAATTTAGGAAAGATGTTTTCGTTGAGAAAACAAAGAAACTGCTTTCACCCTTACACCGTATGAAGAACAATGTGTTTCATTCAGATCCAAAGAAGTCAGTTCATGTTCAGACGGAAACCGTTGACGCCTTGTAGCTTGTAGATATAGCACGTGAAAGAGGCTATTCAATCGATCGTCTGCTGTGTTGGGAACTCACATCTAGTTATTTTTGCTTGATGAGAGATGGATTCCTCCGTAAATCTCAAAAGTCAGAAATGGTTTGTGAACTTGAGAAAGATTTACCTGATGGAATGGTACTGAAGCGACTTCCCGGGTCCACTCTTCCAACCGCCACCATGATTGACTTCATGCTTCATGCTGGGACGGTAGCAGGAGCCGGTGGAAAGTCATTGCAAACCTTTGGAGATCTAGTAAAGAGCGTGTTTCAAAGAATACTTCATTTATCAAAAGGATCTGTGAGGTAGATATTGTTATGGATGTTTACTTGGAAGGAAGTATAAAGTCGTCAGAGAGAAGAAGAAGAATGGCTTGTGATCCTATTGAAATTACTATATCTAACATGGAAACACCTCTACCAAAGGACATGAATTCGTTTTGGGCGTCTACACACAACAAGTACAATTTTCAACAGTTCTTTGCTCAATACATTATGGAACATGGTTCCCAGCACAATATTTCCATCTGCATAGCCGGTCTTGGAATCAACGGGGAAAAGAGTGTACGCATTTCGAATGAAGAGTCTACTGAAATAGAGGATTTAACATCACATCTTGAAGAAGCAGATGAAAGACTTGTTTTACATGTGAATCACGCCATCAGGACATCAGAAATGACACGCATTGTACTTGCTTCATCCGATGCTGATTCATTTGTATGTGCAACGCACTTTTATGCCTTGTAATTTAAGAGGAGAGGACTTCTTGAAATGTGGGTTCTGTGTGGCGCAGGGTCAACAACCAGATATTTACCAGTTCACACACTTATTGACTACATTCCAGAACCTTTTATCAACATTTTGCCAGCTGTCCATGTGTTGTCTGGATGCGATACCACAAGCAAATTTTCTACAAAACACATTGCTGTTAAACATGCGAAGGAGTCACCCCAACTTTTGGAACATTTTGGGAAGAATGAGTTAAACAATGTAATGGTTCAACAAGCTGAGTCATACCTTGCAAGCACCATAAAAGCAAACTATACCACACTGGATGAACTCAGAGTTACGGAATATCACAGAATGAAACGTATTGATTTCACAAAGCTCCCACCAACATCAACATCAACACACTTACACATAAAAAGAGCGTATCTTCAAAGTCATCGATGCTACAATATACCTCAGAATTACACACCACTTAATCCAGCGGACTATGGTTTCGTAGAAGAAGATGAGATGGTGATTGGTTACCATCTGTAGTAGAAGAAAGACTTCCGCCGGATTTGCCTGTACCGTGCACATGCAAGAAATGTGCCAAAAGCACTGTCTGCAAGTGTGGTTTAGCAGTGATTTCGTGCTCGAAATTCTGTGAATTCGGTCTGAATGGTTGTAATAACCCATATAACTAACATGCAAGCTGTAGTACAAAATAACGAAGTTCATATAATAACATTGTATTGTGTTATTCTTTTGTAATATCCAAAATAATGTTTATTTTTGTTGTTTTTGTTGACTATGTTACTATGATATCATTATTTGTACTATGTACACTACGTATTATTTCTGAAACTGTAACAATTGTTACTACATACTTAATTAAAAATTATAAGTATTAAGAGAAAAGATTGTCATTAAAAGCTTGAACTTATCAAATTCTTCTAACTCCTAAGATTGTAACTTTTAGTTTTAAATATTTTCCAACATCTTGGAAAAATCTGTTCATATCAAATCTTTTGATCAAACTGGAAATAATCCCATGCAGCAGTAACGACAATGGTGCTCTATAAGTATGTATTCCAATATACATAATGACGTCATCAACCCCTTCTCTGTGGGCGCAAAAACCTACGGAGCCTATTTATTCTTTAATACAAAACGTGCACTATCCCCGCCATGTGGACAACCCATAATTAGTCCATCAACACCACATAAATTGTCCGAAAATAGAAATGCCGTATACGCAACTTTCACCAACACATCCCATGTATGCTCTCAAGTAATTCGTTGTATCTTTTTTGTTTCTTAAACGATCTTAATGATGTATGTGTCAAATGAAAGATAATTTAATACCCTTTTAAGTTAAAGAATGCGTTCCTCGATCATTCCAGTTATTTACTTGCCATGTTTAAAAATATGAGTTATGTTCATCATAAAAATGCAAATTTTAATATACAATTATTTTTATAGGTGTTTATTTCAATGATTAGTCAAACACTTTAGATAATTTATTATAGTCTGTTACCTTCTATGTCATTTGGTTTTTAAATCATGAAGACTAGACTATTAGTTTAGGAGATACGTGTTTTTTTTCACAAACGTTGCACTTTGGCTGGTCAGCCATATTGGCGACCATATTGGGAGCAATTGCGCACTATCCCGATCACGTGACCAACCCATAAATAGTCCACTACTACCATACAAACTATTCCAAAAGAGAAATGCCGTATACGCAACTTTTCCAACAGACAAGGTCTGGCCCCAAGACTACTATCATTCCCTATAAATTTACATCATCAGCATACCCTGTAACTTGGTGAATACCGTTCAACTCTAGGCCCTGCTTGTTATCTTTGATTTTCCTTATAGGGTACTCCAGGACAAAGTTGAATAATAATGGTGACAACTCATCTCCTTGTTTCAGGTCATTCTTAACGTGAAACCTTTTCCTACAAGAATTTTCTTACGGACTTTACTTTGCGATTCATTTAAGCACATGTTAATTAATGTAATTAGGTTTCTCGATATTCCAAATTCTGTAAGAATGTTGTACAATGTTTCTCTCCTAACTGAGTCGTAAGCCTTTTTAAAATCAATAAATAGTTGATGTACGAGGGTATTGTATTCCCACTTCTTTCCGAGTATTTCTCGAATGGTAAATATTTGTTCGATAGTTGATATATTTCGTCTAAATCCGCACTGATGATCTCCAATAATTTCATCTGCGTATGAGGTCAATCATTCTAATAGAATGTTTGAAAGGATTTTATAGGATGGTGACAGAAGAGAAATGCCTGGATAATTATTACAGTTGGTTTTGTCGCCTTTTTTGTGCATTGAAACAATTATTGATTCTTTCCACTCTTGTGGCAATTATTCCTTCTTCCAGATAAGGAGAATGAGTTTGTGTATCTTGTTCCACAATTTTTCACTTCCAGCTAAAATTAACTCGCCGGGGAATTTCGTCTACACCCGGAGGTTTATGTTTCTTTAATTTCTTTATAGCGATTTAAACTTCTATTCGGTTGGGTTTTGAAATATACGATTCTGCGGTGTGTACTTTCCTTTCTTCATGCACATTAGTGTTTGGCTGCATGTTAAGAAAATTGTCAAAGGAATCTCTTCATCTATTTAAGATGCTGTCTGTATCAGTGAGGACTGTTCCGTCAGATTTCTTTAATGTATAAGCACGAGGTTGTTAGTATTTCGTATATTTGTTGATCTCCTTATACATGTCCGGAATGTTTTTGTTTTTACTGGTATGTCCATCGTTTCTTTGTTCTAAAAGTTTTGAATGTTTCCGCCCTATGTCTACGAAACTTTGTGTAGTTGTAAATGTAACCATGCATATTCTGTTGTTTTTTCACCCACCAACCTCGAACATCGGTATGTCACCTAAGACGTACCTGGAAGATCAAAAATAGTCCCTATCAGCATCGATGACCTTTACCAAAGTTCTAGAAGGCCATGGATTCCATACCGATAAAATTTACTGGGCCATGAAGCGAAGAAATTATCACGTGCATTTTGCATCTCTACTAGGGATTTGAACTGGCGTCCTCAAAGGTGATTATCCAAGGTAATAATCGGACGGTACAATGATCAGGGAGCATGGCTGATGCAATAGTGTTTCCCATCAAGGCGTAGAATGGTGTTCCGGGTCATTCTAGCCACGTGGGTCTTAACGTTGTCCGGTAACAGGAGGACCCCTATGAGACTCAGAAGTGCCGTCTCCAGAGTTTTGAGTTTTTCTTGAACACTGATCAACTACTGACAGTATATAGTTGCGTTGATGCTCTGACCAGCTGGTAGCAGTTCCCGATGCAGGATGCCGTGTACAGTCCACCAAACACACAGGATGACCTTCTTCTGGTGCAGTGTTGGTTTCGGCTGTTTTGGAACCGGTTCATGAGATGCTAAGAAATGATCACGGCGCCATGCAGCTTCGTACAGGACCCACTTCTTATCCCCTGTCAACACTCTGTCCAGAAATGGCTCCTTCCTCAGACGAGACAGCAAAAGAAATCAGGAGGCTGTTCGCGTTGTATTATGGCCCAGAGTCAAATCATGTGAGACCTATCGACCCAACTTGTAGTGCTCCCCAAGTTGATGAAGTTCCTGCCGAATGAATTCTCCATTCACACTGAATTGTAGTCCCAGTTCCTCACATGTATAGTCATTGTTCGCCTCAATTGCTGTCTGAAGATCTTCATTTTGAACATAAGTTGGTCTTCCGGCATGTGGTGCGTCTTAGAGTGTTTCGTCACCGTTCTTAAATTGGTTAAACCATCGCTGTATTGTCCGTGTAGTCACTACACCCTCACCAAAGGCCTGGCATATCTTCCGTTCCGTTGCTGCGGCGATTGACCCCAGTTTGAACTCGTACAGCATACACGAGGTACGTACACTATATCTTTGATATATCCCTACCTGCCTCCATGGAAATTCCGCAGGACAGTATTGCACAAGCTGTAAACACAATCACGACGTATGTGCTTTCCAGAGTATGGAATGAGCTCGATTCTCGCGTATATGTTTGCCGTGTGACAGGTGGGGCTTACATTGAGTGCCTGTAATGAACATATATCACATGAAACTTTATGAGTTGTTACGTCTACCAAAAAAATGAACACAATATTACACAAGGTGTTCATTTTATGACTAAATAAAATCGAGGAGTGTTTTTATGGAGATACTGTATTATGTTATTGTTATGAAGCTCTGAGTGCGGCTGATAACGAAAGTAACTTATTTCTTGGAAAACGGACGATTAAGAGACAAAGTGTGTGGTAATGGTTGGTTGCGTATATGGGTGAAATTCATCCTCCCTTGGGAAATATTCAATTCGCACACTATACATATATAATATTCTATATAGATGTTTGTATAGATATAATGGAAAATTTACTTTCAATCTAAGTTAGGATTCTGTGCATGTCTTTAACAAAAAAAAACAAAAAAAAGTTTGGCTAAGAGCCAGTCCCTTTATAAAATAGCTGTAAGGAATATTTTCTTTTTAGTTTTTTTATTTCTTACTTTTCTCTAGCTGAGTATTTCTTACGTACGTACAAACTCTTCACTCGGTCGCTCAGCGTACCGTAACGCTGCAAACTTCGTCTTACATATAAAGTTTCTACTTGTTAACTTTATTGTATTCTTTCGCCCGTGTTCTCTTTCTCTGTCCTTCTGTCTCTTTGCACACTACCTCTTCTTCTCTTTATTCCTTTCTTTCTATCTTTCTTCCTCTCTTTCACCCCTTTTCTTTATCTTCTGTCTTCATCAGTTCATGGGGACAAAAACAAAGCTTTTTTTTGGATGTTGGAGGTGCGTGAGACTTCATGTTTTTACAGGTCTATGGGAAATACACATACACACTCTATATATATATATATATATATATATATATATATATATATATATATATATATCAAGACGACAGACGAAGAAAGGGGATACGTTAGATAGAAAATCACAGTGGAAAGGAAATTGAGCTGACACAAATTTCGTCGTTACCAAACCAACCATAGTCTTCTTTTTGCTTTTCCTTCACAGCTTTCACTTTCCTTTTTGTTGTATATTTTGACCCCGGTTCGTTAGCTGTTTTTGTCCGGGAATGTTAAGGAAAAAGAAAATAACTAGGTAAGGGGGAAAAAAAGTATCTTGAATCCATGTTTTCTCAGTCAATTTTCACCGTATAGTATCCCTCACTTTTTTTTCTTGTCTGGATAGTTTATCTCAAAATTGAACATCTACATTGAAAATACAAAATACGCAAACTCTTTTCCTGGTTTTATGTTTTAAAAGGCTGCTATGTATATTGCAGAAAGAAGAGAAATGAAATTAATTTTTTTGTTCTGTACTCATATGCAGCACTAACTTCTCGGGAGTGTAGTGGGTTGTATAAGCATTAGGCGTAAACAGAGGAAGCAGCTGTTACCATGTGAAATAACTTTCGCCAATGGTGGATCTAGCCCGGAGCCGGATGGCCTCAGCCCTCCAGTTTCTTGAGCAACAAAAATAATTGAAGTTATTATTTACATATTTTTGAAACATTAGATATAGTTTCAGTTACATTTTTTTTCTATTATGCAATGTGTAAAACAATACTTTAGGTCCACAGTGTCAACATACAACCTAACCACAATATCCATCGGAACTTCTGCAGGACCTATAAAAAATTGTAAACTCATGATATACCTATCATTGTTTGGGTTCTGACAGCCCCACACCCCCAGATTTACCTTTTAGATCCGCCACTGAACACAATGGTGACAAAAATTGCTGCCCCCAGATTGGGCAAATAGGACTAAGTCCTCTTCCTCTTCGGATTTTCGAAGGGTGTACACTTCGAAATATTATGCCAAAACATACTGTCATGGTCTTTTCAATGAGATAAAATTGTGAATCTAGTAATGAAGTTTAATTGTTGTCATTTAAATTAAAGTGCTAATTGCATAATGTTTAGAGCATGCAAATTCATAAATAATGAATGAGACCTGCTAAGATCTCTCTATATAAGAGAAGTCGTCGTGAATGACTGGCGCTTAAGCTAGGAGATTGAAATTTATAGTGCATAGCATTTGTAGCCTAAAGTACCACCAAGGAAAGATTTTTAGGAATTTGATGAGGAAGAGGGGAAATAGGATTTAGAATTTTAGGATTTTAGATTTCTGAGCTTTCGGCATCTAAGACCATTTAGCTCTTCACGTCTTTGAGGGATGACGTCCCTCGGCGAGCACACAATCCGGGGAAAGGGAAGGAAGGAAGCGTCCTGGGACCTATAAGTTAGGTACCACCCCGGCATTTGCCTGGTGTGAATAAGGAAAACCCAGGGAAAAGCCTCATTCAGGGTGGCTGGCCTAAAAAAGCGTTTTACGCTTTTTCGACCGAGTGCCCCCCACCGGGAATCGAACCCGGGATCGCTCGCACCGAAAGAGGGGAAAAAGTGATGGCATTTATTGTATTAAAATGTCTATATAGATATGAACATTTTATTCGGATTGGGATCTATGAAAGTTAGAGACATGAAATTTAGTATAAGGGCTTTGAAATAAGTAGCATGTGTTTTAACTTTGTTTTTATACTTCGCCTAGCAGGGAACAAAAGTGTTCAAGAAGGAAAATGGGATGGGAATTAGGGTTATTATAAGATAACCACATCTCGAAATCTCTTAAGGTTAGATATATGAAATTCGGCATTTACTTCTCCTTTCAAAATATTTACATACGTGTTTCAAAGTTCTTTCATATTTGGTCTAGATTAAGAAGGAATATGGGAAGAAAAAGATACTGGATTACTTGGTATCTCTTAAGATTAAATACATGGAATTTGAAATTTCGAGGGGGGCCGGTATCTCAGTGGTAGAACGTTCCTCTCCGGTGCTTGGGGTCCCTGGTTCGATCCCAGATCGGGCCGTGTGGACTTCGTAGTGGATAAACACAGTGCTCGTGAGTTTTATCGGGGCTCTCCCGTTTCCTCCCACTTTCTTCATTCCGCCATTTCATTCATTCCTCATTTTCAGCATCTCCTTTAGCCTCACCGGCATAATCGTGCTACGTAAAATTCAAAGATTTCATTTCATTTCTTTTCGGAATTTCGACTTCTTATTTAAAAAAAAATATTTTGGGAAATGAAACGTGGCTTTTACTAAAGAGACATAAATTTAAATAATTACTGACGTGTTAAACAATGTAAGTGAATGCTTCATTTTTATTCTAAAACAAACACGTGGGAGCATGTTGGCTCAGTGGTTGGCTCACTGGTGCGTGTGGTCCCTGTTTCGATCCCTGATCAAGTAAGTTTGTGAGGGAATACATTATGCTCGTAGGTTTTCTCAGGTACTCAAGTTTCCTCCTACTTTCTCATTCCGCTAATGCTTCCATTATCATTTACTTGCCTTAATCATCGTCTCCCTTAGCCTAACGGACATAAACGTGGGACGTGAAAGATTTTCAAAAACCAAATATTACAACGGATGATATAATGATCTATGATGCTGTGGAAAAATGAAATGAAATTTTTTAAGTTTTACGTCCCACAGTTATGCCGGTTAGGCTAAAGGAGAGGGTGATGATGAGAGATGAGTGAAAATGGTGGAATGAAGAAAGTGGGAGGAAATGGGAGAACCCTGAGAAAACCCACAAGCACGGTGCTTGTCCACCACAAAGTCCAAACAGCTCGAGCTGTAATCGAACCACGGACCCCAAGCACCGGAAGTGAACGCTCTACCACTGAGCCACCGCGCCCCCTTATGATGCTGTGGAGTCTCAAAACAATAGAACTAAAGTACACCAAATCTGGAGAGCTACGAATTTTTAAAGTCGAATGTTTAAATCAACATTTAAATAAAATGTAAATCAAAATCTTAATAAATACACCATGTAAAAAAATTCTTAATTTAAAGAATGGTGTTAAACCACTAGTTAATAGGGAATGACTCTATTTTCATTTTATACGGAAAACAAACAAAACAATAATATTAGGTAATGTAAAAGGTATTGAGTCTTTTGGGTACAAGATAGCCTTAGTTAGACTCACAGTATACATGAGTCACAGCGGGTCAAAACTAACGTCATTGACAGTTGACAGTTAAAGGTAGTAGACGTAGAAAAAACAATTGTAATTCATATAATCAAGAATGTGTTTCGCCATGAATATGACTGTACTTCCAGCAAAAGTGGGCTACATTTTACAACTTTATTTCAATAAAAACGCAAATTCTGCGGAGATTTGTGAAGAAATGTGTGCTGTTTATGGGCAAAATACGTTATCAAAACCAACAACTAAAATATGATTCTGTCGCTTACGTTCTGGAGATTTGAATGTCCAAGATGTACCTCACAGTTGCCGGACAATCACATAGAAAATGAAATGAAATCTTTAAGTTTTACGTCCCACGGTTATGCCGGTTAGGCTAAAGGAGACGGTGATGATGAGAGATGAGTGAAAATGGTGGAATGAAGAAAGTGGGACGAAACGGGAGAACCCCGAGAAAACCCACGAGCACGGTGTTTGTCCACCACAAAGTCCACACGGCGCGAGCTGGGATCGAACCAAGGACCCCAAGCACCGGAGGTGAACGCTCTACCACTGAGCCACCGCGCCCCCGACAATCACATAGAAATTTCATGAACATCATAACAAAGTCAATGACTTGAACAGTGTTCAACCATTTGGAGAAACGTGGCTAAAAAAAAAAAAAGAACTCGACGTTGAGTACCACAGGATTTGACAAAAGAAAATTACTTTATCGAATTTTTTTTATCAGCGAATCCCAACTTAAACGTAATAAAATTCAGCCATTTCTGAAGCGATTGATAATCGTGATGAAAAGTAGATAACCTACAATAACAATGTGCCAACAAAAAAATTGTGGTCGATGCAAGGAGAATCAATATTAATGCCCAGAAAGATTATGCTGTACGTTTGGTGGGATTAGAAGAGCATTGTACATCACGAGTTGTTGCCGTGCAATAGATTCTGACCTGACTGTTTGTGCCACTGCAGACGAGTCAAGTATATATAGCAACCTGTTGTTCAGCGGCAGCCGGCAATTGGTAAGGGACAAAAGGAAACCTGAGTTGACACCAACATACAAGGATCACTGTCCGGAGGCGAGCAGTTCCTTGAACCTGCGACATAAGCGGGTAGGTTTCCTGAACCAGATTGTCAGTTCTAATGAAGAGCGAAATTGCTACTTGTAAGCGTTCACAATACCAGTTAGATTACGATCAACCTTCAGAACGGTTTCCGAAACCCGTAGAATGTTTTCTTGCTAGTTTGGTGGTCTATGATAAATGTGTTCCACCATGTCTATCTCCACCAAGCAAATCCATTACTAAGGATCATTGCAGTACTGAACTCCATGCACTACAAACTTGTCTGCAATCATCCAGCAATGATAAACATACATGGTATCCTCTCGATGCATAAATGTGCGACCTCACATGTCTCTTAAAGGACGGTGCAGACTCTCCATGAGTTACAGAGTGAAATTCTTCTTCAGCCGCTGTATTCTCCTGATGTCTCACCCACCGACTACATCTTCCGGCGGCTCGATCAGTTCCTGGTAGGACTCATGGTAGGACTTGGTAGAAATATTTCCCCCATGACCAGTGACGTAGCTAGGTTCTTTCATTACAGAGGCCAAAATGTATATAAAACTACGACCTATTTATTTGGGGATCTGAAACCTTCCGCAAACGGAGAACCAATACAAAAATATAACATTGGAAATGTAAAAACAAGTAGGTTATAGTTATTTGGTGCAATTGCATTTAGTCGCAATTATTAATCAAAATAGATATCTACACAGTAATAGGACAAACGTGATATTTCCTGAACCTTTTACAGTAAGGCTGCAGATAGTACTAATCAAGTTCTCGATAATCTTTTTTTTTTTTTTCAGAAGAATAACACATAATTTATCCTGTCCGAAGCACTTCACACACGCGTTCTGTCGTAAAATTTGTACTATCATAAACCTATCAGACACAATATTCGGTACGTACTCCTGAATCAAATGTAATGTCTATAGCCCCTTCCGACATATCAGGAACATTCCTCATTTATGAATGCGTTTTAGTTTTACGAAAGACGAGTTTATACTATTTTACATACAAGTACACACAGAAAATAGTTTAGTGATGTCTTTTCCATACAAATAAGGGAGTCTTTTCGATAGCTTGTTGGTACATGATTATTCCTGAAAGCAGGCACCTTTCACTTTCACGTTTCTGTTCACCTTAAGTACCTCCAGATTCATCTCGTAAAAATTTCCGGTGACAGTCAATTCCTTGGGTGAAACTTTCTCTTCACTGGCGGTAAAACTCGGTATACTTCTTGCGAGATGTATTATGGTACTTAATAAATCAAATGTTACTATAGCGAGTGAGATAAATGTAGATATTTTCCATTGTAAGAACTATTTTCCATTGTGAACCTTGCCAAGTATATTTCCCTTAATTTGCGGATCTTTGGCTTATGTTCAGCAACGTGGCATCTGAAGAGGTTCTTATTGATAGAGTACGTTTATTTTATCCTGGCACGCTTCCCGCCTAAATGATGGACCTGTCTGCAACGCGTTCTTGCCACGCCGCAGTTAAGTTACGAGTTCAATACGCTAGAAAACAAAGCAGAATGCTACACTATTCACAAGTCACCGCAACAGACTTGTTTGCAAGTGGCAACTAAGCACTTCAACTACCCGCCAAATAGAAATGACCTCATTTGATCGGCTAGCTGACAACTAACGTCACCTAACGATAAAACCAATAAGACGTCTATTGGATTAAAACGTTCACGTGAGTGCTAGCAGAAAGTACTTTAAAAGCCAATCAAGTGCACTGGCGGGAAGCGTGTCAAGATAAAACAAACATACTCTAGTTGATTACAGGAGATTTAAACTCTGTATCATGTGAAGTTCGATTGATAGATTCTCCTGGGCTGCCAGCAGACGAACTTCACGAAGTATCTCTGGTGATACTTCTGCTGGTAGCCACAAATGGGTTCCCTTTATTGTAGAGTGTTTCTGCATGTGTGTCGTTTGTATTTACCCTTGTCACAATGTTTTAGCTGTGGTAAGTTAGATGGTTAAACTGTTTTCGCGACATTGTTTTACTATTTGGTTGCACAAAAAGATGTGCATGGGAAAGAACCATAGTGTATCCTTCCCAATACCAGCTCACAATCAGCGGCATTTCACTATCACCAATATGATACACTGTCAGCTGCAGGATTCACGTTAGCTCAGTGGTAGAGCGCTTACCTCTGATGTGTGAGGTCCCTGGTTCGATTCCCGGGCAAGTAAGATTGTGGTGACTACATCATGTCCGTGGGTTTTCTCGGAGTACTCTCGTTTCCTTTCATTTCCACCAATTCTTTCATTATCATTCACTTACCTGTCATCCTTTAATCATCTGTCTCCCTTAGGCTAATGGATATAATCATGGGACGTTTAACGGAAAGATTTCTGTCAGCTGCAAGCTGAGACAGAATGCTAATAACGAAACCGCTTTCATAATTCGCGCGCATCTACACAAGTGACAGCATTGTTGCCAAATTGGCCAAATATAAACCGTACAACACTCTCAGTTAGTCTTCAATTGTAGAATTATGCTTTTCCATTCAAGTCCACTTTTTTTCTTCTTTTAGATTTCAGAGAGTTCGTGATGCCTTGTAATATTAAATTCAGAAGTAACTCCTACAGAAAAACATCAATTTCTATTTTTTTTTATTTAGGATTATTTTTGAAAAATTGAAACAGAAAAATGCAAAAGAAAATCCGCGAAGAAACAGCATAAAAAGAAATAGTACTAAATGTGGATACAGGAATAGAAAGTTAAAAAGGGAGCAAAAAAAAAAAAAGGAGAGAACAGAAACGAAAGCAAATACAGATGTACGAAATGAAATCTCTGATTGACCTCTTTTCTACTTCTTTTCCTTTACGCTTATTTCCTTTTCCCAATCTTCCCCCCCACTCCTCGTTCAACAATCCTGAAAATTGCTTGTTTGGAAGTAACACACACGGGAAGAAAAATCACGGTCATTTAGTTACAATTGAAAAGCCATAGACAACCAGAAAATAAAGAAAGAGGAACAAAAATTAGAAAGAATAAATCTTTACGCATGCATATTTCATTTTAGCGGTACAAAAAATGCAAAAGCACTAATATGTCTGAACAGCATTGTAAAAGAAAAAGGCCAATAATTTACCTCCTACGCAACGGTAATTCACGAAAACTTAATAATGTGAAATATTTCCGAAAAGCAATGTTCGTGATTCTTTATTTGTACAGTGACTGATTGAATATTTAGTTTGTACATAATGCTTTCTTTTATTACTAAATGAAAACGAAAAGCTACCTCAATTTGGCTTATACTAGGAACGACAAAAAAACAAAGTCACGCATTTTGCATAAAACAACGGACAAATTCATTTGAGATACAAAATTGAGCTGAGTGGGAGAACCATACTATTTACTTTCACCATACACTGAGAAAAATCCTTTATAAGAACAGTATATTCTACAAATGTACGGAATCTTTATGTTTACTACGGAAATCAGTACGGAGTATACGTTATCCATATGCTAGATACTTTTCAGGCTTACATGTTACATCATGCCGTTTCACGATGTATGACATCTAACAGTCTTCCGTATATTACATACATATACGTATGTTACATACGTCAGCAGTATGTTGCATACGTTCATCTGTATATGAGATCCTGACCACCTATATACAGTTCTTGCTTTCGAAAAGTACGCTTATTCAGAACACTTATACGGAAAGTACCTATAAATTATACTAGTTTTGAGTTATACATTTGCTGTACGTTAAGTCGAAAGACTACACGATTTACACATGTAACCTACTTTTTTGCGTAGGCGTCATACGTTTTCTTTTCTCAATGCACAAAGCTTGTTCAGTGTAGATCGAGATACAAAATTGAGCTATGTTAGCGAATCCTGCTTATTACTCTTACTACGCAAAGTCTGTTCAATGAAGTTCCAACTGTTTCAATCTAGTTGAATGACGTAGGAATACAATTCAATCTGGTAATGCCAAGTGCGTGGAACAGTTTTTCAATCATCATTTCGTAACAATACTCACGATCATAACCGTCTTGCTTTAAAATCATGCAATCTACAATCTCTGACAATGTGAGATATGGTCAATCTTCCTCAGACTTTAAGAAATTAATACTAAAATTTTGGCTAGTTTTTAGCTATCAGTCCTCAGTAGTATTACCTACTACAAGCATCTTGCTCTACATTCACCTATTAATGTGAAAAGTATAGTCAATGTAACTGAGACTACCTCAGGCTAGTTTTGTTAGGAATGAATGGATATTAATAATAATAATGTATGTGATAATTTCTGACCCACTATTCTTCAAATCCACAGCCATCTTACCCTATACGCATCTATGTCATGACCACTATCAATCTTTAAAATGTTGGTATTTTTTTTTTTAGTCAGCCAGTTTTGTGGAAATCAATGATAATGTGGCGCATTTTTTTAGCCACTGTTCCTCGAGAGCACGACTACAACATATAACAATCTCACTTCGAACCATCTACGTTATAACGAACTTTATCTCACAATTTTTTGTTAATGAATCTGTTACCCTCCTCTCCTGTGGGAGATTCTACTGTTCTGAATTGCATCTTTGGCACAAGCAGAAAAGGTATTTAAGGAATTGAATACTTATTCATCTACGAAGATTGCCAGCTCGTGGAAGGTAACCGCTTCAAGAGACTCCTGTTTATAAGTGTTGTCTATCAATATACAAATAAAGATGGTACAACTCTGACCATCTTTCCTTTATACTGTTTTCAGTTATGTTATTAAGCCAGTACAAATTTAACATTTCTTCCTAGAAACATCAAGCGTAGTGTCAATATTATCATACGTGTTCCAGCGGCAGTTCCTCGTCAGTGTAACTTCAAAACAATGTGAGCGAATTTTTACATGCCACACATCACCTACACCATATACATATCATATCTGACGGCACGAGACCCGCGGTACGTATGTATACCAACTTAACTGGCAAACTTGAAAATATATGTAACTATCTGGCTAAACATATTATCTAGCTTTTATATAAACATATATATAAAAGGTAACAGATGGAATCAAGATTAATAGGCAATTTGCACTGTAAAGGAATTCCGATCAGGAGGATTCAAAGCAGGATGACTTTTACTTATTCCTGCATTTTGCTATACATTCCCACATCAAATAACACAATTTTAAACATTAGTTATGAGTAGAGATGCAAGGGCTCGGAAAAAAACCGGCTTTTTTGGAAAAAAACTCGGTTTTTTCTGCTTTGCTTTTTTGCTTGGGAAATTTTGGGCTTTTTTCAAAATACAGCTTTAAATTGATAAAACAGACTTTGTATCGCTTCTCTATAACACAAAAAATCATTTGATTAGTGGCTGATGCTGATAATAATATAAAACATCGAAAATAAACTATGAATTTCGAAAAAATATTTCAAACAATTTTTCTTCAACATATTTATATTATGAGTTCCACAGGATTAACCAATGTATATAATAAGAATTTTTTAACCTCCTATATACAAAAGTAAGCAGAGTTGGCAAGAACCGTGGTTGTTTTTGAAAATGCCGAAAACCCGTTTTTTGGGGGATGTTTTAAACCAGGCTTTTTTGGTTTAAACCAGGCTTTTTTGAATTAGATTTTTTGCTTTATGTATTTATATTACATATTCACAGAAATAAGTTTGTTTCGCCTTGATGATATTATGCAACAGCGGGGTTATGCCGGAAGAACTCCCATAAGCTTAAAGAAGTGCGGTCAGTAAATTTCTTAAGTTCAGAATCTCCCGCCCTAGCCATTGGGAAAATCCCGTCATTACTTGAAATGTAAGACAATAACGGGAAAATCCTGTTATTGCTTTGCATATAAAATTTAAAGGTCAACGTACCATAATCAGTACGCTAAAACTGAGGTATTAAATTACAAATTTAGTACCGGTACGTAGATATCATTGAAAGTCCAATCCAAGCTAATGTTGGAAGCTACGTAGGCAATCGATAAATTTTGCCAATTTCTATCAATATATTTAAGCAATATTGGCTTCTTTACAAAACAACACGCATTTAGGCATGCAGAAATATACAATTTGGTTTGTTTCGTATATTTAGGCTTAACGTCCTTACGAAATACCGAGGTTATCAAGGAGAAGACTTTCGCTTAAACTGACATCCGAACCGCTACTTGGGTTACGCATGAAAGAAGGGTTGTGGTTCGACCGAGAATTGAACATGGGACACCTTGATTAAAAGGTGAAAGGGAAATAAAACTATTGCAGGTGGTTTGATATCTGGAAACGTCACCATGAAGTTCACACGATTCGCATTTTTCATTCTTTTTATTTTTGTGGTTTAAACCAGTCATTAAAAAAAAAGTTGGTGTTAACCAGCCAACCCTAAAAGTAAACACTTCTTTTTAAAGAATACACAAATAACTAGCAAAATAGTATGTAGTATTTTTACTTCAAAATATTCCATACCCTCTTTTTGAAACAAAATAAAATTAAAATAAAACATAAGAGAAATACTTAGATTTATATGATACACTTAAAGGCTGAACATCTAGAGCTTTTGGTTCTGTATATTCTTGAAATTCTACAGTTAAGTTTTATAGAACCATCATCACAGTTTACCCAATCCTCAAGTTTTCTGAATTTTTAACAAGAGGGATTCAACATATCATTACGGAACTCTCCCCCCCCCCCAAAAAAAAAGACTACGGAATATATTTAAGTTAAGCCAAATACAACTGCACAACAAACATGACTGAGTGATTAGCTTCTATCGGGAAGTCCGGGATTCAACCAGCATTCGACCATTCTGACAAAGCTTTTCTTCATTCCATCTGTGAATGTAGAAATAGTGCGTGTACTGTGAGTTGGGCGACTTCCTTTTTTATTGTTTTTAAATCGTTATTATTACTAATTACCAGCAGAGACGGTTTTGCGAAGGTTAGGGGGGCGGTCTTTCGGACTGAAGACCGTTCCCCAAAGTTACGGAATGTCTGCAACAAACGAAATATCTATTATTTATGCCTTTACTCATAAACTTTAAGCTCCCGTCAAATAAAAATTACGAATGTTTAAAAAAACTAAACATTAGTAAGAATCCCTTCCCAAAATACGTTTCTAAATCCGCCACTGATTCTCAGTATAAAATGATTTTTAAAGTTGTATCCGGAAGATTATTGCTAAACATATAAACGAAGCAAAATATTAGTTATGCCTGTACACATAAACTTCAACCACTTCCCAAATAAAATTAGGACTTTTTAGGAAACGAAACAATCAGAAAAACCCCTCCTAAAGTACTTTTCTAAATCCGCTACTGATTATTTGTATAAATTGGTATTCAAGGTTGTGTCCGAAAAATTAATGCTAAATCACTTCACAGCTACTGTATAATAGAAATGTGGAAGTACGGTTTGACGGATATATTGAAAAACGTACGCTTTGACGGATAAATAGAAAAACGGGCAAGTTTAACTTTTGCGCTAGAAGCTAGAGTACTAAAAGTTCTTAGAAATGAAACACGGATGACAAACTAGAGAAGAAAAAAGATGTCGATAACTCAAAAGTTAAAATAAAGTTAAATAGCCTCTAAAATTACCCTCAAATACTACATTCTTCATGTTAGCTTTAATTCGTAAAACATGTGCTCCATCCACCTTGATGGTGAATTTCAGAGCGAAATATGACATTCAGGTCATGGAATTCTTATCTAACTATAGAATATACTATAAGAAAGCAATTTAGATAGAAAAATCATGAAGTTGAAAAAAGCCAAAATTTCCAAAATTCTCGTTTTTTCCCCAAAAAAGCCGGCTTTTTATGTGAAAAAAACCATCGATTCAAAAAAGCCGGCTTTTTTGCATCTCTAGTTATGAGTATTACAACATTATTCTCTATTTTGCACTCTATATATGTAAATATATTTTGCAATTACATATCTTTAAAAATCTGTTTCTATGTTAACAACAAGAATATTTTTGTACAAAATCTCTTTTATATATTTTCTTTTTTATATAATAACGAAGAAGTCTGCGAGCTCCTCCGTGGCTAAGTGGTTAGCGTACGAGCTTTTGGCGCGGGAGACCCGGGTTCGATTCCCGGCGGGAGCTCATGTGGTTCGGATTCCACGTTAATCAATAGGTCCACGTCTCATATAGCCTCGCTGCTGAAACGGACGCTAAACTGAAATTCAACTCAACGAAGAAATCTGCTTCCAGAATTCTTCTCTGAACGCGATTATAATAATCTACGTACAGATAAATCTTATAGGGGCAATTCTAATAATAAGTTTAAACAACAAACTATCTCAATAATTCATTCTGAACATAAATCCGATAAATTCAAACAAGAGGAAATAAAAAGAATAAGATTAAATAAGAAAATTCCTTTAAGGAATACAAATAATAATCTTGTAACGCCATAACGTTACAAATCTCAAACTGTCTTAGAGAAAAGTTTCCTCAAAAAAAAAAAAAAAAAAACCCGTAAGTGAACACCAAGATTAAGTACAAAATATCGTACGTTTCTTGCAGTTGATGGTGAGGACTATAAGATAGGAAGTCAGAAATAAACCGATAGAAAAAGATTCGATGTGTTGACCACAAGATAATAACCATTATAATAGCAAGAAATATTCCACCGACAGAGATAAAGTTTGATACTTCATCAGTTACATGTTGAGACTGTTCAAAGATTCTCAGGTACTACGTTAGGTAGTTCTACTTCTAGAACTGACAATTTTATAGGTCTTATCGTTAATTTCCTCATGGTCTGCCATCAGCTCCCTCAGGGCCTGCTGCGACCAAATTAGTAACATGATCGCCGGTTCTAAAAGTAGAATAACACGACACAATACCTGAGAACCTTTGACGAATCTCACTGGCATACCAACGTGCGAAACAGATTTCTCTTGTGTGAACTTGCATGATCCCCCTCTAAATTACTGCAGCAGAAATAAAGGAAATAATAACAATCAATTATCATGTTCATATTAGTAGTGTTGTATATTCTTGAAGTGATAACAGAAAGATTTTTCAGTTAGTGGTTAATACATCTTGCTATTCTGGACCAATTTCATTGCCAAGTATAACAAACAACTGACACTTAAAAAAAAAAAAAAAAAAAAAAAAAAAAAAAAAAAAAAAAAAAAGAATTCCTTCTTTAAAAATCTAATACAAGAAAATACGACAATTTTCGTATAAGTATACGTAATGTAATTGCATATCAAAGTTACCAAACATATACAAAAATATTTTGATCAGGGGCGGCTCTATAATATAGTCACAAAGGCACATGTCTTTCCAATTAATACGAAGAAAACTAATAGTAAAAAATATAAACACGAGAATGAGGAACGACTGAAGAAAAATATTAGTTATTTTAAAATGTAGTTTGCAACCTTAATTCATGTCTGTGAGACATTTGGCAGAACTGTGTCAGTTACAATAATTGATGTTAGTATCTGTTATGGTGTCTGATGTTACTCTCTGTTCATGTGTTCTGGTTTGACTATTTCTAGTGATCGCCTGCCTCACAGAACAGCCCTTTAAACGCCTGGTCTTACATACAATGTAATCACATATCTTTTGTGACTGAAAAAAGAATCCGTTTTGATCAGCAGGTAGTTTCGCGGCAGAAGAAGAAATAGGACGGAGTCTAAGCTCTGTGACTGAGCTGTGTTCCAAACGAGCAAAGTGGGACGGGATTTTTCCTCTTCTCACACATATACTCCCACACATACTAAAGAACTTCACATATATTGTATCAAGGACGAAAGGAATTCATAGTAGAATTTCGAATGATTGTTTGCAACGCTTATATTAAAATTATTTTGAAGGAAAAATAAAAATGATTTTTAGTGTACATACAATTTTGGAATTAAGGAAAGAATAAATGTTTTTGAACTACACTTTAAATTACTGGACTACCGAAATGTTACTGTGAAAGTAAACATGCGAAGTTACAGACAAATATGTAAGTTTTAAACTTGCGACTGAAATAAATAATTCTATATCAGCAATAAATAGAGAATAGTCAAGTCATATAAAATAGGTTTAAGGCGGACAACACTCTCCACTAGACTTGCAGAACTCCATGCGTATTTTGAAGCTTCCTCATAGATATGTGGCAAATTTGTGTAAAATTTGTTTTGCGCACATAATGCCACCTATAAACAAATAACATCAATTCAGTTTTGAGGCAAGAAAACAAATGAACACGATGACAAGTATAGTAATTACAGAAGTTCTTTATGTTGTTAAGAAAGACAAATGAGAATCAACAAGAGCGTACATGTGGGTCTACAATGAAATGAGTGAAACATAACATAATGTTGCAGTAAGAACACCTCACTAAGGCAAATCTGAGCACTGCACGTGTTCTTCACTTTCGTGTCCACAAAGATCAAATCCAAAGTTGAAGACTATCTCAATCACGTTTCGGAAGCTACCAACTGGAGATTCAACCTGATACCCCTATTTTTACCAGAACACTGAAAAAAATGCTTTAGATGCTCTTTGGTTATTTTACCACTACCGCTAGCGTCGATAAACAGATTTTGGGGACATTGCTACTGCACATTCACTGACACCTGTGGACTAAAGTGTCTTTGCGGCTCCTGGAAACAAATGTATGACTTCTTTACAAGTTTCCCATTCATGGACATCACAACATCAACGGTATAGCTACGAGTTGTACTGGGCATTGCCTGAATAGTTCCAACAGCGTCTTTCTCCTCTCTTTTCGATAAAGTAGCACGAGATGACAGTCCTATAATTGAACTGACTGGTCACAATTTCATACGCTGGCTGCAGGCAAACGATGCAAATGTACATAATCGTTTATTTCTCTAGTAAACACCTCATCACTTACACGAATACCTGCATCTTCTGCAATGTCTCTTTATGCCGAATAGGTGGTAATCGTTCGTGAAATAATTCCTGCTTCTTTCTTAAGATTTTCAATGACAGTCGGTGACGCTTTGAAATCCGATAAGCCAACTTCTTTTGCCGCTTGGAGAGTCCAGCACTATAAATGCTAGTATTTTTATTATTATTATTATTATTATTATTATTTTTTTTTTTTTTTTGATGTTTCATGCTCTCGCTCTTCGTCAAATAATCTGATGACTTTACATTTCACTTTTAGTAGTTTCATTTCCCGATTTCCTTTCAATAAAGCGGAGTTCGTAGACAGGGCGTGTCCATAATCAGAAATAGGTTTGCAGTTACTTAACGAAATAATTTTCTTGTGTCGTGCCAGAAGCTTTGTATACGAGTTGTATCCTCCTTCGTCATTATCTTTGTAGATACTCCGGATTTCCTCTTCGTAAACTTCGATAAAACATCTGTTCTTTTCAGTTTTCGTGCTCGAGATACGTCGTATTCGCTTTGACTTTGGGGTGCTGTCTTATTCCCGCTCTGAACTGGTATCATAGGTGTCTTCCTGTGTCGTGCCATTTTCTTTATCATCTCTATCGAGTGTCGATGTGTGTATCATTTCTAATTCATTTCCGTACTCACTGATAATTAAATTGCACAAAAATATCGCAAATGACTCATCTTCCCCTTCAACTGACATTTGATCCTTAAATCTGCGTCTTAGATTGCTTTTAACAGTTCAATTATATGAAGGGAGTTAATGCCAAAAGCCCACCCCATTTTTTCCACACTGAATACCATACCTAACACTAATTGGAACTTACTACTACACACTGACGCACCTGATTGATCATCGCTTACAACGCGTAATCTAACTGCTAGTGTTTCGGAGGACAGGTGGCGCTGTCGGCGGAAAACGAGTTTTACACGGGAATGACTTGGTGGTCAGTACTTAGTCCTGTACAAGGGCGCTGATTTTTCTGTAAATTTGGGGGGAGGGGCTTATTTATATGCAGAAGGCATATATGAGGATTTTAAGACAAATTGCATTCAGATTATGCTAAATATTGTATATTCTTAAATACAATAAGAGGGGGCCCAAATGAGCTTTGGGGGTCCCCTTGGCCCCCCTCCAGGATCGGCGCCCATGGTCCTGTATATGTCTACCAAGTTTTATGTTGATCCCGCGCTCGAACTGAAACATGTCCCTTGTTAGAAGGTAGGAGAAAAGAAAATTAAATGAAATCTTTGGGTTTTACGTCCCACGGTTATGCTGGTTAGGCTAAAAGAGACGGTGATTATGAGAAATGAATGAAATGGTGGAATGAAGAAAGTGGGAGGAAACGGGAGAACCCCGAGCAAACCCACGCACACGGTGTTTGTCCACCACAAAGTTCAATTGACGGGAGCAGGGTTTGAACCCATGACCCCATGCACCAGAGGTGAACGCTCTACCACTGAACCACCGCGGCCCAGGAGAAAGGAATATAAATAAAGACCACAATTATTTTACTACGTTAAAACTAGAGATAAGTAAATAACTGGTTTATACTAGCTTTGCTACCTGAAAATAACTTCAACTAGAAATACAAATCATTGAACAGAGCAACGTTTATTTTAAAAAATAATAAATGTGTAACAGTTTCGCCAACTAATGAACATATTGGCTTCATCAGACACTAAAATAATACATGTGTGACAGTTTCGCCAACTAACTGAACATATTGGCTTCATCAGACACTAAAATAATACATGTGTGAAAGTTTCGCCAATTAGCTGAACATATTGGCTTCATCAAACACTAAAATAATAAGTGTGTAACAGTTTCGCCAACTAACTGAACATATTGGCTTCATCAGACACTAAAATAATAAATGTGTAACAGTTTCGCCAACTAAATGAACATATTGGATTTCAATACCACCTTCTTGATACCAAAGTTACAGTGTCTGATAAGGCCAATATGTTCAGTTAGTTGGCGAAACTGTCACACATTTATTATTTTAGCGTCTGATGAAGCCAATATGTTCAGTTAGTTGGCGAAACTGTCACACATTTATTATTTTAGTGTCTGATAAAGCCAATATGTTCAGTTAGTTGGCAAAACTGTTACACATTTATTGTTTTAGTGTTTGATGAAGCCAATATGTTCAGTGAGTTGGCGAAACTGTTATACATTTATTATTTTAGTGTCTGATGAAGCCAATATGTTCAGTTAGTTGGTGAAACTGTTACACATTTATTATTTTAGTGTCTGATGAAGCCAATATGTTCAGTTAGTTGGCGAAGCTGATACACATTTATTTTTTTTAGTGTTTGATAAAGCAAATATGTTCAGTTAGTTGGGGAAACTGTTACACATTTATTATTTTTTTAAATAAACGTTGCTTTGCCCAGCAATTTGTATTTGAGATTGGTGATGGACCACAACACATGGGAGCTCTTATCTTGCGAGAAGCGATCTCTATTGACGTCAGAACAGTCTGTGATGAGAACGATGATCACTTCTAGAATGCTGAAGGTAATCCCAAGATCTTAAGGAACATGGAAACAAATGATTTTTTGAACATTAAATTGGTAAGTGTTGAGAGACATCACTTAATATTTCAAGTTGCGAAAGCTATTCATGTTTTTTTTTTTTTTTTTTTAAAGGATCAAAAGTTTAATTCACGAAAGTAGCTCCTAGCAATCTTTGATTTTAAAAGAAAATGAGTACAACATTTTTTTTAGGTCTTTGTTGATACAATTTTTTTTCATAACAAAGAAGCATCAACTTCTTTGAAGTATCTAAATTATTATCAGAAGAAGCCTCTTTTCCGTAGCATAAAGTATTCTTATTTAAAAAAAAGAAAAAAGAAACTAAAAATTCTCTCGTTCCCGACAGAAAGAGCAATTTAGGTTCTCTCGTTAATTAATCAGTCTTTATCTCGAATGCACTTCTGGAACACCTCATTCTTCCTTTTCCTGCGTTTGCAATTGGCTCAATTATTCCACGTCATGTAAAATCCTTCTGAGCACCTGAGACCGTTCACAAGGCAAGCGTTTAGCCCTCTTGCTCGTTTTACCCTAGTTTCTCCTAACTCTGCTTTTTTTCTTTCTTTTTTTTCTCTTTTATTTCTAAATCATGGAACATCTAAAGAGAAGTACATACATTCATAAATTATCTCTGATTCCCTCTGTCTTTTATCTCTGTAGTGTTTGTTAGTGACGTTAACATTCACATTAAAAGGAAAACTGCTTTCAAACCGACGGAATCCCTCAGTACTCAAAGAAGTTTAGGTGAAACAGCGTTGCTAGAAGCAACAAAATTTTCTGAATTCCGAAATGTGTTAGAAATATTGTATTAAAAGAAGTACACTGCAGTTCGGTATAATTAGTATTGGAATACATGTTTTATAGTATAGTATAGCATTCAAACTTTACTGTAGAAAAGCAATTCTGGAACGTAATTGAGATCAATTTATGTAGATTTTACTAGGTTCCAATAAATCACGTAATGTCTGCACTACAACACGCTCAAACTTCATATTTTCGTTAACACATTATTAAATCTTGCAAGTAATCATATCAGCACTAATATATTTCTATATACTCTAAACAATAACAAATACTGTGAATCACTATTAAAAATATTTGTATTAGTGTTAACATATACTGAATGCACTATTTTTCTTGATACACCCTTGTAACCTTTAAGCTAATAGTAAAAAAAAAAAAAAAAACTCTGAAATTTTGTACCTTCTTAACAAAGTGAGAATGTTTGAAGACGTTTGTGATACTGCCCGATTAACAGTGTTGCCAACCCAACATTAAATTAAGTATTTTCTTAAATAGAACTGTGTTAGATTATTACACATTTCAAATGTACAGGGTGGCGCCTGAAAACAGAAAAATTTGATTTGACGTAAAATGTACTAATCAACACAGGAAAGAATACATTTAATGATTCAGGTACGTGTAGATAGCATGCCATTAATAATGACATTAGTAATGACACTTATATACTTTACTTTTTGAAAATAATAGGGAATATATGCCCCATCTCGGTATTTACGAATATGTTTTGGAAATTCGCTGGAATACTCAGTTTATAATATCTTCAGGAACGCCAGTGAGTCCTTTCTTAACCCTCAGTTTCAGTTCAACGATGTTTGCAGGACGTGTACTACAATGTTTGCTTTCGAGATGTCCCCATAGATTTGCCACAGAGACAACTTCGCCGACTTTCCAAAATTTCTGAGGATCCATATCAATGGTGGGACGTGTTACCTATGTTTTCATGAAAGTCTCGATATTTGATTGATTTATTTTTGGTTAAAATCTTTTATGAACACTGTCATAAAGGGCTATGCTGTAATAAAGAAAATATACCGCCACTACAAGGATAAGTTGGAGCTGCCTTAGGTCAGTCGGTAACACGGCTGACTTAAACGCAAGACGAACGGGTTAAAACCCGGGTCAAAACTAAAACTCTTGAAGGTGCGTCGCACCCACAAGATTATTTGTGTGCGTGTCGAAGCCCCGGAGGACCCACGTAGTTGGCGCGCATACACAAAGAGAAATCGCACACACTGATTTCACAGGGACTGAGTGGCCATGAATACCACTGTTCTTATCAAATGCTTTCAGAGTTATACACGTTCCGCACAACTTTAACGCTTCATTATTACTACATGGCAAAGTCTTCTGAATGTTATCATATCGGTCCCAAACAAATGCCGGCCATACAGTGTTGCTAATTCTAAATTCAAAATTTTCCGTTTCCCTATGCAACCTTGTATATGTCAAGCGAAAACTTACAATATCACTGTATTCCAAACTAAGGACGCTTCGGAAGCATAAACATTTCCAATTTTGGAGGCCTCTACAGCGGTTGTCATGCAATATATGCAAACTAAGTTACAAAAGTTGAAAATTTAACTTTTTTAGAAGCTTTTGTTTTGAAAAGTCTGATTAGATAAGTACCTCATCCAATTGCTTAGATGGTTTTCAATAGATGTAAAGATTGTTTAAACAATTTGATAACTCAAATCATCTGAAGATATGCTAAATGCTGGTAGAGATTACAACGCTGAAATTTATAATTAAGAGAATTTGTTAGAGATGCACCCAAGGATGTTATAAAATAGAGGATCTGCCTATACAACAAAATTGTGAAGGCATACGTCACAGTTTCGCCACCCCCACTCTTCCCGCTCAACCCAATAGGATCGCAATGTTTTGAGCCAATATGCAAGGCGGAAACGAGAGTAGCCAGACGTGCTGATGCTCGGTTGTTTTCTGGCTTTATTGTGTTAATAGGATGAAGATACACATGGGCAGATTCTCTATTTTATAACGTCCTTGGACACACTTACCAAAAAGTATTGTAATGTTAAAGAATCAAAATAAATCAACAATTTTTTTTTAATTGCCAGAAATACACCATTTTAAACAGTATAACAATCTTTACCATTTTTCATATTTCCGAAACGGTTAGAGATATCAAACTGCTGTAAACAGCATTATGGTATTTATGTCTATAGAAAACTATCTACTTAATTTCATGTGGTATTTTCTGAACACTTTCATGCAATAAAGTCCTGTGAAGAAAGTTGTCTTGTAACTCTGTTTTTATACGTGTTCGAGATACGTCATATGATGACCATAGTATTTGATGCTAAAGTGTTTTAGATATGCTGTTTTCTGTCTGTCTTACTTGCGTCATAGCTGTTATAGAAACCTTCAACATTTGATTGTTTATTTTTATTTTTGTGATACTGTGGCGTCCTTAGTTTGCAGCACTGAATAACAACTGTGGTTTTGTAAGTTTTTTTGTTTCACATGTAGATTTGAAATATATTTTGTAATAACCTGACACAGTGCTATTAAAAAACATATAATTTTATGATAGTTTGGTTGTATAACGGAGTGTACCTAACAATACCCCTTATCAATATTTACACGGTAGTAAATTAGGGTGTTTTGTATCAGTTTAAAAGTTACAAGGGCGTATCAGGATAAATGATCAATCCTGTATATGTCCCCTTGGAAAAAACAGTAATAAATACAATCTTCTGCTTTTGGTTAGTTGATTTGGAGTATAGCGTTTTTTTTTTTAACACTGTGGTTTTATCAGACGTGGAGCTACAGTTTTAGGTGGAATCGAAACCAGCGAAGTACTTCCAATTCTTTTCAAGGCACTGAAAATCGAATCCACAACTCCCAGCACCAAAGACGTACGTGTTAGTCACCAAAATAAATAAACAACCTTGTTCCAGCAGATTACAAACAAATAAATAAACAATCTGTTTCAGCAGATTAGAAACAAGTAAATAAACAACGTAGACCTATTCCAGCAGACGAGAAACCAACAAATCAACAACCTGTTCCAGAAAATTAGGAACAAACAAATAAACAGCCTGCTTCAGGATTAGAAACAAATAAATAAACAATCTGTTCCAGCATATTAGAAACCAATAAATCAACAACTTGTTCCAGAAAATTAGGAACAAACAAATAAACAAGCTGCTTCAGGATTAGAAACAAATAAATAATCTGTTCCAGCAGATTACAAACAAATAAATAAAAACCTGTTTAAGTATATTAGAAACAAGAAAATAAACAACCTGTTTCAGCAGAATAGGAAAAATAAACAATCTGTACCAGCAGATTAAGAACAAATAAAATACCTGTTCCAGCATATTAGAAAACAATAAATCAACAGCTTGTTCCAGAAAATTAGGAACAAACAAATAAACAATCTGCTTCCGGATTAGAAACAAATAAATAATCTGTTCCAGCAGATTACAAACAAATAAATAATCTGTTCCAGAAGATTACAAACAAATAAATAAAAACCTGTTTAAGTATATTAGAAACAAGAAAATAAACAATCTGTTTGAGCAGAATAGGAAAAATAAACAATCTGTACAAGCAGATTACGAACAAATAAACTACCTGTTCCAGCATATTAGAAACCAATAAATTAACAACTTGTTCCAGAAAATTAGGAACAAACAAATAAACAACATGCTTCAGGATTAGAAACAAATAAATAAACAATCTGTTCCAGCAGATTAGAAACAAGTAAATAATTTGTTTCAGCAGATTACAAACAAAAAAATAAACAATTTGTTTCAGCAGATTAGAAGTAAATAAATAAACAACCTGCTTCAGCAGATTAGAAATAAATAAATAAACAACCTGTTTAAGTATATTAGAAACAAGAAAATAAACAACCTGTTTCAGCAGAATAGGAAAAATAAACAATCTATACCAGCAGATTACGAACAAATAAACTACCTGTTCCAGCATATTAGAAACCAATAAATAAACAACTTGTTCCAGAAAATTAGGAACAAACAAATAAACAACCTGTTTCAGGATTAGAAACAAATAAATAAAAATCGGTTTAAGCATATTAGAAACAAGAAAATAAGCCACCGGTTTCAGCAGAATAGGAACTATTGACTTTGAACAACATACTTTTTAACGCCATGAACATTTGCCTTTTTCGCCTTTTCTCAAAAACTACGCATCAGAAATTTGCCCTCATGGATCTCAGTTGGTTCAACTGAATATCATCTATTGTTTGATACATACATGTCTTACCTTTAGACAACATTAGAGTTTACAAAACAATTAGAGAGGTTACTATAAATTTGAGGGATGTCATGTTCATATTAAAACTATTCTGACTACTGAGGACTTGCTAGTGGGTGTGATGATAGAAAAAGATTCGTGGGGGTATACTTTAGTATTAGTTTCATGTCAATAAGTGGGGAGGATATTGTACGGCACCAATTCTTAGGTTTATAAAAATAGCATTCGTCAATATTACCAGAAACTACATACGAATATTTACACAGATTTTTTTCCCGTTAAACTCTAATAATATTGTAGAAAATCTTCTTTATCATGGGTCTCTGATCTTTCTTCAGATTCTTGGTAACCTCTCCATAACATCTTAACAACTTTATTTAACTCCCTTTAGTAACTTCACAATATTTACCTTTTTCTTTATTTGTTTTATTTATCAAGATTCTTCATTCTTTTCTTTCTTCTCGCCATTTTTCTTCTATAGCTCCTCTCTTATCCATCCATTTCTTTTACAGATCTCTTTTTCTTTGTCTTTGTATCTTTTTTTGCGGTTTTTCACTTGCTTGTTTACTTTTAACTTCTCTTTCCACCGTTTCTCTTGGGACTTCCCTCATTTTCTTTCTTTTCAAATGTTTCGCCATTTCAATATTTACTTTTTTCGTACTCTTCCAAGAAAACAACCAATATCATTATTGTTCACGCTCTGTCGTCCTTTATGCTCCCTAAAATTCTTGTTAGAAACGTTATTTCTGTTGTTTGTATCTTTATGTCCTGCTCAACTGGCCATGGTCTTTGCTTCTACGCTTATACAGACACAAATTAAGTCTTCTTTTTTACTCCCAAGGAGTGAGAGGGCTTCTATTCTTTTTTCGATACTATGCCCAGAGTATCTGTTAAAAAATTGTTCAAGTTTGTAGAATATTACAGTAAAGTTTCTCTTTGTTGTATAATAAATTACGCCTCTCTCTCTCTCTCAATCGAATTCTGTTCTTCTGTGTGATTGGGTTGTTCATATGAAAAAAAGACTTCTGATTGGTAGATTCAATTGTAGCGCCCTACTCCTGATAGGATAGTTTAAATTGCCTTCTGTGTTTTGGTAGTGTTTCTTTACCAGATTTATTCCTCTGTGGACTCGAATGGATCCTCTTCCTTTTGATTAGATGGCATTTTTCTAAGTTCATTGAGTAATCTTGTTGTGTATTCATAGGATTTACTTAAAAAAAAATATCCAGTGTTTCTGATGTTATGATGTGTTTTTGAATCCTCTTGCTACTGTTATTTATCATAAGGGAAGTTGAAGTCTTGTATAGATGACATAATCATGCTTACTTTCTTATGTAGAAACTTTGAAGTTGATGTGTTCTTCATCCATCATCAACTGAGTTTCTGGATGGGAAGTTTGAATTTCCAATGCATCTTTCTACCACCCTCGTACATGGACAGATGTCAACCACATTGCTTCAATACAGAAGATTCCATCATTTCATTGATGCAGAACATCTCGCTATATTTCTGCAACGAAGTAAAATGTAAACCACAACATCGCCGGTGACTCAGGATGACCTACTAATGATAGGCGACCCAAGATGCCCGGTTTGGTCACCATCAAGACTATGTGCAAATAAAACGCACTTATGTATAAGTTCGAAGTCGGGAAAATTCTATCCAAGGAATCAATAATAACAGAACCATGGAAGTTATAAAATTATAATAGAAATGAAAACCAAAAACTTAATAATAAATTGTCAAAATCTTAATTTTGAATTAATTTATTATTTGAAAAACTCTAAAATCTGAAACAAAATAGATTAGTACATATTAAATTCCTTTCAGTATCCATATATTTCCGTAGTCCATCAGTTGGTGGACACCAAGGTCTTCAAATGAGTAACTTCATGTAATTTCATGCTATTATGTATGGTATGGTTATATAATTGAAGGACTCTGCCAAACAACGATACATGTAACATCCTGGAACATTTTGAGTTAGAAGTGGAATTATGCTATACGGAACATGTCAGACATATATTGAAAGTTCGGCGGCCTCCGTGACTACGGTGCTTGTACCTGATTTTATTTTGACCTCGCCAAAAGTGGAGCATTACAAGGCGCAGGATGGGATGGTTTGGGCCCACTAAATACTTTAGTATAAGAATGTGCTACTTTCTATACTTGATGTTATTCACGTTTCCTTGAAACTTCGGTGCTTCAAAACAAATGTCTTCCTTATTTGTAAAACTCTTCTTTCTGTTTCATCCCATCTTTGATTTACTTTCTTGTTTCTCTATCTTTACTTGTACATTTCTCAAATAATTATTCATCTCCATTCTTCGAGTTCAACCTTAATATAAAGGTAATCAAGAAAGTTCTGTCTCTTTTTGTAGAGGTCTGTGTTCAATTGGCACTTACACCGTGAGTTGAATCCGAATGGAGTTAAGACGAAGGTCAGTTGTTGGTATCGATATATCCAACACATAACCTGGTTGTAGCAGATCAGTTACACTGAAAACTTGCGTAAGAACAGAGTGAACACGGAACCACCACAGAGCGTCAAAAGGGCGTGTATGCTGTACGAGTTTAAACTGGGGTAAAAAGCTGCTGCAGCGGGGGCGGAAGATATGTCAAGCCTTTAGTGAGGGTGTTGTGACTACACGGGCAGTGCAGCGGTGGTTTAAGAAGTTTAAGGACGGTGATGAAACACTAGAAGACGCATCACGTACCGAAACACAAACACATGTACAAAATGAAAATCTTCACGCACCAATTGAGGCGAACAGTGGCCAGACATATGAGGAACTAGGAATACAATTCAGTATGAGCGGAGAAATCATTTGGCAGCACCTCCATCAACTTGGGAAGCACTACAAGTTGGATTGATGGGTATGCCCAGGCCAGAAGGCAACGCGAGCAGACATATGTGTTGTCTCGTCTGAGGAAGGAGCCATTTCTGAACAGAGTGTCGACACGTGATGAGAAACTGGTCCTGTACGAAGCTCCATGGCGCCATCATCGTTGGTTAGCACTCCATGAAACGGTTCCTAAATAGCCGAAACCAGCACTGCACCACAAAAAGGTCCTCCTGTGTGTTTGGTGGACTGCTCGCAGTATCGTGTATCAGGAACTGCTTCTAGCTGGTCAGAGCATCAATGTAACTGTGTACTGTAAGCAGGTGAGCCATGTTCAAGAAAAAACCCAAAACTCTGGAGCCAGCACTTCTGAGTCTCATAGGGGTCCTTCTGTTACAGGACAACGCTAAGCCCAACGTGGCTAGGATGACACGGTACATCATTCTACGCCTTGGTTGGGAAACACTATTGCATCGGCCATACTCCCCGGACATTGATCCGTCCGCTTATCACCTGTTTCATTCCTTGGAAAATCACCTTAGAGGACTCTAGTTCAAAGCCCTAGCAGACGTGCAAAATGCACTTGATACCTTCTTCGCTTCACGGCCCACCAAGTTCTACCGCGATGGAATCCATGGCCTCGTAAAACGTTGGCAGAAGTTCGTCGATGCTTTTCGGGACTATTTTTATCTTCCAGGTACCTATTAGGTGACATATCGATGTTCGAAGGTGATGGGTGAAAAAGCGACTGAACTTTCTTTGTTACCTTTATAGTTATCATTAAATTCTCTTATCTTACTTTCTCTCTTGCTTCCATTATTGATTTAGCTTTCCAATACGGTATATATTTTTACTCCCAGTAGTTTTAATCAATCTATTTTAATTCGTCTCATTATGTACATCCTTCTCATCCTCCACTACTAAACGAATTCATCTCCATACAGATGCACGTTGTTAATCAGATCATCCCTTACTTCTTCTGATATTTCTTTCGTTATCTGAATAAACAAGACGCGAGTGCGAGTTTTTTTCGTCTTGCTCATGTTTTAAATCAAACCACTCCGTCATTCCAACTTTGATTAGGGGCTGCGGTTGCTCAGTGGTAGAGAGTTCACTTCTGGTGCATGGGATTCTAGATTCGATCCCAGCTTGCGCCAAGTAAATTTTGTAGTGGGCAAACATCGTGTGCGTGGGTTTTCACGGGGTTTCCTTCCACTTTCTTCATTCCACCATTTCCTTCATTTCTCATCATCATCTTCTTCTTTAGCCTCGCCAGCATAACTGTGGGACGTATAAGTTAGATTTCATTTCATTTTCCAACTTTACTTAACATTCTACCCAATCAGTTTAGATACAGCACTTCCACTATTTACATAATCTTCTTACTTTTTTTTTATTTAGGCTCAAGGTTTTCCATACTATCATAATCTTTTTCTTCTTTGCTGGAATACTGTCACCAACACATTATTGTATTCCCAATCTTCTTGGTCTTTTGTCTCATAGCGAGAGGAAGATCTACTGCTGTGCACCTACAGGGTGTTCGGAAACAACAGAAAAAAATTTGGAAGATAAATCTTACACAAAAACATGAAAAAAAGTGTAGACCAACATGAGTGCACAAATGTACAATTTGCGAGTTATAGACGAATGATATTTCGTCGGAATGATACGCTAATAGTAATAACATGGGAAAGATCTGTTGGATGAAAGTCAGGTAAAGGAACTTAGCGACTACTTGAACCATAGATTTCATTAATATATCAGTGGATATCAAGTGTTTGCCAATTTTCAGTTCCTGATCTATCATTTTTTATTTGTAGCAGAACTCATAAATTTCCTTCTATGCCTCCAGATTAACTCTGTAGTCACCCTGTGCTCCACATCCACTGATGCATTAATGGAATGTAGGATATAAATAATTACAATGTTATATTCGTTCTCTAGTTATAATCCATTTTATACTCGCTAGCATTTTTTGGCGGATTATATGTGCGAAATAAGGAAATGTTGGTATCCAAATATCCATGTTTTAGAACCCTGTGGTACTTCTACAACAATTTTTATAGAGGTAGTTAGTGAGTAGTTCAAATTATATGCCCGTAACCAAATTCCCTCTATAAAAATTGTTACGTGAATACCGCAGGATTCTGAAACATGTAATCTTGGATAGCATACATATTAGTTCCTAAGTGAAGTCTTGTCCTACTACGGTAGGTTCCATAGTTTTGGATCCAAAAAGAAACATTTGTGAACCCATGTTGTGTTGGGAAATAAGTGCTGCAATAAGTACACACATGTCGAAGTGAAAATGTTTTAAAGAAGATAAAAATGAGAGTGTATTATGTGGATTGTTTTACCATCATACATTTCTTTATTGTATTTTGCAACTTTACAATTAATTTAAAAAGTAAGAAGATTTTGGACAGCCCTAGCTCTGAAACTATGCACTTTCCGTCATAGGTCCGTATGAATAAACTTTTTCTCTTATTTTGATGTGAGGAATCAGTTCTTACAGTTTGTCGGTATAGTTCATTTGCACCCTATATATATCCCTTCTGTTTTGAATAGATTGTTAATGGAGGGGAGAGAGAATGGTTGTTGGTGTCTTTAAGGAGTGGTTTATTTTAATGAAGCTAAGTAAAATTTTACATATGTGTACAGGATGTTTGAAAATTCCACCTAATCTTTGAAACACATTGTTAATTTGAGTATCACGAAAGAAATGTCAGTATAATTTTAGCTTATTTATTTAGTACATACCATAGTTGAGTACATACATGTACGAAGTATGTATCCAGTGGATTCATATGTGCTCCATCATGCTATTCATACAACTATATGCATCTCCATATCTTCCATTACATGTTGCAGAGTAGTTGAGGAGTTATCACGCGAAGGACATACACTTTCGAGCAATGCTTTACGAGATGGGTTCTTGCTAGACCAATCTCTAAACGCAAATGTGTTTTGAATTAATAACATATTGCTTCTTGAAAAGATGGAACATTTTGGTATACCTGAGCCTTGTTGGGGCATTTGAATGACATTGTAGACATTACGCAAAAAATTATTTTAAAAAACTGGAATCTTCGAAATGTTGGTGTGGAGAAGACTGGAAAGAATTAGGTGGGTCGAGTGTAAAATTAATTATGGGGGAGAAAAGAACAATATTGTAGATATGATTAAGAAGAGGAACAGAAACTGGTTGGGATATTGGCTAAGGAACTGTGTCATAAGGGACGTGCTAGAAGGATTGGTAGCAGGAAACAGAGGAAGAGGGAGAAGGAGATTACGATTACTGGACGATATCAACACAGAAGAACCGTATGTGAAGACGAAGAAGTTAGCGGAAGATCGTGGAAGCTTCTCAGTTGCGGGAAGTGGTCTGCCAGTAATAGCAGAATAACTATAATGATGAGAATGATGTAGCCAGCATTCAGATATAGAAACATGAACTGTTAAAGTGATTCAATGTTTTGTAGAGAAAAACAACACACGCGATTTTACTTTCCATATTCTCGCAAAACATGAATCATATTTCTCAGTCAACAGCTTCTATCAATACATGAAATCAACTATCAATTTTATTTGCACTGTAGTTAGTACTCCGTTCCGTTTCCCTTGCCAGCCCCTCTCTTTACTTACTCTGTGGCTTCCGCGCAATCTCTCCTGGCGTTATATTAAATAAAATCGAGCAATTCTATTTCACCTGCACCAAATAAGGACCATTAACTACTCAAAACGAGGTAATGTTGAATATTCATAATTTAACGTTCCTTTTTGGTCTCTCAGAAGTTTGGTCAGTTAATTAAAAACTCTCATGCTCTTCAAATCGCAAAACAGGTTTTGTCACACAATAATCGGGCTAATGCCTCAAACCACTCGAATGCGCCGCGCTCGCTGATAATAAATCAGTGGACAAGGCTCAAGTTAGGTAAGTCATTAGAGTCCTCTAGTGAAAAAGTGGTCTCGTAAACTTTAAGAGATACACAACTATATATAGTACAGTATATTACGATACCCATTAACCTTCAATTGACGAAACAACTTGTGAACTTCAGGTAAAAAAGAGTTGACGAAGTAACTATTTACAGTTACTTAGATTCTGCTTTGTGTTTTACTCAATATAAGAATACGATTTGCATATTTCATACATATGATAATTTCCTGGTCCTTGGTATTACGATGCTTGCTTTATGTCTCTCAGACAATTAGCGTCTGACTTATGTTATTTAAACAGTGTGTCTGTTGTTTTCTTGAAAATGTGCTCGTCATATTCTTTGGGATTTGACCCCGTTACGCCTATTAACTCGAACGTTCGTGCAAGTCGTGTAGTTTCCTTTGGGAAGGTAAATGGCGAAGTAAAACAGATATTAAACATATGATTTGAATACAGTTTACATTTTTTTGCTTGTAATTTAGTGATGTTTTGATGTCAGCTGGCAACCCTGTAGAATGATATAGGTTTTCTTAGATCATAGAGAGAGAGAGAGAGAGAAAGTGAGAGAGAGAGTCCGTTATTCTCTTTGTCAGAGGAACATTTCCTTTTCTCATTTCCTGCCTTCATCTACGTCAGAAAGTAAAAGCCCTGCAAAGGAACTACTAACTTTATTTCAAAAAGAAAAGGGAAAAATGGTTTATTGCGGCTTCATTTCTATTCTTCCTGTAGCAGATGCTACAGACGATATATGAAAAGGTATGAAGAACTCATCCTTGAGCAAAAGAAAGACCTCCACGCTGTAATATAAATACATGCAGCATTTGCTCCATATAGACTTTCACACAACTTTCTAGGAAGATATTCATTACTTTCGCCTATTACCTGGTTGAAATAACCAGTAGCAGTATATAAAAAAGCGATTTTGAGTTAACACCCGTACATTATATCATTTTACAAGATCTACTGATCATCTATGAGTCTCACAGCGATCGCTAGATCTCGTAAAATCAAGTTAGGTACTGGTGTTAACTTAAAAACGAAATTTTGAGTTAACATCGGTATTTTATATGACTTTACGAGATCTGTCGATCGCTCCGCCTTCAAAACTCGATATCTCAGGAATGAAGCCTCCGTCGCCTGGATCCTTACAGCGATCGCTAGATCTCGTAAAATCAAATAAGGTGCCAGTGTTAACTTAAAATCGCATTGAGATAACACTGGTATTTTATTTGACTTTATGAAGTCTACGAAAGCTCCACCTTTTCATCAATAAATAAATGTTTATTTCCAGAAAATGGTCAGTGTTTGTTTTCATGAGTTACTTAAACTCAAATTTTGGGTAGTCAAAAATTATTGCAGGAATAAAACCTCCATTGGCTATGATTCTTATAGATTCTTATAGATTCTTATCTTCCTTGGCTAAGCGGTTAGAGTACGCACCTTTGGCGCTGGAGTCCCGGGTTCGATTCTCGGCGGGAGCTCGTGTGGTTCGGATTCCACGTTAATCAGTAGGTCCACGTCTCATATAGCCTAGCTGCTGAAAAGGGACGTTAAACTCGAAATCAACTCAACTCAACTCAAGATTCTTATAGCAATAGGTAGGTCTCGTAAAGTCAAATAAGGTACTACCAGTGTTAGCTGAAAATCGCAATTTTTAGTTAACACCGGTATGTTTTATTATTTTACGAGATCTACGGATCATTGGAAGAAGCTGAAAATATCAGGTGACGAAGGCTTCAGTCGCCTATTATATTTCCTTAGGTGTGGAGTTTATAAGAAGGGGTGATTGATAGATCTTGTAAAATCATACAAGGAACGAGTCAACTGAATATGGCATAAATCTTATAAAATCATACAACGAACCAGTTAACTGAAAAATCGCAATTTGTGAGTGGTGTCTCTTATTTATGGAAACATCGAAAATGAAATGAAATCTTTGAGTTTTCCGTCCCACGGTTATGCCGGTTAGGCTAAAGGAGACGGTGAAGATGAGAAATGAATGAAATGAAGAAGGTGGGAGGAAACGGGAGAACTCCGAGAAAACCTACGTCCACCACAAAGTTCACTTGGCGGGGGCTGGGATCGAACCTGGAACCCCAAGCACCAGAGGTGAACGGTCTACCATTTTTTTAAAACTTCCTGACTTATTTTTTACTGCAACCACTTTTCAGGACTACTCGACCCGACAGGGACACAAACACAGAAACATCGAGGACAGTTAAAATTCCACCCTTGCTACTACAGAGGGACTCGAAACCCCAATGGGCTTCACCTCACGATCATCAGCCTAACGCCTCAGACTGCTTGGCTACACCCACCGGCCTCCATTGAGCCACCGCGGCCCCAATATTGAAATATCGATTTGAGCAAATTGTTCACAACGAAAATGAAAGTTAATTTACTTACATTACGTAAAAGTTGAGCAGATACAACTGGAATAAAGCAAGTGAGGTTTGTTTCACATTCTGAAAGTATGGTAAATTTCCAAACTACGGGAAATCAATTTTAGTACATCTTTCATTTCCGGTTGCGATAGAAAGAAAAAAAAAGTTTAAAATGAAGGCTGCTGATGAGTTTTTCAAATCTCTTTTCAAAACAGTTTCTTGCTACCTCCTATAATTTTTTGCTCTATTTGTATTAATGTTGGAACAGAAGGTTCTAGTAATTTTTAGTACGAGTACTTACTAGTTCAATACAGGAATAAGAACTGAGATGTAATTTATAATTGAATTTTAAACATCCGATTGTCGACATCCATATTTTTTAAAAATGTTTCTTTTACCAACCAAACTCCTTTTTATAGTTAAGGTGAATCACCACCCGGAAGTCATATTTTAGCTCATTCCTTTAACTACTGCGCAATGAAACGTTACATACTATAAGTATTTTTTTTAAATAATGTTAAGTTCAATTTACTAAAATCTTGAAGGTATACAGGCGACAAGGAACAACAAATTAAAACTGATTGATACAAATAGATTTGGGGATCATTGCAACTATTTGAAAATTAACAATTCTATAAGGATTTATTTATTTATTTTTTTTTTACATTTTTTTCCCACTATAATCACTTTATTCTGCACACATTGTTTCCAGAAATCTAAAGTCATTAAATACACAATAATATATTTTTTTTCGAGAGTTTGGTGAGAGTAGAGTGATTACAAAAGGAAAATTTCGTCCAAAGCTTTTCCCGGAGGGAGAGTTCCTAGCATCGCTGCTACATTCCCTCTTTGCACAGCCATACTTATCCTTTGTATAAGGTAGGATGAAGCTCGGGTGTCTCCTGTGTTAATAGCTATACGGTGTCCAACTTCATTAATGAAGTTTAGACCTTCCTGACCCCAGGACCCACAAATTTCAATGGCTATGGTGACGAAGTGGTATTTGTCCAACAGGTTGCTATACTTTCGTCTCTTTTCATATTCTCTGCGAGTATTGTACTGTAAGATAGAGTTATGTTTCAGCTACAACACAAGACACTGTTTCATTTGGTTGTGTCTTTTTATATCGAAAAAGGTGACAAATAAAAGAAAATATTTGATTCGTTTTACAAAGAGCACACAAGATGGCGCTTGCTATTAGATCTTAGGCTACTAGAAGTGCTCAGTTTTATGAAATGTTTATTTGTATGTGTAAAATATTTTAAAGTAACGGTCTTACGTATTATGATATAGATATATTATTTAACCGTTTGTTGTGTTATGTTTCAGTTTTATTTAAATATTAATTTACATTTAAGGAAATAGATTTTGAGAAGAAACTTGCGCACAACGTCATAATGCGTTGTTGCCAAATTTACACGTTTACTGTGGTAATCACGATGACAAAATTCCTGGATTCTAGCGTTGCAATTCGAGAAGTGGAAGTTAGCTGTGAATTATGATAAGGTCGAAAACTAATTTCTCCAATAAGTACAGTTTCTAAGCAGAATTCCATGATTACTTCCTTTATTATCTGGCATCAGAAAACACTGGACGCTATCTGGCAACGCCGCACTATTCAAGCAGTGTTTAGCATAGCACCGAGAACACCTACTGATCCACCTTAACCAAATTCCTGCCTGTCTGTGAGACTGGATCACCATCAGTTTTGGCCCGGATATAGATGGTCAACATTTAGAAATGGAGTTCATTGGTGGAGGTGATTCATGCTGTTGATCCCAAGATATTTCCATAAGTTGTTTGTTATACAATTTCTCCCTTAATGTAAGGTGAATTTCTCCCTTAATGGTATGCAACCCAACCGTACTCGGACGGCAAGTTGGTTTCATACCATTTAACTAGTTTCAATTTTCTTCATGTGACACTGCGATTATTTATATACAGAGTGTCACAACAAGATCGGGACGGTGGAATGTCTCGAGAAATACACGTCGTATCATGAAATACAAAAACGCATGGCAAATATATTTTTAAATTCTATTTCAGGGTGGAACAATGAATTCACCCGGGTGCCCCCTAAGGGGGCAGAGGGGATAGCTTGAAAATTTTAAATGGGACCCCCCAGTTTCAGTGCAGATTCAAATGCTACACATAAAAATACGTAAGTTTTACTGGAAACATTTTTGTATATTCTTGACAGATGGCACTATAATCACGAGAAATCTGTTTTAGTGAGTAACGCAGCAGAAAGATCGGGACAGGAAAATATCTCGAGAAATACACGTCCAAGCATGAAAAAACAAAATACGTGTCAATACAGGACACCCTTGAAATCCGAACCTTTTTGTAAATATAATCTACTTTTGGGGTAAATTTTAGAAATTTCCATATAATTTAGCCTCAAATCGTATTTGGGACCCCCGAAACGCTTTAGAACCCTCCCGAAACAAATTCTTGCGTACGTCCAATTGTAAAAGAAAAGTTATTTTTATAATTATTTTATATGTACCAGCTTTTTTTGTATATCCTTTGAAAAAGGTTTTTTCTCTCGAAATTTACCAGCTTTTTCCACTGAAATAAATATTTTTGTGTCAATAACAAATCTATTTAGCATTTGAAAACTAATTCAACCTAGGAATAAGCAAAAACATTTTTGGTCCCGGTTTTGTCCGACTTTCCGCTACTCAATAATACCGATTGGTGATAGCCGTGATTGTTCAGTTTGATGTCATCTTCCTTCACTTTCTATTCAGTAACTTTGGCCGAACGGAACTGCACTGAAGCGAAAGTACTGTAATCACGCACCTGTTTGGTGTTTATTCTTGCGAGTGTTAGCGAAGCTTCTACTGTTAGATTTGATTTGCATTAATACGTCTGCCCATCTTTTCATGTGTTCGTGTGTTTCATGATAACTGGTAAAATTTACTCGATTTTTAATGAAACTGCGTGTGCCTTCCTTCAACATACAAAAATTACTCTATTGTTTTGAGTTACAAATCATCAAGGAGATAAAATGGGATAATAGTCACTCATAGTGCAAGTTTTCATATATACATTTAAAGCAATTTTCCAGCATTAACTATTTAAATGTTTTTAGATTATGACAAAACATTAGTGGGGTTATGCAGAGACGTTCTGACGTGTGACTAGTGCCATACTAAACAGTTCGACTAACATATATTTGCTGCAGTAATCAAGCCTTTAGTATGACGCTAGTCGTATTTCAAAACGACTCTGCATAAGGCAGAGTGTATAATATCTCTGATCATTTCAGTTATCTCTACATCTTGCGGTTAAAGTTTTCCAAGAGTGAATGGATGTATTCACCCTCCTTCTCCAAGTTTAAATAAAATGTTGCATGGCAATTTTTGGTTTTAAAAAACAGGTATATTTTGATACAGTTTAGCGCTTTTTTTTTTGAGGTGCCATAATCATCCTCAGTGGATTGAGTTTTATAAATGCAGTGGTAAAATAGGTGGATGATCCCCTCCCCCCCCACTTTAGAAAAGAGGTTTCATGATAAATCTCTCTAATAATATTAAATTTTTACCTAATATGTTGTAAGGATCCCCACATCATAACAAGAGCACATGTCAACACAACACGTGCTATTGACTGTAAACAGCGTACCAGAAGAGAAGCCGACACGAAAGACACCGAGGAATATCGAAAGAAGACGAACCTCACGGAAGGACCAGAAGAGGACAGATAAAAACCGAACCACCGATGGACCCAGCATCAGTCGACCAACTGATCGCTTAACCATTACCTTCCTATGTCGCTGTGGACTAGGAGCACCTCTTCCTTACCCTAGGGATCCCATATTAAACTTACAGGGTGCGGCACGTAAAACCGGCCCGTAAAGTGAGCACATAAAATGAAATGTAATGTATTGAATATGATTAACTACAACACATAAATGAAATGTAATGTATTGAATATGACTACTCACTTTCACAGCAGCCTTCACAGCAGGTGCTGAAAGTGTCCTCCGCCCACTTCAACACACATGTGAGCACGATTGAGGAGATTCATATATACCCTTGTCAGTTCTTGTGTTGTAATGCTATTGGTGACATCTTGGATCCTGGTCTTGAGTTCTTCAATTGTGTGTGGATTTGTTTCGTATACTCTTCCCTTTAACAGTCCCCATAAGTAAAAGTCACACGTGGACAAGTCTGGTGACCGAGGAGGCCACAAGCCTTTGCTGATTGTCCTCTCTGGTAAAAACATCTCATGCACAAGGGACAATGATGCAGCTGATGTGTGGCATGTTGCACCGTCCTGCTGAAAGTATCATAACTGACGCTCCTCTTCGGTCAAGTGTGTATAAAACTCCTCCAGGATTCCCATATACACGTCACTGTTCACTGTCGTCTCAAATAATATGGGCCCAATAACGCGTGTGGCGGAAATGGCACACCAAACACCAATCTTCTCATCATGCAAGGGTATCTGGTGGATTGCGTGTGGATTTTCTGTCGACCAATACCGGTTGTTTTGGGAATTTACGTACCCAGACAGGTGGAACCACGCCTCGTCGCTCATGATGAGCATTAGTGGATCCAAGAAACCACTGGCAACATTGCTCAACAGCCATGAACAGAAATGCACCCTCTTCTGCAGGTCAGGCTCCTTCAGTTCTTATCCGGTAACACTTATCCGGTACGGTTTTAACTCCAGTCCCCTTAAAACACGTCTGCAACTTCTCTCACTCGCATGAACCTGTTGACTCAATCTCCTGGTTGACTTTCGAGGACTTCTTGTCATTATCTCCTCCACCTGCATCTTTAATTCAAGTGTGCAGACAGATGGTCGTCTGTTCCTGGGAGCATTTTGAACCGATCCTGTACGCCGCCATTTTTCAATCAATTCCTGAATGGTGCTTTTTGCTGGCACAGAACGTCCTGGAAATTTCTCCCGAAACAAATTCTTTGTTTTCACAAAAGATCCAGTGAGAATGAACCCTTCAACAATGGCAGCACGCTCGGGTATCGAATACGGCATTATCACACACTGACACTCACCCGGCTTAACACAACGAGGCCTTTTTCTCAACTGGTTTCGACAAGTTTCACTGGCTGCGGCTGCACGTGACTGCTGCAGGTCACGTAAGTCGACCCGACCTCGACACGCCATCTCTTGGTAGGAAGGTAGATTATTTAAGTGTTGCCAAAAACACAATATACAAGAATATTACGACGGGCCGGTTTTACGTGCCGCACCCTGTATAATCCAAATCTAACCTAAAACCTGCCAAAGTGTTCTGGAAACTGCCATAAGTGGAAGGGGCACCCGGCAAAACATTTAGTACTCCTTCACTAGGTCATTGAGGAAGAGACATTGAATTAGAGATACTTGTATTTATTATATTTGTAATAAAACTTGGTGAAGGGAAAAAGTCATCCGGTTTATCATTTGACTCTACCTATAAAGAACATTGCGATATTAATATAACTACCGGATTTTAAAAATCACTTAGAAGAAATTGTCTATAATCTTCAATTTTGAAAAAAAAAATGAAAATAAATTAAAGACAACACATGGGAATCAAGTTACTTACTTTGCTCTCCATCATTCCTTCCTTTTATTTTATTTTATTTTATTAATGAAAAATTTCAAACAATGAACATCAAGCTAAACTCGATAAATTAAAAAAACTATCTTCTCTCATAGTAAGAGAAAATTATAAGAAGTCAATCAGTCCAATGTCCAATTCAAGTTTCAGGACCGACGCAAAACACAAAAATTAAGTTTGGCTTCCATACGCTGTGCGAATATATATGGCAGGACAAAACTGATTGCGAATCGCAAAGATGGATCGGAAAGAAACTACCATGTCATCGATTAACATGGACCGTATAGGACGAGAGAATTTCTTTGGACAGTTGTATTACCATTTTCTCTTTCGTTGGTGCTTTCAACTCGATTCCACATAACCTTTGGCGTGGGAGACCCGGATTCGATACCCGGCGGGAGCTCATGTGGTTCGGATTCCACGTTAATCAGTAGGTCCCGTCTCATATAACCTCGCTGCTGAAAGGGGGCGTTAAACTCAAAATCAACTCAACACAACTCAACTCGATTCCACACCAGGATATGACTAAAACTATTTTCGTTACCGACTCCAGAATATTAGAAGTCCTTCGATCGAACCTCGGAATACTGGAGAACCCTCTCTTGATGGTCAGGATATCAGTCTGCATGTCGTAACGCTAATTCTTTGGCACGCCAAATAAATGCCAAGCTACAGAGAAGAAGTGACCAACTCACTTCAGCTCCTTTGCCGCCATATGGATGCATAACTCTACGCAGCAGAAACTCGAACTGCGAATCATTGGACATTGGATTGGGTTCAGTGAATCCAGTGTATTTGTGTGCTTTTTTTGGACCACAGAATGTGATACAGTGACCTACGTGAGTAATCAAAACAACACGTTCGTTGCGTTACGAGTCACTGGTAGCTCGTGTGATACTTCGCTTCTGTGTGGTGCCGTGCGTTTATATATTTTCGCTTTTACAAATTTTTAACATTACTAACATCCACGTGCTACACGAAAAATGAAAAATGAAATGAAATTTTTGAGTTTTACGTCCCACGGTTATGCCGGTTAGGCTAAAGGAGACGGTGATAATGAGAGATGAATGAAATGGTGGAATGAATAAAGTGGGAGGAAACGGGAGAACCCCGAGAAAACCCACGCACACGGTGTTTGTCCACCACAAAGTTCACTTGGTGGGAGCAGGGTTTGAACCCGAGACCCCTAGCACCAGAGGTGAACGCTCTACGACTGAGCCACCGCGGCTTCTCACGTGCTACACGAGTCACTGGTGACGCATCCTGTTTTGGGGTCCTGTAGCTTCAGTTTCTGTCAACAGATGGCTGAAGTGTGAATTTGAAATACCGTGCTGTCATCTGTGGAGAGAAACTCAAAGTAAGATCTGTGTACGAGTCACTGCTGACTCGTAACGCACCGACGGACAAGTGCTGACATGGTGACTCGTATAGCACTGGGATTTAGACTTAGTTATATACCGGTACTGCCGCAGCGTTAATTCACATACTACCAATTTTGCACCTGAAGATTACAAAAATATCAGTTGACTTTATGAAAGAAGAAGAGAAAGAACAGAGTATAGGTCAAGGATGTTATAAAATAGAGGATCTGCCCATACAACAAAATCGTGAAGCCATACGTCACAGCTTCGCCACACCCACTCTGCCCGCTCCGCGCCACTAAGGTCGCAATGTTTTGAGCCAACAATCATGGCGGAAACGAGACTAGCCAATCAGACGTGCCGGCTTAGATGGTGCTCGTTTTTTTTTTTTTTTTTTTTTTTGGCTTCATTGAGTTATAGGGTGAAGATACGTATGGGCAGATCCTCTATTTTATAACATCCTTGGTATAGGTAGTAACCAGTAGTAGGAGATCCTGATAAGTAGTAGAGTTTGATACTTAGTCCTACCTTTAATACATATTTTATACATTTGAACAAATTTTTATTTTAGAATTTAGCCTATAGGCCTCACGCATAGCCGTTTATGGTGTTGTATTAAAAGCTTGACTAAGGCGTGGTACTAACTTTCGTATTTAATAACACGTAATGGAACTTATCAACGATTTATATCGAAAAAAAGGCCAACCTACACTCTTTCGCAGGATTGTCCAAACACTTTAGAAGAAATCAAGTAAGTTATATTCTCTCTTATACTCATTTCCCCTCTTCTATTTGGACAGCCCTGCAGACAAGTCTTTCACTTACGTGTTATTAAATACAGAAGTTAGCATCACGCGTTAGTTGAACTCTTTAATACAACGCTAAAAACTTCTCTGCACAAGGCCCAATGTGTTGTTACGATTTTTAATAATATGTAGTTTAAGTCAGGGATGCAAATAAGTAACACAATTTTACCAGCCCAATAAACAACACAATTTTACCAATAGTGGTATTAAAAACTCGCCCGCACCGATGAGAAACTCGACCGGGACGAGTGGGCGAGGGGTTATTTGCATCCCTGATTTAAGTAAAATACAACAATGCCAGTACGAGGATCTCCTTATACCAATTTAAGTACTTAAACGTATTATTCGAATACAGGTAATGTCGAACCCATGTTCATGTCACTTCAGTTATAATATGTGCTGTAATTACTATGGCCTATGTTTAGCAGAAGGGGTCCAGCTCTTTTCTCTAAAAAATGTTACAACTTTGGTAATTTCTGTTCACATTCGGTTAGTTTAGGGTAGGGTTGGTTAGTTTAAGTTAGGTTAGGCTAGTTTAGGTTACGTTAGGTTAGTTTAGTTTATGTTATATTAGTGTAGGAGTCCCGCATAATTTTCTAAAAAAAATGATAGAATTTCGCTTATTTCTACTAATATTACGTTAGTTTAGGTTAGTTCAGGTTAGCTTACGTTAGTTTATGTTTGGTTAGGTTAGATTTGGTTACGTTATGTTACGTCTAAGTACTTGCATCACTCATTTCTCCTGTAAATTTTGTGTTTTTTACGTGCTTCTGGACCCCTTGTACTACACATATATATATAAACTTTAATATAGTACGATACTTTGATTTATGTCTACATCATATTGTTATTTCTTACGGTGAAAATACAGGAATAATTAGTAGTAGGAAGTGGAAATAATCAGTATCAACAGGAAATCTTTTGTTAGAGTTCATCAGTGACAGCCTTCGTGTGCATATCGTATTCCCGTGGTCCTGTGTGGAAGAAGAAAGTCAAGTGGGACTTTCTTTACATATGCACTACACTTATATCTCTCTTCTTTATATATTTACACGTTCATACATCCTCATTTTTTTCACACTTTTCCTTTTTTATTACACATTTCTCACCTTTCCCTAAATTTTTAGCCCTTTCCCTCTTGGTACTTACTGTTAGCCCTCTTTCACTGTCTGAGCTACTCTCCTGATATTGACCTTTGCTGAGTTTGACGATTCTTTTCCCTGATTGTGACCTTTACTTTTGAATCGTTTAGTTTTCATTTCAAAAATCATCCTTGTGAGGTACACATTAGAAACTTTTACATTCGTAGCCTACTTGACTTGTGGCCGAGGCACCAATTTTTTTGTATAAAGAATATGAATCCAATTATCACATCGATTCATATTGAATAGAAGTCCATATTTGTTAGAAGTTTTTTTTTACTGTATATTTCCCCTCTTTAACACATAAGCCATAGCATCAATTTATTTTCAAACCGATTTCCCCTTAAATAATTCTCGTTAAATAAAATGTTGGAAGTTTGGATTTTAATTTTCGTTGGGCATCTTCGTCTCATTTTCCCTCTCACTCTGTTTTTGATTGTCTCATTGTAAACTACTAATGCATTTAAATTTTATTTTATTACAGCATCGTGGATTTCCACCGTCTGTTAAATGAATTTTGTAGAATTTTGAGTCCAAATTAATATAGACCAAGGCCAAGGAGGTGATAACTCCCCAATAGGGAACTTTTGCCACTACATTAGAAATGTTCCTTAGCGTCTTTAGAATAAAAAAAAGTAGTTGTTGGTTAACATATAAGTGCAACACTTCGGTCCTGGGGCTCTTAACCCTTTAGCGTCCGTGTATATTTACAGACCTCGATGAGATTTCTTTAAATGACCGTAGATCAGATCGTTAGTGCAACACTGGAACAAGTTATATTTTGATTGATTTGTAAGAGTGTAGGCTTTCAGTTTACGTAATGAACGAGACATTTCTGTGTACAAAGGAAAACTAATTGAGGGATATTTAAGAAACTTTCAGTTAAAAGTCCTTTCTCGCGATTCTCTTAGTGATTACGTGGCAACACTGCAAACTAGGTGAATAATAAAATGTATTTAGGTGTCCTATTTTATGTTGAACTTAAACTGAAAATTTAACCTTGATCCATCAAATAACAGCAGAGGAAATATGTTTTTTTTATAGTTTTCCCCGAGTTCATAATAATAGATTCTCATGGAAGTATGAGTATGATTTTGTGTCAATGTTCCGACCGTCAGTGCAACATTGGAACAAGTTATACTTCGATTGATTTGGAAGAGTGTAGGTTTTCAGTTTACGTAACGAACGAGATATTTCTGTGTAAAAAGGAAAACTAATTGAGGGATATTTAAGAAAATTCCCCTTAAAAACGTCCCTTCTCGCCATTATTTTAGTTATTACGTGGCAACACTACAAACTAGGTGAATAATAAAGTGTATTTAGGTGTTGTTTTTTGTTCAACTTAAACTGAAAGTTTCGTCTTGATCCATCAAATAGCAGCAGAGGAAATATATATTTTACAGGGTTCACAGGATTCACAATTGTTGATTTTCATGGACGTGTGAGTATGACTTTGTGGCAATGTTCCGTTTCATTTTTCTATAGAAAACAAGTGATATAAATTATTCTATTGATTTTCTCATTCGTTGTATTATGAAAACAGATTCTCAGTATCGAGAAATTCCACAGGAAGGATTTATGGTTCGTTGGTCCATGGTACAATAGAAAAAATTTCAAAGCAATAATTTTACTGTTGTGCGGTTCCATTATCTTTTGAAAATACTTGTTGTTTTGTTATTCTACAATGAATACACTTCCAAACATGTCTGCTGTTATGTGTAGTTATTAAACAACTCTCGAAGTTATTGCGTAGGGCATGTATTCTTATTACATGTGCACACAGATAATCGCACTTAATATATTATGTAATATGTATTTTTTTAATTGCCGTAATACTAAACAATTTGTTATATTCCTAGTGTTCGTGTCTGTCTGTAAGTTGATAATAGTACTACATTCGTCCTGAGATCCACGTGTTCTCAGTTATTCTGAAAAAAAAAATGACAAACAAAAAGAAGCCAGTCAGACAGACGACAATTGCAATAAGAAAAGGGATTACTGTTGTGAAAAATCAAAAACTCTCTGTAATACATTACGCATAAAACGAAACTGACATAAGGACGACAAATTTAATCAAAAAAAAAAAAAAAAAACTTCGATAAGAACTTTCAGGTCAAAGGACTGGGGCAAGAGACTGACACTGCAAAACTGCACCGCTTAACATTGCACCGCTCAATTTGCATCCAAATTTCTACAGAATACGACACAGACAAACACGGTCTATCGTTGGGACTACCTAAGTTTCACAGTATTACCACGATTGCTAAATCAGTCTGCTGAATCATTTGAAGCGGAAAATTGTACACTCTTAGTGAATAATTCACCATATTTGGAGCGTACTGCTATACAACAGTACGAAGCAGACATCCTGTTTAACAAGGAGCAGTGCGTATTTGGCCAGAAATAGAGCTAAAATAGGAATCACGAAAAAAAGGGAAAGGGTGTTTCATGGGAAACTCTCGTGACATGTGTCACTACAATAGCACTAGAATTGCTGAACGTGTCATTAAAGGAACACCTATTCGATAGGAAGAGGAATCACTACTGTTGCAGATTCATGAAGTGGATTTCATAGCAGTCGAAACAAGGTACCACAACTTGTACCAGATCGTCGAGCTGAAATTGTTCATGAAAGAAACATACCTAAAGATAAATTCATTGAAGGCACAGTTTGTGCAGATATGTCAGTAAGGGTTTGAGTTACTGAAGCACCTTTATTGTTACTGCGAGCTTTAATCACCATCGACAAGCGTCTTATTTTTCGTAGCTGCCCGCGGCAAAATTGCTACATACCAAGAAAAAATGAAAATGAAATGAAATCTTTGAGTTGTACATCCCACGATTATGCCGGTTAGGCTAAAGGAGACGGTGATGATGAGAGATGAGTGAAATGGTAGAATGAAGAAAGTGGGAGGAAACGGGAGAACCCCGAGAAAACCCACGAGCACGGTGTTTGTCCACCACAAAGTTCACTTGCGGGGGCTGGGAACGAACCCGGGACCCCAAGCACCAGAGGTGAACGCTCTATCACTGAGCTACATGCCAAAAGCTTAGACTTACCTCATCTTCTTTTTTAGTTTATATCTATCTTTTTAGCTGCAAATAATACAGGCCCAAGTCTTCGGAAAACCCGTATCGCCAAATTTTTAACGCAATATGTTTGTTCAGCTGCTTCAGGTGTACCGTAGTTGATATCAAAACAGATGCTTCCAGGTATAAGAGTCAGATATCTCACAAGCAGAACAGAATGAATAACTCTGCTCAATACTAACAGAATTAATAACAACTCATCTTCATATTCACAAATAAAGATTCATCTGTCTTCTCCCGAGGAAGATTTGCATTTCACTTTCAGTTAAAAGGGTAAATATAAACTGCATGAGGGATTAGGTAAATCTGAGCTCTTGCGACGTAGCATTACCGCCGTGAGTGGCCACGAAGAAACTCACACCTGTTGGTGGTGATTAAGAACAGCTCACAATAACAGTAAATCTGTTTCAATGACCAAAACACTTGCTGTCATACCTGCACAGACTGTGCCTTCAATGAATTTATCTTTAGGTATGTTTCTTCCATGAACAATTTCAGCTCGACGATCTGCTTCAAGTTGTGGTACCTTGTTTCGGCTGCTATGAAATCCACTTCTTGAATCTGTAACAGTAGTGATTCCTCTTCCTATCGAATATGTGTTCCTTTAATGACACGTTCAGCAATTCTAGTGCTATTGTAGTGACACATGTCACGAGAGTTTCCCATAAAACACCCTTTCACTTTTTTTTTGTGATCCCCATTTTAGCTCAATTTCTGGCCAAATACGCACTGCTCCTCGTTAAACAGGATGTCTGCTTCGTAGTGTCGTATAGCAGTACGCTCCAAATAGGGTGAATTATTCACTAAGAGTGTACAATTTTCCGCTTCAAATGATTCAGCAGACTGACGTAGCAATCGTAGTAATTCTGTGAAACTGGTAGTCCCATCGATAGACCGTGTTTGTTCGTGTCGTATTCTGTAGGAATTTGGATGCAAATTGATGTTAAGCGGTGCAGTTTTGCAGTGTCAGTCTCTTGCGCAGTACTTTGACCTGAAAGTTCTTATCGAAGTTTTTATATATATATATATATATATATATATATATATATATATATATATATATATATATATATATATATATATATATATACATACATATATATATATATATATATATATATATATATATATATATATATATATATATATATATATATATATATATATATATATATATATATATATATATATGAAATTTGTCGTCCTTATGTCAGTTACGTTTTATACGTAATGTATTACACAGAATTTTCGATTTTTCACAACAGTAATCCCTTTTCTTGTTGCAATTGTCGTCTGTCTGACTGGCTTCTTTTTGTTTGTCATTCTTTTCCAGAATAACTGAGAACACATAGATTTCAGGACGAATGTGCTACTATTATCAACTTACAGACAGGCACGAACACAAGGAATATAACAAATTGTTTAGTATTACGTCAATTAGAAAACTACATATTACATACTATATTAAGTGCGATTATCTGTGTGCACCGCATCTAATAAGAATACTTGCCTTACGCAATAACTTCGAGAGTTGTTTAATAACTTCACATAACAGCAGACATGTTTGGAAGTGTATTCATTGTAGAATAACAAAACAACAAGTATTTTCAAAAGAAAATAATGGAACCGCATAACAGTAAAATTATTGCTTTGAAATTTTTTTCTATTATACCATGGACCAACGAACCATTAATCCTTCCTGTGGAATTTCTCGGTACTGAGAATCTGTCATAATACAACGAATGAGAAAATCAATAGAATAATTTATATCACTTGTTTTCTATAGAAAAATGAAACGGAACATTGCCACAAAGTCATACTCTTACTTCTATGAAAATCTATTATTATGAACTCTGGGAAAACTATAAAAAAAACGTATTTCCCCTGCTGTTATTTAGTGGATCAAGACGAAATTTTCAGTTTAAGTTCAGCATAAAATAGGACACCTAAATACATTTTATTATTCACCTAGTTTGTAGTGTTGCCACGTAATAACAAAAATAATGGCGAGAAGGGACGTTTTTAAGGGTAATTTTCTTAAATACCCTTCAATTAGTTTTCCTCTTTATACAGTAATGTCTCGTTTGTTACGTAAACTGAAATCCTTGTTAACTACTCTTTGTTCCTTGTTAACTACTTTTTAAATAATATTTGTATTTATTTAAAAAGTAGTTAACAAGGAACAAAGATCGCATGATAAATCATCAATTACCGTTGAGTTCGTTTTTTCAGTGGCTACTTTAACCTAGATTTTTGGGAAATTCAAATTCTGGTCACACTGTAATTTCTATGGATGGCAACATTGAAAATTCTTCCGATTCATATTTTCGGGTGTAAAATAACATTATCTATTATTGTGGTAAGTTACATTTCATTACCTCTTTTCACTTACGAAAAACGAGCAAAAAAATTGTTAGCTTTTGAAAAATATTTAGTAGTCGGCCCCCTTAACTTATTAGTAGTAGTAGTAGCAGTAGTAATAATAATCAATTATCTAAATGCTTGAACAACAAACGTCAGCTTCATGTTATCACTTCTAACAAAATGTGAGCAGTGAAAAAGTTGTCAAACTCTGCTAGCTTTCTTAACTTCAAAAAATTGATGTACGTGTCTCAGGCCATCAGTTGTGTTTGTTGTATGTGTTTATATAAGCAGCCAGCGAATCGTAGAGAAGCGAGATTTTGATCCTATATTATCCTGTTGAGCTTCACCTTCATGAATTACCAGAATGGGCATCGCCGTTGAACTGAATGAATTCCTCATCTACCGTAACATCACACTGTGGACAGTGGCGAAGCGTTGAGGCCGGGTCTACCTTGTTTTCTACCGTATATTTTCTTTATCTTTTGTTTCTTATAAAATAAAGTCAACACCGGTACTTCAACATTTCTGTTTTTTCGGTTACAAAATAGTAGGTTGGAAACACTCGGAGTCAGGCCCACATACAAGGGGGTCTAGCCCCCCCCCCTAAATTTTTACTGGTCCCTCTAAAATTTCCACAGTAGGCTTGTAATTGAACTATAATATGGTGATGAACTATAAAAATTTTTGATCGCCCCCCCTAACTTTCACCCCCCTACACTTTCGGGCTGGCTACGGGCCTGCTCGGAGTCCTTCCATCTGAGCATAACCAGCTCGCTAGACAGGTATACGGGCTATGCTGCTCAGGCAGTGAAGCTATTATCGCTGGAAATTACATGCATTATTGGGAAGTTGCGAAGGCTCGCCTCTGGAAGTTTTGTTTTAGCGTTGAAGTCATCTTTCAATGCTAATATGTTATAAAATGATTTCCTTAACACAACGTAAGGAGTTTCTGTGTAGAGTTATGTACCTAGGTATTTCTATTGGTGATAACTTGTTTAATTTAGGTATATACTCTGAGGAGTTATTCAGAGTAGCTGTTTTTTTCCCTACATGGGGCCTGGTCCATAATAGCTTGTAGAATATAAGTCTGATATATTAAACATACAACCAAACGCTACCGCACAGGATAAAATAATTATATTTGTTTGTAATTTTAGTTTAGTTTTCCATTTCATAGAATCAGTAGGATATTTACGATTTTGTTTCCGGGGGCTTTGCTTGTTTCGAGAGGGAGTTTGCTAACTTTATTCCTGAAAATGTAAAAATTCTCTAATATCTATAAAATTATTATTATTATTATTATTATTATTATTATTATTATTATTATTATTATTATTTAATATAACTGTAATAACTTTCAATGTACCCACGTTTGCTTCAAAGACATAAAAATGTTTGTGTTCAGTGTTTTCTTTGCATATTTTCCACCCGTTTCATATACTTTTTCGCTTTTTGTGCCTCTGCTACAAAAAGAATCTTTTCCCCAACATTACTCTTTATACAGGTATATTCTCATGTGATTAGATTTTCCAGTGCTGACCTCTAGTGTTGGCTTCCACAATTTCTCTTTTTTTCTCTCCTCTTTCCTCTCAGAGAATGAGCATAGAGAAGGCTGATAGAGGAAAGATACCAGTGGCAGCGCCAGACAAAGAAAAGCTGAGAAAAACAGAGCATAAAGGTTTCACAGCAGCTCCTACGTTTCTCGCTTAAAGCAGAATCCCCTTCTCATCCCTGCGTATCCCCCTCCTACTGTTGACTTAGGAAGACCATTCCGTTACTATAGAAACGGAATACCAAACCCAAAGTGACCGCCGGAACCTTACAAGCGGATCTGGGCTAATATGTACACTGTCTGACCACTGTGTGAGAGTGTGTTTGTATGTATGTGTGTGTGTTTGCTCGTTGAGCGAGAAGCTATCCAGCTTTTGATCTTTCACTTTACGAATGCATACACACACACACACATGCAGACATATACATATATATATATATATATATATATATATATATATATATATATATATATATATATATATATATATATATATATATGTATATGTCTGCATGTGTGTGTATGTGTGTTGAAGTCTACGCTAAGTGAATTGCCCCTATCTCTTCGGCATGATGCACTTAAGACCGATTAGTCATGGGAAGGTCGTCTTCAAGCGTTTCATTTCGTCCTGCGAGCGACGACTCCGCCACACCAACCAGCACCTCGTTAGACGTAAATGGGATAAATCCCTTATCCGTTACGCCCCTGAAATTTTCCTTTTGGGGAAACTAACTTAATCCTCTCTTAATATTGCGTGACAGTTTACGTGTTTATTTTCTTTACTATTATCATCAGGAAAAAATAGACACAATTGTAGGTTGCCTGCCAATGACGGTGTAGTCTAGGGTTACCATGTACCAATCAGCACTTATACGGACACGGCCGCATTTTGAGAATAAAAATGGTCGTTTCTGTACATTTTCTGAAAATATTGGTATATTGTTTTCTGAAAACGTTTAGTGGTTTAATCAAGACACACCATAGTTTTAAAAATTCTTTTAGCATATCAGCAAGGTAAGAAGAACAGTACAAGAGTTGGCCAGGTAGAAGTGTGTCCGCATTTTACCATTTCAGAACCTGACTTCAAATTGCCAAGTTGCTGATGTCCTGGGAAAATAATCAATAAATTTTGAATGCCTTTTGATTTTCCTCCTGATTTTTTTTTATAACAGCTCTCGTCTTTGGTACTAGAAGTCAGGAGTTGAAATCTGGTGGGAATACTTGTGGTTCAAATTCCAGGTTAACTGAAGGGCTAAGTATTTTGATACTCGCTGAATTCCAAACCATTAATCGAACTTGTGTCCTTATCGAAAATCGAATCGGGGACCACACGTATAGAAACCATGCACACGAGCACGAGGAAAGCTAAAGAACTTGGACCGGAAGGCACACCAAGCATTGTGATTTCACGCTGTTGCCAAATGTCTTATGGAGTGCAATCAGTGTTGCAGATTTTGTATTAAAATGACTTCTATTTATGTTAGGTCTTTCTGTTTTCGAATACAAGAATGGATATCCGTAATTATTTTGTTATGGATGTATGTGTGTGTGTGCGTGTGTGTGCGTGTCCAGGGACGCCCCCAGGATTTTTCCAAGGGGTGGGGCAAAAGACCGACGCGCAAGTGCAGTCGTGAATACATATATACCTTGATGCACGCGTGCACATGATAAAGTACATGATATAAAACTATAATTCTTTACATACCAATCCTAATTACTATCCTTTACTTCAATAGTAGGAAATGGGATATGGATAACGACCCTAAAAATCGCCGTTATCCTTTCACCTTTACTTCAATAGTAGGAAATGGGATATGGACAACCACCATAAAAATCGCCGTTATCCTTTCACCTTTACTTCGATAGTAGGAAATGGGATATGGATAACCACCGTAAAAATCACCGTTATCCTTTCACCTTTACTTCAACAGTAGGAAATGGGATATGGATAACCACCGTAAAAATCGCCGTTATCCTTTCACCTTTACTTCAATAGTAGGAAATGGGATATGGATAACCACCGTAAAAATCACCGTTATCCTTTCACCTTTACTCCAATAGTAAGAAATGGGATATGGATAACCACCGTAAAAATCGCTGTTATCTTTTCACCTTTACTTCAATAGTAGGAAATGGGATATGGATAACCACCGTAAAAATCGCCGTTATCATTTCACCTTTACTTCAATAGTAGGAAATGGGATATGGACAACCACCGTAAAAATCGCCGTTATCCTTTCACCTTTACTTCAATAGTAGGAAATGGGATATGGACAACCATCGTAAAAATCGCCGTTATTCTTTCACCTTTACTTCAATAGTAGGAAATGGGATATGGATAACTAACGTAAAAATCGCTGTTATCCTTTAATAGGTTAACGGCTTGACTCTATTAACGCACTAGGCGGGAAAATTCGTTGTAGCTATTTACTGCAAAGAAATTATTCACAAATTAACAGTCGTTCAACAGTTATAGTGCGCAGGAACGGACGTACATACAAACTGACGGACCGGTGTGGCTAAAGAACGAAAGGGAAAGAAGATTTTGATTAAAGAAAAGAAAAGTAGGTAAAAGAAATATCAGAGGAATAGAAACGTAATATCGATACTTGAGAATAGGATTTTACAACTAAGTAACTTCAAAGAAGCACGAATGTAAAGAAAAGGTGGTTTTAATAGCAATAATGAAAGAAATACTACAGAGAAAAAGAAGTTATATTAAATTGAAATTAAGTGAAATTTGCCCTTTAAGTTAAAGATGGAAAATAGCAGGAACAGTGTTTCTTCCATACATGTTTTTTTTTGGGGGGGAGGGGGGGTACTGATCCCGGAGCTCTGAGAGTGCCCCCAGAGGACACCAAAACAATACGTCTACAATATAATAATAAACAGAATAGTATCGTGTGAAACTAATATGTGCCCGTCGAATACTAAGTGTGGCCCCCGGAACATTTTTTCTGAAAGAAACACTGAGCGCGAAGGTGATCAATTCTGTAAGTATTGTGCATTTTTGAAAATAATAAAAAGGTGACATTTTCCCTTCGTCCCTTCACTGCTACACATGTTTCAAAAAGTTTTTTTTTTTTTTTTTTTTTTTTTTTAAGTAGAGGTCAAATATTATAGCCACCATTTTGAATATGCTTAAACAAATATGTATCAGGGTAAGCCAAAAGTCTTTGGATACCATTTTATTTTGAAACCTGATCGGAAAATGTGAAATATGTTAATGGGATATGCTAGTAGAGGACGATCACACATTTATACTGTTGTTTTCTTCTAGTAGCTTATACCCAGAAAATGTTAATTTTTACCGAAGTGGCTATCCTCAGAAGCCGCCACTGCTGTCTTTGTTTTCGGGATCCTGGGGTTTTGGGGTACCTTTTAGACTTTCAGTCAAGCAGCTACTGCATCGTCACTATTTACCCTAGGATCATGGTTCATACCTCATTCTCTTCAGAATGGAGCTGGCTTTCAAATGGTACCACTTACATGCTCATACCATATACCAGGAGCGGGAAAAATGATGTCAAATGGAAAATTTCGGAGGGAATTTTTTTCACACTTTGGGCCCCTCTGGAACGGCCCTCTGTGAACGTAGACATCTAAGGAAAAACCTGATAAATAGTACTTGGCATACTGAATGTGTGTGCCAAATTTCAAGTTTCTATCTTGAATACTAAGGGCGGGAGAAATTTTATGAAGAATTCCCACAATGCCCCAAATTACCGCAAAACACTATGATCTCAGGTAAAAAAATTCCTGAGACATCCCTAATTACCCTAGGGTCATGTTTTGCCCATAATTCTCTTCAGAATAAAACTGCCTTTTAAGCGGTACCATTCACATGTCTCCATCATGTATCTAAGGCGGGAAATTCTCGGAAAAAGGGATTTTTTGGTCGAAATATCCCTTTTTTCAACTTTTAGCCCCTCTGACCCCCCCTGTTTTAACGCATAAATCTGAAAAAAATCTTTAAATACTATTCGGTGGACTGAATGTTTGTGCACAATTTCAACCTTCTAGATGCAAAAATAAGCCCGCCAAAAATATATATACCGACAATGCCCCATATTTCCCTATACAGAAGTATATTTTGATAAAAATTCCCTGACACATCCCTAATTACCCTAGGGTCATGTTTCGCCAATCATTCTCTTCAGAATAGAACTGCCTTTCAGACGGTATGACTCACGTGTCTCCATCATGTATCTAAGGCGGGAAAATCCCGAAGAAAGGGATTTTTGGTCTAAATATCCCTTTTTTCAACTTTTAGCTCTTCTGGAACCCCCTGTTTTAACGCAGAGATCTGAAAAAAATGTGATAAATAGTACTAGGTAGGCTGAATGTTTATGCACAATTTCAATCTTCTAGGTACAAAAGTAAGCCCACCAAAAATATATATATACCGACAATGTACCATATTCCCGTATACAGAGGGATATTTTGTAAAAATTCCCTGAGACATCCCTAATTACCCTAGGGTCATGTTTCGCCCATAATTCTCTTCAGAATAAAACTGCCATTCAGATGGTATGACTCACGTGTCTCTATCATGTATCTAAGGCGGGGAAATCCCGAAGAAAGGGATTTTTGGGTAAAAATATCTCTTTTTTCAACCCTTGCCCCTCTGGATCCCCCCTGTTTTAACACAGAAATCTGAAAAAAATCTGGTAAATACTATTCGGTGGACTGAATGTTTGTGAAAAGTTTCAATCTTCTACGTGCAAAAATAAGCCCGCCAAAAAATAATGAACATAGGCTTAATAAATGAAAATATATATTTTGGAATTATGACGTCATCACCTCCTATGTCTCGACGCAGGAAGGTGTGAAACCATACGTAAGGTCTTCTACAATGCCTCTGGACTTGAAAACAAAAACGGACGAAAAAGCTCAAATAGGAGAGTTATAACGCAATGTACCATTCAACACCCGTATGGTACAAATTGTACCATAGAATCCCCTGTAGATAAGATTGCACAACTCTACGTAATGTTGTCGGAGTAATGTTGTTGCTACAATATCAAACATTAATAAGTGACGGAAATAAAAATACTACTTCACACGTTGTCAGATTTATCTGATTTCTGTAAAGACGAGAAACATAGGAAGAGAAAGAAATATGAAATGTCTTAAGAGAAGCGTGTTGTATTCTTAATGCGCATTGATCTACAATGACCTCCGTTTGAGAAGCAGTGATCTTTGCGTGATCTCGTGGTTATAACCTCGACACCCAAAACATTTCTTCTCCATGCACGATTCACAAAGGGCGTGAGATGGAAAACTAGACCACAAGAATCAAGATTTATTATATATTTTTTTTTCTGTCTACGTGTCTACGGATTTCTATTCAGATTATTTTTAAATCTTCCTTCTGCACGAGATTACTTAATTGTTATCATGCACAGGGAGCAGAGAATATTATTTTTTTTTGAACTTTTCAACACAACTTAAAAAGTATTATTTCTTTTAGAAATCTCGCAGTTGTGAGGGACACCTCTCTTCCTCAAAATTCTAAGTTTATACTAGGTAAAATGGTATTTTAATAACCAATAATGTGACGTAAGCTATAATTTTACGGAGGGGGGGCGCTGGCTCAGTGGTAGAGCATTCACCAACGGTACTTGGGGTCCCTGGTTCGATCCCAGCTCACTTCGTGTGGACTTTGTGGTGGACAAACACCGTGCTCGTGGGTTTTCTCTCGTTCTCCCGTTTCCTCCCACTTTCTTCATTCCACCATTTCATTTATTTCTCATAATGACCGTCTCCTTTAGCCTAACCGGCATAATCGTGGGACGTAAAACTCAAAGATTTCTCAAATATATAATTTTACGTCTACACATGTTGCCTACTGAAATATTAATGCAGTATACGTCATATCTTTCCGCGAGGAACTGTGAAGATTATTTACGAGGAATGACTCCAAAGTTCTTGGAACTACTGTATCGCTGCATAATATAGGATTGACAACCAGACACGTAGTCAAAATACTAAGGGGAGAAATAATTTTATGGGGCTATCTTAACGTTCCCTTTACATTCATAAATTCTTACTACACAGTCTATTAAAATGTTAATGTGCTACAAATTTCAAAGTGAAATAACTTGATATCTTAGAAACTTTTTATGATTGGGGGCAGAGCGTAGCTTATCTGAAATTTGTAACACCGTGTATTAAGACAACTCATGGATGAATATTACTAATCTTCTTAGGATAAGAAGTGAAATAATCAACTTGTTTGGATATTTGGGACCTCACACCACCAGTGTTTCTTCCAGATATGTTTTTGAGGGGGGCACTGCCCCCAGGAGCTCTGAGAGTGCCCCCCTGAGGAGACCAAAAGAATATGTCTATAATATAATAATAAATAGAATAGTACCAGCTGTACCCCCCGGAATACTAAGTGTGACCTCTCGGAACACTTTTTCTGAAAGAACGACTGCACACCACAAAGTATCAGGACTCGAAATGGTTTTAATTACAAAAATCTACTAAATCGTAATCGCACAGAAACTCAACCATTATGACTATCCAACATTGTAAATAGATGTAATACTCACTGGTAGTCTAGCTTTGATATCTCTTTTCACTATACGATCTTAATTCCAACTCCTCAGTCCACTTCCCCTACTCAACCAGCACAACCTCTTTCCGGGATTCAGATGCTTTCTGGTTGTAGCGTAGAGCTTAGCTCAGGTGTCCTTATGAAATGGCTTACTTTTGTTATTTCCGTATAGGAAAACTTCCTATACTTGTGGTGTGATGCCTATGTTATTTGTTTTTATTTTCTTAAAGAAAAAGTTTAATTATCGCTTCCTTGATTTAGAATAAACAGAAATTACCAAAATACATTTTTGAATTTTGGATACTTTACAATACAGTCAGAAATACTATTATGTTTAATGAATTACTTGGAAATAAAATCACTCGACATGGACTTGTTTAATGTGATTTTTAACTCATTCTGTAAATTGAAAATATGTTATAAAATGAAAATGTAATTTTAACAAGTGAATATAAACCATGTCTGCCTGCAGACGACCAAGATATTTGGAACTCTTGATGAAAAGATAAAATTAAATACTGGAACAGTCAGATTATCAGAATAAATGAAATGCTACTTCCGATGTTTTTTTTTTTAAAAAACGCAGTTTTGAAGACTATACACAACACATCCCTGTTTCAGCCATGCAAAGAATCGTTGTTAAGTAAATAAGAACAGACACCTCCATGATAATAGAGCAGATTTTTTCTCTCTTTGAAGTATGTCGTCATCTCTAGCAGAAATAATGGGTCGGAAATACGTACTAATACTTTGCATTGACTTCTCTTTTCCACCCTGGAACCAAATCAAAATCTGCACCAAAATAAACTATAAGAATTTCTTCCCTTTTTTATTTATTTTGAATTTATATTGAAGAAAGAATTAAAAGTTTCAGGGCGGTTAAAATGGTCAGATGGGGACTGAGCCAACCCTGGCCAACAGTTGCTACGAGTTTGGTGTTAATATCATCTACGACCAAAACGCGAAATGCTTATATAACCACAATAATCAACACCGGAAAATACGATTTATCCTATTTGTACGGTATATACATGTTGTTAACTGTTAATTTTGAAAATTTTGGAGAAACAATTAATAATCAAAAGATACGTTAGTTTATTCTAAGAGGACCTTAAAAGATCTGAAACTGTTTAATCGTCCAGAATTCAAAATTATGGTATATCGTTACGTTGAACTATAGCCAGCAGGATTCCAAAGTAACTAATACCCGTAGTTGACTCCCAAATACGCTTGTGAACACATTCAACATCGCTGTTAACGACAATCTCTTGCAGTATGACAGACGAGTGAGTATTTATGAAGTTAGTGCAAGTATAATTACTAAACGGCGTGACAAACATCTTGGCATTTGAAGGCGGTGCTCCAAGTCCCCTTTAAATGCTGCTAGCAAATGAGAGGCCAGCGGTATTGCCACGTTTATTTTGTACACGTCCACGTCTATCCTCTGCCACCTGATCGCGCTGTAGTTCGTCTGCTTTGCCATAGCCACACTCCTTAGCACTTGGTAACGTCGCGTCAGAGCTTGCTTTTTATTCGTTTAGCTGAAATGCCAAGATATTTGTCACATGCTTTAGTACACAATAATTTAATGGGATTCTGCATGACCATTTCGGAGCCAGCAAAAGTTACAGCTTGCTGAGTAGCCTGTCTGTTAAAATCGGACCAGAAACTGGCCAGATCTAATATTTATCATTAACTCCAAGGGTTGCTTCATTCTGACGCGGAGTTGTTCGTATAACGAACCGTAACAAGTAACAAGCTGTGGACCCCAAACTTTAAAATCTGAACACCAAAAGACAGTGTAAAGAATGGTAAAGATCAGAATACGTTTTGTAGCTTCGTCGATATGGTAATAATTGCGGTATTCTGAGGTATAGTCATGTCCAAAATGATTGTCGCATATCTATAAATATTCTGTTGTAAGAATATAATTTGGTAACGATTTCGCCCGGTATTTCTTATAATGTTATTATGTGTATAATCGACAAAGACATGTATGTGTTAAATTTAATGTCAAAAGAGCAGTAAATAAGAACAATATAACGAAAATAAAACTTTCTTGTTCATTTAGCAACATTTTGTTTTATTCATTCTAATTTTCGTATTTATAATTCTTTTCCTATGAAATTTACAACAAATATGCATTTATCGATTATACACATAGCAGGGAACAATATTAGAAGTACCCTTCAAAAACATTATCAAATTATATTTTCACAACAAAACAGTTATAGATATACGACAATCATTTTGGACATGAGTGTACATATCTTGATGGATTACTTACACGATTAACACAAAATATTATTATCTGATTTTTGTCACGTTCACTGTGAATGGCGTTTCTCCCAGGGGCAGGAGAAGACAATGCCCCCCCCCCAAGAGTAAGAGGAATACATATACTTTAATCGATTGCCTACTAGTATGCTAACACAAAACGTGAAAATCTTACGTCGGAGGTGCTCTTGCCCCCTCAAACAAAGTCTGAAATGACGCCCCTGGATTCTCCAACACCTGTGTGGAAAACTACTTACCTGTCCATTGCTGCACCAAAAAAAGGAACAAATACATATTGCTCGCCGAATGAAATACGTTTTAAAGGTTACGAGCAAAGTATTAGAATCATCCATCTTATTTGCTTTATTTATCTAGCAGTGACTATATAATCTCTTCCCAAAATCTAGGGCCCGCGGTGGCTAGCTCAGTGGTAGAGCGTTCACTTCTGGTGCATGGGGTGACGGGTTCAAATCCTGCTCCTGCCAAGTGAACTTTGTAGACAAACACTGTGTGCGTGGGTTTCCTCAAGGTTCTTCCGTTTCCTCCCACTTTCTTCATTCCACCATTTCATTCATTTCTCATCATCAAAATATCCTTTAGCCTAGCCAGTATAACCGTGGAACGTAAAACTTAGAGATTTCATTTCATTTAGTTATTATAGTAAAGGACGGTCGCGGTGGCTCAGTGGTAGAGCGTTCACCTCTGGTGCATGGGGATCTTGGTTCGATCCCAGCCAGCGCCAAGTGAACTTTGTGGTGGACAAACACCTTGTCTGTGCGTTTTCTAGGGGTTCTCCCGTTTCCTCCCACTTTCTTCATTCCACCGTTTCATTAATTTCTTATGATCACCGTTTCCTTTAGCCTAGCCGGCATAACCTTGGAACGTAAAACTCAAAAATTTCATTTCATTTCATTTTCTTCCCAAAATCTAAAAAAAACCTCTACCTGGTGCCCAATTTCAAAACTTAAATGATATGCCTAGGTAATGTGTTTAAGTTCAAAAGATGAGATTCCAAAAGCGTTCTTTTGAGTTCGTTTGTAAAGTTTAGTTTTTCGTATTGTAAGAAGTCAGTAAAGTTGAACAGTAGTGCAAAATCTACAATGTAACATAGACGAAAGCTTGACAGGTTTAAAATATTGTAATGTGACACAAATTATTTGACAAGGGTAAAAGATATTTTATTAACTAATAATCTTAATACTTTGTAAATGTTTCATATTTTAAATGGAAATAAAATTCAATTTCCAATCTGGTGCTGTTAGGTCGTTCACATTTTTAGAGCAATTAAGGAAGTTATGTAGCAACTTAAAACAACAAATGTCCAGATTAAAAAAAAAAATCTTTCTAATAGGAAATATAACTTATGTGGCATTGTGTCCACTCAATAATGAACACTTCCTACTAAGAGTCATGAGGAAATTTCTTTAAATGTAAAGTTAACCGGAAGAGTAATGATTCCACCAAAAACTAGGAAGAGAAGCTAAATGAACAAAAGGAGAAGTGAACCCCGAGAGGGTATTGAGGTCACCAACACAGAGGAAAGTTTGATCTCATCATCCTCTCCGATCAATCTTGATAAGTTCAAGCTGGTTATGAATTGCTAAACACATTCTAATATTCGACTTTAATTCTTAGTCATTCCTTCCATCAAAAATCCTGTGTCTGTATGAGCATTTTAGTCAATGCCAGAATAGCCATAAAGCCACAGAACTACACGGAGAGAAAAATTAGCTGCATTTAGAAGGAAAATACGTAGACTCCGGTTACAGGTGGCTTTCTTGTACCTGTTCTTGCTGACGCACTAGCAAAGAAATCTATATGGTTGTACAGATTTTCCGTAATGTGGAAGATGGTGCGAGGACAGGTAAATTCTAGTTCTTGCGTACACATATGACTTTCTGTATCCTGCACGTACAGATGGTGAACGTACATAGTTTACGTCTATTTGCCGCCGTACAGATTGGTCGTGACTAAACAACAAGCCAATACGTAGCTTAGTATAGAAAATCATTTGTGTGATACAGAATCCTTCTAAAATACGCCTATTCAGATTTTCTAGACTAAAATTCAGCAATTTTTTCTCAGTGTAGTGAGGTGTGGTGATTTTATTTTAGCGTCCTGTTCAGCAGCGAGGCTATATGAGACGTGGACCTACTGATTAACGTGGAATCCGAACCACATGAGCTCCTGCCGGGAATTGAACCCGGGTCTCCCACGCTAAAGGCGCGCACGCTAACCGCTTAGCCACGAGGGAGCTCTTTTTTCAGTGTAGTTTCGCATAATTACTTAAATCTGATATCACTAGTTTTATTTGACCAATTGAGTCATTTTGAACAAGGACAATTGCCAGTACTAAATCTTAACTAAGTAATTTGAAGTTACTATAAGTACAGATATTAGCCCCCATACGTATGTCAGCGTCTGGATTTCGATCCAAATTGTTGACATACGTTAATACAGGCCCGTAACCAGAGGGGAGCTAAGGGGGCCTGGCCCCCCTAAACTTTTCGTGATCCCTTCCAGACCTTAACACAAAATGCTATTATTAATACAAAAAACACAATTTAGCTATTTGTAAGAGAATTTTTAATGACTTGGCCCCCCTAACATATTTATGCCCCCCACCCTAAATCTCTGTGTCTGGTTGCGGGCCTGCGTTAATATAAATAATTCTTTCCATAATGTATAATTTCCGTCAATTTACTTTATGTAAAATGACTGGTTCAAATCTTTATGTCTTCATGTATTCACGAACGTTTCTGCAGACAATACATTTTTTGTACATATGTCAGAACACAATGTTAAGGCAGTGGTCATGCTTAATTTTGGCACTCAGCGCTTGAACTGTAGAAGATATTTTATATGGTCACTCTCTATTTAGTGATTACTCTGTCATATAATGTGACCCGAAACATCATGGGAACCAAGTATGAAATTTCATCTTTTAAAAATTAATTGAAAAATAAAAACAAGAATCTAACAATTAACACGAAAATATTTAATTAGTTTCGTTGTGAAAGATTTTTATTTTCCATTTCCGCTGTAGGTATAATGTTTCACAACTTGTCCATATATATCTGAGCATATTTTATAATTCATAAATGTACGGTTTGTTTATTTTAATGATGGTTGGCGTATTTTCATGCGAAATTGAGCGTCACATATAATTTCTCCCTTAGGTTGGTTCCAGCAAATTCAGTGAATATGATAGTGTCGTGTACAGTAGAAAACGGGAAAGAATCTATTAAGTTTTGGGTGGATTCAACTGTTCATTGTTCAAAGATTTTAACCCTATAGTGCAATAAATGAAGCTCAAATTTTAATGAAGAAAGGAACAGATTAGTAACAAACTAAAAATTGGTACAGATGTTGGGAATGATGTTCTGAACACCATATTAAAAGTCCCCTTAAATCCGTAGTGACCTTCGCCGCCATATTGGAAAATGGCCGCTGGAAGTGTCAAATGAACAATACCCAGAGAAAAATAGCAATATCTTCGCTATGGTTAAACATGAAAAAATAAACTTAGTGTCGTTTCATAGAACAAAGATAACACAATATTTTTATAGAGAAACAACTTTTCATAAAACGTATACTTTTAGAAATATTTAGCTCTAAATACTAAAATTCCAAAAACTACCGTCAAAACTGATTTAAAATTTTATTGAACTTAGGAAGTAATTATTATCAAATCAAAATATGACATAGATGTTAGTAAAGATTATTACATACTAAAATCCCTCTACTTCTTCGTTCGCCATATTGGAAAATATCCAAATGTCCGAAGTAATTGAAAATTAATATTTTGTTAAGTGAAATACAACGTCTGGACCGGGCTAAATATTTGCGAAACTGCAAATGCAGTCGATCCAAACTCAATTGAGATCAATGTTGGTGGGAGAGGGGAAACATTATGACGTGTTTAAGGTTGTCGTCCGCCATCTTGGAATCAACTTGTTTATTTTAAATGGCAGCGTGATCGTGTGACATATTAAACAACATTCTCGTTCGAAGAGAAACCAACGGTAAGGTTATTTTTCCAAACCCTGCAACGGTTTTAAAGTTGTGAATAGATTTAGGATATGCTTTGTCTGAAATGCTGCGAAATGTGCTGTGCGAAGTTTCGAATTGAAGGATAAAGTAAAAAAAGAAAAAATAAGAAAAAGCTTTGTAACATCTCACATTACGTATTCTTTACTAGCCAGGAAAAGAGAGAGCTAGCTCACATACGATAAATACAATCATAGACATGTTCAACATGCCCACCGTTCTGTTCTATGCATATCCTTAACCGTGCGACCCAGTATTCGTGCACTCTGAGAAGAATAGTTGGTGATATTTGTTCAAAGGCCGTAATGATTCTCCTTTTCAGGTAGCCAATGTCATTAATATTACACTAGTAGAAAATAGCTTTAAATTGTCCCTAAAGATAGAAATCCAACGGAGTTAATTCGGGTGATCTTGCTGGCCACTCAAGTTGTCCATACCAATATATCCAGCAACTGGAAGAGTGTTCATTGAGCCATCGATTACATAAAGACCATAATGCATCGGTCTTATTGTCAATATTGATGAAATCACCCTTCCTCGTTCAACAAAAGTGGCATAACAGTGTTTTCAAGCATATCTCCATATTGTGCAGCATCCAAGGTCCCATCAATGAAAACAGGCCAAATAAGTTTTCGCCCCATATTCCACACCACACCATTACGTTACCTACACCTTGCATCTTTAATGTATCTATCCAGTTAAGATTTGTATTAGCCCATTACCGGACATTTTGGTTGTTAATCTCACCTGTTACATAGAAATTTGCCTCATCATTAAAAACAATGTTATGAAGAAATACTGGGTCATGAGCTATCTGGGCCAACGCTTACTCACATACCTTCATTGATATATCAGAATCATCCTCTGACAATTTTTGTTTCAACTGTAATTTTTAGGAGTGCCACTTTTCCCTTTTTAATATTCTTTGAACACTTTTGACACTAACATTATGTTCACTTGATAGACGTCGCACATTCTCCATAGGACTTTTCGCCAATACACCCAATACAGCTGCTGATTATTCTGGATCAGTTGCATTTCGTGGTCGTCCTGATCGAGGTAAATCATCAACATTTCCGTTTCCCTGAATTTGCCGATTAGTTTTCGTACAGCACTGTCTGTCACCAGCTTGCGATTAAGATGTCGCTCTTTGAAGATGGTAGTTATTATTGCTGAACTGCGTCTTCCAGCCAAAAGAATAATTTCGATTCTTTTTTCTCGAGTTAGCATCCTGTACTACTACAAGAAAAAAGTAACAATACAGACGGTTCCCGTCTACACAATGTTCCACACACACAAAATTAAGTCTAAATGATAACATAATCTATTCTAAAGCCATTCACAACTTAAAAACCGTTGCAGATAAAAAAAAAAACTTCACCGTAGGATTTCTCGGTACTGGGCATAATATTCGGTACTTGACTAATACAAATCTTAATTAGATAGATGCATCAATGATGCAAGGTGCAGGTAAGGTTTAGAATATGGGACGAAAAACTTATTAGAGCTGTTTTCATTGATGGGACCTATTGGACCTGTTTTTATTGATGGTACCTTGGATGCTGCACAATATCGAGATATGCTTGAACATACTGTTATGCCACTTTTGTCGAATGAGGAAGGTTGATTTAATCGATATTGGCAAAAAGATGGGACACCGCCGCATTATGGTAGTAATGAAATCGATGGCTCAATGAACACTCTCCAAGTTGCTGGATAGATCGGTATGGACCACTTGAGTGGCGAGCAAGATCCCTGGAATTAACTCCGTTGGATTTCGATCTTTAGGGACAATTTAAAGCTATTGTCTACCAGTGTAAAATTAATGACATTGGCCACCTGAAAAGGAGAGCCATTACGGCCTGTGAACAAATATCACCAACTATGCTTGGCAGAGAGCATAATAACCGGAGCGCACGGTTAAGAATGTGCATAGAACAGAAGGGTAGACATGCTGAATATGTCATGTGATTGTAATTGTCTTATTTGTGTTAACTCTCTCTCTCTCTCTCTCTTACTGGTTATTAAATAATACGTAATGTGAGATGTTACAAAGCTTGGTTTTTACTTTATCCTTCAATTCGAAACTACTAACATCCTTCCCTTTACCACTAATAACTTTCGCACAGCACATTTCACAGCATTTCAGACAAAGCATATCCTAAATCTATTCACAACTTTAAAACCGTTGCAGGGTTTGGAAAAATAACCTTACCGTTGGTTTCTCTTCGAACGAGAATGTTGTTTAATATGTCACACGACCACGTTGCCATTTAAAATAAACAAGTTGATTCCAAGATGGCGGACGACAACCTTAAACATGGCATAATGTTTCCCCTCTCCCACCAACATTGATCTCAATTGAGTTTGGATCGACCGCATTTTCAGTTTCGCAAATATTTAGCCCTGTTCAGATTTTGTATTTCACTTAGCAAAATATTAATTTTGAATTACTTCGGACATTTGGACATTTTCCAATATGGCGAACGAAGAAGTGGTGAGATCTGAGTATGTCATTTAAATAATCTTTGCCAACATCTATGTCAAATTTTAATTTGTTAATAATTACTCCCGAAGTTCAATAAAATTTTAAATCAGTTTGACGGTAGTTTTCGGAATTTTAGAATTTAGAGCTAAATATTCCTAAAAGTATACGTTTTATGAAACATTGTTTCTCTATAAAAAATATTGTGTTATCTATGTTCTATAAAACGACACTAAGTTTATTTTTTTTATGTTCAACCATAGAGAAGATATTGCTATTTTTATCTAGGTATTGTTCATTTCACACTTCCAGCGGCCATTTTCCAATATGGCGGCGAAGGTCACTTCAGATTTCAGGGAACTTTTAGTATGTTGTTTAGAATATCATTCCCAACATATGTACCAATTTTTAGCTTGTTATTTTATTTGTTCCTTACTTTTTGGTAATTTGACTGCACTACTAAGCATCCGGAATTGTTCTTACGCATCAAAGAAAACAAACGTCACGTTTCATGAAAAAAATCGTATCATTTTAATGGAAATTATAGCCAAACATAGCGTGGGTTACAAGTCGCTTGATACGGGGAGGAACATTCAATTCTCTATCATTATCGCAAAAGTATGTGTGTAGCCACACAACGCAACGCAAAAAGAAGTTATTGAGGACTAGCTCAGGAGAGTAATGCTCCCGGAAGTAGGAACGAAAAACACAGTTCTGATTGGTTGGCGTTATCCATTTCTTGCCACGTTGCATTCAAATAGCAGAAATCAAACATTTGTTGTCGTCGATCTTTGTGGCCGAGTGGGCTAGCGCTATATGCTAATAATAAAAAATCTCTTTTGGCGTGAGTTCAAACCTGGCCCGAGGAAAGTTTTTTTACATTTTTTAACACTTTTTAAATTAAAATAATATGAAAGTAATACTTAAAAAGGTGATTTACTTACTTTTGTGCAGATAAGTAGTAGTAGTGGGAACCAGTTAGAAGCCCCGCATGGCTCGTTTTGTTCCCCTTGTACTCCATGATATAAATTTTGTGACCAACTTAAAGCATCTGGCTAGGATAGCACGTAAAACAGCTGGCTAGAGTAGCGCGCGAAAAACGTACTTCCGGGAGCATTAGTTTCCCGAGCGGGTCGTGTTATTGTAGCATCTATGCCAACTATCACAAACTAAATCGTAAATATTGCATTGCGTTGACGCAAAAAGTTACGGAACGTACCCGTAACAGTTACTTAATTTTCAGTGACTAAAAAAATATTATTCTTCCTTAACCTATTTCATATCACGACACCTCTTCTATCATATTCTCTTGCCAACGGCCCTTCTAAATAATTTCCGGTTTATAATATCCTTTCTGATTAATACTGTTTAAGGCTTACAGTTGTGTAGCCTTCATTGTGAATTGTATTTCAACATGCAGTTTTACACCAGTTTCGTTTCTGATTTTTGCCAGTAAAGCGCAGCAGTGAGCTTTTATTCAAAATGGAGACAGACACAGGAAAAGCTTAGGTTGTGCTCGAATTTCATTTTTGCATTAGTCTATCCTAACAATGCAACGACAGTTCCGAAGTTCAACAAAGATCTAAAACTGCCAAGTCCATTCGGCGATGGTATGCACAGTTACAGATTCTGGATGCCTCTGTAAGGGAAAATCAAGTGGTTGGCCTACAGTGAGTGAAGAAATGGTCGTGGCGGGGATGATAATCAGCAATTCCTATCATGGCCTCCATACTCTCCAGACGTAATCCTATGCTATCTTCTGAAAACGAGAGACAGGCCGTAGGCAGCCCAAAAATGTAGGGGGCCGGTAGAAGGTAGGGGAATCCGATCCAACTATATTATAGTTCATCACCATATTTAATTCATTTGCAAAACTACGGTGAAAATTTTAGTGGGCCAGTAAAAATTTAGATGGGCCCGGACCCCCTAGTCCCCCGTGGATACATTCCTGGAGAGAGAGAGACATGCATATATAAACAGAACACATTTAAAGGAACAAGGAAGATTATAGTACAGCTCACAGATGACGAGAAGAACAATAAAACAGGGGCAGCGGGGAAAGGTCAACGACACGGTCAAGTCCATTTTCGGTTTTTGAGGTGTGATCTATACTTAGATGTCGTCTGCTACTCCGGGTAGTTATTTGTGTGCTATTCCGTGGTGTCACTTCAAACCCCCATGTGAAAGGTAGGCGAGCCCATACCTACGTCACACTACTTCTGCTAGGTTCTTCTTGTCATCTGTGAGCTGTACATTGAAGGAATAGCAGTACATTTGCTCTATTGTCTGTTGCATTCTTACGATGAGCGTCGACACCTACCTGGGATTTCTATTAAAAAGAAGTGCATAGCATCACAACAACGCAAAATTTACTGTCAGAGGTTTGAAAATAATGAAGTGAAAAAAAGAATCAATTGTTGATGTGCCGGGAATTTTTACAAGCACGTCTTGAAAATGAAATTAAATCATCTTAGCGTAATGTCTCATGTTATGCCTTTGAGGGTAAGGGAGACGGTGATTTAAAGCAAGTGAATAATGATGGAACAATAGATGGGATGAGAAACTTGGAGGAAACGGAAGGGTCCCGAGAAAATCCACGGACGTGATGTTGTCCACCACAAAACGTACTTGGCCGGGGATCGAACGAACCAGGAACCCGACGCACCAGAGATAAACACTCTATCACTGAGCCACCGTGCAAGGCACGTCTTCATTATCTAATTTTCATGACTGATCAAATATACAATTTTAATCTAAATGCAATGTCTTTTTTATTGTGTCAAGTTTCAAAGCAATGATGTAATTAAATGACATATTTGTTTATATTCGTGTCGAAACTTGCTTAACTTATACGCGATAGTCACAAGTTATAGTGTCTCGTGTACACTTCGTGAAGGAGTTTGGTTTGTATGCCGTGACATTTTGTCGATTAATATTTATACCAGATTTCTACCACTTCCGATGTTAGATTTTAAGGTGGAGATGGAGTATCTTCTTGGGACACTTAATTGATTGCTGAAAAACCATTTCTCTGTATTACCACTTTTACTCTATAACGATCAACGAGACAACCCGAAATGGTTGACCCTTTCCCTCCTGGTTTAAATAGAGGATTAACAAAGAAGATAGTACCTATTTTTAGAACGCTGAAACGATTCTAAAAGAAAAGCGCTTCCGCTGTGTCTTATAGATTTTGTTCTATGTAGATCGATATTGAAACCAGAAGTTGTTGGGGATTTCTATTCACTTCCGGTTCTAGTAGTGATAGTGAGTTGAGGATCGACATGAAACGTATTCTTTGGACACTTAGTCGATTTGCAGGAAACAACTCTGCAGGGATGAATATAAAAACCAGAAAGTGTTGATTTTTACTTCCGGTTTGAATATCATGTAAATCGAGGAACCTGATTCCTAAGTTTTACTCCGTATACCGTTGCCAAAATTGATGGTGAACCATAAACTACCTCTTAAGATTTTTTTTTCATGCTGAAGGATACACAGACAAGTAAATTTAATGTGAAAAGAGTTTTTCTAAAGAAACTCATTAAAAATAACTTTGAAGGAGCAGACGCGCACCAGAAATGTTTGCTGGTGAGTCCAAAGTATTTTTGTGGAGTCGAATACGTCTATGTAATATAGAACCTGTCTTATTCTGCTCCCGAAAAGACGCTAAGTAATTTTTAATTACTACTAACTATATTTTTAGGAAAGACGTGATAGAACTACATTATTTTATAAGGAAAGAAAGAGTACAGATGAGGCGTAAAACCAAATCTTTGCTACATCAACCATTTCTCTCTTCAGCAAGTATAGCATCATTTCTCTTTAAGGAAGTCTACCAATCTTGGTCGAGTTACGAAATTTTTGGAGGGGTTCCAGACCCAATATGCCTCTGGGGCACTTCTTTTTGCAAGTATTCAATAAACCCTTTGCACAGATACTGTAGAGGAGCAACAATTCAGTGAAGAGAAAGACAATATGCCAAAATATTCTCAATGAGCTAATAACGAAGTGTAGTGAGTCTTTCTCTTTGGTTTTAAAGATGTTTAAGGCAAAATATTAGTGCAGTATGCAGGCCCGCAACGAGAGGGTGGCTAGGGGAGCCTGGTCCCCAAATCTTTTCTTGGCCCCTCCAGAATGCTATTATTAATGCAAAAAAAAAAAAACACACACACACAATTTAGATATTTGTAAGAGAATTTTTAATGATTTGGCCCCCCTAACATACTCATGACCCTCCCAAACCTCTGTGACTGGCTTCGGGCCTGGCAGTATGTTCTGTTGGATATATATGGACTCACAAATAGTATTCTGGTTCTGAGAAAGACGCTTGTGCTTGCTATTTTTTCTAATAATTCTAAGAAATCTATGTTGTGTTGATTTCGTTTAACTCATCCGTATCTTCCTTTTGTGACAGAATCTTCATAAACAGCGGACTATCAAGGTAGAAACGACTATTCCATAACTTTACTGTAACAGAAAAATAAATACAGTGGAGTAGAGATTATTCGAGCTTCGATTAACTAAGGTTTCGTGTTATTCGAGCTTAATCCAAACAAACAAACAAACGAAAATTTAAAAACTAATCTTATTACAACAATAAGCAGTCTGTAGGCTTTTGTTTCAGCAACAAAGCAAACAAAGCTGCCGTAAAGATAACGACTCCGCCCAACCTTGCCAAAATTAAACGCGCGAGCTTTAATTGTTGCAAGTCTTGACCTTGAGCTTCAGTTCGTCGAACAGCAAGATGACACGGCACCAACTGGCATTATGATGTTGCTATGTCTGAGCAATATAACGGCCAAAAAATGACAGCTTAAGCTACGTCTGAACAACATAGTCACAGCTTAAGTAGAAAATAAAATAAAATGAAATCTTTCAGTTTTACGTCCCACGGTTATGCCGGTTAAGCTAAAGGAGACAGTGATGATGAGTAATGAATGAAACGGTGGAATGAAGAAAGTGGGAGGAAACGGAAGAACCCCGAGAAAACCCACGCACACAGTGTTTGTCCACCACAAAGCTCACTTACAGCTTAAGTAGAGGACTATGATAGACTTTTTAAAGAAGATATGTCTGTGCTAAACAGTACCTTATTTGTGCTTCGCTTCGTACTGGGTTTTATTTATACGTTTCAATATCAAAATGCATTTTATTTACTGTAATATTGCTAATTCTTTATGTATGTACGTCAGTGGCGTATTTACGATTTTGTTTTGGGGGGCTTTGCTAACTTTCAAGGGTGGCTTTGCCTGGAAATATGAAAATTCTGCAAGATATTTCATTTACTTTACTTACTAAGTAAGATTTTGGGGGGGCTTAAACCCGGAAGCCCCCTAAATACGCCACTGATGTATGTATAATTATATGTACTGTACCGTATGTCTAATAAAAGTAATAAATACGGTAATAATAAATAATCCAATAAAGAGAAATAATCAGTAAACAACAATAATAAATACGGTACTGTACAAAATTTTCTGTTTCCATCCATGTTAACAGAGTTTTTGCTTATACGAAATAGATCCGGTCCATATTAGCTCAAATAATCGGTACTCTACTGTGATATTTCCTTAATTTTACAATACTTTTATGCAAATACCATGGATTGTTACTAAAAAGCTACAAAATTTGTACTATTTCTTAATAAAATAAACATTTTTTTAATGTAATGTAGACCATTTTCACTCAACGTTTTGTGTTAGTTGGCACCACTGATACTTGGCCCTCTTCCTTAACATCTTTCCCCGTTAGTACCTTTTTTTTCTTTCCTTCAGTCTGCTAATTAAGTTAATTCTAGGGAGGTCCAGATTTATCGAAGCAATATTCAAAGTGTCTTTCTTTTTCCTCAAATGCCTTCTTACTACCGAAAGAGAAAGTTAAAAAGAAAGCTGCGTGAGTTTCATAATCACGTTGCGTTAATCAGGATTAAGAAACGTAGTTCGGAAAATACTTGAAAAAGACATTAATGAATGGTTATAGGAGTTAACGACGAAAACCAAGTTCGAGGTAATAATGTTAGCAAGATGGATTTTCTACGTTATCTTTACAAATGGATTCTCTAGTATTATGATTTCAATGGCAACGAAATCTATTATCTTTTTCAAAGTTTTCCGTAGACAGTTACATTTTTTTCTCTTCGAAATGGAGGTGGGTCTCCACACTTAGGCCCGCCATTCACTATAGGATAGATCCTAGGAAATCTGTTACTATTTTTCTTAGAGTCAAAATCTCAACGTGTATGACATATGACATCAGATCGCATGTCATCTCCTATGTTCTGAACGATCCAATGAGGTTTCCCTTGTTTATAGCATGCTCTAGTTTGGAAAATTCGTAAGATTTCGATTTAAGCGACATCAGGTGAGAGAATGTGAAAACAAATTTATTTTCTCCTCGCCGCGCCAGCTGTATGTGGGTGAAAGAGCTAAAATACTCGACAAAATGCAGGGACTGATGAGGTATATTTTGATAATTTATCATATTTTTTTAATGCTTTTTAGAGGTGTGCAATTTAACAATATAAAGCCTGGTATCAATATCAGTAGGATGTGCTATGTAGTTAGCATATGAATTCATCAATTTTGTACTTTTATTTTGTACTTCCGGGCTTAAGCTCTCTCCCCTTAGAAATTGTATTCACTATATTTAAAGTAAATGAAATATCTTGCAGAATTTTTACATTTCCAGAAATAAAGTTAGCAAAGCGCCCCCGAAACCAAATCGTAAATACGCGGGTGCTCCAATCTATACTTAATATCGTTTCTGACTGTACAATCTTACGTATGGGGGGGCCATCGGTGGTTGAGATATAAACCCCCCTCATACTGCGATTTCTGGCGGACTCATTCACTGACATAAATGTTTGGTTATGTTTTCAACAAGCTAGAAATATGGAATTTTACACATTAATATGGAATAACATGTATATACATTGATAACATAGAGTTTATCGACAATCGACTTTATGTGATAACATCAGAAGTGGTTTAAATTAATTTATACTTTATACTTCAACGTATATATTGCATTTAAGTTTCAGTAACAAACGTTTCTCTCATTATAACGAGAAACCTAAATAAAAGACAGGTTAAAGTTTTAAGGTGGATCACTACCCGGAAGTCATGAAACGTTACATATTATAAATATTGTACTATAAGATAAAGTTATATTTCAGCTACAACACAAGAGATTGATTCATTTGGTTGTGTCTTCTGATATCGAAAAAGATAACAAATAAAAGAAAATATTTGATTCGTTTTACAATGAGTACACAAGATGGCACTTGCTGTTAGATCTTACTAGAAGTACTCAATTTTATGAAATGTTTATTTAAATGTGTAAAGTACTTTAAAGTAACGATCTTATTACAAAACAGATATATTGTTTGACCATTTTTCGTGTTACGTTTCACATTTTATTTAAATATTAATTTACATTTAAGGAAATAGATTTTGAGAAGAAACTTGCACACAACGCCATAATGCGTTGTTGCGAAATTTGTAAATTTAGTTCCTCGATTCTAGCGTTGCAGTTCAAGAAGCGGAACTTAGCTGTGAATTGAGGTATGGGTCGAAAACTAATTTTTACAGTAAGTATCCAAGCAGAATTCCTTGAATACTTCATTATCTGGCACCAGTAAAAACTCGACACTACCTGGCAACGCCGCACTATTCAAGCAGCGTTTAGCATAGCACCACGAACACCTTAACATCTGTAACTTGACAAATTCATTACGTAAATTTAAATTGCAAATGGCGTCCTACCTAAACCTCTAAATTTTCTATAAATTTAACTCAATTTAATAGGAAACAAATCTACAGGATTGAATTAATAATTAAAAACCAGTAATTCAGACTTGTGTCTACTCCAACCTTGCAATAAATACACGTAATTCAAAACAATTTTACTTGAATACAATTTTACTTTTATAACGCACATGTTATATGACTGGCGCATACCCATTAAAATCTAATAGGCTAAGAAGAAACAAAGAAACAATAGAAACTAGAATTTTTGTTATAAAATATCCATGTTTCTAGTTGGATTAATTGTAAATAATTCATTAGTGCACTGTTAATATTATTCAAATCCACTGTACTTCACTAATTTCGAATATTAGTTGTGAATTGTATGATTAACTGTGCGAAGTGGAATATGATGACCATAAACTACTGGACCGCTCATCATGTCCCTGTCAGTGTTCATAGGTTTCTTTAAGAAAATTTCCCTCGACTGACACAAAATTTTCCCTTTTGTAAACAAAATTTCCCTCTACTGACACAAAATTTTCCCTTTTCTTAACAAAATTTCCCCTATACTGACAAAATTTTCCCTATCCTTAACAAAATTTCCCTCAACTGACAAATTTCCCCTTTTCTTAACAAATTTTCCCTGGTATGTTGAGTATCCAATTCCTATGACAGAAATTATGTGATATGATTATTTTAGCTATGTTAATGGAAGTGTCAACCACATTTGTTTTTTGTTTCTGTTTTTTTAATTTTTCTTAAACTTTTTTTTATCAAAAAAGAAAAAACACAAATACACTCAGTCAACAATGGATGCAAATTATGCTACTTTGGACAAACACACACTATAACTGTTGTATTGTTTCTTTTTCTGAAGAACAAAGAAAAATTTATCTATCTATATATTGGTCAATCAGTCAGCAAGAGAATTTCACTGGATTTTCACATTTTATCGAAAAATTCCTTTTTTCCCTTTTTTGCTAAATTTACCTACGAAATTTCCCTACATTACGTTAAATTTCCCTAGATTAAGGAAAATTTCCCTAGATTAGGGGAAATTTCCCTCAAACTAAGAACACTGGTCCCTATACTCTGACTTATCTTCCTGATGGCATAATTTTGTTACGTAACAAACAATGAGGTATCTTACTACAGCTGTACATAACTTCTATACATACTATAAAAGTAAATTACTTGAAGTATGCATACAAATCAGAACATGATCTAATGTTCATTAGCCGAAGTCGATGCATGTCAAACGTATTGCATAAAAATAAGTAATGGGCAATTTAAAAAAATCATACTCAGGCTCAGAAGAATAATATACGGCAAGAGCAACAAATAAAGTTAATTCAAAATAAAAATTAAATGAAATGAACTATTTGAGTTTTACGTCTCACGCTTATGCCGTTAGGCCAAAGGGGACGGTGATTATGAGAAATGAATGAAATGGTGGAATGAAGAAAGTGGGAGGAAACGGGAGAACCCCGAGAAAACCCACAAGCCCGGTGTTTGTCCACCTCAAAGTCCACACGGCGCGAGCTGGGATCGAACCCCCGCTCTACCACTGAACCACCGCGCCCCCTAATTCAAAATAAATAACGTTAAGAATATATATGTATGTAGGGTTATTATAAATTATTGGAGCGATTTCACAGCTCTATAGTAACTGTGTTGCTGTATATATTGCGATATTTTTCACGCACATAGAAAAACTCAAAAAGTTTTAGTTAACAATTACAAATGTTTGATATGTGCCCCCCTTAGTGATTCGACAGACATCAAGCCGAAAATCAAGTTCTTTCCACACTTGGCGTAGCATGTTACTGTCAATGAGTTCAAAAGCATTGTTGATGCGGGCTCGCAATTCTGGGAGGTTCGCTGGAAGAGGAGGTGTGAACACTGAATCTTTCACATAACCCCACACAAAAATCGCATGGGGTTAGGTCAGGAGAGTGTGGAGTCTATGATATGAAATGCTTTCTCGGTGCCTGTGGCCATCTTGCTCACTGCTTGCTGCAAGTGGGAGGAATCTGAAGTACATCTGCAATAAACAAAACTTTTTAAGCTTTTCTACATTACTGTTGAGTTTTGTTACAATATCTCAATTACTAGAGCTACGGTGAATTTACGAAATCGCTTCAATCATTTATAATAACCCTGTATATCGAATGAATCTGAAAGATGTGCACAAACTCCGGGAGGTGATTCGTGATATCAAAAGAAGTCCTCTTGCATGTTGTCAAATTCTGTGTCGTGTACTAGTGACAGAGGTGGACACTTGGAATCAACAATCGAATCCTGACAATTGGAACAAAATAGAAAAATATGCACAAACTACGGGTAGTGATTTATGACATCAAAACTAGTTAAATGTGGCTGCGAACACCAGCAAAATGGTATATTAGGCAGTTGCGCCGACATAGTTTGCACATCTTTCAGTTTCACCCTAAATATATGAGCGGCTTGGGTGAACATAATTATAAGTGCCACTTCCAATAAATTTGAGTTATTAGGTGGTATGAATTGTGACCGAACCATTAACCACTGAAGAGTATGTACGTAGTTTTACGAGGCGTGTTCGTCAAATAAGGAGCCGTGTGGAACGCTTTGACGCGATACCTGGCAACACTGACATGTAGCTTGGCTCTTTGTTTTAACATCACCACCAAACAGAGCCCGCTGCGACGCTCAGTTTGGAATGGGGAGCCATTCGCGATGGAGCTCTCTCACTTGTCCAGCCAGGTTAGAGTTTGAGTAGTGATCCGTTTCTTGACTGTCAACGGCTTGACATTCATCGTCAGTTATGCGAAGTGTATGGACGTCAAAAACGTGCGAAAGTGGGTGTGAGTGTTCAAGGACGGACGTACAAACATTCATGATGAACAGCGTTCTGGTCGGCCTTCAGTTACGGCCGAAACAATTTCAAAAATAGAGCAAGAAATTCTTGAAAATCAGCGTGTGACAGTGCGCGAGATGTGCGAACGGATCTCTGAAGTAAGTAAGAGTACGATTCACACGATTTTAACCGAGCATATGCATTATCACAAGGTGTGTGCTTGGTGAGTCACCAAAATGCTCACCGAATACCATAAACGGCAACACGTTGAAGCATCCCGCGGATTCCTAAAGCGCTATCCAGAACAGTGAGAGAAATTTTGTAGTTAATTGTCACGAGCGACGAAATCTGGTTGCAATATAAGACACCTGAACCTAAGGAAAAGTCGCGTCAGTGGCGGCATTCGAATTCGCCGAAGCCGCGAAAGTTTAAACAAACGTCTGCCGACAAAGTGATGGTCAGTGTATTCTGGGATAGAACATAATGTATTGTTGTACGAGTTTATGCCTACTGGCACAACAATAAACGCTGATCGCTACTGAGACTTTAGAAGACTGCGTCGCACCATTCAGCCTTGCAGGAAAGGAATGCTGATGAAGGGAGTGTGTTTTCATCACGAAAATACTTGACCCCACACTGCCCGTGCAACAACCGATCACCTGGCCCTATTCGGATGAGACAGCCTCCCCCATCCCTCTACAGCCCAGACTTAACACCTAGTGATTTCTATCTATTTTTTGAGTTGAAGGCACACTGGGTGGAACGCATTTCCAGACTGACGATGAGTTGAAAAACGAGGTCGAGTGTCAGCACATGCAAAAGTGTATCGAACGCAAATGTGATTATGTCGAAAAATAGCCTTTCCATCGATGTAACATTTGTTGTCAATAAAAGTGTTTTCTGTGTTTTAAAAAAATGGAGACATTATTTTACGGACGCGCCTCGTACATTATAATAAATCCGTTTCATTGGTTCTTTTTTGTAATTTATCGTTTATTACGAAACACACAGTTTTATTATACTGTGAAATGGAAAATATTTTAAATACACTATACATATTCTGTAGATGGATAGTATCTTTCTGTGTTCGAAAATTGAAGTTAAGTAGTGGAGTCAAAATAAGGAGAACTTTCATACAACTTCAAGAATAAAAGGGAGCATTTGCTTTTAACACGAATCTTTTTTTCTTGTTTCCTCATAACTTCTGTTCTATTAACTAGTATACGTTATGACAGGTTTATAAGTCCAAGCCCGAAACTTCATAGTCAATAACTTGGGAACTAAAAGGTCTGGACTTGACCAAATTTGAAATATTGATAAACCATAATGAGTTTAATACCCGTGTGAAATGCCGTACTGTGCAGGCATTTGATTCTTGGTTATCAAACTTGTGGTAAGAGCAAACCACAACTTCAGTGGCAAATAACTCGACAATCAAAGATCTGCATAATTAATTACTTTATAAGCATGGTAAACTCATGAAGATCTAACGCCATACCAAATTTGGTGAAGATCGGATAAATTTCATCAACCATGTTTCAGTGAAATTTCTTGATTTCATTGAGCTCAAATCCAACTTCGATGATCAATAGCTTGGCAACTAAAGATCTGTACATCATTAACTAATTTGGTGACTATAACAAGATGCATAGCTTTGGAACTTGACGGAGGATGGCAGGTGGATGTAATCTGTACAGATTTTCAGAAGGCGTTCGATTTAGTTAACCATGACATCTTACATGAAAGACTAGCTTTTATGAATTTCTCCAAACACGCATTAGTAATTTTCACATCATACTTACATATGCGTAAACAAGCTGTAGCTTACAAAGGTAATATCTCCAACAATTTTAATGGTGCATCGGGATATCCGCAAGAATCAAACTTTGGACCTTTGTTATTTCTCATAACTATTAATGATATAATCAATCACCTAAGAATTTACATAATTTAGCCTTTGTTGGTGGCTTAGAATTATATGCTCAAATTAAATCACTAGAAGACTGTGAAAACCTCCAGGCAGGTTTGGAAAATGTAAAACACTGTTGCAGCGTGAATAAATTTAGCCTAAACATGACTAAATGTAAATTTATCACATTTACTAGAAAAGAAAAATATATAAATTATGATTATACTATTGATGGGATAAATCTTTGTAGGCCGGAAACTGTTAAAGACCTTTGTGTCACTTTTGAACCAAAACTGACTTTCGGGAATCACATTGAAACTATCGCAAACAATACGTATAAGAATCTTGGCTTTGTTTATGTATAGGTAAAGACTTCCGTTGGCACATGACAATTTTGAAATTATATTGTTTCTATTAAAATATCTAGTAACTTCATCGCCAACTGTACTCATGGCTTTCGCAAAACTCGCGGTCACTTCGGATACTGCAGTAAAACGTTCTAAAGTGTCCAAGCCTCTACCGCAGTTTCATACTATAAAACGAAACTCACTTGTTGACTTTCATCTCTTTTCTTGTCATATTATTTTATAATTGTTTTCTACATACCACTTCGTGACATGTAGGCGGAATGATATTGTCCTCCTCACATTCTGCTGATGACATTTCTTGCACTTCAGACACAACTGCTCGTACACCAGACTTCACTGGAGCACACACGGCAACATCATCATCTGCATCAACAAACTCCTCAAAACTAACCACAAATTAAGGGTGTTTGAGGTATCGATTGAGTTCCGTCTACGCATTCGCTCTATGGTTCTTAGTGACAATTCTCTTCAATGCTCAGTGATCCAGGGTGTTTTTGTTTCTCCCTTATTTACTAGGCAATTTTCCTCTGCATAAATACTGTATTGTAAAAACTGGTCTGGAGTAGAATCTGAAAAAAGAAATAAGCTGGAGAAAAAAAGGAAATAAATCTTGATATTTCGTGTTAAATGGAAACTTTTAATGACGCAACGGACTAAAAATAAGTTCGTAATTTGTGCTAACTGAAATTCGTGTTAACAGATAGAACTTCCTATAAGATAACGTACGTACATCGCTGCCGGGACCGAAATTTTGTCCATGTTAAACGAGTGTTCGGCTTAAGTGAGCTTGTGTTAAGGGGTCTTTACTGTACATTTTCTTTGGTGGTCTGAGTGATTATTAGGGAAGCACTCTTTTTAATTCCAAAACACTGAGTTATTTAAATTGACAGACAGTGTCAAATCAATTCTGAACCCATAAGTTTATTTTTACTAAGCGTGGGCAATTATAACAATTTTATATAGCATATTTCTTTTTATTAGTGAACAAAATTTTGAAGGAGGGACTGTACGACCAGCATATATTTTGATCATGCTCGACTCTAGCTATAGGAGTTAAATACACGGTTCTGATTGGTTAAAGTTATCCATTTCTTGCCACGTAGCATACATATAGCTGGAACATTGTTGCCAGAATGGCATATTTTATTTTGAAATGTTTTTTTTTCTGAATAGGTAAAAAAAAGCCTTTATAACTGCCAACGCCGGAAAATGACACGCAATTTTTCTTCTCGCCTATAAATATTGATGCGTACTAAACATTTACATTAAAAATTACCGTGATTAATTCTTTTTATGTTCCTCGCAATTGACTGTAAGCAATTTGCATTTTTTTTTTAAATTTCACTTCTGGTTAGTTAAACAATTACTAAAATTCAACGTTACGATTTGTCTAATTGGTTTTATTCCCAAAATATTTCCACAGACAACGTTACCTTTTGTCACAAAAATCATGCCTATATAATTCTTATTTCAAAAAACATATTGAATCAAAATTCGAGTTGCATTTCTTTTGGGACACTATAGAAATTGACCATATAAGTGGCATGTAGAAAACAATTATAAAATAATATGACAAGAAAAGAGATCAAAGTCAACAAGTGAGTTTCGTTTCATAGTGTGAAACTGCGGTAGACTTCCAAATTATGGGGATTCAATACTCAAACTTGAAGTAGTACATCTTTAACTACTAGTTGCAATAGAGTAATAAGATCAAAGATACAACCTGTTCGTCAGACGCTCAAGAAAATTGACAAGACCCTTCTGGGAAAACTTATCAAAAGCTTCTTTTCAAATTTGGTGCGAATACGTTGACCAGTTCTAGTTTAGCTAAAAATTAACAAAAAAAAAACTAATTTCATTTAACAAAAAAAAACTATTTCAAAAATAAATAAAATAGAAGTGACTGTGTGTAAGAGATAAACAATCTATTAAGATTAAGAAAAGAGAACAAACTATATCACTGTTTAATTATCGGGTTCAAAATGTGTAACAGTTACTTATATTTTTTTGAACTTTAACAAGCATCGGGCACTTAGATTCAACGTTTGATTAACCATGAACAGTACGAGAAATCTAATCTAATCTATGCTTACAGGATATTTATTTAAAGATATCAGCGTTCAAATGACAAATTCTTTGGAATATGTGCATTTAAATGAGATTACCGTAGGGACTTGAAACAGAAAAGTGTTTTATTTAAAAATGTTATCGATAGTGAGATTTTGATCGTATACTTCGGACTTATTAGGAACTTAATTTCTGCAGTTGATTTTCGTCATCTCTTGTACATTAAAAGAGATGACATGGACCATATGCTTATTATGTTCTTACCGAATTAACCGAAGATCTTTTACCTTGGAGAAACAACAATAATAACACAAACACGACTTCAAAAGATGCATTATAAAGCTCACTCCGATAGTTCTTCGATAATTGTCATGGCAATAATGAGCAACTAGAATTTGTTTTGGAATATTTTAATGAAATAGAAGCTATTGGAATCAACCAGAACCTAAAATATAAAGATTTAATTGAAACATTTGGCTAATCTTCCGTAGACGGCAGCCGCGAATTTTCATCTACATGAATTTTTTCTCAACATTCTATTGCTATTTATTTGTTGTTATCTTAATGTACACTCATGTCCAAAATGATTGTCGCATATCCATAACTGTCTCATTGTACGAATATGATTTGATAATGATTTTGCATGGTACTTTTAATACTGATACCATGTGTATAATCGGGAAATGTATATTTGTGGTAAATTTCATAGGAAAAGAATTATAATTACGAAAATTAGAATGAGTAAAACAAAATGTTGCTAAATGGACAAGAAAGTTTTATTTTCGTTTTATTGTTCTTATTTACTGCTCTTTTCACATCAAATTTGTCACATACTATCTTTGTCGATTATACACATACTAACATTATAAGAAATACCGGGAGAATTCGTTATCAAATTATATTGCTACAACAACATATTTATAGACATGCGACAATAATTTTGGACATGAGTGTACCTTATCTAGCTTTACTAATCCTTCATTTTCGTTGTTCATTCTTAACTTTTAATCACGAATATTTCTTATTTTCATGCTTTCTTTGCCCTTCGCTAGATATGTATTCGTTTGTATTGTATTACTTCGCAAATATATATCGTAGATAAATTTTGAATTCGCACGCTCGGCGATTTTTACCAGTACTCTGGCCCCGGGGTTCATTATTGGCAGTAAGCTCTGCGCGCACCTAACGCTACCTGTGCATAAGCATTAGATATATCGCACCTCGTACTCTAATCCGTTTCGTCACAATAATAATTTTAAAAATTGGAACAAAAATCTTCACTTCCAGCACTCATGTCCTTTCGTCAAAACGAATCACGTGATTAATGAAAACAAATGACAATGAACAGGCTGGAATAATAATTAGAATGTGGTAGGAAATGGAAGAAGTCCATCCAAAATCATAGGGCACGATATTGTGCAACACAACCTTCCATACATGGCATCAACGAAGGGAACTCACCCACCGGAGGTGACACCTCAGTCATCGTGCTCCCTACAATAATATAGGATGTTCAAAAAGTCCTGCTATCGTTACAACGAAACATGCGAGATGAAGACGTGTCATTTTTTGCAACGTGTTCTACATATCTCTGTTTTATTGACAAGTACAACACATCAACGTAAGACAATCCAGTTGCTCTCAGAATATCGGCACGATATTCGAGCTTCATCCATACATACTGCAGCATAGCAGTATCAACGTTTTCAAGAACTACAACAATCCGTGTACGAAGTGCGACAAAATCTGGAACAGAAGTATTGTAGAGACACGATGCTTGGCGTATCTCAAGGAAAATATCCAAGGGATGATATCAGGAGAGGGCGGGGGTCAGGCGATTGGTCCATCACGGCCAACACATCGCCCAGGAAAATGGCGCTTTAAAATGGTTCCTAACATCTAGGGACCAATGACGTGATTCTACATCATGTTTGAAGATTATGTTTGACTGTAGTTCCGTCACCTGAGGGAGTAGATGCTCAGGAAGTATGTAGTAGTAAGCCTTCTCTATAACCCTGTTCTCAGCAAAGAAAATTGGACCGATTACTCTATGATCCATAATTTTCGGGGTAGTACGAACATGTTCACGAATGACAAGTGGGTGTTCACAACATGATATCCGGACGTTATTGCGGTTAATATGTCCAAAGACAAAGAAAGTGGCTTCATCAGAGAACATCTCCCTCTACAATCACTGATTGTCGTCTTCGATTGACTCCAACATAGAAGGAGCTCCTCCGTGGCTAAGCGGTTAGCGTACGCGCCTTTGGCGCGGGAGACCCGGGTTCGATTCCCGGCGGGAGCTCATGTGGTTCGGATTCCACGTTAATCAGTAGGTCCACGTCTCATATAGCCTCGCTGCTGAACGGGACGTTAAACTCAAAATCAACTCAACTCCAACATAGAAGCAGGAAATGCATCGCGCTAATTGAGGCCATTTAGCTCCAAAGTTTGCGTAAGTTGCACTTTGTAGGCTTTAAGATGTAAATGATTGTAGAGGACTTTATGAAGGGTTGATTTCGGTGTATGCAGTTCCCGTGACGCACGATAGACCGATTTCTACGAGTTGCGTTGAAATGTAACTTGCAAGTTATCCAAAATTTCTCGCTCCACACCTGGTCGTGTATTTCGTGGCATGTAAATTCCATTGCCAGTCTCTAAAAATTGTGCGCCCCATCGAATGATGGATGCTTTTGTTGGCGGATTTCCTCCTTAGTGCCATAGGAATTTTCACTGAAGACTTACTGGTGATTTCCCAGACCTGGTATACCACCACAAACATTACTCCTCCTGTGCTGTTGTCATAGTCGCTCAAATCACAATATGTAAAGAAAGGAAACGAAACTTTGAGATATATTTAGAACAGTGATGCAAATAACGACTCGCCCACTCGCCCGATGCTAGTGGTTCATCGGCGCTGGCGAGTTTTTAAACAGTAATGACTATGAAAGTCACGATTGTAATGTGGAAATCAAAGTTTGGGTTGCATTTCTTTTGGGACACACTGTATTAAACAATAAGCAAGATGGTCCAAAACGTAATGAATGCAAAATAATTTCCATTGTAATAAGAGGCAAGGGGGGAGGAGGTCTAAGTGTCTAAGTTGTACATTTTGGACTTAGTCTCTGGAAGGCATTCTAGATATCTGTGAACAGATGTGTACCATTAACCCTTTCGGACCCAGGTCTTTTTTGCGTTTTCCTACATTTTCAGTTAGTGACTTATTGCTCAAAAAATATTTAGCTGAGTGATATGATTAAAACCTTGTCTTTTAGAAGAGGAGTGTGAGTATATTTTGCTGTAAGTTACATTAGAGTGTTGCCAACGGGAAGGAAATTATTGAGGGAAATGTAGAGGTAAAAATTTACAAAATATCTCTAATCGAATTTCAAGATTTTTGTAGCTGAAACCACTGTTGGCACATGGATCCAAGTCGCGTAAAAAATTCTTTGGTATGTTGACAAGGTATAGGGTAAACTTGAAGTCACTGGCTGCCATACAAAGAGAGAAAGAAAAAATTCTCTGTCATCATACACATGAAATTTTGACACTTTTTACGCCTCAGAAGCAAAACTCAACAGATATGCAGGGGCAACACTTCATTAATTATCCTATTGAAACATTTATGGTACGTTCTGTAGGCCAAAGAGAAGGTTTTCAGATAGCGATATGCTAGATTGTTCCAATTTAGCCAGCAAGAGGGAAATAATAGATGGGAGAAAGGGAAATTTTCCGAAATTATCACTTAACACCGAGAATTATTTTTTGGCTGGAAATACTTCCACCAGACAGACGAAACTATCTGAAAATAAACCTTGGTACCCCACTAATATATCTTAAAGTATCATTGCGATATCTAACAAAGTAACCATGAAATTTAAAAAAATATCTAGTTTACCTCAGAAATTCACCATTTTCTTACCATTTACAGAACATGGTTTGTTATAAACTTCAACTGTACTTCCCCTAATTATCCCACTGAAACTTTTTATAGTGCGTTGTGTAGATTAAGAACGAGGCTTTCAAACAGTGGTACGATTGTAGCCAACAAGAGGGGAAATAATAAAGACAAAACAGGGATTTTTTCAAAAAAAATCCCTCTAAAATCGCAACACTACCACCAGAAGACACAAACTATCTGAAAATAACACCTTGTACCCCACTCATATATCCTATAATTGTCGTGGAGATATTTAAGAAACAAAACTTCTTTTTACAAAAATAGATTACGGTAAACAGAAAAGTAGGGAAAAACTAGAAAATTCAAGAGTTGGAACATGAATAGGGATTTTTTGTGCGCTCCCTAATTACCCCATTGTAACTATCTGTGCCCGTTTTTGTTCAGTAAGGACCAATGTTTGACTGGCGTAAGTCGACTTGCGCTCGCACGTATAGGCACGGATTTATAAACAAAAATTTCGAAAATTTCTAGTTTCCGCCCAAATTTAGGGAAATTTTAATTTTTCCAGTTGGTACCACTGCGCGTGGGCCGGTCCAATTAATATCAACAATTAGGTAACCATTCGAGGTATCTACCTGACAAGTTTTACGGAGATATCTCTGTAACGAATGAAGCTACAGGGCAAAAAAGAAAAAAAGAAAATTCGAAATTCTAAGATTTTCGAATTTTTGACTTTGGGCTGAAATTTGAGAAGGAAATTCGACACCCAGAAGAAAAAGAAACTAATATGATATACTATGGTCCAACCATATTTGGCGAAAAAAATATCCCGATATCTTAATTAGTGACCACACAGGAGCGGATTAAAGAAGTGACACACACGTGTGTATCAATTCGGCCACCTGGGACCAAGAGGGTTTATAAGGTCTTATAGAAAGGGGAGAGAGGAAAAAAGGAAATGAAATATTTAAGTTTTACGTCCCACGGTTATGACGGTTAGGCTAAAGGAGACGGTGATGGTAAGAAATGAATGAAATGGTGGAATGAAGAAAGTGGGAGGAAAGGGGTGCATCCCGAGAAAACCCATGAGCACAGTGTCCACACGGCACGAGCTGGGATAAAGGGGAGAGAGAGTTATCGGTTCTACGATATATTATATTACGTAACATTCCAAATTCAATGCAAGGATTCAACTTTCAAACCAAAGATAGTATTCAATTTTGGACTTCAATCAAATATACTGGATCCATATCAAAGAGCATTTCTCTCTATTCATTATTATTTCTCCTCAATGGGCATCCTGTACTGTAATCGGAAATTGGAAACTTATACTTACGCCCTCAATAGACGGATAAGGACAAAGGTGAAAGAGACATAACTATCTCGTTATCTTTTCGTTCTATTATGTGATTTCTGTTGACTTACAGACATACGTGGAAAGCAGTTCTAAAAGACTTACTATTTTAGGAAGCAGGACTTTGTGGACACCCTGTAGAGTGGGGTGGGGGGACTCTGAACGGCGGGCGACTCTGAACATATTAACGTTTGTCATTTGTTTCCAAAAACCGCCACCTTGAGTTTGGTAGAAAGTGGTGGAATTGGAAGACGTTTATGTGGTGAACTAAATATTCGTGCGACATGAGGAACTCATGTTTGTTTTGGAGAAGAAAGCGAAAGAGACAAACACAAATGTAAGGATCAAGTAATAAAATAGCCATACTGTAGTTTGAGACCTTGTGTATATAGTGTGTAATTTCTATTAGAGACAGCACAGAACCACGTTGTTGATGCATGGAAGTTTGGCGGGGATTTAGTCATGCCTGACTGCTACATGGTGACTGGTGCTGCCATCTGTGAAAAATTACGAACACTTAACTGACAACCTGCGTTGTGGGGCTACTCTGAACAGATTTGATGGGGTGACACTGAACACAGCTTTGTATTGCTGTTATGATGATTTTACTGTACAATTTGTATACAGTGCCTTATCAGAGTTTCATGTTTCATTACAGCTGCCCAGAGACTACAAGAGAGTAAAGAATGGCACAAAATACGAACGGTGGAATGAGCAAACAATGGCGCAAGCCTTCGAGGAAATTTAAAAAAAAAAACTGTCCCTCTGGCAGGTTGCCGAGAAATACGAGATAAGCAAGGGCACGTTACACTTGCGGTTGAAATCTGTCAGTAGGAGGTCACCAGGAGGTCAGTCCGTGTTTGGGAAAGAAGAGGAAGACGAAATGGCAAACTTGTTGCTCAAGGTGGCACGGAAAGCTTTCCCTATAACATCGCAAAATGTACGAAAAGCCGCATTTGACTACGCTGAAAAGAATGCTCGGAAACATCTTTTCGACAGGGAGACGTGATCGGCGGGAAAAGATTGGCTTCGATTGTTTCTCAAACGAAACCCTGAATTATTATTACGAACGCTGAAACAGCTATCTCTTACAAGAGCAAATGGTTTCAGCAAGGAAATTGTCACATAATATTTTGATCTCCTGCATCAAACCGTAAGGCACTGGCTTGGTCAACTCTCCGAAATACATCTACAACGTGGAAGAGACTGTCCTTTCTTTCAACAATAAACCAAAGCGTGTTGTGGCAGACAAAGGTTGTTCGCAGTGTTTGTGACATGAGCCGAGAAAGGAGAAAATGTTTCGTTAATTACGTGATGTAATGCTGCAAGCGCTTTCATTTCTCTGTCCTGGGTTATCTGCAATAGGTAACTGGATCCAATGTTCAAGATGCAGCCGTTGGTATCGCATAGTCTGTGTGAGCACTGGTTACAATGTACTTTGAATCTGTGGACGATGCAGAACCAGTTCGTGAGCACATGTCAGTTCTACGGAGTCTACGTTCCCCAAGGAGTTTTAATACACTGTTTTGACTTTAGTAAATCTCTTCCTTTGTTTTTATTGGACAGATCACACATGCAGATTATTCTTCCCTAAAATATATACAGTACGTTTAGTATTTCTGCATATTTTTAGTGCCTTTTTAATGTTCAGTGTCACCCCTCCTTTGTTCAGTTTCACCTCCCGATCGTGGGTGACTCTGAACACAACACACGTGTTCATTTCCACGCACGTAGCATCCATTCTATACCAGATATCGCGCATTGCTAGCACCGAGTGTTGAACAACATATTGGGGTTTCGATTCCATGTAAAGTTTCTTCCATTCGTTGCGAACCGTTTGCTTATAAGATAAATTACCACGAAATTGTTCAGTGTCACCCCACCCCACTATATTATTGTAGAAAGCATGAAGACTCAGGTATCACCACTGGGTTCCTTCCTTCGATGTCATGTTATGGAAGGTTGTGGTGGATAATATCGTATTTTATTCTATGATTTTTCATTGAGTTCTTCCTTCCGTTTCCTCCCACACTTTCATTATTACAATCTTTTTACAGTCGTTTTGTTTTAATTGTCATGTGGCTTACTTTCATGAAAGGACATGAGCGCAGGAAGTATATTAAAGATTTTTTTATGAGTTTTTAAAATTATTACTGTGATAAAACGGATTGAAATAGCCTACGAGATGTATTGTATGTACTACTTAAATACGACGAACGTGAAAATCAGTGGAAGAGTTCTTGCCTGGATTAGGCAAATACTACTGCATATGTGGGTAGTAATAAAAATGTTGCTATATAGATAACGCTGATAAACTGCAGAAGTTAAGTTTCTGATATACCCGAAGTTTTTAATTAGAATCTCACTGTCGATGATGTTTTTAACTAAAAATATTGTTCCGTTTCAAATTCTTATGAATAATCTCATTTGAATGCATGTATTACAAAGAATTTGTCACTTGAACTCTGATACATATAATAATAATTCTTCTGTTAGCATAATTTAAATTTCTCATACCGTTCACTATCCATCGAACGCTAAATCGAAGGGTACGATGCATTTTATAATTCCAAAAATACAGAAGAAAACGAAATAACCTATAGGTTAACTATACTCAGTGGCGTATTTAGAGGGTCTTCCAGGCTTAAGCCCCCCGAAATCTTAGTATAGTAAAGTAAATGTAATATCTTGCAGAATTTTCACATTTCCAGGCAAAGTTCCCCCAAAAGTTAGGAAAGTCCCCCCGAAACAAAATCGTAAATACGCCACTGACTATACTGTATAATGCCGCTCCAATTGATATCCTTACGCAGAGACGAGCAATTTCACACTATTAATTTTAACAAAATTGATCCAAACTTACCTAACCCTAAGTTACCCTACTTTACCCTAACTCTATTACACCCTTTTAAAGAGATTCTATTTATCGATGTCCAGCTGTATTGTAAACTTTACCCAAAATTATTAGACACTTCGAGACTACTAATCACAGATCACATAACGTTGGATCAAGGTGGGATAAAGACGCTTACCAACTATTCTCATCCCTACATTCTACTAATGTACTAAGTTAGTTCGTGTGAAACATAGGCAGCGTAAGGGTTAACCTCAAAGAAAGGAAGGAAATTTATGAAGTCTCCTACAAAAAATAGTAAATTCTAAATAGTTTATATTAAAATATTTGCAATGAAATCTTTTACTATTACTGTGTGTAAGTAGTCAGACTATGATTAGAGACGTCCATTACAAGAGTATGCATTTAACAAATTATACCGTGTAGACACAGTTCTGCTCCCATGCGTAAACGACATGAGGTCGTGACATGCTTTTTTTTTTATTATTATTGCAACGTGCTCTACATTTCTTACAGTTTTATGTACGCATTATATGTTTGCAATGTGTTCTACATATATCTAAAAAAAAAAAAAAAAAAAAAAGAAAAAAAAACAACTTCATTTCCTTTGTTAACAGATTGTGATTTGAACGACCATGACGGCAGCACAGAAGAACTAATGTGCGTGGTTTTATGCTGGGTCTGGGAAATGACTAGTAACTCTTCAGCGAAAATTCCGACGGCACTACGGAGAAGATCCGCCAACAAAAGCATCCATCGTTCGATGGGGCGCGCAATTTTTAGAGACTGGCAATGGAATTTACATGTCACGGAGTGCACGATCAGGTATGGACAAGGTGACCAGACGTCCCGTATTAGCCGGGACAGTCCTTCTTTCTCAACCGCTGTCCCGTTTTTTTCTGATCCTCAAACGGGACGCCTAAATGTCCCGTTTTTAATCAAAATTGACCCAGGTGTCCCGTAATTATTATTCAAAATATAAATGGTCAATGCAAATTCTACACTCTTTCGTACCAACACTCATTGGGAAGGTTCAGGTGTGTCTGGAACTTCTGAATGTTCCAAGCATGGCTTTACTTCATCAGTCATCAACTTTCCATTCCGCAGTAGAAAAAATACAAGGTCAATCATTTACAGTTTTTGAGGTAATTTCTGTTTTATACGATTTAAAGAAAAATTTAGCTTCAAAATCTCAAGATTGCTTCATTTCAGTAGCTGCGAGGAAAACTCTTGAGAATTTGGATAGGGGGAGTTTTATTTCTGAAGGAGCTAAGATTCGCCAGTATGTTCATATTTTCTATCAAACTGCAGTTGAATATTTAGATAAGTGAATAAAAGCACTTGAAACTTTTGAAGCAATTTAGTTAGATTACGCTTAAAGATGTACCATGTTGGCAGGATATACAAAAACTGTAGACTTTATTCAGGAAAATAATCCTTTCGTTCAGATTGATGCTACTGCTCTTTACGACGACTGCATGTATTTAAAAGAATACTTGACACCAGAAATATTGACTAAATGGAACTCGAATAGAGTATCTCCTGACAAATTCTGGGTAGAAGCATTTTCCCATTTCTGTTCTAACATACCGTACTCAAATCTTCTAAACGTTGTTGAGTTCCTTCTCTATTTACCCGGGACTAATGATCCAACTGAACGTGTATTCTCGCACATGTATGTTTTGTGGACAAGTGAGAAAACCCAACTGTCTACAGATACTTTGAAAGCTGTGCTGATCAGTAAAATTAATTTTGATCAGTCTTGTATTAATATCTACAAACTGTTGAATGCAAACAAAGAACTGTTAAAGAGGATCCAGTCATCCCAAAAATACCAGTGAAAGTTACGCTAGATGATATAGTCAAGAATAACGGATGTTCAATAATGAGATAAGTAGTTTATTAGTGGTTAAAAGTACTGTTGGATAGTACTTAAGTTAGAAACGATACTCTTACTTGTGTATTTTATAATTGAAAACACTAGTGAGTCCCAAAATGCAACCTGGAAGTCAGATATTTACCACCCGTCGCCGATTCGTATACGTCCCGTTTTTGCAAGTAAAAATTCTGGTATGGAACAAGCTATTTTGGATAACTTGCAAGTTACATTTCAACGCAACTCGTAGAAATCGGTCCATCGTGCGTCACGGGAACTGCATACACCGAAATCAACCCTTCATAAGGTCCTCTATAATCATTTACATCTTAAAGCCCACAAACTGCAACTTGCGCAAGCTTTGGAGCTAAATGATCTTAATTAGCGCGATGAATTTCCTCCTTCTATGTTGCACTCAATCGAAGACGACAATCAGTGGCTAATTGAGGTAGGGGTAGAGGGGGCTGTTCTCTGATGAAGCCACGTTATTTGTGTCTGGACATGTTAACCGCCATAACATTTGGATATGGTATGAACATCCGCACGTCATCCGTGAACATGTTCGTTCTAGCCCAAAACTTAACGTTTTGTGTGCTCTTATGAATGATAGAGTAACCGGTCCATTTTTCTTTGCTGAGAACACGGTTATAGAGGGCAGGGGCGGACCAAGGGCCGGGGCGCCAAAAACGAGCCTCAAAAATTAAATTTTATAACGTGTTTTCTACTGACGTTTTTTGGTTCATGCACTTGTAAAGTAACGTCAATTACATCGTCTTTTTTCATTCCACTATGGAAAAAGTGAGTTTCATAGTACTAAGGGGTTGTATCGATAAATGGAGGCATGACATATAGAAGATAGAATGGAGGGGGAGTTGGTATTGTTTATAGCGAGACATGCCCTTTGTGAACTTTTCCCAGGCAATGAATGTTATTGGATTTTATATATGTTACTCTTTTAAAGTAGTAAAGAATTGGAACATGATGTCGATTGAGTTCGACATTTTCAGGGCCTTAACATAGATGTCATTGTCAGAGATTTTGCAGACAAAAAGTCTTGAAGGTTATATTGTAATCCTTGTGAGGTGCTGAAAACAAACGTATTTAATTTTTTTTAATTTGTTGCTCATATTCAGTAATACGAGGGTCACTACGAAAGTTTTGAGATATGCATTGTTGTGGCACAGTATTTGAATTCCAACAATTGCGTTCGGTAGTGGTATCCAGAGCGAGGAAGCGAAGCAAGTTTCAACTCGCCTCGCTTATCGGCGTGGCCGTATCGCCTTCACTTGTTTGTTGATGTGAGCAGTATTCGGCTGTCTAGAATGGAGCTCGAAAGGGAACATTTTCTGGCAATGATCCTTTGCGATTTCAAAAGTGATTTGAACGAGACACAAAGCCTTAATCGTTTGCAGGGGGCATTTGGGGACCTTGCTCCTTCCCGTGCTACAATTGTTCGGTGGTTTGGTGAATTCAGAAGAGACCGGACATCGCTTAAAGATGAAGAGAGAGGTGGACGTCCGGCAACAGCTGTGTCAGATGAAAACATTGCCGCTGTGGAACAAATTACTCGAGAAAATCTTCGAACAACTTTCAAGGACATTGAATCTACAGTGAACATTGGATCGCCAGCAGTAACAAAAATTTTTGCAGCTCTGAAGAAGCTATAGTGGCTTGCGAGAATGAACTTTCAACACTTGAAGAAAAAGACTGGTAACACTGCTTCCAAAAGTGGTTTTCGAGGATGCAAAAGTGTGTACAGTGTAATGGTGAATACTTTGAGAAAATGTAAATGTTAAATTGATTTTAAGTATGTAAGTTATTTCACATCTCAAAACTTTCGTAGTGACCCTCGCAGTGGAATTTAATTTTCTATTTAGTTTTTCTTAAGTTTTGTTATGCTATTATCACACCTGAGGCTAAAGGTTGCAAAATTAAGAAAACAATTTGTGTAAATTATTCTAGATTTTAAGGTACTGTTCTTATGGAAGAACAAGATATTGGCGTTTTCTCATAAAGTTCCCTAAATTGACTTTGATATGGCTTACTCACTTATCAAACTTACAAAAGTTAGAGGATTTCTAATACTAGATAAACCCTGTTATTAAGCTTTAGTCTTGTAAAAGTGTTCAACTTTTGTAGGAATTCATGAGATACATTTTATGAATGCTATGAACTTCAACTTGTTACATAATCGGATATATGGTAGAATGACTCCTGATGTTATTGATATAACAAATCAATATACAATATACCATTAATCACGTCACCATTAGTAGTATTCAATAAATGTTGGTCGATATTGTTTTTGTTTATACATATCGGTACATAATATATATATATATATATATATATATATATATATATATATATATATATATATATATATATATATATATAAGTACTAAATACACCTACAGTATATCATGTATTTGATTATTAATTTTTCTTTTTAAAAATGGCTTTAAAACGTTAAAATTACTGTAATAAAAGGTAAAATATAGGCTAGGACTATAGGGGCGCCAAAAAGTCAGTTTGCCAGGGTGAAATTTTTGCCTTGGTCCGCTCCTGATAGAGGGGGCTTACTACGACGTGCTTCATGAGTACAGGCTTTTAACGTAATTTGCTGCAGCATGTTGCACCAGTTGCCAGAGCTGCAGAATACCAGTAGGATCGTATCTTTGTTGATGTCTGCAAGAGATGGCCCTATAACTCGAAGTATGGTATCTCTGGTGCGGAAACGCATCCGTCGTAGTGGTTCTTTCATCTTAAGGAACAGATGAAAGTCACAAGGACTCATGTCCGATGAATAAAGAGAGTGCTCTGGAATCTCCACCCCATCGTGCAAACTGGTTCCTCACAGCAACTGCGTTGTAAAAACGAGCGTTGTCATGCAAAACAATGAAGGGGGACCCCTTGTGAGGTTAGGTCGTTTACTGCGTTTTGTAGGACGAAGATTTGTTCCAGAAACCTGCGGTAATACACTGCATTTACGTTCTAGACAGGAAGAACTACACGCCATGACTGCACGTACATCTTATGCCACTATCAGCATCACCTTCACATTCCCCGCTTCCTGAAGCACCTTCTTGGGTCGGGGAGATGATGGATGGCGCCATTCATTTGATTGGTGCTGAACTTCTTTCTCATAAGAGCGCGCTCATGTTTCGTCAAGTACGATGATCCTATCCAGGAACGAACGTGCCAAATATAACGTTCCCGAATATAGCATGCCAAATGATCACGACGAGGGTGTATCTGTGCCATTTTTGAACGTCTGTAAAGTGGTGCGGTACCCACCGGTATGCAATTTTTGGTAACCATGAACATTGTGCAACATGTTCAACACTGTAGTGTGGAATGTTCCTACCTCGTTAGCTAATTTCCTGGCAGTGCACCTCCTGTGCACATGCAGCAAAGATTGAATCAATTCAATGACGTGGTTGTCGACCCAAAGTCGACCTCCACCTGGTTGAAAGAAAAACGTTTGTCCGTTGCCATAGAAACCGCCGTTTTCAGGGCAACAGATCCTGTCACGGTTAGCCAATATTGAAAGAAAACGTTAAAAAAAATTAACGAAGATAAAAAAGCTAATGTAATAGTTGAAGAGGAGTCGCTAAAATTAATTCTCTTTAACGAGGACGATTACGAAAGATCACTTGCTGATTGAAATCCAGATTATTTTCCAATAGAGTAACTTCCAATAAACCTTTTGTTATTGTTAATTATTCCATATCGGACTCCCGAAGAAAACTCATCGAAACAACTTATTGACCGTGCCAATAGCGACTACTCTCAATCATGACTCCGTTTTCTTTCATTTAGAAATAGGAAAAAAAGAGAAAAAAGTAGAAGGGTAAAAGAAGGAGGTAGGTAAAGAAGAAAGAAAAGAAATAGGGTATTTTAATGAGAAACAGATTACTGGATAATTCCGGAAATATAGTAAAAGGTCGGGAAAGTCGTTGAAAGATGAATCATTCTAAATGTTATTAACAACTAATCAATTTTGGAATGCTTCGGAATAGACACATGTTCCCTCATACCACCCAGACCTAGCTCCAGGCACCACGATCATGGGGTTGCCCAGACCTAGACCTGGAAATGAGAAAAGTGAAATTTAATTCTTTGTAAAGTTATTCCGACCGGCGACTGATAACTATCCAGCATCTGAACTCTGTCCTCTAGGATCGACCACACATATGAATTAGCCAAGGAAAAAAAAAATCAAACTTATAAACTCAATATAAATTTATGTGTCGTATCAATCAAAGTCTCAACTTCCTGGAAGAAAGATGTCTTATTTAGGCTTATCCTGCTAATTTTGCTTCACTCCTCGAGCCGATTTAAACCATTAGTGACGGTCCTTCATGACCTAGGTTATTTACCTTAACACATATATTAAAACATGACACATATATTACAGATGTTAATATGACAAATGATATCACTAAAATTACTTATATTAAATCTATCATGCATTCACACGCTCACTCACTCAGGACAGTGTATATATGTTTAAAGGAAAATCAACTAGCTACAAGGGTACAAATAGTTTATTACATTCATAGTGAAAAGAGAAGACAAACAAATAATTATGAAAAAAAAATATTAAAAGCACAAATTCTTAGTTATATATTAATAGAGTACATAGTGTTATATTTTAGTAAATTTTTATATATTCAATCATATTGACAAAAGAAAAGAAAGAAAAAAAATAATTACACGTATCATATCTTAGGCATGCTAAAGCAAAATGATGATTTGCGACATACGCAAATAAGACACTTATTTCACTTTTAAAAAAAAAATTGGACAAAGAGGAAAGAAAAAAAAACTTTTTGGTGTATTAGAACTTATATGAGTCTCTACCTCACGTCGAGATATTAAAATATTAATAATTTCGAGCGTCCAAATCACAACTCACGCACTAGTCGTAGTGTCCAAAACGTTTCGCTCCATTTAACTTAGTTTGTGGTCATTTATATATATCTCTATATGTATATATATATATATATATCTATTGGTTTACAAAACCATTCGTCGTCTATATTTGGTTTGTAACTGGTAACAGTTTATATCTGCAATCGCACACTGCTACGTCTATACCCATCTAGGGATTTCGAGAAAATAACTTTCACTAGAGGAAGTTTCTCCTCTTAGACGATCTATTTCCAAACTTATTAATCAAATAATTTCAAGTTATTTATCCAACACTGGGACACTTCATGAGACCTTTCATTCGGATCACTTTCGTATATGTTTATATGCATGGTTCGAATTTAATTAAAAAAAAAAAAACGATCTTCCACAGGTGTACGGAGTATGATGGTTCAAATTGAGGATAGAAGAAAAAAAACTGGTCAAGTCATAGGATACATATGCAGGTGAGAAGAATTCAAGGTGCACTTTCCACAATGGTTTTAGGTTAGTCGTTCAGGAATAATATTCGTTATGGTATGGGTTACGTTTAGACCTGCCGTTACTTTCCAATACATGCCATTACAGAATTACATGAGGTATCATTTACATTTATTCAAAAGAAAAGGAAAATTACTTAAGTGCACGGCGGTATTCATGACACAATCTACATTCTCAAATTCGTCGGAAAACTTCTGGTAAACTATAGCAACCAATACACGTCTAGGGGGACAGACACGAGCGCTCTTACATATATTCATAATACATTTAATATCATACTTTTACTTTAACATCATATTCACATACTAATTACACATACATTTCGAAGTATTTATTTCTCTCTCTATATATATATATATATTTATAATAAATGCGCACACATTTAAATTAATCATCCCCAACAATAAATTCTAAGAAGGTTGCAACATTGTCCAAGAAAACAAATGACTTCCAACATTACATATGGAAAAGAATTGAGTTTTATCTGATACCGCGCGTCTATAAATTTTTAACTTTTATATACTAAATTCGTGCTTAAATAATGAAAAAAAAACTTTGTGAGGCAGGCACGTAACACAGAGCATTTCTAGATATAACTAGGTAAGTCAAAATACAATTTCTGGGCCCAGGTTAACTAAAAAGTAATTGAAAACCAAAACAGAAAGGAAAGTGACCAACGGATTAAAAAAAAACTTAAGAGGAACGACGGTGAAAGAACGTAATCGAAGTGTCGTCAAATACTAAGTCTTTGTTCATTTCAGCGATAGGTCAAAATGTGATGGAGGACCCAATCATTATCTACTCCATTCATGAATCGTGTCTTGCAACGTCTCAGCTGGTAATTTCAGATCGGAGTTGTACGTTAAATAAATTGTAAGCAACAAGTTCAAAATCGGGGGGGGAAGGTTGAAAAAAAAATTAAAAAAAACTTGAAGAAATGAAGACAGAGAGAGAGATAGAGAAGAAGGAAGACGAAGAATAGGGGCGCCAAAGACTTAAGTGAGAAATAACTAACGCTACAAAGTTAGAAGTCGAATTTCGCTCTCAACAAAATCCATAGCCAAAATATTCTTAACATGCCAAAAGGGGTGGTCTACTCAAATACGTAGACTCAAGGGGCGCCCTGCTGCCAAGGATGCAAGTTCTGTGTCCATCAGATCCCAATCCCACAAGAGTTGGCTTGTAAGATTGAAATCCGATCCCCGTATCCGGCCCAGACCAGCAGGAAAAAAGGAGAGGGGAAAAGGGACCAGGTAACTGCGTCCCCAATTTTGAAATCTCTAAGAAAAAAAATATTCGACCCCTTAGAAAAACTAAGAAGGTTCGAGGACAGTAATGAAACTAGAATATAAGTATTATCTAAGATATCCCTAACTAATGATTTGCCGAAATAAAAAAAAAATTAAATAAACTGAATTTTGGATCGGTGATTTCTATGCCAAACCTCACCGATAGCTACCCCGCGCAGACACGCCACAGTCTGGGATGTCGTTAATTTCCCTCGTCTAATTAAACTAAGAAAAGAAATGAAAATACTTAAAGGGACTAGGGGTCGACATCCGGGTACGCGAAAATAAATTTCAATAACTAATTGTTTTGATTCTGTACCCAGTCAGAGCTGTCGCCTCCATGAACATTGTAAGCTAGCCTGAGTAGGTGAACGTGAAGAAAAAAAAATCTCACGGAGTGGTACATTCTATTTTTAAAACCGACCAGAAGATATGATTCACTACAGCCCTGTTGTCTAACTACTATTGTCTTTTCATAATTTATTATTCAATATGTCTAGTCAGCGATTATATGATGCTACCCATTCTATCAGATGGTATTACTATGGTTGATTACTATTATGACACATAAACTACAAAGTATTACCGTAGTCCGACTATATATCGCCCTCCGGTCCGCGTGATATTATGGTGCAGGGGTCAGAACCTGAGATGTTTGTAGTTACACGTATCTATTCAATATCTATATATCAACACGCGGCGAAGTATTCACTGGGCTACTATATATTTAACTATATGGGTGTCCTATATTCTATATTCATTTACTACAATATTCATATACTTATTAATATTCATATTCACATTAATATTCATTTGCCACGACGCTATATTCTACAAACACCCTGTTTCCTCTATCTACGCCCAGCCTATTTACACATTTCATCATAATACTTTAAAATCTATAATCACTACAAACATTTTCCCATTCCGATCACCGCACGACAACCTCACTCGAACCCAAGACTCTTTTACCACACACACAATACTATGTAATACTTGGTAGCTTTATTAAGAACGAAAGAAAAAAAAATCCTATGTATGTTCACTGAAAATAGAATTATCTGCGATAATGTCTAATGTTTATAAAATTCTGCATCAACAATGAAATTCTACAGCCACGAAGAAAAATGGACATTTAATATATTTTCAAAGCGAAGAACTAGCATCATATCGCCCGACTTCTGTTAAAAATTTACGTATTGTTTATTTATTTAAATATTTCAGGTTCTAGACTAAGCAGAATGTTGAAATTTTCAGAATATATTAATTTTGGGTCACTTGACCTAACTGTACATTCATATGGGCTGTGAATTATACCTTCTAGGTTTTATTTCGGAAAGAAAGGTCAATTTCATGAAATCTAAATCACTAAGCATCTCGACAGAAGAATGGCGGTTAGTACTGACTTTTGACACTAGGGCTAGCGACGATGTAATCAACCCTTGAACAACTGAATGTGACCTTGTACACGGAATTATTATACTATATTACGTTCACTTAATGACGGAGTAATAAAAATTTATCGCATAGTAAATACTACACTGTCCAACACACTCTTTCATCACTTAATTATCACTATCACTGATACTACATTACAAATATACACATACTACTCGAACTACAAGACACATCATGCCACATTCATACTACACACTACATTAATACATGTTATACTAATAAATATACACAGAAATCATTCAGATTTTACCATGTTAAATCGGCTCTATGAAAGGTAACGAAAGGAAAGAAATGAACAGGGCCAACTGGCCCTTTATTTACTAAATCACATTCTTGAAATCAACCTGTTTAATCGATGCCCTGAGGGGACATATCGGAGTATTAGCTAACAATAGGACCCCTGCCCTGAAGGGGCAGGAACCCGGAACAAACTGAATGTTCAACTCATCCCGCTGGAAGCCGGACTCCCAATTTGGGAGTCAGATAGGAGCCCTTACTGAAATTTACACGTGCATTGTGATTACTGGACTGACTACCACAAAATTAAATACCGCCATGTATGTAATTAAAAAAAAAATCACTCACTAACTACATAAACAAATCTATAATGGACAGGTCTTGTAACCCTCAATTAGTAGGAAAATTGGGAGGTAGAAATATGATGGGAAACACTGATCTTCTGAACCAGTTTTGGGAAAAGAAAGACGGAAATCACACTACTGTTGAATCCTGTCCATAGCGATCCGCAGATGAAAACATGGCGTTGCAATGTTGCACTTCCTATTTCAGTTCAGTTTTAGTATGAAATTTAATAGTTTTTTGGCTCCTAGAGACTTCCAACGATTTTAGGTTAAAAAACTCCCAAATATTACCTTGTTTGCAGTTTTTCTCACTCCGTTGCGACCTTTTAAGCTCGACGATCGAAATCTGGCTGTTGTCAGCAAGATTTTCCGGCTTGGAATGGAATAATTGCGCCCTAATATCATAGCGTGGGTTTATCAGCCAATCAAAACTAAGCATTTTGGCGGTGGGGCTTTGAAGCGAATAAAATTTGGTAAAATCTGGATTAAACTAGATTTTAGAAGGACCTAGGTATCTAAAAGAGAGGTGAAGGGTGGTCCTGAAAATTCTGTCGAATTTTAGATTGGTTATTTGATCTGGAAAGTTCCGTCCAATAGTGGATCTATATTTTCGGATAGCACTGACACCGTAAGAATTGTAATAATCCATTTACATATACATATGCAAGACTTATAACTAATTTAAAATATAAATAAAGATATTGATTCCCAAAACTATCATTCCCAATGAATTTTTTACAGTTTTTCCATGTTAATTTGAAATAGAATAACAAATAAAATTACGGATTATCTGAACAGCCAGAAATTTTTTGTTAAACGTCAAGTACAGTCGGTGCAAAAAATTTCGGGCACCCTCCTATTAAAAACATAATTTCACTAGACTGTAATGGCATATTACAGTTCCCCGGCGTCGTTAAAAAAAATTTTGTTTGAATAACAAAATTTTGTTGAATAGAATTAACATGTATTAATACTAATAAACTAACTACTCACTCATACTCTCATACACTCAAATGAGACAGTGTAACATTCACTTTGGGTATTGAGATAGAAGTTCCCGTTTTTTGTCCTCAGTACAGTTGAAAAGCTTAAGATTCTGGAAATTGTGAGTTCCGATACTTTCACCTTTTAGATTGTGTAAAACAGCGCAATTTTTCAATAATTTAACTGCCAAAAACGGGCCGGTATAGACTTTCATCCATTTTGCTGACTCATGCTTTATAAGTGAGGATAAGTTATGTAGTTTCAACATCACTAATTGCCCTTCTTGCAGGTTTATAGCGTTTGACGACTGTTTAGCATGACTTTTTAATTTTACCTCTATTTCAGCGTATCGGAAACGGTTATCTATGGAATCTAACTCTTTGGGCCATGGGAACACTTTCCTATAGCTATCAACGGCAGAATAACTAAGAAAGCGTTCCGCAGGCGTACAGCCAATACTGGAACAATATGAATTGTTCAGAAGGTCCTGAATTTTAACTAAGTACTTGTGCCAAGTGGTTTGATCCTCATGACACCATAATCTAACTAATCTATTGAGTTTTTTATGGCTACGTTCTGTAACGCCGTTAGCCTGCGGGGAATAACTGGAAGTTTTCTTATGTTTAATTTTATATTTGTTACAAAAGTCCTGCCATAACTTAGATTGGAACTGTGGTCCTTTATCAGATAAGAATTCCTGTGGGTAAGGCAATAGATGAAAGTATCGTCTCTCTAATACGGTGATTATTTCCTTAGTATGAGCCTTTTTCAGTGGAAGGAAAGTAACGAAACGAGAATAGATATCTGTTAGAGATAAAATATAATAATATCCCTGACTGGGTGGCAATTTTCCAATAAGATCCACCCCCAGAGTCTCATGGGGTATGGTGGCTTGAATATGATATTCCTGCTTAGCTATAGCACGGTTTGTAAACTTTGTTTCGGCACATTCTATGCAATTTCGTATGAAGTTTTTAATCGTGGTTTTTTGATTCTTCCAATAAAATATAGCACGACAAAAACGATAACACTTTTGAACTCCAAAGTGACCGGTAGAATGGACAACACTGATAATTTGGGGTATACAACTCTGCGGTATCACTAAGAGCCATTTCTGAATACGCAAAGGTTTAATATAAATTAACCCACAGTACATTGTTACTCTGTCCAGATTATGGTTGTTTTCATATTGCTTTAACAGGTTCTTACATAATTCATCTGTTATTTGATTTTCTCGAATAAAGTCTAGATTAATATCAGCATCTTGCGTTTTGGTTAAAAAATGAACATAATGTGTTTCGGGCTCAAGCAATACCTCAGGTGGGTATCTGCTGATTGTGTCGGCTACAAAATTTTCTCTGCCTGGGCAGTGTTGGAAAATTAAGTCGAATTTCTGCAGTTTCAATAGAATGCGGGTGGTTCGTGGCTCAAGGTTCTTTTGGGTGAATGCATGTGTGACTGCCGCGTTATCTGTATGGACATAAGTAGTACGACCCATGATATACTGCTCAAAATGTTCACAGAGGAACAGGACTGACAGGAGTTCCAGCTGAGATATTGAAAGAGACAACTCATAGGGTTTCACCCGTCGACTGGCATATCCAATGACGTTAGGATTATCTTTATCTGAAGGATATTGTGCAAGTAGGCCAGCCAAATTTTCCATGCACGCATCACTATGGATGTGAAAAGGCAAGGAGAAATCCGGCTGACTTAATGCAGGTGGATTACTAAGAAGAGTTCTCAGTTTATTGAAAGTTTCCAAGGCTTCGTTATTCAGTACGAATTTCTGATCCTTTTTCAGGAGTTGATACAGATTAGCAGTGAGACCAGAAAAATTTGGGATAAATTTTCGCCTCCATCCTATAAGCCCTAAAAACTTCTGTAATGCTTTCTTAGATTTCGGTACTGGAAAACAACGAATTGGCTCATTGAGTCGAGGGTCAACCCTTATTGTTCTGCCACTAATTATATGTCCTAAAAATTTGATTTCCCGTGCAAAGAACTTACACTTTTTGAAATTTAATGAAAAATTTGATTGTTTAAAGATTTCGAAAGTTCTCTCTAAATGAGCCAAATGCTCTTCTTCAGTAGTTGATTTTACTAGTACATCGTCTAAGTACAAAATAACAAAAGAACGGGTCGAGTCATTAAAAAATTTTGTCATTACTGATTGAAATACGGCAGGACTACTTTTCAGCCCCTGTGGCAGAACAGTAAGGCAATATTGTCTTCCCTTGTACACAAAACTGGTGCATTGGTAAGAGTCTGGGTGTAAACTGATCCCATAATATGCACTTGACGCGTCAAACGACGAAAACCACATTGCCTGCGAAACACGGTGTAGTAACTCATTGATAGGTTCTACCTGCACCTGTGGAGATATAATTTTTGAATTGGTAGCCCTCAGATCTAAAACTGGACGTACACCGCCAGAGGCCTTCCGGACGACATGAATGGGATTTCGATATGGAGACATTTGTTCTATTGCTATCCCCAACCGTAACCATTTATTCAACTCTGCTTCAAACTCAGGTTGTATAGCCTGAGGGACGGAATAACATGGTCCAACAACTGGTTCTTCATCTTTCAACTGTATTTTATAGGGAGGCGCGTTAACGCGGCGTGGGTACTCAGAGAAAAGAGAACGGTACTTTATTAATAATTTCCGAAGACCTGATTTAATCGGTGATGGTAAGTCATCCCGAGTGACAATATATGAATCAATCTCTTGTTCCGAGACATTGCATTCGGTGCCCAGGAGTGGATCCAGCTGATCTCCCCTGTTAACCCCTCCCTTGTGGAGAGGTGTCACTGCACAGGCAGCTTGACAATTTAAATTGGGGTCAAGCATGGGTTGATCCACCACCGGCCATCCTGATTCACCGATTGCAATCTCTTCTACTGGTAATTTCACTAGCATTATGTTTGGTCGATCCGTAGGAACGACAACAGTGTTTCCTAAACTATCTTTCATTCTAATCTCTTTCTTTTCCCGGTCAATGATACAATGGAATTTATCTAGAAACGGACATCCCAGTATTAGGTCCGTTCGCAAATACTTTATGACGAAGATGGCTATTTCAAATATATAATTTTGTATGTTTAGATTAAAATTTTGAACGCCCTGGACCGAAAAACTCTCTTTTCCAGCGAAAGCGCCAAGTGTAAGGCCCGTGTATGGTCTCAATTTAGCGGATGGAAACCGTTGCTTTAATTTTTTCCACACCTCCCAGTCCATTAGGCAGAGCTCCGAGCCACTATCTATTGTAGCGACAAGTTCAACGCCGCCGATACTTCCTCGTAGGCTGGGAGAGGCAGAAAAATAGCGTTCTTCGCTTGAAGCAAAGGGTTCCTCATCTATAACAAATTTTATGATAAATTGTAACGAGTCCCGAAATGATGAATTTTGCGCCCACAACTTAGATTTACATTCGTGGTCATTCTGATTTTTCAAAATAATGGGGTATATTTTCCCGCAACTATCCTCCCCCATTTCACCAGGTAGTTGCGGAATTAGTTTGTCGATTTGACAGCGGTCTCGCGACTATCAATCCCTCGAGTGGCTAGAATTCCATTTCCGCCATTAGTTTGTATTTGCGAAGGGGCAGAATTCTGAGACCTGTTTGCACAGTTATTGTTAACATTACCGCCTTGACCATTACCGTTTTCTCTTCTCCGGTACGCCCCGTTAAAGTTCCTCCTATTATCGTCCCTATTCGGGTTCGATTCCCCCATTGTGCGGTCATAGGGGCGATAACCCCGGCGATTGTTAAACATCGGTCGGTTACGGAACAGACGTCGACCATTATATTGATTGCTTTCTGAGCCACTCCCACTCGGATAGCGAGATCCAGCTTGGGTGTAACTCAGAAAGTCCGTTTGGCAACTAGCCGTTGCCTTGCTTTTCACGGGTTTCACAACTTTTGCCTGTCGGGCGAAATACCTCTTTGGTGGGCCTCCAGTTTCTTTCCCACACAGGGCAGCTAGGCGTGACGTAACTTCTCGTACCGTTTGGCACAAGTGGGAAGCAATAGCCCGCGACTCATCTGGTGGAAGAGCGTTCACTATGATGTCTACTAGTTCGGCTTGCGATGGATTCTCTGCAATCTGGTAGTACAGTTCTATGATCTTCCAAGCATAGTCCAGAAGGGACCCATACTTGGCTCGATCATATCTTAAAGATTGGAGGTTGCGTTTCTGAAGCCTCTCTATATGTTCATTGCAGTATTCTTCCTTGAAAAGGATCAGGAAATCGTCAAACGTATGGATTCTATATTTAATAGAAGCAAACCACGCGCCTGATGCTGCAATTAAAAGTTTTTCCACTATTTGTAAACGTTCTCTATCGGTCAGCCGATACATTTCTAAACACTGCTGCAATCTACGCAGAAAAACACGAGGCTGTCCATTGGTAATATTCCCGTCAAAAGTGGGAAAACGTTCGATGTCCCTCAGCGAAACCTTGGAACCCATACTAACATAAGCAGGGGAATAGTTACTGGGAATTAACATATTATCCTGCACAATCGGAGTCGTCACCGGATTTACCACCGACGACGTAGTAGCGGTGTTATAACTACCCATGTAAGGGAAAGGGATTTTGTTGGTCGTATTGAACATGTTGGGCTCCATCCCCGGACCAATCGCACCCATGAACAACGACTCAGAATGGCACCCATCTCCTTTTCCCGGCAACACGCTATGTGATTGTATACCTCCATGTAAGGAGGGAGCACTCACGCTAGTGACCGTAGTCGTCACAACACTCGACTGATTCGGCACACTATTAGAATTGAACCACGACTTTGGTTCTGACCGATACATGGGGTAGTGAGTCGCAATATCCCGTGCATCAACTGACGTTAAATTTTCTTTTCCTGCGCTACGGGTAGTTGTAGCGGGTAATATTCCTGAGGAATCGCTACCGGGAAAAGGATAGGTTACCTCTGATTTTTCGCGACTAGATTTTGTCATTTCTTTTCGAATATTTACTATGTCATTTTGAATTTTCAAAACTTTCTGGTCATTTACTTCCAGTTCGGTTTTCAATGATAAGTCTGACAAGGTTGACTTTAAACTATCAATTTCGGCCTGCTGTGTTTCCAGTTTATTGTCGATTTTATGTAATTTTGTGTCCATTTCTTCAATTTCAGAATTTACATGATCTAATTTACTTTCAGTCTCCTGCTGAAGTTGCTTTATGGACTGTTGAGCCTCGCATCTGACCAAATCGATGTCAGTAGACGTTTGCTCTCTCAATTTGTTTATTGAGGAAGCAAAGTCCAAACATATGTTGTCTATTTTGTGAGTTAATACTTCGAATCGAGATTCGGTTTCTCGGTTCGAGGCATCTATTTTTTCATTCATTTCCCGGCTATTCTTATTCATTTCGCGTCTCATCTCTCGGCTATTATTATCTATTTTTTCATTTATTTCGCGGCTATTTTCATTCATTTCGCGTCTCATTTCCTGTAGCATTTGTTGCAATGAAAGGAGGAGAGCGTCATTATTAGATGACCCAGTCTTCCTTTGCTTTTCTTTGGTTTTATCACCACTTGGATCCCCATCTCTTTCATCATCATCGAGGTCAGATATCTCCACTGGAGATATTTGGCCTCGGTTCTTCGGGGTACTATACCCTCGTTCACCGTCCGAATCGGGATGTTCATTTTCTTTTTCAGAGGATAAACGCATGGGTTCACGCGACTGGTGGAGCTTCCCCTCACATTCTTTGCAGTATTTAACTATCTCACCAGCCCGGACCTTTTCTGCATTTTCCGCAGTATCCTCTAAATTGGTACAACTGAAATGAATCCATTTCAGCCCACATTCGTGACACCTCACTAGCCTACGGGAGACGCGAGCTCTTTTCTCACTACTTTCTAATGTACATTGTGTACATGAGACTTCCGCGTTCTCGTGTGATACGACTTCTCTATTGGTTGCCATAGCTTACACCCAAAAAGACACAATATAAACACATGCAATTATATACTTATCAACTAACAAGACTTATTATTCAGGTACTATTCATAAATTAAGGGACTCCTATCTAATTCCCTCCTTGGGTCAACTTCCAGCATTTTCAAATTTTAGAAGTCACTTTAGCAAATTCCTTCATTTCCCCCTTTCTACAGAGAGAGACAAAGATAGCAGAATAGCCAATGACTATAATTATTTAATCTCACTGTAACTTTTTAATTATTCATCTTTGTGGCCAAGTCAATATGTGCTCGATCCTAAACAGTGTTTAATAAATAATTTCAGATTCGTTACCAGGGAAAACAATTGTTTCCATGGTAACTGTCCGATGTCAACGGTCGCCAAAATTTGAAAGAAAAACGTTTGTCCGTTGCCATAGAAACCGCCGTTTTCAGGGCAACAGATCCTGTCACGGTTAGCCAATATTGAAAGAAAACGTTAAAAAAAATTAACGAAGATAAAAAAGCTAATGTAATAGTTGAAGAGGAGTCGCTAAAATTAATTCTCTTTAACGAGGACGATTACGAAAGATCACTTGCTGATTGAAATCCAGATTATTTTCCAATAGAGTAACTTCCAATAAACCTTTTGTTATTGTTAATTATTCCATATCGGACTCCCGAAGAAAACTCATCGAAACAACTTATTGACCGTGCCAATAGCGACTACTCTCAATCATGACTCCGTTTTCTTTCATTTAGAAATAGGAAAAAAAGAGAAAAAAGTAGAAGGGTAAAAGAAGGAGGTAGGTAAAGAAGAAAGAAAAGAAATAGGGTATTTTAATGAGAAACAGATTACTGGATAATTCCGGAAATATAGTAAAAGGTCGGGAAAGTCGTTGAAAGATGAATCATTCTAAATGTTATTAACAACTAATCAATTTTGGAATGCTTCGGAATAGACACATGTTCCCTCATACCACCCAGACCTAGCTCCAGGCACCACGATCATGGGGTTGCCCAGACCTAGACCTGGAAATGAGAAAAGTGAAATTTAATTCTTTGTAAAGTTATTCCGACCGGCGACTGATAACTATCCAGCATCTGAACTCTGTCCTCTAGGATCGACCACACATATGAATTAGCCAAGGAAAAAAAAAATCAAACTTATAAACTCAATATAAATTTATGTGTCGTATCAATCAAAGTCTCAACTTCCTGGAAGAAAGATGTCTTATTTAGGCTTATCCTGCTAATTTTGCTTCACTCCTCGAGCCGATTTAAACCATTAGTGACGGTCCTTCATGACCTAGGTTATTTACCTTAACACATATATTAAAACATGACACATATATTACAGATGTTAATATGACAAATGATATCACTAAAATTACTTATATTAAATCTATCATGCATTCACACGCTCACTCACTCAGGACAGTGTATATATGTTTAAAGGAAAATCAACTAGCTACAAGGGTACAAATAGTTTATTACATTCATAGTGAAAAGAGAAGACAAACAAATAATTATGAAAAAAAAATATTAAAAGCACAAATTCTTAGTTATATATTAATAGAGTACATAGTGTTATATTTTAGTAAATTTTTATATATTCAATCATATTGACAAAAGAAAAGAAAGAAAAAAAATAATTACACGTATCATATCTTAGGCATGCTAAAGCAAAATGATGATTTGCGACATACGCAAATAAGACACTTATTTCACTTTTAAAAAAAAATTGGACAAAGAGGAAAGAAAAAAAAACTTTTTGGTGTATTAGAACTTATATGAGTCTCTACCTCACGTCGAGATATTAAAATATTAATAATTTCGAGCGTCCAAATCACAACTCACGCACTAGTCGTAGTGTCCAAAACGTTTCGCTCCATTTAACTTAGTTTGTGGTCATTTATATATATCTCTATATGTATATATATATATATCTATTGGTTTACAAAACCATTCGTCGTCTATATTTGGTTTGTAACTGGTAACAGTTTATATCTGCAATCGCACACTGCTACGTCTATACCCATCTAGGGATTTCGAGAAAATAACTTTCACTAGAGGAAGTTTCTCCTCTTAGACGATCTATTTCCAAACTTATTAATCAAATAATTTCAAGTTATTTATCCAACACTGGGACACTTCATGAGACCTTTCATTCGGATCACTTTCGTATATGTTTATATGCATGGTTCGAATTTAATTAAAAAAAAAAAAACGATCTTCCACAGGTGTACGGAGTATGATGGTTCAAATTGAGGATAGAAGAAAAAAAACTGGTCAAGTCATAGGATACATATGCAGGTGAGAAGAATTCAAGGTGCACTTTCCACAATGGTTTTAGGTTAGTCGTTCAGGAATAATATTCGTTATGGTATGGGTTACGTTTAGACCTGCCGTTACTTTCCAATACATGCCATTACAGAATTACATGAGGTATCATTTACATTTATTCAAAAGAAAAGGAAAATTACTTAAGTGCACGGCGGTATTCATGACACAATCTACATTCTCAAATTCGTCGGAAAACTTCTGGTAAACTATAGCAACCAATACACGTCTAGGGGGACAGACACGAGCGCTCTTACATATATTCATAATACATTTAATATCATACTTTTACTTTAACATCATATTCACATACTAATTACACATACATTTCGAAGTATTTATTTCTCTCTCTCTATATATATATATATTTATAATAAATGCGCACACATTTAAATTAATCATCCCCAACAATAAATTCTAAGAAGGTTGCAACATTGTCCAAGAAAACAAATGACTTCCAACATTACATATGGAAAAGAATTGAGTTTTATCTGATACCGCGCGTCTATAAATTTTTAACTTTTATATACTAAATTCGTGCTTAAATAATGAAAAAAAACTTTGTGAGGCAGGCACGTAACACAGAGCATTTCTAGATATAACTAGGTAAGTCAAAATACAATTTCTGGGCCCAGGTTAACTAAAAAGTAATTGAAAACCAAAACAGAAAGGAAAGTGACCAACGGATTAAAAAAAAACTTAAGAGGAACGACGGTGAAAGAACGTAATCGAAGTGTCGTCAAATACTAAGTCTTTGTTCATTTCAGCGATAGGTCAAAATGTGATGGAGGACCCAATCATTATCTACTCCATTCATGAATCGTGTCTTGCAACGTCTCAGCTGGTAATTTCAGATCGGAGTTGTACGTTAAATAAATTGTAAGCAACAAGTTCAAAATCGGGGGGGGGGGAAGGTTGAAAAAAAAATTAAAAAAAACTTGAAGAAATGAAGACAGAGAGAGAGATAGAGAAGAAGGAAGACGAAGAATAGGGGCGCCAAAGACTTAAGTGAGAAATAACTAACGCTACAAAGTTAGAAGTCGAATTTCGCTCTCAACAAAATCCATAGCCAAAATATTCTTAACATGCCAAAAGGGGTGGTCTACTCAAATACGTAGACTCAAGGGGCGCCCTGCTGCCAAGGATGCAAGTTCTGTGTCCATCAGATCCCAATCCCACAAGAGTTGGCTTGTAAGATTGAAATCCGATCCCCGTATCCGGCCCAGACCAGCAGGAAAAAAGGAGAGGGGAAAAGGGACCAGGTAACTGCGTCCCCAATTTTGAAATCTCTAAGAAAAAAAAATATTCGACCCCTTAGAAAAACTAAGAAGGTTCGAGGACAGTAATGAAACTAGAATATAAGTATTATCTAAGATATCCCTAACTAATGATTTGCCGAAATAAAAAAAAAATTAAATAAACTGAATTTTGGATCGGTGATTTCTATGCCAAACCTCACCGATAGCTACCCCGCGCAGACACGCCACAGTCTGGGATGTCGTTAATTTCCCTCGTCTAATTAAACTAAGAAAAGAAATGAAAATACTTAAAGGGACTAGGGGTCGACATCCGGGTACGCGAAAATAAATTTCAATAACTAATTGTTTTGATTCTGTACCCAGTCAGAGCTGTCGCCTCCATGAACATTGTAAGCTAGCCTGAGTAGGTGAACGTGAAGAAAAAAAAAATCTCACGGAGTGGTACATTCTATTTTTAAAACCGACCAGAAGATATGATTCACTACAGCCCTGTTGTCTAACTACTATTGTCTTTTCATAATTTATTATTCAATATGTCTAGTCAGCGATTATATGATGCTACCCATTCTATCAGATGGTATTACTATGGTTGATTACTATTATGACACATAAACTACAAAGTATTACCGTAGTCCGACTATATATCGCCCTCCGGTCCGCGTGATATTATGGTGCAGGGGTCAGAACCTGAGATGTTTGTAGTTACACGTATCTATTCAATATCTATATATCAACACGCGGCGAAGTATTCACTGGGCTACTATATATTTAACTATATGGGTGTCCTATATTCTATATTCATTTACTACAATATTCATATACTTATTAATATTCATATTCACATTAATATTCATTTGCCACGACGCTATATTCTACAAACACCCTGTTTCCTCTATCTACGCCCAGCCTATTTACACATTTCATCATAATACTTTAAAATCTATAATCACTACAAACATTTTCCCATTCCGATCACCGCACGACAACCTCACTCGAACCCAAGACTCTTTTACCACACACACAATACTATGTAATACTTGGTAGCTTTATTAAGAACGAAAGAAAAAAAAATCCTATGTATGTTCACTGAAAATAGAATTATCTGCGATAATGTCTAATGTTTATAAAATTCTGCATCAACAATGAAATTCTACAGCCACGAAGAAAAATGGACATTTAATATATTTTCAAAGCGAAGAACTAGCATCATATCGCCCGACTTCTGTTAAAAATTTACGTATTGTTTATTTATTTAAATATTTCAGGTTCTAGACTAAGCAGAATGTTGAAATTTTCAGAATATATTAATTTTGGGTCACTTGACCTAACTGTACATTCATATGGGCTGTGAATTATACCTTCTAGGTTTTATTTCGGAAAGAAAGGTCAATTTCATGAAATCTAAATCACTAAGCATCTCGACAGAAGAATGGCGGTTAGTACTGACTTTTGACACTAGGGCTAGCGACGATGTAATCAACCCTTGAACAACTGAATGTGACCTTGTACACGGAATTATTATACTATATTACGTTCACTTAATGACGGAGTAATAAAAATTTATCGCATAGTAAATACTACACTGTCCAACACACTCTTTCATCACTTAATTATCACTATCACTGATACTACATTACAAATATACACATACTACTCGAACTACAAGACACATCATGCCACATTCATACTACACACTACATTAATACATGTTATACTAATAAATATACACAGAAATCATTCAGATTTTACCATGTTAAATCGGCTCTATGAAAGGTAACGAAAGGAAAGAAATGAACAGGGCCAACTGGCCCTTTATTTACTAAATCACATTCTTGAAATCAACCTGTTTAATCGATGCCCTGAGGGGACATATCGGAGTATTAGCTAACAATAGGACCCCTGCCCTGAAGGGGCAGGAACCCGGAACAAACTGAATGTTCAACTCATCCCGCTGGAAGCCGGACTCCCAATTTGGGAGTCAGATAGGAGCCCTTACTGAAATTTACACGTGCATTGTGATTACTGGACTGACTACCACAAAATTAAATACCGCCATGTATGTAATTAAAAAAAAAATCACTCACTAACTACATAAACAAATCTATAATGGACAGGTCTTGTAACCCTCAATTAGTAGGAAAATTGGGAGGTAGAAATATGATGGGAAACACTGATCTTCTGAACCAGTTTTGGGAAAAGAAAGACGGAAATCACACTACTGTTGAATCCTGTCCATAGCGATCCGCAGATGAAAACATGGCGTTGCAATGTTGCACTTCCTATTTCAGTTCAGTTTTAGTATGAAATTTAATAGTTTTTTGGCTCCTAGAGACTTCCAACGATTTTAGGTTAAAAAACTCCCAAATATTACCTTGTTTGCAGTTTTTCTCACTCCGTTGCGACCTTTTAAGCTCGACGATCGAAATCTGGCTGTTGTCAGCAAGATTTTCCGGCTTGGAATGGAATAATTGCGCCCTAATATCATAGCGTGGGTTTATCAGCCAATCAAAACTAAGCATTTTGGCGGTGGGGCTTTGAAGCGAATAAAATTTGGTAAAATCTGGATTAAACTAGATTTTAGAAGGACCTAGGTATCTAAAAGAGAGGTGAAGGGTGGTCCTGAAAATTCTGTCGAATTTTAGATTGGTTATTTGATCTGGAAAGTTCCGTCCAATAGTGGATCTATATTTTCGGATAGCACTGACACCGTAAGAATTGTAATAATCCATTTACATATACATATGCAAGACTTATAACTAATTTAAAATATAAATAAAGATATTGATTCCCAAAACTATCATTCCCAATGAATTTTTTACAGTTTTTCCATGTTAATTTGAAATAGAATAACAAATAAAATTACGGATTATCTGAACAGCCAGAAATTTTTTGTTAAACGTCAAGTACAGTCGGTGCAAAAAATTTCGGGCACCCTCCTATTAAAAACATAATTTCACTAGACTGTAATGGCATATTACATGGTTCCTGTTTCACGATTTTACGCCCTGCAAGAAACGCTGCAACCCGATGTGCCACAGTCCAATACGGCAATGTGTCATTACTGTATGCTTCCTGAAGTCCAGAGTGACATTCCCTGGCTTTTTTCCAAGGGCCATTTTGATCTTTATCCATGCACGTTGTTCTAACTTGGAAAATATTCCCTTTAGGGCGATGTGTTTTTAACAACCTACATTCAACACACTCCACTAAAGCACCTACACTAGTGCCGCCACCCGAGTTGTATAGCTGCACCCACCCTCTACATGTGTTGCTAACAGCAGCTCGAATAGTTGTCGCCGGGAATAGGCAAATACTACTACATATGAGTGTAGTGATAAAAGTATTGGTATCTAGATGTCTCATATAAACTGCAGAAATTACGCTCCTATTATGCCCGAACTCTTTGAACAGAATCTCACTACCGATTGAGCTTTAAAATATTTCTTCCCTTTCAAGTTCTTATGAATAATCTCATTTGATTACACATACTACAAAGAATTTGTCCCTTGAACGCTGATATCTTCAACTAATTGTGCTGTTCGTATAGTTTAAATTTGTACCATTGTTTACGGTTGATCAAACGATAAATATTAAAGCTCGATGGATACCAACACTCTAAAAATACAGAAACAAGAATTTTAAGAATGACCAAAATTGGATCAAAAGACTACGATCTTGGCCAAGAATTTTAGGAATTATAAAAAAAATGGATCAAAAGATTGCCAATCTTGGCCAATAATTAGTTTTTCGGTCAGGGGCCACAAAATTTCTGAACAGCCCCTAAATCGAGTTTTCGTATCTTTTACTGAATAAACACACCATGCTGAGTTAAGTGGTACTTTGGGTTTGGCTACACTATACGTAGTTCTCCAGGTATAAGGCATACAAAATAATTTTGATTGAATGAGATATATATATAGGATTTTTTTGGATCAGAGGCAGCAAAATTTTTGAGCGGCCCTTAAATCAAATTTTCGTATTTTTTTACGGAATAAGCACATCATATTGAGTTAAGTGATAGTTTGTGTTTGGCTACACTATGTGTAGTTCTCCAGGTATAAGGCGTACAAGAAAATTTTCATTGAATGAAATATATTGGATCTTTTAGATCCGGGGCCACAAAAGTTTTGAACGGCCCCTAAATTGAGTTTTTTTTTTAATGGAATAAGCACATCATACTAAGTTAAGTGATAGTTCGAGTTTGGCTACACTATATGTAGTTCTACAGATATAAAGCCTACAAGAAAAATTTTGTCTGAAATATATTGGATCTTTTAATCCAAAAAGGAATTATTTTTAGGCACTTGGAGACTAACAATTAAAATCTATCGTAATTTTGTTCGGGAAAAGTGTTATCTACGTACGTTTATTTTTTAGTATCAAAATCTGTTATCTGCTACTAATAGCATATTTCTCAAATTTCCAATAGTGTTAAGTTTAAATCATTCCAGATATAAACAAACCAATTATTTGCATTGCGCAGAAAATTTCATTGTTGATTAATACCAAACATGGCTCCTCTTGCATTTGAAAACGTTGACGTCAATCCAGTATGGCGGGTTTTAAAATATCGGGCATGATTTTGAAGTGCCATAAAACGCAGACCTTCCTAACCCAATTTACATAGTTGACGTTAAAACTATTGCTGTCGCTTCTGTTTTCAGAGAAAATAGGTCTTGGATTCACTACATCGACAATTCCATTTGCTTTTCTCATATTACTACAGGGTGTCCCAGAAGTAATGACTCATTTGTTGTTAGTGCGGAAGGTTAGGTTGTATGATTGGTGTTGCTGTTTGTTTCTTGATTTGTTTGTATTTGGTGCTCCACCACACTTTGACCGGATTGTCCGACTTTTTGAGCAACACTTTCTCCGGGCAATGGATTGGTCATCGGGGAACAGTGGAGTGGCCACCACTGTCACCAGACCTCACCCCTCCCTACTTCTTCCTATGGGTACATTTGAAGGACAAGGTATATGAAAGACCCATAAACAGTGTTGCAGAATTGAAGGCGCGAATCAATCACCGAGGAATTCAACATTCCAGTTCAGGTGTGTCGAGATGCGTGCAGAAATGTGCGTCTCCGGATGTAGGCATGCATCGATGTTAATGACCGTCAGGTGGACCTCCAAATGGAGAATACGGATTAGATACTGTAAAGCACTTGATTTTTACATCATTCCTCTGTACCTAGAATTTTGGTTTATGTCATTCTTGTTTATAACATGAATGTACTGATCACTCAAAAGATGAGTCACTACTTCTGGTACACCCTGTAGTGCTCATTAGGAGCTAAAATTCGGATGAATATATTGTATATTCATCCCCACTATATGCCAGTAGTTGTTCCATTTCGTCAACGTACAGGTGAAGTGGTGAGGTATACCCTGGCCTGATAGGTCTCCTGCCCGGCATAGAAAATGTGTGGATATGTTAGACCTGCGCTTGACCACCAGCCAGTGTTGAACAATGACCATCCCCGGGCTGTACCAAGGCCTATAAGAAAAGTAAAACATAATAGTAGATAGACACTCAATATACACACGAAGTTACCTGCTCGGACCTGTTTAGTTACCTGCTTGTTTGGTTGCTGGGGTGGTTAAAAATACTATTAAGATGAATAATATATGTTGTGTGAAATTCTCCGGGTTCAATTCTCCGTCGGAGAGCACTAAAATACCTTCACAATCATTTATCTATATTAATTGTCTCCTGTAGTCTAAAGGACGTGAGACGTTAAGCTAAAGTATATGAAATAAAAACGCATAAATAAATACATACATAAATGTGCATAACCTACAGCAAACTAACTTACTGTGACTAGATGTCAAGTTCCTTACGAAGATGTTTCAATCAGATCCTCATAGTTTAGTTTCTCGTCAATTTCAATAGCTTGTATGTTATTGAAATATTCCACAAAAATTCTGGTTGCTCATTAATGTCATAGCAATCATCCAAGAGTTCTTGTATGTGAGCATTATAATACATCCTCTGAAGTCGTGTTTGCAGTTTGCACCATGTTGTTGTTTGTTCAAGGTTAAAAATCCTTCAGTTCATTCGATAAGAGCTTAAGCATATGACACCTTGTTTTTCGTGCGAAAGATGACTCAGATCGACTACACAAATTAACTCACTAATAAGTCCAAAGACTCTTATCAGAGTCGCACTAACGATGGTGTTTTTAAACAAAATATTATCCGGTTTGAAGTTCCTCTGGATAATCTCATTTGAATTCACGTACTCCAAAGAATTTATCGCTTGAAAGCTGATATTTGTTATTAAACCCGCTGTTAGTATGTTATTAGTTCTAATGTTCCTAGTCCTTGGTCAAAATCTAAATGATACTTGACATAATACCTAGTTATATCATAAATACTGTCACAAGTTTGAGTGTAAATAACACAGAGATTATTAACACCAAGGCAATTTATTTTAATCACGTTTTACATTGATATGTTGTACACCTGACGCACGAATCATTTTTGATGCAGGCACGAGGTCTGTCCCGCCACTCGTAAATGGCATTACGCACCACGTCCATGGGAAAATTGTTCACATCTCGGGTCAAGGATTGTTTCAGACTGTCAACAGATGGATGCCGTTTATGGCAGACTTTCGCCTGAAGGGCTTCCTAAAGTTTGTAGTCCAACGGGTTAAGGTCCGGGCTGCTAGAAGGCCAATCAGCCGTAGAAATGAAGTCAGGAACGTTCCGTGCCAGCCAGTCCTGGGTTGTTTTAGCTTTGTGGCCTGGAGCGGAATCTTGCTGGAAGGTCCACCCTTCTTCAGGGAACATGGTAGCGGACAGTGGTTTCACTATAGGTGTTAGCACTGTGTTCTGGTACACCTTGGCAGTTGTTTTAACACTTTTTTTTTTGCAAAAATACAGCTGGGTTCTGCCCTCTAAACCCTTGGAGCTGCCTCAGCAGCTGCAGTAGATGATGTGGCATACACGCGGTCATTTTGGGCATTGTAGGCCTGTTCAATTGTGAACACCTTTTCGTCAGTGAACAGAATATTTCTGTGCAGATTGTTGGCGTAACGCCGCAACAGTCTCTTTGATTTAAGGACCCTCTGCGACATTAATGTTTGTGTCAGAAAGTGACCAGTCCGCCTCTTATACGCCCGTAGATGTAGGTTACTCCCGAGCACACGAGACATGGAATTTCTGTTCATGTTCATCTCAGTAGCCATCACACTTTGTGTTCGAACAGGATTTCTTAGAATTCTTGTTGCGACTGCTTTCTGGACCTGCGAGGTTCGTACCGTTCGTGGTCTGTCACTCCTTGCGCGGTCAGCTGCCGTTCCAGTCTCGGTGTATCGCTGTATGGTGCGATACACGAATCGCTTGCTGATTTGTAGTGTTTTCAGAAGGTTGAAAATCTCACCTGCTGTCTTCCCGATCTTGTGTAGTGCAATTACTGCTTCACGATTTTCGTAATCGCCCCACTCCATCAGAACTCAGTACAATATCAACGTATGTCATGAAGTCAAACACACACTACATGCATCTTCCGCTTTATATACAGATGGCAGAACTGTGCCACTCCGGATGCCTACAGCGCCACTCCAAATTTTGTGGCAGTATTTATGATATAACTAGGTATTTCTGTGTCATTTAGCAGAGTGGTTTTGTCTTCTTTTCGCAAGTAGTCCTCTTATCTAGTTAATTTCATGCTGAATTTCAGGAAGTGTTGAGGAACTCAGGCCAAACTTTATAATTATCTTGGATATAGACCTACTATATGCTGGTCTAGGTTGGTCATTGTTTATAATTACTTCATATACATATTTGTGACTACCTCGGCCTAGGCAGTTTCCGATCTTACAGTTTACATTTCATCCGTCAATCTAATGCTAAACCTTAATGACCGACGCATTCTCAAAGTACCATAATATGTTCTTGAAAATAACGAATTATTACATACTTATAACTCGAGACCAGTAATTAATTTAAACAGTGATGTAGTTTCTTCTATCTTAACTACAATTGCATTGGAAGATCTAAAAGGTAAAAACTGGGGCCGGGGGTTAGTCAGATCCTAGACTAAGATAGATATATCATGAGTTTACTATAAATCTTCAAAAATATATAAATAATAGGTCAAATTATTTTTGTCAGTCAAAATCTGGGTGTCTTGTGCCCCCGGCCCCGAGCTAGATTCAGTAGTGTTTAATTGAACTTTTGTGGGCTACTGTGGCAAAGTAGTAAAGCGCTCACCTCTGGTTATCTTGTTATCTTGTCATTGAACTTTCTTCAATATATATAAGCCCAAGGATAATTATTTACATAGAAACACTCAGTCTATAATCCTTTGTATTCTACCACATGCGGTTGCCTGAGACAAAGAAAAAAGAAAAGAAGGAAAAGAACAAGGCATCCCTTCCTATACCCTGGCCGGTGAACGATGATTTCTGACAGCTTTGCACAAAGCCACGGCGAGCGACCAGAAGACAGCAGGTCAACCAATCTTAGGCTCAGAACCTGTCGCGTCTCCATGGTAACCACCCAACATTGCCAAAATTTCACTCACTCTCTCTCACCCTCAACGAGGAAGCAGAAAATTCTCCCTTTGCGCGAGAAGCACATGGCAATCCCGCACTCCTCAGTCGTCCTCGCGAGCTGAGCTGTCAGAAATCATCGTTCGCCGGCCAGGGTATAAGAGCAGTCGTGCGGTCAGAAACGGATTTACTTCTCACACATATCTTTCTCATTGTACAATGTTCATACCCTTAGCCTCTAACAGTCTTCCGTATATTACATTTGTATACGTGTAATACATATGTCAGTTATATGTTATATACGTCAATCTGTATGTTAAGTCCTGACCGCCTATGTTTAGTTCTTCCTTAAGTACGAAAAGTACGTTTATTCGGAATACTTATACGAAAAGTACGTATAAAAGATACATTTTCATACGTTTGCCGCAAAACGTTACATAGTCGTACTTTAAGTCCAAAAACTACAGCATTTATGCATTTAATATACGTTTATATGTACGCCACATACATTTTTTCTCTGTGTACTATTGCTCTTCAATAAGTTTTTCCCAGATAGCTATAATACTCCAATATGATGATAAAATTTTTAGATGAACATACTTTGGCCCTTTGGCTATAAGACCATGTCACTCAATGTAGTCTTCATTTGTTCCATTTGCGTACCTCGTCCACCGTAAATTCCATGTCTTGAATGCACTTTGTTAAAATTCAGTTGGCTGATTTTAAACCATTGTTTCTCTCAAGAAATAAGGGCCTTGTCACTCTCGAATGTTTTTTTTTTTTTCCTCGCAGGTAGGCCTTCAAACGGCCAAACAGGAAGAAATCTAAAAGAGGCAAATCCTTACTATAAGCAGGCTAAGAAAGGGTCGTATCCAGGGGGGTCTAGGGGGGCCGGGCGCCATCCAAATTTTTACTGGCCGCCCTAAAATTTTCAAGGTAGGTTTGCAAATGAACTATAATATGGTTGGATCGAGGCCCCCCTAACTTCAGCCGAACTTCATTTTTGGGCTGGCTACTGGCCTGGGCTGAGGGACGACTTCCCTTGTCACTTTCTTGATTTTCTGTGTGACACTTATTGTCATGATGGAGTTTGAGAACGCTACCTTGCAGCTCTTGGTCTGCAGAGCACGTTGTACCTTATCCAGTGCCAAATGATAACGCTTCTTGTATTTGTGAAGCCATATCCCAAGAAGTAGTCTATGAAGTTGGCACCGCATTTATCCCAGAGAAAGGAGGTCATAATTTTCTGGTGTGATCTGGAAAGTCTAGTTTATATATATGGTGCGGATCAATTTGTGATCTCCATAAACCAACATGAGCTTGGATATGAGAATTCTTGGATGTGAGCTTCATAATACATCTTGTTTGGCCATGTGTTGTTTCTCCGATGTAAAAATCCTTCACTTAATTCGATAAGAACGTAAGTATATGATTTCATGTCATCTCGTTTGGTGCACAAAAGATGACACAAATTAACTGCAGAAATTAAATCACCAGTAAGTGCAAAGTCCCATAATCAGATTCTGACTATTGATGATATATTTAAATAAATTTTTGAAAGTTTCAAGTTCCTATAGATAATCTAATTTGAATACACATATTTCAAAGAATTTAATATTTGATTGTTGAAATCTGTATAATAATTTGTTGTTTAGATCTGTTATATGCTGGTTGTGGTTGGTTATGTTCATACTCAACCCATTTCGTAAACTGATCCATGTGTACCTTAAGTTAGTAGATGCCTAATATTCAATTTTACCTTTTCTCTGCTGTTTACCGTTGATCCAATGCAGTGTTGCCAGATCTACTGATTTTGCAGGAGATCTCCTGCTTTTTCAACGTTCTACTGATCTACTGCGAAAGAAAATGAAAAGTGAACAATCTCCTGCTTTTTCCTTATTTTGAGGAGTTGAAGAAATATATTATTATTAATATTGAATTTTCAATGTTTCCTCACATAAAAAGACGAAATTTCTCTGTTATAATACACAAAGCTCTGTAGAAGGTCTAGGAAAATTCGGTGTAGGAAAATTCGGTGTAAGAGAACTCGGTGTAGGAAAATTCGGTGTACGGAAAACTCGGTGTGGGGAAATTTAGGTGTAAGGTAGATTCGGTGTAATACATATTGAATATTACCACTTACGATAACTTACGAAACTTTATATTGTGAAAACGGAAACCATAAAATGTAACGAATAAAATGTTATTTCAAGAAAAGCAAATTTATTTTTTGCCTTGAGTCCAATACCTCTTGCATGTCTTTTGCGGGGTATTACTATAAACTACTTTTCATCACACAATGAAGCTGACACTTTTTGTCAGAAACAAAACAATTACAACTATAACTTCAGAAAATAGTTATAGGAACAACTAAAACACCACTTTGCCTCACATGGTCGTTAGTGAATAAATTGCAGGAAACAGGAAGATAGGGAAGCCTCGGACCTCGCTGGCGGATGTTGTGGAAGATGTCAGTTACTGTCTCTCTATTCAACACCACCCAAGAAATCTCTATTCAACATATGATTTATGTGTGTTACCACTAACACTTAATTTATAGTCTTCAATTTCGCTTCAAATATCCAATATCTCATTCGAACTGTAACATACAATGGTGAATATTTGCTGGTTTTCTTGCGGCCTGCCGGAAGAATTTAAACCAGTAAACATAGTCCCATAAATCTCCCATCCTTCCTTGATGATTTGCAGTAAACCGCATGAAAATCGGACTTCAGTTAGAAATTCTAGAGCCAAATGAAATCACTCTGTTTATACATATGTAAGATGCCAAAAAATATAGTGATCAAAAAAGTCTTAGTGGAAAGGGCAATATAAAGCAGGATGGTTTTATCAGATAATAGTTGTACAAATAGTTGAGTTCTCCTCCAATCAGACACTTTAGTTTGTTTACCTTAAGTTAAGGTAAACAAGTACTGCAACTCTATTGACTCCTTGACTCCTTATTGACTTCTCCTCCAATCAGGCGTAGATACTTTAGTTGATGCATTTATTTTAAACCTTTGAGTAACATAAATAAACTGTCATTTTTTGAAGAATTTAGATTTAAATATTTATTTATAAAATAGACATAAAGTCATCTGAACATTTTTGAAAAATCTACAATTTTCAACTTTACCCGTCCAGTAACCTAAATTTTTTTGGAAGTAGAAAATTCTCGGAGACATCCTCCAAAACATCATAAAAACTTAAGTTTTAAATTAAATGTCGATTGGTAGCGATGGTCGCTTCGCTAAATCACACGAACGGACATCGAAAAACAAATTTCTCGTCATATAAGGGCCATAAAATGTTAAAATCCGTCGAAATCTAGAATTCAAATAATTCAGGAACGCAATACAATATAAAGCAATATAAAGTAGACAGTAAACAGTAAAAATGATAGTAGACAGTAAAAGTACGTTCTACACAAAATTTGAAATTCAAACTAATACGCTCATTTATCCTCAAAGTTGAGTTTTTAATAAATTCTACGGCCTACTATAACGAATCTTTCTTTACACCTAACATTCCCCACACCGAGTTTTCCGTACACCGAATTTTCTGTACACCGAATTTTCCTACATCGAATTTTCCTGCTCCCCTGTAAAACCTATAGTTATAGAGCTTTATTGTATATAATATGAATCCAAAGAATACAACTGTACGTCATTTTCTATAAGATTCGTCTATATTCTGACTTTCTGTAAGATTTACAAGTAAGTGTTGTTTAGATTGGGACTTGGGTTGGAAGAGTGGCTTGGATCATTTCTCCATGATCGTCAACAAGAAATCGTCTTACGCCACAATCACGTGTGACCGTACCATATAGTTACGTTATCGCTACGTGCATGAAAAGGCGTTTTCCCACTCCACTTTGTTGTTCACTGCGTTTTACTTCACACACGTGTGTATCAAATAATATTAATATAAATCGGGACTTTCCCTTTTATTTGCTCAACGTAGTTAATCGGAAATGAATTCTGGACTGCTTGTTTTGACTACTGCCCCCTTAATAATGGCAATTTTTATTCCCCCTCCCCCGGATTTACATTCAAACGCCACCATTGTAAGCGTCTACTGCTTTCTCCTGTTTTTTATCTTCGAATCTCCTGCTTTTCCAACTGATTGATCTGGCAACACTGATCCAATGTTAAAGTCTAAGGTGAATAAGCAGCAGGAAGTCAGTGCAGATTTTAGTTAATTACACTCAGCTACTGCTGAATGAAACGTTACTTATTATAAATTGCACAATGTAATAATGTTTCAATTACCACGCGAGATACTGATTCATTTGGTTGTGTGTCCTCACATCAGAAAAGGTAATAAATAGAAGAAAAACTTGAATCAATTTACAATGAGCATATAAGATGGCATTTACAATTTAATCTTACTGGATCTGTACACATTTCTATGAAGTGTTAATTTGTATGTGTAAAGCATTTTAAAGTAACGGTCTCCCAATGAAATAGGTATATTGTTTGACCGTTTGTCGTGTTATGTTTCACATTTTATTTAAATATTAATCTATTTTTAAGACAATAAATTTTGAGAAGCCGTGCAACGTGGGTTCCTGTCACCACGGCATGGCGCGTCCTCAGGTTGCGGATCGAGGAGAAGGCCTCTAGATATAGAGGTTAGCTGCGAATATACTGAATAAACAGTCGCGGACAGCCGACTAGGAGTGGTCCTCCAGCTTGGGGGTTTGGGTAAGGCTAACAACCTCATCCTGTAAAAAAAAAAAAAAAAAAAAAAAAGCCTCGGACAAGGACTGATAACTTGACACGACCTCAGCAAAAGAAAATGGACTTGAGATTTGGAACATGGAATATTAGAAGTCTTTATAGGGTAGGCGCGTTAAAATCCGTAACGAGTGATAAGAGAAATATAGGATTGACGTAGTAGGAGTTCAGGAAGTTAGGTGGGAAGGAAATGGATCTGTGAATTCCGGAAATTTTACGTTCTTTTACGGGGAAGGAAATAAAAATCACCAGTTAGGAACAGGGTTTTTCGTTCACAACAGGTTGAATTTGTTACTGACAGACTTTCTTTTATTACTCTTAAGGGACGGTTGTGTGATATTATTGTGTTAAATGTACATGCCCCAACTGAAGATATGAATGACGATATAAAAGACAGTTTTTACGAAAAGGCGGAACGGATATTTGACCAACTCCCGCGATACCATATGAAAATTCTATTAGGGGATTTCAATGCGAAGGCAGGACGAGAGGATATTTTCAAACCGATTATAGGGAACGAAAGTCTGCATAAGGAAAGTAATGACAACGGTGTTAGACTCGTGAACTTTGCAACATCCAAAAACCTAATCGTGAAGAGTACAAAATTCGCACATCGCGACGTTCATAAATACACTTGGACATCACCAGACGGAAAAACACATAATCAAATTGGTCACGTTTTAGTAGATAGAAGAAGGCAATCTAGCATAATTGATGTCCGGTCGTTTAGAGGGGCTGATTGTGACACTGACCACTACCTGGTAGCAGCGATAATACGAGAGAGGTTATCGTTGAATAAAGGTAATATTCATTGTCCGAAAACGGAGAGATTCAATTTAAAGAAATTAGAAGAGAGCCAGGTAAGAGAGAAATACCAGATTGAAGTTTCGAATAGATTCTCGACTTTTGAAGATTCGGAGTGCACTAGTGTTCAGGATACCTGGATTGAAATTAGAGATAGCATTAAAATTTCAGCAAAAGAAAAATTGGGACACGCGGAAATACGTAGGAACAAACCATGGTTCGACCAGGAATGCATAAAACTAGCAGAGAAAAGGAAACAGGTAAAATTACGCTGGCTACAAAATCCGAATGAAATAACTACACAAAATTTCGCAGATATCAGGCGGGAAACTTCCAAAACAAATAGAACAAAGAAACACGATTTTCTGAAAGCTAAAATTAAGGAACTTGAAGATAATAGTAAAAATAAAAACATCCGGGACATGTGTAAGGGGATCAGCGAATTTAAGAAAGGCTATCAACCTCGTGCTTATATATTAAAGAAATCTGACGATACAGTTCCCACTGATACGGATAGCATCTTAAATAGATAGAAAGATTTATTTGACGATTTGCTTAACACGCAACCAAAAACTAGTGTGCGTGGAGAAAAGGAGATACACACTGCAGAACCGTATATTCCTGAACTTAACCGAATAGAAGTAGAAACTGCCATAAAGAAATTAAAGAAACACAAATCTCCGGGTGTAGATGAAATTCCGGCTGAGTTAATTTTAGCTGGAGGCGAAAAATTGTGGAACAAGATACACAAACTCATTCTCCTTATCTGGAACAAGGAAGAATTGCCACAAGAGTGGAAAGAATCAATCATTGTTCCAATTCATAAGAAAGGCCACAAAACTGACTGTAATAATTATCGAGGCATTTCTCTTCTGTCAACATCCTATAAAATCCTTTCAAATATTCTATTAGCAAGACTGACCCCATACGCAGATGAAATTATTGGAGATTATCAGTGCGGATTTAGACGAAATCGATCAACTATCGACCAAATATTTACCATTCGCCAAATACTCGAAAAAAAGTGGGAATACAATACCCCGGTACATAAACTATTTATTGATTTTAGAAAGGCGTACGACTCGGTTAGGAGAGAAACATTATGCAACGTTCTTACAGAATTTGGAATACCGAGAAAGCTAATTAGATTAATTAAGATATGTTTAAATGAATCCCAAAGTAAAGTCCGGGTAGGAAAAAGCTTTCACGTCGACCACGAGCTTTCACGTCGAAAATGGCCTGAAACAAGGAGATGCGTTGTCGCCATTATTATTTAACTTTGTGCTGGAATACGCCATTAGGAAAATCAAAGATAGCAACCAGGGCCTAGAGTTGAACGGTATTCACCAGGTTATGGCATATGCTGATGATGTAAATTTAATAGGTGATGATAGGAGAACAATAGAAAGAAATGCAGAGATCTTACTAAACGCTTGCAGGGACATGGGTTTAGAAGTAAATGTAGAGAAAACTAAATACATGGAAGTGCGTCGGAATCCACCAAATCATGGATGCGTTAAAATATTAAATAATACTTTTGATAAAGTGGATAGTTTAAAATATCTAGGATCAATATTAACAGAGGAAAATCATATTCACTAAGAAATTAAATGTCGACTAAAAGCAGGGAATTCGTGTTACTATTCGGTACAAAATCTCTTGTCGTCACGAATTCTGTCGAGGAATTTGAAGCTTAAAATACACAAAACGATAATCATGCCTGTTGTTATGTATGGCTGTGAAACATGGTCACTTACTCTGAGGGAAGAACATAGACTGAAAGTATTTGAGAACAAGATCCTGAGACGAATATTCGGACCCAAGAGGGACGGGAATGGGGAATAGCGGAAACTTCATAACGAGGAACTACATAATTTCTATGGTTTACCCAACATTGTTAGGGTCGTCAAGTCTAGGAGGCTTAGGTGGGCGGGTCATAGTAACTAGAATGGAAGAAAGTAGAATCGCTTTCAAAGTCTTGACTGAAAGACCAATCGGAAAACGACCATTAGGAAGACTTAGGCGCAGATGGGAGGACAATATTAAGATGGATCTCGCAGAGATAGGAATACAAAGTAGAAACTGGATGCAGTTAGCTAAGGATAGAAGTCAGTGGAGAGCTTTTGTGAACACGGCATTGAACCTCCGGGTTCCATAGGCCATAGAGTTAGAGTTTTTTTCTTTTTTAGATTTTGAGAAGAAACTTACCTAGAACGCCATAATGCATTGTTACCAAATTTGTACCTTTACTGTGGCAATCACAGTAAGGAAAGTTCTTGCTTGTGACATTGTAGTTCGAGACGAGGAACTTAGCCGTTAATTCCGATAAGGGTGCTAAACTAGTTTTACTTAGTGAAAGATTGTCCTGTTGATATGTACTTACCATATCACAGACAATTCATAATTTTGTTGAACAATAGACAGAATGCTACTGCGTACCTTAAACTTCGTTTACCAAACTTTATGGCAATATATATGTTTTTAAGGTTTACCAAAACTCCCTTATAGCTATATTTATCCTGTACGTCCGATGAGGAGACAAGAAAACGCAAGATCTAAAGCCTGTGACAAACACCTTGGCATTTCAGCTAAACGAATAAAACGCAAGTTCTGTCGCGACGTTGCCAAGTGGTAAAGGGGTGTGGCTATGGCTAAGCAGACAAACTACAGCGCGATCAGGTGACAGGGAATAAACGTGGATGTGTGCAAAATAAACATGGCAATACCGATGGCCTCTCATTTGCTAGCAGCATTTAAAGGGAACTTGGAGCGCCGCCTTCAAATGCCAAGGTGTTTGTCACGCCGTTTACTTGATCACCAAATTGGGTCAAACTATAGGAGTCGATATTCAGAGCGAAAGTAATAGAAATTAACCATTTACAGTTTTAAAGTTGATCATTATAGAGTGCAAATAGTAATAGCTAGAGATACAGTTTTCTGCAATCTACTAAATGCCCAAATAATATATTACATACCCATTGTTACAATCTACTAAAACCGTTGAAATCCATTAGAACTTAAGTTTCAATATTTATTTATGTAGAGCAAAAGAACCACAGATAGTGAGAAACTGATTTTTAGCGATCTAATTTCTTAACCCTCTATTAAAACCACAAGAGACAGAAATAACCCACTTCCGAATTTAACGTTCATCGTTATAGACTGAAAACTGTAATAGTGAGAAAATGTTCTATGCAGTCAATTAAGCGCCCCAGAATAGATTCAATTTTCGCTCTAATCTCTCTATTAAAACTGGAAGTAGCGTAAATCAAATGGTTCCGGTTTTAACATTGACCACCATAGAACTAAAACCGTAATCAATAGCGAGAAGCAGTATTCTGTAATCAATTAAGCATCAGTCTAGTTTTCTGAGTTCGAAGTTGCAACAACCTGACGGGAAGAGCAAGCATATAATACAGCAGTTACCTACAGTACTGTGCTTCTGAGTCAATACATGGACAGAAGTCTACGTATATTCTTTCTTATTAAAGTATGGAAGGTATAGCGTCGTTGGCTTCCTGCGAAAAGTTGTAGTGACGTTTATGGGGAGTGGCCAGTTTGGTTACTCGTGGCTCGCTGAGCGCAGCAGACGGTTGGTGGTAATTGGCTATCCTCTTACCACACCCCCAGTGACAAGCAGGTCCAAGCCCGGGAAGCCAAAAACGTTATACCTTCTGGACTATAGCATGAAAATCTTACAAGTGTCCTATTTTTTGAGAAATGTACAAATAAGTGGGGAAAAAAAGTAAGATTTGATTCGGTCACAAAATGCTATCCAAGTTCATAATCTTTTACCCTAGTCATTCGAAATAAGGACTCTGTTTGATGATCGTCCTATTTTTCTTTTTTTATTATTTATTTACTGTTTACCATACGTTTACATTTTCTAGACGTAGCGCGTCACTTCGAACTTCAATAGAGTTTTTTCTGTTTGTTTCTGTATTTGTGTACAAAACGTTGATTGCAAAACCTAATATATGTTTGTCAGACATTTTAGATACCAGGTTTAAACCAGTAGATTCAATAATTTACTTCCTTTTATCCTTCCTTCGCATAGCTCATACATCTCTTTAATTGGAAATTCGAAATTTCTCTTCTCTGCTACAACATCCATCGAAAGTACCGTGCGATTCATTCAAATCAAACTTAGTTTTGTTTCTTCCTTTAATTTTATTATTATTATTACATTTTTGGGAACACCTTGACAGAAGAAATTATTTCTTGCAAGGTCGTAACTTGTTGGGACAGAGGGCGACTGCTGCCCTGAGAGGCACTCTGCCGTTTGAGGGAGGCCCATTTTCAAGACAAAATTGTCTTATTCTATGTACGATACGAACATGAAATTATAAATGAGGCATCAAACAGGTTCACTACATTACATAAACAAAACAGCACACGAAAGGTAAATAAAATAAAAATTAGTCGTGGGCCCATTTCAGTAAAAAATGTCTACTATTAGGGGCCCTAGAGATAATATTTATTCATATGGCTTTGAGATTTGTCAATATTGTCCCCTTAATTAATTTGTCATGTATGGAACGAACCCAGGGGCGTAACTAACGATCCCGCAGACCTTGCCGCACAGGAGGGCCCACAGACTCCGGAGGACCCATAAAGAGTAACAGAAAAATGAAAAAATGGGGACCTTTTCTAGGGGGCCTAAATACGCGTATTAATGCTTGCTTTCTCCCCCCCCCCTTCCCAGAAAGAAATCTAAGTTACGGCTCTGATTTCTTGACAGAAGGAATGATATCTATCATATTTATCTACTAATGACACAACTTTAGCCGGGAGCAGGGATGAAAATATGATGATAGATATGAAAAAACTTTGCCTTCAGTTTAATGATTATGAGTGTACATGTCAAACTATAAAGAATTGAAACAATGTTGTCTCCTTCATGTTTAGTAATTGTGCCTTTACGTTAAAATCTAAAGTATGCTTGATTCAAATGCTAGTAGTCTATTTGATAGAATACACAAAGACGACAGTGTACAGTAACGTACGTGTTTAACGTGGCGATTTTGTATTCACTTCGCTTCAACACTTTACAGTTTATACTCATTGTGTAAGGCCGTGACTAGTTGAAAAAAATATGCCTCTTGATTTGTTCATTAATAATGGACGAACTGACCCCAACGAAAGTTTCTTTTCGCTGGATTCCACGTATGCTTAACATTAAAAAAAAAAAAAAGCATTCAATCGAATGTCACAAATTTGACACGTTTCAAAAGATAGGAAAGAAATTTCTAGGAAGTGTTGTGACAGTGACTGAACCAGAAATTCCATTATTCAAGCCAGAAACAGAAAAGTAGTCGAAGGAGTGGAAACACACGGACTAACCCCGCTCCCCCCAAAATTTTCTCAACAAATAGATGTTTTATACTATGTTCTGGGATTCACAGGGAGTGATATTATCCCACCCTATTTCGGAAGGTCATACAATTACTGGCGAGTATTTTTGTACTCTTTTGAATACAGAATTTTTGCCAAAATTTCATTGTGTAACGACCATAGATGGCAATTTCATCCTTCACTTCTGAACAGTGCACCGCTACACCGTGCTAATGTTGTGACTTCATTCTTGATTGACCACGATATTGAACTTCTGCCACACCTATCCTGCTCACCAGATTTAGCTCCGAGCAGTGGCGTAGCAGCTGCCCCCGCAACCCCCGCAATGCGGGGGGGCCCCGAGGTATAGGGGGCCCCGAAGTCTTGCGATGAATAAAGATTTAAAGAAGTAGAACTTCAACCTTACTTCTATCGGCTGTACAACTAGGGCCCCTTCTCTATACTTTGCAGGGGGGCCCGCAAAAGTGTGCTACGCCACTGGCTCCGAGTTACTTCTGGTTGTTCTCAAACATCAAAGATTTTGATCGTGGACGCCATTTTGCCAGTAGATCATCCCTGGGTATACTACTTTCGAGCATCTTAAACACAACCCCAAATATGAGTATGATACGCAAAATAGACTGTGCAATGGTAACTCTGTATCAGTAAAGAGAAAGAGTTTGTTGAGAAATTGACACAGGTTAGTGTCCTGTATTTCCTTGTTGGAAATTATAACAAAACTGCACGTACTTTTGGTGTGCACCACGTAGTTATAATTTTGCTCGAGCGAGTTTTTACCATGCCATTTTCATTAAAACGGGTATTGTAAGAGGGCAAAGGAACTTAAATTCATCACCAGAAATATAGTATTTGAAGATTCTCTCAAATTAGAGAGAAGAAGTTGAGCATATAAACATCGCCACGTTCAGAAATGTTATGTTGCTCTCTCTCTCTCTCTCTCTTTTGAAGGAAGTCATTTCATTCTTCACATATTTTAATATATTCTTTCCGTTTATTCACTAAACCTACTTAAAAACTAAAGGAAGAAACTTCTTGTTTATGATATAAAAAGCGCAAAATTCCTTTCATGACATTAATCATTGAATGAAAAATGATAAAATACTACAATTACGACGTATCGTAATGTTTCAACACGTAACTTGTTGATTACTATATATTTATGATAACCTACCACTGTGTATAAAATTTAGTTAATAATTTTCTTACGTATTGAATTTAAATGTTATTTATTTATTTATTTATTTATTTAACCATCTAACTCCAACAGGGACGATCATCCCCAATTATAGGAGCTTTTACTACAGTTGATTTACAATTTAACTTACACTTCAGCAAAAAGAAAAATACTCATAATATACACATAAAGAATTTTACAAAAGAATATGAAAAAATTATATTCATAAATATATAAACACAATTTTACATACACACATTTGTATACTGTTTGATAAATAGTTTATATATAAGTACTGCACCTTCACACACATAAACACAGGTTCCCATAAATTTGCAGCTATGTCTTAAAATTAATTTATATTTTTAATGTGTTTTGTATAATAATATTGTACTTGTTAACACTGAAAGTGAAATCCAAATCATGATTTCTTACCACGTCATTGTAGTTGCTTAATATTCTAAACAGTGGTGAATTTTTATAACGGTTCGTCTTAGGTATTTTATTTACGAAAAAGTTCCGTGTTCTTAAGTTACATTGACCTGCATTAAAGTAAATCTGTTTTAAGGTGTCCCTACTTTCAATGTTTTTTTTTTACCGGCCCACCAACGGTGAGCAACTACCCGAAGAGGGTTACGCCCTCTGTAGGGGAAGAGTTGTGAGCTGAACATGAATGGGTTGTAAACAGTTGTTGCTGGGAGCTTAGGGGTTTATACATATTTACATTACCATCGGCTTTATTAAGTATATTACATCATTCGGTCATTATGATCTTTTGATCATAATCATGAGGAAGGGTAGAATTTAGGGGATGAGAATGAAGTGCACTTTCACATCACATCACAGGGGTAAGTGTTAGATAGACAGATGCAGGTTAGCTTCTCGCCTAGGGGTGACACTAGGCATTGATGAGAGACAGTGGGAGCCCTGTTAGATACAATAGGTGTCACTGTGCATGTGATGGCCAAATTTAAGGGAGAATTTCATCGGAGCAATATGGCTGGTAGTATGCAAAATCTGGGTGGTCTGGAGGAAGAGTAAAGCGATAAAGAGTGAACAGCAAAGCGAGAGGAGTAGGAATAGCCGGTGTAAGCAATGGAGGGGGACTGCGAGCATGTGCTTCAAAAGTATCCTGGAGAAGGGGTTGATTGAACGCAAGGCGGCGGCAGATATATTTGGTGCGAAGGTCTTCAAGATGGTATAAGATGTGGGGAAAACTGAGTCGCTCATAGAGTTCTCGGGTGGGACTGGGAAGCTTAACTCGATAGGCAATTCGCAAGGCATGGCGTTCAAGAACTTTGAGTTTTCCGTAATACTGAGAGGAAGCAGACAACCAGGCAGTGAAACCAAATGTGAGTATTTGACGAAGGAAAACTTTGTACGTTTTCAGAAGCATGTCGGCGTTAAGTCCCCAAGTAGTGCCTGTCAGACGCTTCAGTAAGTTGAGGCGAATATACGCTTTATTAGTAATGTCTTTTAAGTGAGGCTTCCAGGTGAGGTGATGATCAAATGTAATTCCAAGATATTTAACCGTTTTTGTAGGTACTAAGGGTGTGTCGTCAACTGAAAGATGGAGAAGAGTAGGGTTGCGCTGGATACGGGAGCGAGCGTGAGGTGGAAGGAAGACTATGGTTTGAGTTTTAGACGCATTAATTTTCAATCGCCAGCGATGACACCACGTGACGAATGTAGCGATGGCCTGTTGCATATAGATATTGAGCTGATGAACAGTTTTATATGTGGCCAGTAGGGCAGTATCGTCGGCGTACTGGAACAAGTGGACATTTGTTGGAAGAGGGGGAAAATCAGCGACAAACAGAATATAAAGAAGGGGAGAGAGTGCAGAGCCCTGAGGAACACCAGAGTGGATGAATATAGGAAAAGACAAGGTGGAGTTAATGCAAACGTAGGCCAGGCGACAGGTAATAAAGTTAAAGATGAATCGGATGTAAGATATGGGAAGTTTAAGCTTATTGAGTTTGTAGATCAGTGCAGGATGCCATACCTTATCGAATGCCTTTTCGAGATCAAAGAGAACTAAACAGGAAGGGCGTGAAGTATTGTAGTGATTGGTAATGTAATTACTGAGCCTGAGAAGTTGATCGTTGATACTATAATATGGACGAAAGCCAGCTTGTTGAAAGGGGAGTATGTTTCTAGACGACAGAAAGATATGCAAGCGTTTAACTATGATGCGTTCGAGTATTTTACTAAATGTAGATGTGAGTTGGATTGGACGGTATGACTTGGTGTCGGCGGGAGGTTTCTGTGGTTTCAAAAACATAAGCATCTTAGAGGTTTTCCATTGAGCGGGAAAGTAACCAGTACGTAGGATGAACGTATAGATGGCCGACAAAAGGTATAGAAGGGAGAACGGACTCTCTTTGATCTGGCGATATGTAATGCTGTCCAGTCCAGGAGCAGTGTTGCGTTTGTTTGCGAGAACGGAGGTGATGTCTGGAACTGTGATTGGTGCTGTTAAAGGAGTGTCAGGAAGTGTGTGATCTATATGGGGTTGAAGATTAGGTGAGCTTAGGTTCAGACGATCAGCTGGATGTGGGCAATGTGGGTTTGTAGACGGCAGAGGAGTAAAGATATCCTGCAGATAATTAGCAAAGGCATTGGCTTTATCGAGATCAGTATGTAGAGGTTGATTTTGGTCTATGAGAGGATTGGTGATACGAGTGTTCTGCCCAGTAAGAGTCTTAAAGCGCTTCCAGTACTGACTGGGATGTGCTGTAGTGCCTAATTGATTACAGGTTTTGATCCAAGAGCGTAACTTGTATGCCTTAAGGTAATTGCGGACTGTGCGAAGAAGTTGACGATGATGGTGAAGGGACTCGATATTGCCAGTATGTAAGTAATCTCTGTATAACTGACGGGAACGCTTAATGAGAGGAAGATAATGTGGAGGTAGGGGAGGGCGAGAGAAAGAACATTGAGATGAAGGGATATATTGGGTTGTGGCAGAGGTGATAGCGTTTGTGATAGTATCCACACAAGAATAGAGTTCAGATTCTGAAGTAGGAGGCAAAACAGTATTTACGGTTTCCTGTAGATAGAGTCTGTATTTTGCCCAGTCGGCTCGATCAAAACGTAGCCTAGTACGAGTAGAGGTGTTGGATCGATCAATGATAGCTGGTCTGGGATGAAGTTGTAGCTTGATAGGAGCGTGGTCGCTGCCTATTAGATCTAGAACATCGACCGTAAACTGAGATGCGAGATTAGAGGAGAGTATGACGACGTCTGGGGTAGTTCGACTATCGGGGCGAGTAGGTTTGGGTAGATGAAGTATTATGCCGGTCGTATTGCCGGTGATAAAGTTATGAAAGCGGTTTCGTTGTGCTTCGGAACGGCTATGGAGGTTAACATCTGCCATTATAAGATAGGTACGAAAGGTGTTAGAGATATATTGAAAGAATGGTAATGGAATGTTATGGCCGGGCCGCACGTATATTGTAGCTAAGGTTATGTAGAAGTTCTTATAGTAAACTGTTGTGAGAAGATGTTCAGGAAGGTTGAGGACAGGCGAAAGATGCTGACGATATGGAATGGCAGGCGAAAAGCCAATAGCAACACCACCGTTGGCACGGCGTAAGACATGTGGATTGTCATGGTGGATAAGCTGGTACCCAGGAAGCCGACAATGGAGTTTGGAAGTAAGGCAGGTTTCATTCAGAATGAATGTATCGACATGTTCTTCTTGGAGTAAGGCTTGAAACAGTAGTTTATGCTGTTGCAAAGATCGAATATTCAGAAATAAAAATGTAAACCCCATAATGAAAAAGAACATGTATGGGATAATGAAGGAATTAAACTGCTGTTTCTTGAGTGCTGGAGTGAAAGTAAACATACGGCCCAGTGTATGTGGCATGTAGATTTGCATGGAAAACATATTTGGCAGCTAACTGTATATGATGTAAGATATGAGTTCGCAAGAACGGATGTATATTCTGTAGGGATAAGGTGATGAAAGAAAGCAATTGTGAAATGGTGACAGGTGCTTCCAATGAAGGTGGTGGTGCTGGTTGTGCTTGTTCCGGGAGACGTAATGGGACAACATTCTCTGGTTTGGACTGATCTGGTGATGGTTTAGATTGACATTTATAGCTATAGGTTGGATGTTTTTCTGGGTAGAGAGAGCACTGAGGGGGTTGCTGCATATTGGAACATGTACTACCATGAGCAAAATAAATGACGCGTCTCTTTATTTTGAAGTTTTTTGAAAATATCTCCGTTTTCTTTATATGTTCGAAATTTCGGAAGGTTTTCCCAGCAGGAAACGTTAATAACAAGCCCGTTTTAAATATTTGTGTTAGATATTAGCTTAAAATAAATAAATTAGAAGCAAAAAACATTAAATCGACCGAAATTACGAGAATTACCAACTCTGCTAAAGTGGGAAATTTTCAAGAACTCGAGGGAATTCTACAGTTCAACACGAAGCAACGACATCTATGTCATTGAGAGAAATGCGGATTAAATCTACAAACGAAACGTTCAACGAAACAGTTCTAATATGTCTTATTACATGCATTATCTGCAAACTTCAAATATATGAATCTATGCCAAGTATTAGCGTTTAGATAGAGCAAATAGTTGAAATTACCTATGGAAAAGGACGAATTGGTAGCACGATCGTAATGAAAAATCATCTTTACCGTATAACATGTTCAGTTTGCGTAAGCAAACAAATAGCTCAGTTAATTAATGCAACGAGTCTGTATGCCGAAGATAGCTGGTTCGAACCCCCACAGAGGTGCAACTGTCATTTCTTTTACTGTGGTTATTTTATTTATTTTTTATGTGGGAAAGAATCAAATTGTAACATATGTGTAAAACTCATGACAATACCAAAAAAGAAAAAATGTTGTCGCACTTGCATTACTGTCCCTAATTTTTGTTTGCAAACAGTTTCGTAATTATTTTCCCTGTGCTCACTGCTCACAATATGCTCGCTGGTGTATAACGAATGCTTTCCAGTAAACGTTAATTCTAATTTGGAGATTTTTATAAAGTTTCACAATGTTTATCATTAAATAATCTTCTATCTACTTGTTTGGACATTTTGATAACAGATTTCCCTATTAAATGTTTAATTTTCCCTAGATGTTTCATTACGGAAAAGTTTTACAATGTATTTGTTTTAAATTGAAATTGTTTTGAATTTACCCCATGAGGTAAGTAGCCCGAAGGAGGAGAACTGAAGTAGCTGATATTCTACGTAAAAGCAACCTATTGTAGAATGATGATGCTTCTTACCTTCAGCACATAATCTTTACATTAGAGAGTCAGAGAGAAAAAATCCTGCTTTTTCCTCTCCTATGACCACCCATCTTAAACCACCTCTACATACCATGGTTCGTCTTACACAATTTCGGTGCTCCAAAGACATTCATATAATAATAATAATAATAATAATAATAATAATAATAATAATAATAATAATAATAATAATAATAATAATAATAATAATCCTGAATATGCCATACAGTGGCGGCGATTGGACGTTAAAAGTGGGGGGGCAAGACATGATCTGAATATTTGTATATCACTGTTAGTTTCCCTGGTTGTTTCCAACACTTTATTTGACGAAAGGTTGTATAACTAATAGGATACTATCTTTTTCAGTTAAAATACCGTATATCGTATTTTTATATTTTATTAAATAAATTGACAAGAGCAACAGAAGTAGGCACTAGCCCTTTGTACTCTTAAACAACAAAGGTGTAAGAAGAGATTTGATTACTTGCTCATGAACATCTTAAAATTCTGGGGGTCGCGGTGGCTCAGTGGTAGATCGTTCACCTCTGGTGCATGGGGTTCCTGGTCCAAACCCTGCTCCCGCCAAGTGGATCTTGTGGCGGACAAACACCTTGTGCGTAGGTTTTCTCGGGTTCTCCCGTTTCCTCCCACTTTCTTAATTCCACCATTTCATTTACAGTATTTCTCATCTTCACCGTCTCCTTTAGCCTAGCCGGCATAAGCGTGGGACATATGTTTTCAGAATTTCTTAACAACTTTTTTGTTTAGTTGTTGATTTCACTCATTTGTATTATTGATCACTAAACAAAAAAATGTTCAACAATTCTGAAGCATAAGGGCGTCACTTCTTCGTTTCCTGACAAAATTGAATAATGGATTTATCAGGTTTTGCTTCTATACCAGTGAATTGAAAGTATGCTGGAATTATTGTGCTTCAATAGGTTAATTTTGGGGATGTTTTCCGTGGCAATTAAAACGCAATTCTTGTTGCTTTCTTAACTTCACGGGAAAACAACCAATATATACTCACGCAATGACAAATATTATATGGCACCATTTTTTCTATGAGACAGTAATACATACAAAAACTTTACATTTCCAAATGAAACTATATACATTAATGGGTTACTTCAAAAAAGTGGGGGGGGTGCAAATGCCCCCTTTGCCCCCCCCTAATGCCGCCCATGATACCATACTTACCTAATGTAGTAACCTTAGACATCTTACTTTAAAATGCTTTCTTTTGTAATAATTTGAGCAACCATGTGGAAGACGGCACGACGGTTTTTTGCCCCTCTCATTTCAGTTTCCTCCCAACAGACAAGGACAACGTTACTGAAAAACAGGGACAACGTTACGTAATTTCTGATAAGCAGGCAGATAAAATGAATAAGAAAATATATTTATATCACCCTCTCCCCGTTCATGATTGGAATATCACGTAGCATTTTTAATTCTACTGAAGATAACCCTGTGCGGTTAGGGGTAAGTAACTAAAGAGATACCTAATACATAGCTCCCCTTGATTGTAATATTACCGCTTCTTTATTTGTTCGAGGGAGCTCCTACACAACCAAGGGTGACAAAAAGAATAGGAAAAGTGTCTATTGATTCTAGTGGCTGATCCAGCGCGGATTCCTGAGTGGGGGGGAAGCGGTGAAGTGAAGGATTCTTTTGTTGATATGAAGCTGTCACAAATTACCACTTAACTAAACTAAACATAATGGTGTGGTTAACCGGAATCCAGTCAGTTCAAATTGATTTAAAAGTTTAATTTTTTTACTTCATATTAAAGTTTTGGTTTCAAATGAGAATTTCAGTCCGAGTGGTCAATGATCAAATCTTGGGGGGATTTTCGGTGTAGAGGCTATGACCCCCATATGGGAAAAGGCAAAAATATTAAAATTCTTAAAACTTTCGAAGTTTTCGTCTATTTTAAAGGAACTTTTGGCTTCATATTCAAGTGTTTGTTCCAAATGACAATTCCAGTCCGAGTAGACAATGATCAATTCTCGGGGGACTCTGCAATGTAGGAAAAATAATGACGTCTATATCGTGATCCTGTTGGTGACATCACGAGTCATGACGTGAATATAGCACAAAATAAACGCTAAATGCTGTCGGCTCTCGTAGCTGAGTGAGCTAGCGCAGCATGCTAGTAAGGAAGATTGGTTTTGGCGTGGGTTCAAATCCTTCCTAGGGACAATTATTCTTATTATTTTTTAAAAAAAGTTTATAACACTTCTTTCGTTAAAAAAAGATTTAAAATAATATTCAAAAAGTGATTTAACAATTATTTTTTTTAATTTTCGTTAAAATAAGTTTGCCCTTGTACTATACAGATCCATAGCGAAGTTAGTAATAAAAATAGTAGTAGTAAAAACGGGTTACAATGCAATTCAGCATTCATTTGTTTCCGTGCGATGTTGCCAAACGTAACTCGGTTACAATGCTTTCTGGCTAGGCCTTAGTGTGTTTCGAAAATATGCTTGTGTTCGGGATGAAGTTCCAAGGTTCAGCATTGACTATAAGTTTTTGCTATTAATATCCCTTCTAACAATATTGGCAGTGGACAAAAGTTGGACCGTGTTGAAGCTTTTTGCTCCTAATTTAGTTATTTTACTTTATTATTTAACGAATATATTGAAAATATATTTGTCAGCAAGCACGTATGCAGGACTTTATTTCGGGAGGGGTCCAAAGTTATCTGGGGGTCCGACTTCAATATTAGGATAAATTATAATATTTTTTTTTAAAAATAACCCCCAAAATTAGGTTAAATTTACAGAAAAGTTGGGATTTCAGAGGGGGTCTGGACCCCCTGAACTCACCCCTAAATGCGTCCTTGTTTTTCAGTAATGTTTCCTCATTTTGAAACCCTCAGAAACTTCGAATATATAAAGGAAAACGAGTTATTTTCGATAAAGTATCACTTCAAGGAGACGCGATATTTTTTATTGCACATGGTGGTACCCCAACTTAACAAGGGCAAGAATTCCTTTACTTTGGTTCTCTGCAATTGCGCTGTATCGAAAGGTTAGGTTTGTAATATATACTCCTAAGAACAAACGTGTTTGCCAGAGAACCATGGTACTGAACAGAGCTCCACAGAAATGCATGCTGAACTTTCGTTATAGCTACCCTTTAGTGTTTTTTGCCCTCAAGGTCAATCGAGTGATGATTCAGTTCAGTCCCTGTTCTTAAGCTGTGTTGGTATTACTTCGAATAGTTTTGACGTGTGTTTTCCAACCACCATATGAACAGACAATCAGGGCAAATCATAGCATACAATACATTTAAGCAAGTATATTTGTCGCGAAATTATTTCACACATTACCCAAAGACACTTAATATATGAATCCATACATTTATTTATATAGGTAAAGCAAAGAGTGGAAATTACCTATCGAAAGAATAAATCAACAGCACGATCATAATGAAAAGCATGCCTCGTAATATAACAGACTTCTTTCGCGTAAGAAATCGAAACTCAGTTGGTCAGAGCAACTAGTCTGTACGAATTAGGTTGTTAGTTGGAGCCTAATACGAGTAAGAGTTTTTTTTACTATTGTTTTTCTCTTTTTTATGTGAGGAAAAATCAAATTGTAACATCGCGATATCAAATGTATTTGGTTAGGTAACTTTGTCTTAGCTAAACTTTAAATATCAGTAACCGTCGAAATTATTTTACTAACCCATCAGTTACTGAACATTTCAAACACCAGTCGCATAACATGAAGGTTAACCTCACGTCCGCAGCCCTTAGTTATGCGTCCATACATTCATGGCCGGACCTTGGGCGGGGCAAGAGTCAGAGGGACGCCAAAACGAGCCTCAAAAAGTAAATTTTATAATGTGTTTCCTACTGACTTTTTTGGTTTATATTCTTGTAAAGTAGCGGCAATTCATAATATTTTTCCATTTCACCATGGAAGAAGAGTTTCATAGCACTAAGGGGACTGTATCGACAAATGGAGAGATGGCATGTAGAATAAAGAGTGGAGGGAGAGTAAGTATTGTTTGTTTCTTTGCTTGAGTTTAGCGTTCCACAGTTATGCCTTAATGGCCAAAGGAGATGTGGATACTGATTATAGTGAAATCCGAACCACGTTTATCGTTCAACAGTAACCCACCGGGAATTGGACCCGGGACCACAGAAGGCAGGCGTGCTAGCCACTAGACCAAGCTGGGGGGGGGGGCGTTGTTCGTATTGTTTATAGCAGGCCATATTTTTTGTGAAGTTTTCTTAGGTAATGAATGTCTTTTTGAAAAAATGGGTTTAAACTATTAAAAACACTAGGATAAAATGTAAAATATAGGCTAATACTAGGGGGGAGGGCGCCATAAAGTCACTTTGCCCAGGTGAAAATTTGGCCTGGTCCGTCCCTGCGTACTTTCTATATATTTTTTGACTTTGCAGCTTGTGCGGTCCCCACGCCACAGGGTTGTGGGGGCGCTATTTACGCCAATGCTTCGAACGTAGTTCAATAACTGTTTCAGAAATTCTACCATCAGCGTGGAAACGGGAATATATATTTTTCTAATAGTCCCATAGAACTTTCACCCAGAACACCAGATGCAATATTTCAGAATGGGCTCTGGCTAAGTATAAGGAGGATCTGATATTTCTTAAGTAAGTTCCTTTCAGAAAGTTTGATATTTCTTTAACGAAGTTGTAAATAAACATATTCATCGTTATTAGCCCGACAACAAACCATCCTGGACAAATCCCTCTAGAGCAACGATCAGCCAAAGTTTATTCTGGCTAATTTTATAAGCGACTCAAGGGTGAAACACTTGTTAACGAAAGCAATGCTGTGCATACACTGCCATGCTTCTGACAAAATATAAAGTGTTTTATAATCTTTAGACACTTTTCCTATTCTTTTTGTCACCCTTGGTTGTGTAGGGAGCCTTCGAACAAATAAAGAAGCTGTAATATTTATTTATTTATTTATTGAACAATTTCCCAGATACAGCATAACTTTGCCATTTTACACAGGGACATGCTAACAAAAGAAAGAAAAAAAACAAGACAACAATAACAACAACATAGAAAAAAAAGTGTAAAAGTAAAACTATTCCGTCAAAGCTCGTTTAATTGCTCTTTCAAACACTGGGTAGCTCGAAAAAATGTCCACATCAGTTGTTACTTGATTATAACTGTTTGGTATTCTATAAAAAAGAGACCTCTGTGTAACAGCCAACCTAGGACGGGCAAGATGGAATAGGTGGGTATTCCGAGTGATGCGGGAAGGGACACGTAAGGATAGTTCCTGAAGTAATATTTCCGATCTTAAGGTTCCATTAACTATTTTATGTAGATATTTCAGGTCAGAGATAATTCTGCGTACTTCAGGAGTCTGAATATTAAGATGTCGCAAGAGCTCCTTCTTAGATAATATTCGAAGTGCAGGAACACGAAATCGGACTATAGCAATGAAGAAATTGAGAACACAATCAAGTCTGGAGAGATGTGTAGGTGCTGCCATGGCCCATATGGGAGAGCAGTATTCGATCTTGGGCGCTATTAAAGTCTTATAAAAAGTTGCTAATGAAGAAACAGTGAGTAGTTCGGTGAATCGATAAAGAAGTCCCAACATGCGCATTGAATTCTTTAGTATTGAGGAGATGTGGTCAGAGAAGGTGAGTTTTGAATCAAAGATGACACCAAGATCGTTATGACTAGCAGAATGTGTGATAGGGGAATCGTTGATATGGTATGTGGAGGGAATAGGAGACTTTTTCAAAGTAATAGTAATACTGTTACATTTCTTACTGTTGAGTTTCAAGTGCCACATTTCACACCAGCCTGTAAGGTAATTTATGTCTTCCTGTAGAGCAATTGTGTCATGGAGACACGATATTTCTCTGTATAACTTACAATCGTCAGCAAAAAGCAGAAGACCACTAGGTTGAGCTGATAAGTGCGTGTAGAGATCATCCATATACAGGACAAACAGTAGAGGCCCAAGTACACTCCCCTGAGGCACCCCTGAGATCACGGGTTGGGGGTTAGAAGTCGCCCCTGAAAGAACAACTCTCTGTTTACGGTCCTTCAAGTAGCTTGTGATTAGAGAGAGAAATTTGCCATGTACATTAAATCTATTGGAGAGTTTATGAAGAAGATGAATGTGACTGACAGAATCAAAGGCTTTCGAGAGATCAAAGTAGATAACATCTAATTGAGTATTGTTATTCATACATTTGACTGCACAGGAAAGAAGAGTACTTAAGTTTGAGAGACTTGAGCTTTTCGGTAGAAAGCCGTGCTGAGAACTATGGATGTAAGGTGAGGTGAATTTAAGTAGCCTGTCTTTAATTATTTTTTCGCAGATAATTGATATTACAGAAAGAAGAGATATTGGCCTATAGGAGGATACATGATCTTTAAGTCCTGATTTATATATTGGGGCCACGTGAGCCAGTTTCCAACTGGTGGGATAATACCCTTCCTTGAAGCATCTATTGAATAAGATAGATAGAGGAACCGCAATAACTGAAGCAGTTTTGTTGAGAAAGAGAGGACTAATTTTATCAGGTCCAAGTGATCTATGTGGAGATAACGATAGCAAGAGAGCCAGAACTTCGCCCGGGGTGGTAGAGAGAATGGATAAGGTGTCCGAACAGATGGGGTGGAGAGGGGGGAGATGGGTTGTAGAGGAAAGGGAAGTAAATGTTTTGCAGAAGTAGTTATTGAAGAGGTCTGGTCTTTGATCATCACTCGCTTCAGTATTTTCATCTTGAATTGTTGCCGGTATGCCCGGAGATTTTGTTCTAGATTTAATTACAGACCAAAAGACTTTAGGGTTACTAACAGTAAAATCACCAATTGAGTCCATGTATTCAAAATATTTACGTCGCTGTACCTTCTTGGCAAGACTTCTAATTCTAGCAAAGTTTTTATATGTGTAGTCACTCGGATGTGATTTCCATAGAGTCCAGGCAAGCTTTTTGTTCTTAAGAAGGTCACGAAGTTCATTGTCGTACCAGACCGGAAACCTGTTCGATTTTGATGCTTTCACCGGCACAAAATCCTTTATGGCTGAGTGGACAACGGATGTAAATAAGTCCACAGCGTCGTCAACAGTTCCTACCTCTAACAAACACCAAGGAAACAGTTCAATAGCCCGGCAGATGTCACCCCAGGGGGCTTTCTTCCATAGAAGTTGTGACCTACTTTTGAGGGGCTGGTTTGTAGTAGTGGAGGGGATGAAATCGAAAGAAACATCCAAGGAATCGTGATCCGAGGGAAAAAGATTTCTGCATGGGACAACACAACGAGGTTCTAAGTTAGAAAGAATGTAGTCAAGATTGCTATTATTGCGGGTATTATGCATATTATGTTGACCTAGACCAAGTCCATGAATAAAATTGTCCATGAAATAACTGTCGTTTCCATCTTTAGCGACTCCATGCTTGCTGTCCTGCCACGTGATGGAAAGGTTGAAATCACCCAATAGGATGACGTCACCGTGTGACAACGCATGTAACAGTGAGTCATGGCAAGCTTCTAAGATGTGCTGGGGGGTGTTCTTGTGCGGCCTATAGAAGCATCCAATAAACACAGAACGACGCTTTGGAATAAATACTTCCACCCATATAAGTTCACAATCCCGTTCGAGATCCAGTCTTCTCTTGCTCTTCCACTTATTATTTACACAAATCATCACTCCACCTCCACGAGTTATGCGGTCTTTACGGTAAATGGTGAAATTATTAGAAAAGCTAATTTCACTGTCGTTCACTGATTCATTCAGCCACGATTCGGTCACTGCGAAACAATCCAGTTCCCTTATCTCACCTAGGTTCAATGAGCACTCAACTAATTTGTTTTTAATGCTACGAACATTTTGATAATATATATTGAAAGCATTAGTGTAATATGGACAGGGAGGGCCAGGGTTTACGTGAATATCACCACAAAGGAGGAGAAAACAAACGAGAATGAGGCACTGTTTTTTTGCTTTTGACTCATACCTTGTCACAAAATCACTGGCAGTTCCTCCGTCACTGTTAGCAGTACCAGAGAGAGCACATGGCGGTCCTCTTGGTATGAAGGCAGCAGCAATAAAATGAAATGATCTTCCACTACACTTCAGTCCATGTTTCATTGGCAATGCTTCATTTGGGACAGTCACAGCACCGTTACTACATGAAGACAGTAGAGCACGCACATAAACACTACACACAACCACGAGAAAAAGATAAACAATAAGAGCACCACTTTGCATCGACTTCGAGCTGCGCTATAAATATGTTACGTATTTCTTTTGTTAACTAATCATAACCGCCTAGAGTCATCTTCGGTAGAATAAAAAAATGCTACGTGATATTCCACTCACGGAGGAAAGGGTGCTCTAAATATATTTCTTATTCATTTTGTCTGCCCTGCTTGTCAGAAATTAAATACTTTCTTTTGGGAGGGTGCTGAAAATAGAGGAGCAAAATAACACGTCGTGCTCCTCCTACAGTTTAAATTTTGTTACGTGATTGCTAAAATTATTACTAAAGAAAGCACTTTAAACTAAGATGTCTAAGGTTACTACATTATGTAAGGGTGGCATATTCAGGAATAATAATAATAATAATAATAATAATAATTATTATTATTATTATTATTATTATTATTATTATTATTATTATTATTATTATTATTATTATTATTATTATTATTATTATTATTATTATTATTATTATATGAATATCTTTGGAGAGACGAAATTATGTGACACGAATCATTACATGTAGAGCTTTAAGATGAGTGGTCAAAGGGGAGGGAAAAAAAAGGATTTTTCTCTCTGACTCTCTAATGTAAAGATTATGTGCTGAAGGTAAGAAGCGTTATCAATCTAAAATTGGTTGCTTTTACGTAAGATATCAGCTACTTCAGTTCTCCTCCTCCGGGCTACTTACCTCGTGGGGTAAATTCAAAACAATTTCAATTCAAGACAAATACACTGTAAAACTTTTCCGTAATGAAACATCTACTGAAAATTAAACATTTAATAGGGAAATCTGGTATCAAAGTGTCCAAAAAAGTAGATAGAAGACTATTTAATGATAAACATTGTGAAATTTTATAAAAATCTCCAAATTAGAATTAGCTTTTACTGGGAAACATTCAGTATGCACCAGCGAGCATATTGTGAGCAGTGAGCACAGGGAAAATAATTACATAACTGTTTACAAACAAAATTAGGGACACTAATGCAAGTGCGACAACATTTTTTTCTTTTTCTTTTTTTTTTTTTTGGTATCGTCATGAGTTTTACACATATGTTACAATTTGATTCTTTTCCACATAAAAAATAAATAAAATAACCACAGTAATAAAAATGACAGTTGCACCTCTGTGGGGGTTCGAACGAGCTACCTTTGGCATACAGACTCGTTGCTTTAACTAACTGAGCTATTTGTTTTCTTACGCAAATTGAACATGTTATACGGTAAATATGATTTTTCATTACGATCGTGCTACCAATTCGTCCTTTTCCATAGGCAATTTCCACTATATGCTCTATCTATACGTTAATACTTAGTATAGATTCATATATTTGGAGTTTGCAGATAATGCACGTAATAAGACATATTAGAAATGTTTCGTTAAAAGTTTCGTTTGTAGAATTAATCCACATTTCTCTCAATGACGTAGATGTCGCTGCTTCGTGTTGAACTGCAGAATTCCCTCGCGTTCTTGAAAATTTCCCACTTTAGCAGAGTTGGTAATTCCCGTAATTTCAGTCGATTTAATGTTTTTCGCTTCTAATTTATTTATTTTAAGCTAATATCTAACACAAATATTTAAAACGGGCTTGTTATTAACGTTTCCTGCTGGGGAAACTTTCCGAAATTTCGAACATATAAAGAAAACGGAGATATTTTCAAAAAACTTCAAAATAAAGAGACGCGTCATTTATTTTGCTCATGGTAGTACGTGTCAGATGCGGACCTGCACAGTAGCCGCACTTTGGTTGGTTATGGCACTGATTGGTAGGATGTTGACCATAAGTTTGGCAACACTCACATCTAATAGGCAAGGGTTTAGATGTGTGAGACGGCTCTACACGGTGTCGTTTCTTGTAAATATATGCTCCTAGATCCAATAGATCATTGATGGTCTGCTGAGAATAGGTGAGAACCCGCACCATGTATGTCGGGCCTTGGTTATTGCGAATTCTCAGGCATTTAAGAATAGTATGTCCTTCTTGAGTGAGCTCCTCCTGAACTTCTGTGTCAGTATATGTAGGATCTACTCCGCGAATGACCACAGAGAGTAGGTGATCTACGAGGTGGGGGTGGTTGCTTTAGACGTGAAGTAGAGAGAGTCTTGAGAGTTGCCTTTGTGCCGAAGATTTCGTAGCTGTAGGAATTCAACAGTTTTGCGAGAGAACTTTCAATGTTTCCATTCATAAGTTTATAAAGAAACATTTGTTCATGTAATCTGCGCCTTTTATGTAACGGGATAAACTGAAATTCCTGTAATATTTCATTATAAGAAGTTCCTATTCTATACGATGACGAATTATATTTCTTATAAAAAAAGGAAACGTAAAAATTTTTTTCTGAATATTTTCTATTTGTCTCTGATACGAAGTATAATTCGGTGACCAAATTATTGACCCATACTCCAGTTTAGTTTTAACAAGATTATAATACAATAGTTTAATAGCCTCCAAATTTGTAAAGTTTCATGTGTTGATGTTATCTTGCCATTGAACTTACTTTATCATAGTCACAGCCAGATTTACGTCTCTCTGGCTATAAAATGTTTATATCCTCAGGACCGAGATGTTTATACAAATAGAAAAGAACCATCAACAATACAGGCAATCAGGAGCGTCATTTCAGACTTCGCTTGAGGCGGGAAAGAGCACCACCGTAGTGGACAACCGATTAAACTATATGTATTCCTCAAACTCTTGGCGGTGGGGGGCAATTGCCCCCTCCTGTTCCCCAAATGACGCCCCTGCTAGCAATATGAACAACGGATAATACAGTAGTAGAGATGCGCACGAGACGAGTCGAGACAGAATTTTCGTGACAAAATTCAAGTCGAGACACAGCTCTTGCAATAGAGAAATATACATTTTTCGAGTCGAGACATCGCTTTTACAAAGCACATTTTCCAGACGAGACAGCCTCAAATCTTGTCTCGTGCGCATCCCTATACAGTAGAACAATACAGATCCAGCTTCGCATCTTTTACTTGAAAATATAATATATTAATGATCTGTCTATCATCAAAATTATATAATGGATTCATGCAAATTATTGTATGTACAAGGAAAGATGAATAAGTGTTGCACAGATGGTTATGATATTGTTATTACTTGCAATATGATAATGGAATTTTAGGTGAGCATACTTTGATCTTTTGACTATAAGACCATACCACTCAGTGTAGCCTCTATTTTCTGTGATGCATGTCACCGAAAGTTATTTCCATGCCTTGAATGCACTTTGGTAAAATTCAGGTGCTGATTTTACATAATTGTTTCACATAAGAAATAAGTGAATTGTCACTGTTGAATGTTCTACGTCGTAGGTGGATCTTTAGACGACCGAACAGGAAGAAATACAGAGGAGTTAAATTCGAACTATTGGGAAGCTGAGACACGACTTCTCATCCCATTTTCATGATTTTCTGCTGTCCCATCATCATCTTGTATGTGAGGCTTGGCATTGTCATGATGCAGTTTGATAATCATACTGATCCCTTGGTCTGTAGAGCACTTCTCACCATATCCATTGACTAACAATAATGCATCTTGTTGATTGTGAATCTGTTCTAAGAAGTCTATGAAAATAACTCCGCACTGATCCTGAAATTTTTTGGCCCAATCTGGAAAGTCTAGGTTTTTTTAACCGTTTCAAGCAGCTTTGAATACTAGCATGATCCAATGTGTGATATTCATATACCGGAAGCTACTTCCTATGAATTGGTTGTGGTTGATTCTCCACTGGTTTTGAACACTAATTCTGTTAACGATCGTTGTCGAGTCCTGATGTCTACTTCAGTGTTCATTGTGGTTTACCTGAAAACAATGGGAAACAATATTATCGTCATTTGAAGCCAAAGGATGAAAATATGTTTACTAAAATTTCATCATCATATTGGAACTAGTAAAAATGTTATATTCATCTGTGCAAAATTTATTGAACGCCCTTGTACATAGGTTGTTCGGCCTACGTTTGGCCGATTTCGTTCCTTCCCTCTCCCGGGCAGAATGGACTCACCCGACCTGGCTCGTGGCGTCCTGCAGTGTTGTGCAGTGGCTTCCTGGGAACGGAGTTGTTTTTCCGCGCGGACGACAATAACGCACAAAACAGGATCATTGTTGTGAGTGTTGTGTTAAATTTGTTTCCAAGTGTGTGGGTTTCCGCTCTGTGACCAAAATGGCGCCCAGACTAAGACGGTTTTGGGAAGGCTATGTTGCGGCTCTTTATGACGCTCACTTTAGTGGTTCTGTCATTAGCAAACAGTGCAAGAAGAATGGTTGCAACATCAGTTTAAGTGGAATAAAAAAATGTTATTAAAAACTACAAGGACAACGAAGCTCCATCAATTGGATCACCAACAAAGTTGCCTAGGAAGCGGGAATGCACCAAGGCCACCTCCACCATGCAGAAGAAACTTCGCAAAATGGCAATGCAAGAAAATCCGCAAACACAAAGGTGTATGGCTAATCGACTTGACGTGTCTTTGGGGACTGTGAGTCGGACGTTACACCATCAACTCAAGCTGAAAAAAGTTATGAAAGCTCGCGGCCATCTTCTCACGGATGCCCACCAAAAGGAACGCAAGTGTAATGCCCGGAAGCTGTACGAACGGCATGTGATAAAACAAAGGTGGATGTACGTCGTAACGCTCGATGAAGCATGGATTTACCTTTCCGACTGCGGCAAACCGAGGGCCATCATGTAGCGAGAGAAAGTCGCCAAGAACTTCAGAAGGTGGGTCCGTGTCTGTAAAGAATCCTTCCCAAAAGGGTTCATGGTCGTTACTGGCTACTGTTACCGAGGTAAACTGAAGATTCGTAAGGTGGCGAAGAACTGCAAAATAAATTCGCAGTATTTTCAGGAGCAGATCATGCGGCCGATCTACGAACATGAGATTCCAACAATGTACGGAAACGCCAATCTGGTGCGCATTCACATGGACAAGGCCTCATTACATACCTCACGATCGTCCCTCGCATTCTACAGGGAGATGGAGGAGGCAAGTGATATACTGTGATACCTTTCAATGAGGTACCCGTTAAATCTCCAGTTGCAAGTCCTATGGACTATTGTGGATTTGGATTGCTGAAGCGGGCTTTGGGAAAACGGCGTGTGACAACTGTGGAAGGACTTTGGAAAGCTGTGCAAAGGGAATGGGACAGGATTCCCCTCCCAGTTCTTCAGAAAAACCTATTACAGTGGAAATTACGCTGTCGGGCTATTGTTAGGAACCAAAGGAAACACATCGACTACTTACGACCTGGCGCCATGGATTCTTCTAAATTTTTAGGTAAGTCGAAATTGGCCAAATGTAGACTGAACAACCTCTGTATTAGCTATATGCAAATATATATATTATTCGAAAGATAAATAATTATTTGGGATATTTGTTCGAACAATTACTAGAATAATTATTTTATTCGAATAATGCATTATTCTAACTTTAATATCATTAGTCTGTACTATATACACTGACCAAGTTTCAGACATCTTGAGTTAATCCTTTGGACAAGACAGAGCGATACTTAATTATTGTTGTTTTCAATGTTTTGATACTTTTGTTTTGTATTCCTGTTTGTTTATACTAAACAAGATATATCATTGTAGATCCGCTCATCAGCGCACACTTCTCACGATTGGCATTTCAGGGTGGGATTCTCGAGTATGAGACTTCACATTTACGGTTTGAATCCGGAAATAAATCGGAAATCGATAGGTATAAAAGCCGCTCGACCTGCCCCTGCAGTGATTGTGCTTCAAGATTATGGACGCGCTATCATCCTCGCCTCGGTGACACAGGTACAAACCCAGTATGTGGACTTAATCGAATTCGGGTTCGATGTAGTTGGGTACTTGGAATTTCGATATAGAGTTATCTTGCTTGAACGTCATCGGTTTGGATGTTGAACTTAGTTCCTAGTGCGAGCAGTGAAAACTTAAAATTTCTGCCAGCCATTTGCAACGTAACTAATTAAATTTCCCTCTTTTTAGCGAAAGGACGGCTTCTAGTGACTATTGGTATAGGTTCATAGGAATCTCATGAGTTACCCTTCTTGAACAAAGCCACGTCTATTCTCTATTAAGGGCAATAGACTTTCAACGTTAAGTAGTTTTCTTCATTTTACTAAAAATTCGTCGAACTGTTGCATTTTCTCACACTTTATTATTCTTATATGCCGTTATGATTGTCTGCTAGTTTTTACAACTTTGGGTAGATTTATTCTGGTTTGGCTTAGTTGGTATTTATAGGACATTCCAATGTCCTTTTCAAAGAGTTGCTTCTATTGAACTAAATTTTAAGAAATTATAGAAACTTTATCCTCACTTCGCACTGACTCATTCAATATCCAGTTGAAATATGTCGATTCTTCTAATTATGTTGGAACCTAGGTGACGCAAATAGACTGCAGAAATTATATCCCTAATCAGTCCATTGTCTTTGTTGGGAAATGCAAATACTACAGCATACAGTATGTGTATAATGATAAAAATGTTGGGATCTAGAGACCGCAAATGGACTGCAGAATTTAAGTCCCTAATAAGTCCAAAGTATATGATTAGAATCAAACTATTTATGATGTATTTAAGTAAAATAATCTCTGGTTTCAAATCTCTATGGACAATCTCATTCGAATGGATATATTTTCCCTTCAACGCTAACTGTGATTAAATATACTGTTAGTATGTTTTTAGTCTAAAAGGTTTGTGGGAAGTTCAAACGGTTTGTTCCTTTTTGACTTGCAGCGTGCCGACATGAAACCTTCCTGATTTCAAATATTAATTGCATGGAAACTATTAGTGCCAGAGAATAATTAGTCCAGGAAATCTAGAGCAATTTTACCCTCAACCTGGGCAAAATTGCAACCTTTAGTTTTACACCTGTATTTTGTTTAGGTACCTTACCTGATAAAAATATCCAAAATCCGACAAAATCGGACCACGGGAACACCCCCAAAAATGGTTTCAAAATGGCGGACCATGTTTTTTTGAAAAATTCGTAGGCCTTTACGTTGGAGGCTCTAGTAGCCCTCTTAATTAACACAGAGACGTGAATGATAGCTCGTTGAAACGCTCGTAGACCACACATTGCAACGAAGTGACTTTTGTACCCATCATGCCCAACCCGTAGAAGAAGAAGAAGAAGAAAGTCTATTTTTGTTTTTTAATTAATATTTCTTGGACCCTGGCAACACTGTACGTCCTCATACTCCGGCAGAAAAATTCCTACGCATAGACCAGTCATTGGTAACAATAATATTTAAAAAATTGAGGACGTAGGTTCAACAGTAAGGGAGATAAAAATTCGGAACCGCGGACAAAGGAGGGTCACTGTATATTTTTTACTGTGGTCTAACTTCTGTTTCTTATATCTAGCATCCTCCCTAATTGCCACAGAGACATGAAGCATACCGCGTTGGAAAGCTTATGGAACCCCCTTGCCAACGACGTATCGTTTGTGCCCCCTGTGCCCAACCTTAGAAAAAGAAGAGGAAGAAACTTTGAAAAAATTGGGAAAATCTACACTTTTACCTTTCTTGGGCTCTGGCAACCCTGATAATCGTTGGGTATAGGGGGCACTAGGGATGCGCATGAGACGTGTCGAGACAGGATTTTCCTGGCAAAATTTGAGTCGAGACACGGCTCTTTCAATAGAGAAATATACATTTTTCGAGTCGAGACATCATTTTTACAGCACATTTTCGGGACGAGACAGCTACAAATCTTGTCTCGTGCGCATCCCTAGGGGGCACAAACGATACGTCGTTGGAAATGGGGTTCCATAAGCTTTTCTACATATCATAGTCTTGCATGAACCTAGGCATTGAAGAACCATGGCTAATTCCCTTACACGTTTGTGTATCATCTGCAGAAGGCTAGATCCTGATGATAACCTCATCACACTTCAAGAAAAGGGAGCTGAAGGAGTGAACAATGACAGTAAGGCTCGCGGTAGTAACATTCTCGCCGCTACAAGTATGGTGGTTCATGTCTCTTGTCGCAAATGTTACATTGATAAAAAAGATTGCGATTGCCCTAAAAAGAAAAACGTCATCACCGATTCAAAAACGAGTTGGTCGCTCGTCGGATGGATCCTTCAACAGCAACAGCGACTGCCTGTTTTGCGGAACGCCTGTCTTATTTGATGACCGTTATGTGTTGAAATCAGAAAATGTGCGAGTGAAAACACAAGCATTGTCACACAGCATTTTAAAGTGTTGCAATGAACGAAACGATACCGGGTCACAAACTGTCCGAGGTCGAATTGAGTACTTCTTATCTGATCTTCATGCAGGAGATTGTGTCTATCACAGATCATGTAGTATCAACTTTCGAACAGGTAAATCAATTCCTCAACAATACTAACTGACAATCAATCAGCGTCAAAAAAATTCCGGGCTGGCCGACCTACAAATGTTGAGAGAATCCGAGCATTTCAGCGCATTTGTAGTTATTTGGAAGAGCACGATGATGAGCAACTAACTGTGGGATCACTTGTTACAAAAATGGGCACATTTCTTGTAGGGACTGATGACATTGCATATGACAGACTGCACATGAAGCTTCAACTAATGGAGTACTTCCGTGAAAAAATTATAATTTCTAGTGACAGTGGAAAAAAACGACTTCATTACACTTCGAGAAACTGCCATTAACATTCTACGGGCATATCGTGATTTACCACGAGAGTATAATGAAGAAAAGGAAAAAAATAGAATAATAGAAATTGTAGCTCGACTGATCAAAAGCGACATAAAATCCAATCTACAACTGGAAGTGATACATATCCTTCACCCAGCGACTTGACCATTCAGGAATTCCTTCAGTACATTGCACCTAGCCTTAAACTATTCTATGCCATATTTTTTGCCGGAAAGGACAATGAAACCAAAACAGCATCGATTGGCCAGTGTTTGATGCAAGCAGCCAGACCAAGAGATATGTTAGCTCCTCTGCAGTTAGGTGTTGCTGTGCAGCTGCACCACCACTATCGATCGAAACGCCTGATTGACATGCTGCATCACCTGGGATTTTGCTCTTCATACACGGAAGTGCAGCGGTTTGAACGCTGTGCTGCAAGTACATTTAGTAATCGTTTGATCGAAATGCCACCAGACCAGACTCCACTTTGCAGCGGATAATGTAGACCATAATCTACAAACGCTGAGTGGTTTAGGCACATTCCATAGTATGAAATGTGGGCGGCCATTACTCCACTGATGATGCTGATGTGAAGTCCCTTGCCTGTGTTCCCATTCACGCATACACTGAAGCCAGGGCTATTCTTGAAAAGATCAACTGTGAACTGGTAACAGCACAATCACCGAACGAAAGCTCCCTGGATATTTTGTGGAAACTTTCCTGGCACTTTCCGTCACGCACGCCTAACTGGTCAGGAATGATGCAGGCCATTCACGGAGATCCATCTCTTCATCATTCAGGGAAATCCACTGTTCTCTGCTTACCGATTATTGACCTCCATCCATCTGATATGTCATGCATCTATTCCACTTCAGTGTACCTGAATGATCTTGCGAGAAAATATAAAGCCACACCAATCATCACCTTAGACAAACCACTGTTTTGGAAAGATTCACATATCCTGCATGACAGATCACATAACACTAGTATTAAAAACACGATTCTCCTGTTGGGCTCATTTCATACTCTGATGAACCTTCTAGGAGAAATTGGTTCCCTGATGGATGATTCAGGCTTACGTGAAATCTTGCATGAGCTTTATGGAGAAAATTCGGTTGTATATATGTTAAGTGGCAAGTCCGTAGCAAGAGCCTTCCGTGCGCACATGATGGTTGACCTCGCATTAAGTGCATTGCTTGTGGAAAATGTTTTTCTGCAGACCGATAACGGAACACACAGAACTATCAACGATGCTTACTATCTCTACCAGAGTCTGATGTCGGGTGAGATTACTGTAACTGGAGCTAGTTATTCACTTCTTCTTCAAGGAGGCCGAGAAAAAATAGAAGCACGAAAGTCATAACTTATTAACACATCAAAAACAAGTCAGTTGTGGCTTGCATACCAGCGCATGTTGACTACAGCAAGGAAACTTGTGGCAGCAGACCGAACAGGAAGCTGGGAGGATCACCTTGATGCTATAGCAGAGTGCATTCCCATATTTGCTGCAGCAGGACACTTCAATTATTTGAAGTCGACGGGCTTGTACCTGCAAACAATGTTAACGCCGCCATCGGTTAATCCAACAGTTCACGAAAGTTTTGAAAATGGGTTCGGAGTTATTAGAAGAAGCAACTGATATTGTTCTGGGTTGTCCTCTGATCTAGTCATAGACCAGGTTCTGATGAGATCGCTAACATCCACTGGAGGTCTAACCCATGGGAGTGGAATGTCGAAGATGCAACGATCTTTGTGAGTGCTCTCAATGCCAGCATGCTCCGAGTACAATCTGGCGATGCAAACTCTTACTCATACAGCATATGTCACTAGCGAACAACATAAAGAAGCCGAAACGTCAAGAATGTCATGTGATATCAGTGACACACGTCGCATTCTTGCAGGACTGCAGCCCATTTCACCATTTGACGCAGACAAATCGTTGAGAAACATTGCCACTGGTGTCACAGCGGATTCCTCGGTCAACTTCCATAATTTATTTTCAGTTGGAGAAGAGTTTGCGAAGAAACTATTTGGCAAAGACCTGTTCACTGTGAAGTGGAAACGTGCAGAGAAAGTCAAAACTCTAGCATCCCCGAGTAGTGTTAAAATCAGCAGCGATATCTCCGTCAATTCGAATATTTTGTTTCAAAGACTGTTAGTTGTCGCTAATGCAGGCAACACATCTTTAGAGGAGACCTTAGCGCATGAATTATGTGCCTACCCACCAGATTTATTTGGGTCACCCAGCATGATGCGTAAGGCAGACAAAGCCCCACTGGCCCATGCGATACTACAGTTCAGCAAACAGCAGACCGCACAGTTTGAGGAAACGGAGCCAGACAATATTCTGTATGTCTTAGACGGAGAATCTCTGTTACATAGACTACCATGGTGTAAAGGCAGTTCGTACGACAATATCGCTGCATCATTTGCTGAGTATGCGGTTCGTAAATATGGCACATCAAACATCGTGTTTGATGGGTATGGAATTCGCTCACCATTGTTCATTGCAAAAGTGCTACCGTGTGTGCAAGAACGTATTTGTACTTGCAGAAAACATGCCCTTCCATGTACTATTGCTTGTGGTGTGTGCCAAGAAACTGAATGTTTTAACTCTTTAAATGAATATGGTGAGGACAGTGTTAGCGTAGGCGATGACGATGTAAATGTGTAATTTGCCTCCCAAAATGTTTCGTCTTCCCATTCTTTTGCTTTAGAATATTTTTGCTTTATATATAGGTGTTATGTTTCTATAAAACGAATTGTCTTGTACACTGTATTATGGTATGACATTCTATTTGCTATTGCTTCTGGTATATGCCAAGAAACTGAATGTTTTAACTGTTTAAATGAATATAGTGAGGACAGTGTTAGCGTAGGCAATGACGATGTAGATGTGTAATTTGGTGTACGGACAAAAACTCGCGGCCGAAACATCGCCGCCCAAAATCTCGCCGGCCAAAATCTCGCCGGGCCAAAACCTCGCGTGGCCAAAACCTCGCCGCCCAAAACCTCGCGTGGCCAAAACCTCGCCGCCCAAAACCTCGCGGGACAAAATCTCGCCGGGCCAAAACCTCGCCGCGAATGAAACTTTTCTTTAAAATTTATCTAATGTGTTTTCTAATATGCAATTCCACATTACAAATAATAATAATAATAATAATAATAATAATAATAATAATAATAATAATAATACTACTACTACTACTACTAATAATAATAATAATAATAATAATAATAATAATAATAATAATAATAATAATAATAATAATAATAAGATACAAAACATCATGTGCGTGGGCTTTCTCGGGTTATTCCCGTTTCCTCCCACTTTCTTTATTCGATCATTTCCTTCATCCTAGTCATCTACGTCTCCTTTAACCTATAGGACATAATCAAGGGACGTCGTAAAACCTCATATATTGTTTCATATTTTCATAAATATTATTAGATTTTTGTTAAAATTTTAAGTTTTTGGATGTTCCAAAGTTCACGAAACTAACCTCGTTAGTTGTTCATTACTTTCCTTATGCAGACTTTCTTTCCCTATAACCAGTTTAAAAACATCCTGTCGCCCTACCTTCACATTGAAATCCTCTAATACAGAAATAGAATTTTCATATCGGGACTTGGTCAAATACCCGTGATACTTCTTCTGAAACAGCGTCTTTTATACCGTCATCCTTATCATCTGTTGGAACATTTACATTTTGGTCAGGCGAGATTTTGGGTATGGCGATATTTTGGGGCGCGAGGTTTTGGCCCGTCGAGATTTTGGCCCGCGAGGTTTTGGCCAGGCGAGGTTTTGGCCCCGCGAGATTTTGGCCCGCGACGTTTTGGGCGGCGAGGTTTTGGCCAGGCGGGGTTTTGGCCCGGCGAGATTTTGTCCCGCGAGGTTTTGGGCGGCGAGGTTTTGGCCAGGCGAGGTTTCGGCCTGGCGAGATTTTGGGCCGCGAGGTTTTGGGAGGCGAGGTTTTGGCCAGGCGAGATTTTGGTCCGCGAGGTTGTCGCCGCGAGGTTCTGGCCGCGAGGTTTTGTACCCAAACCGTGTAATTTGCCTCCCCAAGTCTTTCGTTTTATTCCCATTCTTTTGCTTAAGAATATTTTTGTTTTATGTATAGTACTTATATTAAGGCGACCTTTGATTTAAAGAAAGAAACAAGATTTTTTTAATGCATAGAACGATTATCAGGGTTGCCAGAGCCCAAGAAAGGTAAAAGTGTAGATTTTCCCAATTTTTCAAGGTTTCTTCTTCTTCTTTTTCTACAGGTTGGGCACAGGGGGCACCAACTATACGTCGTTGGCAAGGGGGTTCTATAAGCTTTCCAACGCGGTATGCTTCATGTCTCTGTGGCAATTAGGGAGGATGCTAGATATAAGAAACAGAAGTTAGACCACAGTAAAAAATATACAGTGACCCTCCTTTGTCCGCGGTTCCGATTTTTTATCTCCCTTACTGTTGAACCTACGTCCTTAATATTTTTAATATTATTGTTAGCAATGTCTGGTCTACGCGTAGGAATTTTTCTGCCGGAGTATGAGGACGTACAGTGTTGCCAGGGTCCAAGAAATATTAATTAAAAAACAAAAATAGACTTTCTTCTTCTTCTTCTTCTACGGGTTGGGCATGATGGGTACAAAAGTCACTTCGTTGCAATGTGTGGTCTATGAGCGTTCCAACGAGGTATAATTCATGTCTCTGTGTCAATTAAGAGGGCTACTAGAGCCTCCAACGTAAAGGTCTACGATTTTTTCGAAAAACTATGGTCCGCCATTTTGAGAACCGTTTTTGGGGGTGTTCCCGTGGTCCGATTTTGTCGGATTTTGGATATTTTCATCAGGTGAGATACCTAAACAAAATACAGGTGTAAAACTAAAGGTTGCTATTTTGCCCAGGTCAAACCGTAGTTTGACTCGACTAAATAGTTTGCGGCATCTTGAAGAGTAACTCAAACTGTTTTTTGTTGTTGATTGTTAATTGTTGTTATTTGTTGTAGGTGTTCATGAACAAAGATGAACATCAACATAAGAGAGAGCGCAGAGTGTGGTGTGGTTGGCTGAGACTAAATCACCAATTACCGCGCAAAGGAACTTCAAACGAAAGTACCAACGGGACTCACCAGACGTCAAGACCATTAAAACATAGCTTTAGACATTTTTAGCCACGGGGGAAGTGTCAACCGGCAGCCTTTCTTGGGCAAAGCACAAACGTCTGAAAAACTGTGGATGAGGTGAACATCCAACAAACTCAGCTCGCAGAGCGTCACGCGAGCTGAACATCCCAAGTTCAACGATCCATAAAGTGTTTTATATAAAAGACTATGTTTGCATATACGGTGCAAATCGTTCAGGTGCTACAGCCCTATGACCTACCAAAACGAATCAGGTTTGATTGGAGATTCTGGAACAGATCGAGGATTAACCCTGATTACCTGGGGAGGGTGATGTTCATTGATGAGTCAACCTTCCACGCATCAGGCAAGGTAAATCGTCACAACGTGCGCATTTGGGATTCCGAACCCCCATACGTTGTCCGTGAATATTTCATAAATAGCGAGGAAGTAAATGTGTGGTGTGCAGTGGGACGCGACAGAATTATCGGAACGTTTTTCTCCATAAAGCACATAATAACTTGTCCCATTTATCTGGACATGCGTGAACACTTTGCTTTTCCACACTTACTTCCTTTGCAACCAAACGTGATATTCCAACAGGATGGTGCCCCACCACACTGGCGTTTAGATGTTCGTAGGACTTTAGACAGAACGTTTACACTTTGATGTATTGGACGCGATGGACCCACTCCTTGGCCACCACGATCTCCCAACATAATCCCTATGGATTTCTTCCTATAGAGCTATGTCAAAGATAGAGTCTACGCACACCTGTACGTGATATTCCTGCTGTTCGTCACAAAATTAAAGAAGTCATCAACTCGATCACTCGATGCTACACAACACATACCGGGAGATTGAATATCGACTGGGCATTCTGAGAGCTACTAACAAAGCCCATATAGAAGTGCAAATATAGACAACAAAAGAAACTGTTTGAGTTTCTCTTCAAGATGCCGTAAACCGTTATTCTCTGGCACTAAGAGTTTCCATGCAATTAATATTTGAAATCAAGGAGGTTTCATGTGGACATCCTATGAAATTTACTGTTAGTTCTTGTTCTCTTAGACCTACTTGGACAAAATATAAAGGAATATTTGGCACCAAGTTTCTGTACCTGTATTGTCTAACAAATTGGTTTTGTCTTACTGTTACATTTGTTACACTTTCTATCATCTTAAATCATGCCGTACTTCACGCAGTCCCGGGAGAACTTAGGCAGTCGTTCTTTTAGAAAAAATGTTCTGGGGGGCGCATTTAGTTTTCCGGGAGGGCACTGCTGGTGCTATTCTATTTATTACTATATTATAGACGTATTATCTGGGTCTCCTCCAGGGGGGCACTAAGAGAGCTTCAGAGGGGAGTGCTCCCGAAGACATGTCTGGAAGAAATACTGAACTTAGGCCAAACTTTATATACTTTCTTGGATCTGCCAAATGCTGTGCTATGTTGACCATGGATTATAACTACTTCATAGGCACATACGCGGTGCCCAATCTTATAGTTCACGTTTCTTCTGGTGTTCACTATCGATCCAACGCTAAACTTTAAAGACCAATGCATTTTCAAATTTCAAAAGTCTGTAGTATATTATAGAAAGCAACAAATTATTAAACATTTATAACTAGAGATTAATAACTAGAGACCATTTATAACTACTAACTAGAGAGTGAATTTAACAGTGATGTAGCTTCTCTTTTCTTAACCTCAGTTAAGACTCCATCTCTTCAGCTGCAGACCTAGATCCCAGTCAGTTTTATTTATTTGCTTTTGAAATTTAATTTTGTTTTACTAAATATAAACAAAATTATAGTAGTTTAAGCGTTTCTGCCCAAATCATCGTGTACGAATGCGATCTGGTGCAGCGAACATGCAACATGGACCACTGGCATGGGCGGCGATTAGGCGGGCAAAAGGGGATAGTTGCCCCCCTCCACTTTTTTGAAGTAACTCATTAATGTATATAGTTTCATTTGGAAATAAATTTTTGTATGTATTATTGGTTCATAGAATAAAAATGGTGCCATAAAATATTTGCCGTTCCGTGAGTACGTATTGATTGTCTTTCCATGGAGTTAAGAAAGCTACAGGAATTGCGTTTTAATTACCAGAAAAATGGTCCAAAAATTAATCTATTGGAGTGCCACAATTCGAGTGTACTTTCATTTTTTCTTACAAGGGCTCGATATGTTAGTCAGCCGCTTTGGAACTAAGACAACATTTCGCAAAAAAGAAGTTCTTTACAAGTTATTCTTTAAGTGCACAAAAATCGACAGTTCCTAAAATATATTTTCTTCTTTCTAATAGTAAGGAATATTTTTATTTGATTTTTTGGACTTTAACATCCCGTTCAGCAGCGACGCTATATGAGACGTGGACCTAATGATTAACGTGCAATCCGAAGCACATGAGCCCCCACCGGAAATCGGATCCGAGTCCCCCACGTCAAAGGCGTGTACGCTAACCACTTAGCCACGAAGGTGCTCAGTAAGAAATATTAATTAAAAAGAGAATACTGTAATAGGAAATAGCTTCTACCTTTTCCACTTTTTTTGCAGTGTAATATACGAGTTTAGGGGTGTACATATACAATTTTGTTTAAATACAATTAAATTTAGTGAATTCAACATAATTCTAGTTTTTAGGATTATTTTGTATAACTGGAATATGAAGTGACTCTAAGTCTTTTTGAGTTTTGATGTATTCCAAGAAAGTGAAAACTGTACCTAATGGGAACGAACATGTTTCGGGAAGCTTCAAAAGTATTTCTTTAAATGTCGTAGCATATGCTTGTAGTACTCACTGTCTTTCAAAGAGTAAATAGCATGCGTGGAATTAAAAATAGAAGTTGTTCATTAACTCCCAGTTTCAATATAAATTTTGCAAAACAAGCCTCATTATTCACTACTTCATTACTATGATTATTTGATTAATATTATCCTTTCTATTTATTTGTTTTGCAAATTTGTTATTAAATAAGCCTCTCTTCTGATCACACAATTTTCGAGACAGAAGAGCAAGGAATCAAATCTCTTCTCACACCTTCGTTGTTTAAGAGTACAAAGGGCTAGTATCTACTTGCATTGCTCTTATCAATTTACTTAATAAAGTATGAAACACGGTCTACGGTATTTTAACTGAAAAAGACAGTATCCTAATAGTTATACAACCTTTCGTCAAAGTGTTACAAGCAACCAGGAAAACTAACATTGGTATACAAATATTCATATCATGCCTTGCCCCCCCCCCACTTTTAACGTCCAAACGCCGCCACTGATCACTGGTGAATGGAAACGTGAAGACGATGAAAAATTGAATACACATTGATAATATATGAAATAAAAATATGTCTTATGCTTGACCTGCCATTTGGAGAACAAAATTATCATTCTGGATAAGGTACAACCCCTCAGAAATCTATTCGTCATGCGTCATGGGAATTGTATGCACCGAAATCAACTATCCACAAGGTCCTCCGTAATCGGTTACTACACCTTCATGCCTACAATGAGAAACTTATCAAAGGTTTGGAGCCAAATGATCGATTGGACCTGCTTCCATGTTCAACTCAATCGAACACGACAATCAGTATCTACAGAAGGTGGTGTTCTCTGATAAAGCCACATTCTTTGTGTCTTGACATGTTAACTGGCACAAATTTCGGACATGGGATTCTGAACATTCACACGGTATTCGTGAATATGTTCGTACTAGCCGAAAATTTAAAATTTGGTGTTCTCTTATACATGATAGAGTAATCAGTCCATTTTTATTTGTTGAGAATACAGCTCTAATGGCGGCTAACTTCGACATGCTTCACGAGTACTTACTCCCTTAGGTGTTCGAACTGCAACGAAACTTAATCTTCCAACATGATGGAGCACCTCCTTATTGGTTTCTAGATGTTAGGAACTTCATGGGAGATGGATTAGCCGTGATGAACCAATCGCACTTCACTGATATCATCTCTTTTATTTTTTTTTCTTTTGGACTACGTCAAAGATTGGGTCCAGGAAATTCCTGTTCTAGATCTTGTCGAACTTCGTACACTGATTGTTGTGGTTCTCAATAACGTTAATGATGTCCTGCAGCATCTATGAATGAAGCTCAGATATTGTATCGACATACTGACCGGTAGTTTGCGAACATGTTTCGTTGAAAATGTAGCAGGACTTTGTGGACAACCTGTATCATTGTTAGTCAGGGGACTCTCGATTCAACGTTTCTGCTCTCATTTTTCCCACGATGCTTTGCGGTGGTTAACGTCTTGTGGAAGTATCGCCAAGGATGTTATAAGATAGAGGATCTGCCCATACCACAAAATCGTGAAGACATACGTCGCAACCAGTGGCGTATTTAGGGGGTGGCTATCAGGCTCAAGCCCCTCTCCTCCGAAATAAATTTGTTATATGCAAAACTTCTTTAAAATTTGTCGGCACCCAAAAGGAAAAATATGAGTACTTATTCACGTGTTATGCATAGCCCTTCCCCGGAAACAAAGTACTAAATACGGCACTGGTCGCAATCATACGTATCCTATGATTAGTGATATTCTTACCTGTGAAAAGTTATTCATGGCATTTTTTTCTCACTTCTATTTGTACACCCATATGTGCAGCATGTAACCATTGTATAATATAATTCTGAAGCAATGACTTAAATAAAAATAAACAACAGACACAATACATATCTACATTCGAAGATCGCAATGTTTTGAGCCAACATATATGACGGAAACGAGAGTAAACAATCAGACGTGCCAATGTAGGTTTTTTTTTTTTTTTTTTTTTTTTTTGCTTCATTCAGTTAATAAGATGAAAATACGGTTTGGGTACAAACCTTCGCGGCCAGAACCTCCCGGCGACAACCTCGCGGACCAAAACCTCGCCTGGCCAAAACCTCACCTCCCAAAACCTCGCGGCCCATAATCTCGCCGGGCCGAAACCTCGCCTGACCAAAACCTCGCCACCCAAAACCTCGCGAGACAAAATCTCGCCTGGCCAAAACCTCGCCGCCCAAAACGTCGCGGGCCAAAATCTCGCCTTGCCAAAACCTCGTCTTATAAAACCTCGCGCCCCAAAATATCGCCATACCCAAAATCTCGCCTGACCAAAACCTCGTTGTAATGATCTCGCGACACAGAATCTCGCCTGGTCTAAATTAAGCGAGACGTAGTGTCGCCTGGGAAGAATGTCGTCAGGATAAAACCTCTTCACGACGATTTCTTCAATGTAAAATGTTCTATATATTACTATATGTATATATTTAGTAATAACACATAATTACATTAAAATAATGACAAGAAAAATTCTAATGCATGCTTTGGAAATCTATATATATAAAAATTAAATGACTATGTTTGTTACATTATACCTCTTGAACCATCCTACCGATCTCAATCAAATTCTCAACATAGATGAGATTCGAGCCTAGGATGTCTTTTATAATTTCACTTTGTCGGCACAACAAAAGGGAGGGGGGGATATATATATATATATATATATATATATATATATATATATATATATATATATATATATATATATATATATATATATATATATACAGGGCCGTAGCTAGAGATTTCGGCGCCCCTACTCTCACCACACGAAGCTCTTCCTTCCTTTTTTCTTCTTACTTATTAGAAAAGCAGCAGATATTGTTATACTACACTGAATTTTTATTAAGCTGCAGGCGAGATCTTGGCCCACGAGGTTTTGGCGGCGAGGTTTTGGCCACGCGATGTTTTGGGTGGCGAGGTTTTGGCCCGGCGAGATTTTGGGCGGCGAGATTTTGGGCGGCGATGTTTCGGCCGCGAGATTTTATCCATATCCCGAATATACATATTTGCAGATCCTCGGCTTTATAACATCCTTTGAATGCTCAAGGCACCGGCTGACAGTAACGCGGCTGAGAGAATGAAAATGAAAAAAACATCCTTGGGTATCGCGAGGTATTGTTCAAGAAAACAACATTGCATACGCAATTGCGCTAATCTCAGCTACTATTTCATAATGGGCAAAAGTCCCTCCACATGACGTCACGGACACGGAGCCAATCAGAACGCTAAACGCGAATTGATACTACCTGTTATTTTACATACCTTAATTGTAAGTAGTACGATGAATCAGAAGTCACCTCTGGTGCGTGGGTTCCGTCCTTCAACCCCATGAAGAACAGTAAAATCCATAGAACACTCTTCTCTGGGAATAGGCAAATACCTCTGCATACAGGGAAAAAGGGTGAGGGAATGCGTGGGAATGCCGACCCTCACCTCCAAAAAATATGTACGGGCAGGCCCGTAGCCAGCCCAAAAATGTAGGGGGCCCGGTAGAAGTTAGGGGGGCCCGACCCAACCATATTATAGTTCATCACCATATTGTTGTTCATTTGCAAGCCTACCGTGAACCTTTTAGTGGGCCAGTGAAAATTTAGGGGAGGCCCGGCCCCCCTAGCACCCCGTGGATACGGGCCTGTGTACGGGGTCCCCCAGTTCCTAAGAAATTACAATGGACAAAGATAGGCAGGGAGATGGCGTGACGTCATGCCGCTACCTACCGTCCCTCTCCCTTTTCAGGTCCACTTTTACCCCCGTCTGCATATGTGTTTAATCATAAAAATGTTGGAACCTAGATGACGCAGAATGATTGTAGAAATTAAATCCTCAATAAGTCCAGCGTCTTCGCCGGGATTAGTCAAATACTTTTGCGCATGTGTGTAATGATAAAATTGTTGGGACCTAAATGACGCAAATCGACTGCAGAAATTAAGTCCCTTGTAAGTCCGAAGTCTATGTTCACAATCTCACTATCCATATTGTTTTTAAATAAAATATTCAACAGTTTCAAAGGCCTTTGAGTAAAATTTGAATGTATATATTGTAGTGTGTTGATTACTTGAACAATATTATCTTGAATTAATTCTGTTGTTAGTAATGTTACTGATTAGTAATGAACATTTCGTGTGCTAACACTATACAGGGTGTTCCAGAGACACCCAGACATAACCTTTTTCTCTAGAACGGTACGTGCTATCAAGTTGAAATAAAAAATTATATCAAATGTGGATCCAAAGAATCCGTAGACATTATTTACAAAATCCCGACAGCGCCCCTTCGTGGTGTAATGGGAGCACATACCCCGTTCTTGCGATTTTCAAATGGGAACGATATGTTTCGAGTGCATATTCGAAAAGGTGGGGAAAAACATTTGATTGCCCTACAAAAATTGGTACACGGAAAACGGCACTACCTACCGTTTTCGTGTACCAATTGTTTTTTTTTTTTTTTTGAAAAAATGAAGGTGCACGAAATAGAGTATAAGGAGTTTTACTAATTTAGATAATGTAAGCACCGTCACAGTTTCAGGAAGTGCAAGACACAAGTTTTCCAATGATATACCACATTGTGACTCAGGTTCTAAAAAAAGAAAAAACTGCGTGACCCAAAAAAGGGGTCCAAAGTTAGGCCAGAACTCGAAAATTTCAAATGGAAAGGGGGTCGAGTAATACCTCGTTGCAAAGGTCTCTGCAAATGTTAAAAGAATTCGAACACGATTTTGGAATCCACTAACCACTTTTAACATCGCGACCATGACAATATCGAAGCCCTGAATTTCTGGTTCGTTATGAAAAAATAAAACGTACTAGTGAAGTTCCCCACTTGACCAAAAAAAGGGCGGGTACGTAATAGTACCACAAAAAAGTAAGTTCCATTTGAATGCCTGTAAGCTTTTCACACTGCCCGGTTCAACGCAAGTTATATCGCACAGGTGGAGGTGTGCCTAGCTCTTCTGCCAGTTCTAGCGTGCTTCCACTGATAACATGAATACGCCACTCCAATCTTGGTCCCATTCACCGTTGTCTGTTGCAAGACGTTGCGTCGTCGAAGGGATTGTGTAAAAAGTCTGGATTTGTTAACGTGCATTCCTCGTGATTGTGTGCATTTCTGTCAATTACTTTGCATTGGCAAATCGTGGTATGTAATTTGAAATGCCTTTCACAAACGAAGAAGCATTTGATATGCTCATGGTGTTGGGTGAGTGCCAACGAAATAGTTCCGCTGCTGCTCGTGTGTATGCTGCTAGGTATCCCGATCGGGAACGTCGTTCAAGACATGTTTTCGCAACCTTGCCGAACGTCTACGCAGAAGTGGAAATGTTCAGCCTTCTACCAGTAATAATAGGAATGAACGCATAGCTCGGCCTGTTCGAGATAATAGGTCTGCTGATGTATTTGCAGCCTTCCATGTTAATTCTCACACAAGTATCAGGCAAGTTGCTCACGATTCTGGTGTCAGCGCAACTACGGTGTCAAGGAATTTGAAGGCTAACACATTTCATCCATACCATATGTCCTTGCATCAAGAGCTACATGGCACTGGTTTTCAAAGCAGGCTCGACTTTTGCATGTGGTCTCAAGCTCAAGTGCATGCAAATACTCGATTCTTTGACGAAATAATATTACGGTCTGATGAGGCTACATTTAAAAGTGATGGCCAGGTAAATCGTCACACCATGCATTATTGGGCCGCCGTAAACCCACAGTGGATGCAAGAGGTTGATCAGCAATGTAGATGGTCTGTGAATGTGTGGTGTAGGATCATCAGCGGAAGAGTAATTGGACCTCATTTTTTTAAGTGAGTCTTACGGGTGCTGTTTAAAGTACATTTCTGCAGGAACAATTGCCCATTCTTCTCGAAGTCCCCTTACACATCAGGACACACACGTGGCTACAATAAGATGGTTGCCCAGCACATTTTGAACTGACAGCGAGGAATCAGGTAAATGCAATGTTTCGTGGTGGCTGGGTAGGTAGGATTGACCTGTGCCCTGGCCTCGTAGGTCACCAGACTTAACATGTTTAGATTATTATCTATGGGGACCAGTGTTCGAAGTAAAAAAAAAAAACAGAAATGGTATGTTTTATTACAATTTTGACTCCGCATACCGGCTATCTAAAAGTTGAAATGCAGTGAGGGAATGTTGCCTAAAAGATTGCGTTTCTATTTAATTAATGACTCAAAAACATAGGAAAACTTTTCGTAGTTACGGGTAGGGCATGGAGAGGCTTTGCTCCCATCCCGAATTTTCTGAGAATAATAAAAAAAGATCCCCTTAGAAATATGTTGAATTATAAAGAATTATACACAAAAATGATCTGAACCGATTTTTTTAAAAATCAATTTTAAACAATTTCCCGAAGGTAAATTCCTGAACTTCCCACTCGACTGAGGGGTATTCCAGACCCGCGGAAGGTTGTTAGTCAATTATTAGGTAGATGCAAAAATACGTTTTAATATAAGTATATATAATAAAGTATATATATTAATATAATAAAGTATATAAGCTCCATCAATTTAATCTTGACACACCATATAATAAACGAATAGCTTAACAAAATAACATATTTTTTTTTAGATTGCGTAAGCTATATATATATATATATATTTTTTTTTCGTAAATACCGGACTCAGTTATGAATTTCTTTACCATTGTAGAGACAAAAGTAGCCCCGCCGAACTCATAACAATACTTTCCGATTTCAGTTTAAACGAATCTCCTCAATATAACATAGAGTTTATATTTCAGATGTCACGTGACTTTCTGCCATGTGACTCTTATTTGCACGACCCGCTCGGGAGTGTAATACTCCCGGAAGTGCGTTTTTTCGCGCGCTACTCTAGCCAGCTGTTTTACGCGCTATCTGTTTGAACAAGGGAATTAATGGACAAGACGGAACCTATTCCTTGGAAGCTGAATCAATTTCAAGAAGCCGTATCTCGATATCCCTTACCGATTTTGCTCTATGAGAATTAGTATTGAAGCTGAAAATAATAATGGATTTGAACGATTTCCAGTTTTAGTAGAGTATTAGAAATAGTCATGTTATATTGCCTTGAACGCTGAATCGTTTGCAAAAGAATACTTCTCGCTACCTATTGCCCCTTCTGTTCTATACCGCATAAACGTTGAAACTGGAAATGTGTAACTTGAACCATTTTCGATTTAAATATAAGGTTAAAGGACAGGGACGGCATTAAGGGTGGGCGACCGCCCACCCAAAGGAAGGCCTCGCCCACCCATCCGCCCACCCCAACAGAAGTAGAGTAACGAAGGTGACATCCTGTACTTCAAAAGCAATAGGTATTACTTTGGATTATAATGTAAAAGGTTCTAGGACTGTTTAACTCTGCAATGAACAATGATTTTAAGATAGATACTTGTAGCAATATAATGATGCCAAAAGTCGTAATTAACCTTTAAATTACGCCGGTCTTAAGTTCCAGCACCTCGTGAACTACGAAGCAATTTAAACCGATTTCGTAGGGTTGGAAAAAATGTAAAAATAATCACTCGTAATTGCCTCAGACACATGAGAAAAAAAAAAACTTTCGTTACTTAATATCTCTACTTGAATTTCAGTTAATGACATATACGTGATTTTTATTGTTTTATGCATTATTAGTATTGTTGTTACTGTAAATTTCCTTTTTGGAAAGAAAACAAACTTTTCCCACCATCCCTCCTCAAATATACTGATAGGAGGAATATGTGGTTTTTATTCCTTGAAGTCCATTATTTGACATCACAATCCATGTAAACCTTCCCTTCTAATTCCAGTTTTTACTCCAGGAGAAAAAATACGAAAAAATAAAACTTACATGGTGTATCTAGTTTTAAAGGGAGATTTCCCATCATTTCCAGATAATTCGAAAATTGCTGTGGACCAATAAAGTTAGCACGGCTAGAATTGCTAATATTGTTTCCCCTCGCATGGTGTAAACATGATTGGTAGCTTGTTCTATCGGACATGAGTATAGGTGACTTGCTTTTATTCGAGCTGTTTCTCCATTAGCAGTACAGGCTGCTCGCGTTAATCCAAACCGACCGTAATCCGAACCCTGCACTTGTCCGAATGACATTTAGCCGGCGGGATTGATATTTTTAGACTGGTTGCTCAAACAGAAGCAGTTGTTGTGAATTATTGGACTAGATCAGGTCACGTTTCTTAAATACAAGACTGTTTCAAATGACTTTTGAATGCTTAACTACATATACGGTACTGTACATGTTATAGATTAGAACTAAACCTTGACTAATATTAATTTCTAACTGGATTTATGGCTTTTGAGCACTCCCTTTCTAAACCCCAACAGCTCAAGCAAATATTCGTATTAACGCGCGCTTCTTACTGTAGTTATCGAAGATTACACAGGTCTGCAACCAAAAAGCTGTTTGCATAAGTTTAGCTGATGTTTACGCTTCTGCGTGCACCGAAGTCGAAAATGACCCCCGTTTCTTCCTGGGACGTCAAATTTTTGAACAATCGAAATGTAACGTGGTCAGACAGCTAGCTGGAAATCGCTAAATTGCAAATGCATCACACGAAAATAAAAATGAACATGGAAGATTAAATGTATTTGTGCTCCTCGAAACATGAAAATACATGTATATTGGTCCGGATGGGGATCACTGACACATATCGTAATGTGTCATGAATGAGAGGACGAAATTACAAAGAAAAACCAAAAACAATAAATCTGTTCATAAAACGAATTTAGTACGATTACATCTTAGATTTGTAAAACATTGGTAAGTAGCTACACTGTTTGTTGCTCAAATATTACGAGTACGCGGGGTTTTGTTGGCACTGATGTTAGAAAACTCATATCCGACAAAAACTTCATCAGTTCAGTGACTCCAACTCAAAAAGATTTTTGGGTTGCCTTTACTGTGCTCATCAAAACGTTTTTGGAAAACCGAAAGGACTCACAGTACAAGGAAATGGTGAAAAAAATATTGCACGCGTTCCAAAAGCTTGGTTGCTCAATGAGCGTAAAGGTCCATTTTATCAACTCCCACCTTGACTATTTCCTGACAACGTGAGAGCTGTGAGTGAAGAGCAAGGGGAGCATTTCTATCAAGATATCAAAGAAATGGAACGACGGTATCAGGGAAACTGTAGTGTTACGATGATGGCAGACTACTGCTGGATGTTGTTTAGGGATCTTCCACAGCCACCTACAAAAGGACAAGCTCCAAACGAAGTTTGACCTTTAAAAAAAGACGATTTCACAAGCAATCTGATTAAGGGCGGTATTGTTTTTTTGTCTTCACGTGTGTGCGTATTTCTGTACATTAATTTGTGTTACGCTGTTAATGGTGTTTCTGTAAATCGCATATATGTGTTCATATTTTTGTTCAACAATGACCACACGTTTATTCGAAACCCAGACGTCCCAGGACAAAACGGTTGTCATTCCCGGATTCAGCGCATCCCAACTCACATGAATCAGTTAACTAAACCAAAACAACTTAGCATTGTTTTATTCTTGCAGACCTGTGTTATTACTGGTCAACATTTTGTCCACGCAGTTACAATGAACATAAACAGGTGCGAACTAATATTACTCCTATTGACCTTCCAGTGTTCCCGGTGAGTTCCGGATTCGATTCCCAGTGGAAACACAAGTGATTTGGATCGTACTCTAGGTCCCGTTTTTAGGACGTTATCATCGTTCCATGGAAGGCTATGGCAAGCTATCATGGGTTCACTTTGCCCAGGGACCTTCGGGTCAAAGATCGACCTTCGGGCAGGACACTGCATCATCATAGTGACCTTCCACTAATCGGTCATCGCGTCCTTTGTATATTCCTGAGGTGTCGTCACTGATACTACACAGAAAATGACTACTTCTAATGTGCTATCTTCGTATGGTATTCAATATATAGTATTATTTATGGCATTAAGTATCTTCTGAACCACTAACGAAATATTTTTACCGTTTATCTTAGGTTGTAGCTTGTGTGGCTATGAAGAGAATGTTAAGGGCAGTTATTCTAACACTTGCTGAGATAAGTAATGAAAATCGCAGTCGCTCTTCTGAAGCAAGACGTCTATTGAGTGAAGTTAATTTTCAGTTTGTGTTCCAACTCAACTTGCTTACAGTTTTTCTTGAAAAGTTGAAAAGATTGTCAGATTATCTACAAAATAAGGAGAGCACATTGGTGATGCTGAAGGGTGTAGTGGATTATTTTACTGAAATTCGAAACACAGTCAAGGAGTTCGAAAAAATTTGGAATGAGTCTTTGAGTCTTGCTGAAAATAACGGTATCTCTCTAACGGGTCCAATGTCCAGGACACGATCACTGTTCCATCATTTACGTCAATATATTATGACTGAGCAAGTACCGGTTGAGGAAGAAGATATCCAATCCCAAGAAGACTACAGACTTAAGATATTTCTTCCTGTACTTGACAGAATACTTGCAGAAATGAATCGGCGTTTTACAGAAAATGCAGATATTCTATGTGGGATAAGCAGTTTTCACCTTAAAAGTGAACACTTCCTCACTTGCACGTCATTATGGATGTGATGTCGATAGTGAAGAGGTGGAACTGAAACTTCTCCCGAAAGTTTTGAAACGTTATGAGCAGGAAAAGCATGCAAAATTACCTCTGTTTCTCAGTTTACTGAAGTAATGGATCGTTTCAAAATTGCTTTCATGAAATTCACAAATTAGCCGTACTTGTTGTCACCATTCCTGTATCTAGTTCACCATGTGGGCGTTCTTTTTCCTGTCTTAGACGGGTTAAAACATATCTAAGAAATCGAATGGCAAACGGTCGCCTAAGCGATCTTGGTTTCCTCTCAGTAGAAAGAAAACTTGTAATGAATATTGCTGTAGAGGATGTGATAAATGCATTCGATGCTGTACATAAAAATCGACGCATTGCTCTTCATTAACGTGTAGGTATAAAAGTTTATTGTAAGCTTGTTCGTACCATGTGATCAGCACTTCATAGTTTAAAATACATTGTTCTTTCTGTGGATCATGATGAAGTTTTGTTAATTACTATTTACTTCTTTATCCAATTTATTTATTTATTTATTTTTATTTTTAATTTTTTGCTTTAGTTTCATTTCATTTTTAAAGGTATCTATGTAAGCTATGATCGAACAATCATGCTGTCGAATTTCCCTATTTTTTAGTAACATAGGTCTTTGCTGCTGTGTATAGAGATCACGTCAAAAAATCTTGTTTTACTTTACTTACTTATTGTGTATTTTATGTTATTAACGAAAGGTAGAGTATTATCTGTTAGTCTGTGTTGTTTGAACCTTCTTTTATTTCTATACATTCATGTGCACTCTTGGAGGGAGAGGAAGTTAAGCTGTCTTGAACTTCATCGACTACACAGTACACACTATTATTATCGTTAAAAAAAACTGAAAGTAGAGGTAGTGTATCTGCCGCGCGGAATTCGGTAGTTCAAGCATATAGCCATGAATTCCCGCAGCCCATCCTAAGTCCTGTATTTCTTCAGTCCCACCAGGCGAATGCCGGAATTGTACCTTCTGTAATGCCAAGGCAGCTGTTTTCCACATCCTTGTTCCTCCCCTATTTCGGTCTGAGCCTTAGCTAACTAAAGAGTATAAAAAATGAAACTTAAGTATTGTCAAAAACATGTCTGCATTGCCCAGTTCTCATTTTCATTGTCCGCCCACCCAGAAACTAGGTCCGCCTCTTTCCGCCCACCCCATCAATCGTTTCTGGCGCCGTCCCTGTTAAAGGAGGAGATGAAACCTATTCTTGGGACGCTGAATCGTTTGAAAAAAAAAAAACTTTTTCGATCTGACACCTGTTGATAGACAGACGAATGAACAAAGGGTTCAAGTTGTTCTGTGAGACCTCTGACGTTTTTGCATAGCATTATTTGGAAGTGTAGAAACTGGGATAATGCCTGATTCAAGGCTGTAAAGGGTGTACTCAGTGACGCAAATCTGTCTTCAACATTGGGGAAGGGGGGGGGGCGTAAGACCGTTCCCAGAGTTGTATTCAACATTGGGAGGCGGACATATTTGAGGCTTATTCTGAGGGGACATCAATTTCATCTCACTTTTCTTTCTGGCAATCGGACACAAATCATCACATTTCTCCCCCAAAAAACACATTTCAAATCGGATTATTTGGGGGACAGTCCCCCAAGTTTCAAGATTGGAGGGGACATGTCCCTCTCATCCCCCCGGGATTTGCGCCACTAGACATACCGTCAAGAGAATAGTAACAGAAACAAAGGGAGGAGAATCCGAGTCAAGCGTTTTTGGTTTAGCAGGTAGCGTCATGGACCTGTGTGCCACTCTTCAGTTTAACATTAGTTCGAATCCTGCTTATAAAAGTACTTCATTATTTATATAAAGGATCTAGATTTTAGTGACAAGGAGCATCCATGTACGAGTGTAAGAAATTTAAGTCAGAGCTATTAGAATAAGCATATTAACCAAAATCTGAACTATTTTCGTCTCCGACATTAACTCTTAACCAGAAAGCAATGTGGAAACATGTTCATACTAGAAACAAATTCTTCAGTATTTCCGTATTTTACAAGAAAATAAATCGTCATGAAATTATGTCAATTTTAGCAGAAGTGTTCATTCTGAACACGAGAAGAATAACGTGTAATAAATATAAAACCTGAAAATTGTATATTGTAGATATTTTCTTCTTTTTCCCCCATTAAGATTCGAGACTTTGGTAAACTCTTGACCTCGTATATATAATAAACATATTGTGTACCAAAGAGCACGCCCACTTTAAACAAAATACCATATTGGATTCTTTCTGATTAAAGGAAGAGAAATTCGAATAATTTAGAAGTTCCCTCCTTTGTTTTTAAAAGGGTAGTTCTCTAAAACGCAAGATCGTGAAGTTTTGCGACTGACAACGTTACAGAAATCTTAAAAATTCATATATAATGCCGTTTATCTCAAACTGATAGCAAAAATTGCGTTATAATGACGCAAGTCAAAATTTAATCTAGCTTATGGACCCCTATTGTAAATCTCTATTCCATATCCTTGAGTTTATAGCCATTTTACGTATCCAAAAATATTTGAATATCAATTAAGCATTAAGGGCCACGGTGGCTCAGTGGTAGAGTGTTCACCTCTGGTTCTTAGGGTCCCTGATTCGATCCCAGCTCGGGTCAAGTGAACTTTGTGATGGACAAACACCGTGTGCGCAGGTTTCCTCGGAGTTCTCCCGTTTCCTCCCACTTTATTCATTCCACCATTTTATTCATTTCTCATAATCACTGGCTCCTTTAGCCTATCTGGCATAACGTGGGACGTAAAACTAAAAAAATCATTTCATTTTCATTTTTCAATTAAGCATTAATTGAAACCAGCTGATATTGTAAATTACAAAAATTTCAGATGTAAACTCTACTTATATGAAATATCTACACATTTTAGATATGTTGTATTAGTATCAGAGGACATAGAAGTAAATAAAATGTCTACGGAATATGGTCATTTGGGGCAATACCGAAACCCTACGGACATTTACACTACTACAAGATTGTAACGAATTATTAAAGAAACGAATTATAGCCCATGGTTAAGCATACTATTTCAACTACTTGACAGATACAATACATGCTATACAATAGCAATGTGTGGTTATGGACCCACAATTGAAATGAACTATGAAGAAGTGTCGGACTTCCCCAACTCTATGGGCAAGACCGACAGGTTATTGGGGTAATATCGACATCAACATTAAAGCCTTACGTACTATGATAATGTCACTGATAATTCACACTTTTTCCAGGCTTAGGACTGGCAACGATTTCCACTCACAACAAGGAATTCGTTGGCGTCTTTATCGGCTGATTCGCCAACCGAAAAGGTCCTTCATTGTACAGAAAATGATTTCCACAACGTTGATTGACAAAAGATAGTACATTAGTCTTAAACAAGTGAAATAAAAAGTAAAACGAAACACAATGAGAAACGAATGCTGAACGAAAACGAAAAGAATAGGTAAAGCACTGACTTCGATGCACATTTACCAACTTACAGTAGATGTTCGAAATGCCTGTCCTGTGCCTCAATGCATTTCTGCACACGGTAACTGAAATGATTCTGTGCCGCAAACATTTCCTCCTCACTAATCTCCATCATGTTGTCCCTTGTTGTGGGACGATGTGGATAACGATTCCTTTAAGTCGTCCCCACCAATGGTCGAAGTGAGACGGTACGTGGTGGTATGCCATACCGTCTCTGGTTTCTCAGTAATGAAGATATACCGCCTCTGGTGTTTCAGTGATCAAGACATACCATCACTAGAAAGTGGATGCTAATATGCTTTTAACAAAGCAATTTTTATACACAGTAATTGACGAACTGTTTGCACATCAGGGATTTTATTTCTTATGTAGAAATAATTTCTAAGTTGACAACTCCAAAATTTTTGTTAAATTTTTCCTATCTTTTGTTTCTAAAACAATTGAGGTGTCTACAATTGTCCACCTGTTGCTTCTACGCAAGAACTCGTGTTGGTTGTGTTAGTTGCAAATAAGAGGACTAGCTCAGGAGAGTAATGCTCCCGGAAGTAGGAACGGAAAACAGTTCTGATTGGTTGGCGTTATCTATGTCTTGCCACGTTGCATTCAAATAGCAGAATTCAGACGATTGTTGTTGTCGCTCCTCGTGGCCGAGTCGGCTAGCACCATATGCTAGTAACAAAAACTCTTTTGGCGTGAGTTCAAACCCGGCCTGAGTAAAGTTTTTTTAACATTTTTTTTACATTTTTATAACACTTTTTAAATTAAAATATTACGAAAATAATACTCAAAAATGTGATTTACTTACTTTTGTGCAGATAAGTAGTAGTAGTAGTAGGAACGGGTTAGAAGCCCCGCAGGGCTCGTTTTGTTGCCCTTGTACTCCATGATATAAGGCTCGTTTTGTTCCCCTTGTACTAAATTATATAGATTTTGTGACCAACTTAAAACAACTGACTAGGATAGCGCGTAAAACAGCTGGCTAGAGTAGCGCGCGAAAAAACGCACTTCCGGGAGTATTACTCTCCCGAAGGGGAACAAAACGAGCCTTATATCATGGAGTACAAGGGCAACAAAACGAGCCCTGCGGGGCTTCTAACCCGTTCCTACTACTACTACTACTTATCTGCACAAAAGTAAGTAAATCACATTTTTGAGTATTATTTTCGTATTATTTTAATTTAAAAAGTGTTATAAAAATGTAAAAAAAATGTTAAAAAAACTTTACTCAGGCCGGGTTTGAACTCACGCCAAAAGAGTTTTTGTTACTAGCTTATGGTGCTAGCCGACTCGGCCACGAGGAGCGACAACAACAATCGTCTGAATTCTGCTATTTGAATGCAACGTGGCAAGACATAGATAACGCCAACCAATCAGAACTGTTTTCCGTTCTTACTTCCGGGACCATTACTCTCCTGAGCTAGTCCTCTCCCGAGCGGGTCGTGTTCAAACTGGAAGTGGTTCAACTAACGATTTTCGATTCACGTTTATCACCATAGAGCAAAACAGTAATGTGTAGAGAATAATGGCTTTTTGATATAAATTCAGCATCCGAGGAAGAGATTCTATCTTTGATCTCATTACTCTATTGTAACCAGTAGCTATAGATGTACTACTTCAAGTTCGTATATTGAATTCGCATAGTTTAGAGGTCTACAATGGTTTCGCACTGTTAAACGAAAATCTATGAGGTTTGATATTTATGTACTACTGAAGTGTGCACACGAAGATCCGTGGAAGTCTTTGCCGGCAATAGACAAATACTACCGCACATGTGTGTAGTGATATGTTTTGCGAAGTGCGTTGTAGTTTGCTGGCATCTAGTACTTTAGGTCATCAGACGTCTCGGGCACACTTTCCTTAGCTAATACACTGTCCGAAGAAGGAGACCACCTGGAAATAGTGAGAAGGCCGCCATCTCAATATTTTCTTCATCTAACGAAAGGAGACCAGGATATTCATAATTAAAAGAACGTTTTGTATACACACATATTTTCATTCAAGTCTATTGGAATTATTTTATGCTGATTACGACATAGCCATTCTTGCAACTGTTCTTTGCTTTCTTATGTATTCTTGAGGTCTTTTCATTCACATTGCTATAAGTAATTGTGTTTTCTCAGACATAAGTTTATCAGGCCAGTGCTTTGGTTTACTTTATATTATGTTTTGGATTGGTGCCAAGGTGACCAGACGTCCCGTCTTAGCCGAGACAGTCCCTTATTTTCAACCGTTGTTCCGTTTTTTTTTTCTGATTCTCAAACGGAACGCCTAAATGTCCCGTTTTTAAGCAAAAAATGACCCAGGTGTACGGTAATTATTAGTCAAAATATAAAGGATCAATGCAAATTCTACACTCTACACACTACCAATACTCATTGGGAAAGTTCATCTGTGTCTGGAACTTCTGAATGTTCAAATGGGAATTGAGTGTTCTATGGCTCAAGTAGAAATTGAGTGGGAATTCTGAGTGTTCAACTAGTTAAAAGTATTGTTGGGTTGTACTTAAGTTAGAAATGCTGTGTTATCATTCTTACTTGTGTATTTTGTAAATCGAAAACACTGTTGGAAAATGCAATGTGGAATCTCCCCTCCCCCCCGTCGCCGATTCGTATGCGTCCCGTTTTTGAAAGTAAAAGTTCTGGTTACCTTGATTGGTGCGATTCAAATTTCCAGGTTTACGTTAGGTGGGAAACCATCCTCTGTAATGTAACAGATGCAAGAACTGAAGTCACGTGTTCCAATTTAAACTTCTTATATGTACAGGAAACAAATTGAGAAGTTAAGTAATTCAGAAAGCAGTGTGTTCTTGAGCAAGGTTCAAGGTGTTCCATGAAGAACATTAATTACCAGTCAGTTTCTTTGACCAGTAGATGAACATTCACTGCGTGTAGTATGGTGGTAAATGGTGATTCAATGCAATATACGCCTTGGTTTGTAAAATTTAGTGATGCGGACACAATACTGATAAATTAGTTTCTTCGCCACTGATCAACGATATGCTCTAACGAGTTCGTGAGGGGCGTCATGGAAAGAGACTTTCAGAAAATTGTTAAACAAGTTAGGCATATACCACACCACTGTTTTTGAGAGGCTCTACGAAAAAGATGAGTCACAGCTAATTTCTGCCGTCACCAGCTAATAAGGATCTCCATTTGCAGGTGTGCGGTTTTCTGAGTGCACGTTATAATCGGGAAAGATTCCTGCAGCGTTTTCTTAATATTCTATGAAAATATTGATTGGCTGCGAGAATCATGAAAGGATCGATCGTAACCAATGAACAGGTCGTTTTCCAAACGCACCCCTTCACCCACAGAAGGGGTGGTGAGTTAATGCTGGTGTTGTAAGTTACAATGTTGAATTCCGTGAAATATACCACAAACCAACTGCAGTTTTCCAACAATGGTCCGTAATATTTGGTCCTCCTAAAGATCGTTGAGGTTAGCCCTTGCAGCCCCTGTTCCGTATCCACTAGAACAATATTGGAAGATAGGGATGATAATAATTACCAAACTCTATTAACCGACCTTGATCCAACGCTTTATTCTCGAGCTGTAGTCCTTTTCAGCGTCGTTCTATCAAATATTCGTGTATTTGAATATTTGATATCAATGATATGAATTCAAATATCATTTGTGCATCCATGAAAATATGTTTCTTAATGTCTGTGTAAGGAATCATTTCCCAAAGTTTCTTGGTTTTGCACCAGAACACTGCCTCTTGTATATGTCGAAGTCTGGTAAGTGTGGAGACTCATCTGCATCCAGTACTTGGATCTCATATGTACTATCACGAATCGAAATGCTCTTTACTTTTGATAGAGTACACGAGTATTTTCGTAGATTTTTGGGGGACTACGCTTACACGCCTCTTCATCACATAAAATTACGCATTAATTACACTTACAGCAAAAGTAACGAATGTCCCTTTTTATGCGACTTCAGTCTGACATTCTGTTTTCTAGTTACTGTTGCTTTGCATTTTTCGACGAAGTTTTGACTGGCTAGAACTGAAAGGAGACATTTCTGCACAGAGATTGGTTTATATTTTTTTGTGTAATTTTGGTGTTAGGAATCACTCCCTAAGAGGTATTGTTTCAGAATACTTTATAGTGTTTAAACGTAGTTTATTTATTAATTTTAGCGTTCCATGATTATTCTTTGAGGGTTAAAGGCGACAATAATTACCATAAAGAATTAAAATGGCGAGATGAAACAGCATAACCTTAAGAAAATCAAAGACGCATGCATTCTATTCTCTGTGAGAGAGCACTAAAAATTACTTCCACAATCATTCGCTTTCATTAATCATCTGCCTCTGTAGTTTAAAGGGTATACGCGTGGGAAGTTAAACTAAAACTTATAAATAAAAATGAATACATACACTCATAAATGTGAAAACCTACAGTGAACTAACTTACTGTGCGTGGATATCAAGTTCCTTACAAAAATGTTTGGGTTAATTGCAATAGATGGCATACGAAAGATATGATGAAGTGTTGTTTGAAGGCAAACTACAAAGTGTTCATAGAAGTGTTGCAAAAGTCTGCCATACACAAAGCGTTTGTTTTCTGCCATATAAAGTGTTTTTCCACTATCCTTGTTTATGTGTAAGCCTATACCCACCGTCGCTGGCACTCCTACTTCCTACGGACGCACCCTTAGCTACTACTCGGTTCTCCTGACTCGCTCCTGCTATATGACTCAGTTAGATACAGCGGCGTGGCGTAAGGGAACGCCGGAATGCCCGGCATCCCCTGTTAAGAAGAAGAGGTACGTATTTCATCATATATAAATTGTTTGCTTGTAATTATCACAATTATTTCCACTGCAATCTTCTGGCGCGCTCTCTCGACTTACTTTGACAAGAGGAACCTACGCATGCGCGTCGCTCAGATGCACATTTTCTGTCTTTCCTCCTGTCGTATGCTATTTTCCTCGGGCTTCCAGGCCTACTGAAAGCATCGGGGTTTTCGTCTGCTTTCTGTTGAATGCGCATGCGCAATACTTCCCTTCTCACTCCTCCTCATCCCTTGCAACCCTACATTTGCTTTAGATATACGCTGGCATATTCAAGTATTTCCAACTGTATATATTTTGAACTAAGCTATAGTTTCTGAACAGAACGTACGAGCCCTAATATAAAGGAAATAGAACAAAACGGAAATGGTTAGTTCAACGCATTTTTGAAGCGTGCCGGTTATGTAAATAATAGTATTAAAATAGTTATGCCTTAAACGTAACTAAATGCATCGTCATTGTAATCTTCATCGTAAAGGAGCTCACAGACACAGGCATAAATTTAAAGCATTCTGTAGAATTACGGTCACCGATCTGGTAGGACAAGAGAGCCACCACTCCTCGTCACTCGCAAAGATTGTGCCAGGGCCCTTCAGTCACTGGCACAAATCTCAGGGACATAAGGGGAACATGTTCCCTACAATCTTGTCCCCCCCGAATAATCCGCTTTGAGATTGTGATGATGATGATTTCTATCTGACTGCCACAAAGGAAACTGATGTCCTTTGACTTGTTTCATTTTTAAAAAAGAATCTTATTCTTTAATATTTCATTGTCATTAATTATTAGTAGTCTATTTTCAACTATTTGTTTAATTCCTGTAACAATTCTTATAATGCTATTGTGGTAATCATAATTTTGCTCTGATAAGAGTATTGTTGCGCCAAATATAGACCTGATTGATTTTCTTTCATAGTTTTGGGGAAGTCATTATTTGTATTGTTATAAAACAAATGTCCTAAAATTTTAATGTGGATCATTGTGGATGCATAAGTAGAAACATGTCAATTATTTTTATGCATATATTCAAATTTCAGAATGTGCTCACGGCACTGAGTTGTAATAATGATATGTACCACTATTTCATCTACATCATTTGGTATATAATATACGAGTACAACAGGTTTACCTCAGAAATCTGATTCATCTACTGTAATATGAGTCTCTTCTCCCCTCCCCCACAATAAGCCTTAAAATGTGCCCTCCTGCCGATGTTATAGACAACTCTGCTCCCCTAATCCTCCACAGCATTTTTTCAACTTCATAAATATTTTGAACATCGTTAAAAAAGGAAAGGATTATGAGAACAGTCTTACCCATCCCACGAACGTTGAAGACAGATTTGCGCCCTTGCCTTCAGTATCTGGATACAGAAACAGGCCCCCAGAGTTGGTTTAAGTGCTTTGTATTTACATCTTCAAATGATATATACACTCAGGCCCATATTCACGAACGGGCGTCTGAGTTCCGGACCCAAGATGACAAATTTCTAGGGACGATATATATATATATATATATATATATATATATATTGAAAGAACGAGATTGACGTGTGGTATGTGGAGAAAAAAGCCGCCCACGAGAAAGAAATGAAGGGAACGATACTGGAAACAATGTTCATACAAAAGTGGGGCCTAGTTTTCTCGTCACAACGGTAGTGGCAAGAAGGAGCTGAGACAATTGGTTATTAAATTCTAACGTAATCCTCGCATTCGCCTCTCTATGCCCCACTAGACCTCCAATTAAGGGGGCTTCCTCCTAAATTTTGTATAACCCTATATTTCCATTCGGAATAGCTATGTATTGCTGCTTTCAGTAGTAATATATCGCACAAATGACTAACTTTGGCATCCCCCTTTCGGAATATCACGCTACGCTACTGGTTAGATAGCATTCGTGTTTTAGGGACACCTACCACAAGTTGGTTTGTGTTTTTAATTTCATTCATGGTTTATGCACTGCAGTTTTTATGCTATGTAAGTATTCGCTGTAGTTGTACTCAGTCCTTCGAAAGTCAATCTGCACTCATTAATATAACTCCACCCTTAAGAAACACTTTGTAAGGCAGTAAATGTGCAATGCTATTAAGAGATTCATATTTCATCAACATAAGTTCCCCTCTTTTGTGGCAACCTAATACAGGAAAGAAATATTTTAATATCGTATTGTAATTTTTGATGTCCCAGGGACATGTTTTTAATAGGAGCCCCCGCCCCCAATCCCACCCTAAACGTTTATTTACGTAATTCTAGTAGGTGTTCTCTTATAGTGTTAGTTTGGAACATGAGAAGGTAAGAAGAATTCATTGTTTTAGTTATTTCTGAATATGCAAATTTGCAACACTTAAGAGTCTTTATCCCGGCGAAATTAAAATACCGCTAATTTTACAGTAATTATGTGATATCTTCAAATAGATAAAAGATAATCGAAATGTGGAACAAGAGCGCCCTAGACAATATTATTTTACATGAGAAACCGTTATCACGACTCACTTTTTGCTTTCGATTTCGAACCATTTTGATGATCGGCATTTATTTTCGCGTTTCTAAACAGCTGAAAACGGAAAGCCGCTAGGTGACTTGTGATAACGGTACCTCACACAAAATAATATTGTCTAGGGCGCTCTTGTTCCAGATTTCAATTATCTCTTATCTATTTGAAAATATCACATAATTACTGTAAAATTAGCGGTATTTTAATTTCGCCAGGATGAAGACTCTTAAGTTATCTCTGATCTTTCTTAGTTTGTCATTCCTTTTTTAAGGGTTGCCATATCTCAAAAATGAAAATCCCGGACGCTATTAAATTACGAGAATCTTTCAAAATCGAATGCTTAAAATAAAATAAAAAAGAAGTCTTATATACTAATGTACTTTTTTTCATTAGATAGAGTTGTTCAGGTATTACGTAATCACATTTTTAGTCATTTTAATGGATCTTCTCCTCCTAATTAAGCAAACGTAAGTGGATGATTTGCTCCTTCCCCTGATAAGGATTTTTTTTAATTTAAGAAATCTGCCGTAAATAATTTTAAAAAATACGTTTTCCCCACCTCATAATCTTCTATTTTTTTTAAATACTCCAACATTTTGTTATTGTTGTCTGTACAGTTTTATTAATTGTTGTGCTGCCAAAATGTCTTGAGCCGTGGCAAAAATGCGAACTAAAACTCACACCCACGCGTTGAGCCAGCCAATAAGGGTTCAGCTGTTGCTAAGCGAGAGAAAACGAGTGGAATTCCTTCAGCCGATAGCAGCGCTTGCAACGGAAGACTAGGGATCAAGTCAATGTGGCATATATTTAAAACAATATACTTTTTTCTTGAATGGTCAGCGGAAAATTACCAGAAATATCTGTCAGGGATTATTGGTTGAAATAGTTCAGAATCAAGATGCAGGTTGAAACAGAGTACCAAAGATAACAATAAGATTGAGCAGTAAAATCTTTTGTCCCTGGCTCAATGAAACGAATGCTTCGTTCAGTGTCAAAGTGGTTAAATCGAGAACTTAATTAAATCCATGTATAATTATGTATTCAACTTGTTATTCCAACTTTTGAATTTCCATACTCAGAAGTTGAAAAGAATAATTACATACCTAATCCTGTGAAAAAAGCAAACTATAATATTTCCTTCCGTTCTTCTTCGCTGAAATCCGGGACATTTAAGCGTCCCAAAGAAATATTTTCGGGACTCCGGGACGCAGATCTCGATTCCGTGACAGTCCCGGATTTTCCGAGACGAATAGCAACCCTATTATCGCAGCTACACTTTTATCTTTTATTCTAAATTTTTATACTTTTCTATATATAGATTTTGCAATATATTTTATGTTATATTTATTATTTTATCCTCTATTTTTTATTTTTATTTTCAATTTACCAGAAGATTTTGTTCTTTTTTACGATATTCGTTTTCGTTTTTTCTTGTTTTTATTGTCGGAGTTTGTGTTTGAGCAAGCGTGTTAATCGTGACGGGCCCACCAGGCCCGTATCCACGGGGGGATAGGAGAACCGAGAACCTCCTAAACTGTCTGGTCCCCTAAAAGTTTCACGGTAGGCTTGCAAATGAACTATAATATGGTGATGAAATATAATATGATTAGGTCGGGCCCCCTCTAACTTCTACCGTCCCTTCTAAATTTTTGGGCTGGCTACGGGCCTGGGGCCCACATAGCTAGGATGCTGACATTTCCCCCTCCCCCCTACTTATTCATTCATTCACTTAACAGTTGGAAGGTACTCATTTTTGAAATAATAGAATAGAGGCGAATACGTATCTAGCGAAGAGCAAGAAAAGAAAGAAAATAAGAAATATTTGTGATTGATGGTTAAGAATGAACGACAGAAATGAAAGAGAAGCATTTCTAGATAAAGTACATTAAAATAACAACAAATAAATAGCAATACAACGTAAAGAACTCGTTCGTGTGGGTGTAATCGAAGGACACCATCTGTGGAATATTAGTCAAATGTTTCAATTAAGTCCTTTTAGAATTCTTGAATATGAGCTTCATAATACATCTTTGGAAGTCTTGTTTCTGCCTGTTGTTTCTCCAAGGTAAAAATCCTTCACTTAATTTTATAAGAACGTAAGCGTCTGATTTCATGTCAGCTCGTTTGCTGTACAAAAGATGACGCAAATCGCCTGTAGAAATTAAGTTCCTAATAAGTGCAACGTATATTATCCGAATCTGATTAGCGATGGTGAATTTAAATAAAACATTCTCTCGTTTCAAGTCCCTATGGATAATCTCATTTGCATGCACATGTTCCAAAAAAAAAATTTCATTTCAATGCTAATATCTACAATTAAATCTTATATTTGGATCTGCTATATGCCTGTCAAGGTGTGTCATCGTTTATAGGTAATTACTTCATACACGCTTCCGTGTGTTCCTAGACTTAGGCGATACCAAATCGTATTATTGACGTTTCTTCTGCTGTTCACCCCTCACCTTGACCCAAAACTAAATCTTAAAGTTGGTCACCATCCGAAAGTCAGTACACATTTTAGTTCCGGGGCTTCAAGTTTCGTCTATTCAAGATTCACCTAATACCTCCTAGCTTTGCAAACGCCAATCAAAGTGATGACATAGAGTTTAATTTCTTATTAAGTGAAAGTTGAACTTTTTCTAAAACTTGGTTTTGCTTGCATACGTTGGTAGTCCTATGCCTCATTGATAGTGAACATTTCCAGTTGAAGCTATTTTTGATCTCTTATTGAATAGCCCAATATGCAGGAGAAAATTTTCATAAACCAGGCAAATATTACTAGGTTAATGAAACTTGCAGGATAGTTTTCTTTCATCAAGTATAGTAATATCTTAAAAGGAAGTCCCCGATCGTTCCTCTTGAGCTTCATCCAATATAGCTGCCACATTTAAGAGCCTGCCTTACTAAAAATAATACGAAATTTGCCATTTTTCTTTTGCTTGATTATTTATCAGTGAAAGGAGATAATGAAATGCAAGTCACCATAATCATAGATAATGTTATTCTACAACAGAAAATATGGACCTGTAGAATGTTTACTGTTGCAATCCATAGAAATTACAGTGTTGCCAGAAAAACAATTTCCCTAAAATCTAAGTTAAGGCAGCGAGTAGAGGAACAAACTCAACTGCATTTGGTTACATATCATGTTGTTTTGGTTTCCTATGAACTACTTTTTAAATAATAGTTGTGTATAGTTTGTAATAAACAAAATAGTTTTAACATACAGTTATTAAAACTAAATAATAATGTTAATTAAAAAGTAGTTCACAAGAAACCAAAACAACATGATACTTAACCAAATGCAGTTGAGTTTGTTCCTCTAGTCTCTGTCAACTTAGATTTTAGGGGCGTTGTTTTTTCTGGCAACATTGTAATTTCTATGGATGGAAACACTGAACATTCTTCAGGTTTATATTTTCTGTTGTAGAATAGCATTATCTACGATTGTGGTGACTTGCATTTCATTATTTCCTTTCACTGATAAATAATCAAGCAAAAAAAAAAAATGGTAAATTTCGTATTATTTTTAGTAAGACAGGCTCTTAATTTGGCAACCACTATTTACAGAACAATTAGGTTTTCCTTGATTTATTACTTTGGATTACATTCTACGGTCTTGGAACTTATAATAAAGTATTTTGCAAATAAAATATCCCCACCACCGTCCTTTGAGAGTAATAAAAGAAAGTCTGTCAGTAACAAATTCAACCGTTCAATTGCTGGTAATATACGTTTATGAACGAAAAACCCTGTTCCTAACTGGTGATTTTTATTTTCTTCCCCGTAAAAGAACGTGAAATCTCCGGAATCTCCGAAATCTCGCTGTACAATGTTTATACCGTAAGCCTATCTGTCAATCAAACGGAAATAAACCATCGACAACACTGCCAATACGAGTGCTGTAGAACAATGCCAATCCTTCGACCCTTCTTTTCATTTTTTTTTTTTTTTTTACTTGAAACCGATATTAAATAAATGTTCTATTTAAATCAAATTTATATAATCGAAAAGTGGAAAATTTTGCGTATACTAGGGCTATTCAATAAGTTTTGCACAGATGGTTATAATATTGTTATTAGTTGCAATATTATGATGAAATTTTAGAGGACCATACTTTAATTCTTTGGCTACAAAACCATGACATTCAATGTAGCATCCATTTGCTCTGACGAAGCTCGTCTAGTGTTCTTTCCATGCCTTGAATGCACTTTTGTAGGGTTCAGGTTGCTAACATTTACACCATTGTTTCCCATAATAAATGAGAGCCTAGTCAATGTCGACTTTTTTCCTTGCAGGTGGTCATTCAGACGAACAAGCAGATAGAAACCCAATTGAGCCAAGTCCGGATTATAGAGAGGCTGAGGAACGAGTTCACATCCCATTTTCATGATTTTCTACTATGTCATCATGACTTTCTAAATCTTGGTATTGTCATGATGCAGTTTGATGACCTTATGTTGCATCTGCGGTCTCTTGGTCTGGAGAGTACGTCATACCTTATCCAGTGACATACAATAACGTTTCTTGTTAATTTTCGAGCCATGTTCCAAGAAGTCTATGAAAATGACTCCGCACTGATCCTGATTTTTTTATTCTCGGATAATGTATTTTAAACCACTCTAACCAACGTTGGATATTAGTACGATCCAATGTGTAATCTCATAAACAGGAAACCACTTTCTATGAATTGGTTGTGGTTGATTCATCATCCGGTTTGAACAGGAATTCCATTACCGACCGTCGTCAAGTCCTGATGTCTACTTAAGTGTCCATTGTGGTTTACTTGTTTACAATAGGAAACGACAATTATTACAATTTTGAAGCCAAATAATCAAAATATGTTCATCTAAATTTTCGCCATCATATTGGAATTGATAAAAATATTCTACCCATGTGTACAACTCTTATTGAACGCCCTTGTATATAGCTATATGAAAAATATACATTAATCAGATGATGAATAATTATTCTTTGCTGAGATAATTATTTGAACAGTTACTCAAATAACTATTTTAATCGTGTAACAAATATTTGAAAATTTTTATGTTCGAAGATTCAAAATAATAAATTATACGACTTTGAACCACGCTACTCTGTACTACACACTAGATATCTCGAGTTAATGCTTTGGCCAAGACAGAATGATACTACTGTTTTCTTTTTAATGTTTTGATGCCTGAAGCTGTGTGAAAGTAATCTGATTGAACAAAGTCTAATATCATGGATTCGCATATCAACGGACACTTCCTGCGATTGGCGTTTCACGATCAGTTTCTCAAACAGGGTACTTCCCTTTTGCAGTTAAAACCTGAAATAAATCGGAAATCGAAAAGTATAAATCCACCACCATTAAATCCTCAGGGATTGTACTTCAAAATTTTGGACGCGCTATCAGCCTCGCTTTTACGGCGAAGTACAAATCCAATATGTGGACTTAATTGAATTCGGGTGCGATTGTGTACTCGGAATCTGGAGAAAGAATTATTTATCTTCCACGTCATCAGTTTGAATGCTGAACTAAGTTCCTAGTGTGAGCAGTAAAATCTTAACTAAGAAATTCTGCCAGTCATTTCCAAAGGAATTAATTCTTTTTTTTTTTTTTTTTTTTTTTTTTTTTTTTTTTTTTTTTTTTAGAGATGACAGTTTCTGGCTACCATCAGTGTAGGTTCATCGGGCTGTCATGAGTTACTCTTCTCGCTCCAAAACGCGTCTACTCCCGATTAAGTATTTTTCTGGAAAATGACGTATAAAGTAAAGAACACTCTTATCCATCTTAGACCACACGAGGCTCAAGTGAGTCTCCACACTTACTAGACTTCGGCACATAGGGACAGAGTAGTGCCAAGCCACTTTGGGTAATAATTCTTTATAGGAAGACATGAAAAAAATAAACTATCATGGTGTACAAATGCGTGAATTCGTATTTGTAGCACGTCGAAAATTTGGGACAACAGTTTTAAACAAAGGCAATATAGCTTGAGAATGAAGCTTTGGATGAAGGTTGCGTAAGAGCCCTTACCAATTATTCTCATTCTTAAATTCTACAAATGTACTACTTCATGTAGAACATGGGTGAAGCAAAGATATAACTTCAAAGAGAAAAAGGATATTTATGGGGTCTTCTATACAAAAAAGAATAAATTCTAAACAGTTTATATTAAAATATCTGAAATAAAATCTTTTACTATTATTGTGTGTACATAGAGATTATGATTGGAGATGTCCACCACTAGTGTATGCACGTAGCAAATTGTACTATGCCCACATAGTTTGCCACCGTTACAATGACCCATAGTGCGTAAACGACATGAGATTGAGACAGGCTTTTTTTTTTTTTTTGCCATGTGATCACTATCTCTTAAAGTTTCATGTATGTATCATGTTATGTGTTTGCAACGTATTCCAAACATATCCAAAAGTTTAATTTCCTCTCTTTACAGATTGTGATTTGAACGACAATGATGACAGCACAGGAGAAGGACCAATGTGTATGGTGGTATGCTGAATCTGGGAAATCGCCAGTAACTGTTCAACGAAAATTCCACCGGCAGTTCGGAGGAGATTCCTCATCAAAAGCATCCATTACTAAACGTGAAATTTTTGAAGATGGACAACGTAATTTATATGCCACGGAGTGCACGACCAGGTGTGGATCAAGCAATTGTGGATAACGTGCAAGTTGCATTTCAACGCAGTCGACAGAAATGCGGCAGCGTCACGCGAATTGCATATAGCCTACCGAAATCAACCATGCATAAGGTCGTCTATAAGCAGTTACGTCCTTATACCTACAAAGTGTACTTACGAAAGCTTTGGAGCCAAATGGCCTTAATCAGCGTGATGCATTTCCTGTTTCTATGTTGGATTCAATTGAAGACGATATAATGAGTGCCTGCAGAGGATAATGTTCTCTTATGAAGCCACGTTGTTTGTGTCTGAACATGTTAACCAACATTACGTTCAGATACGGGATCATGAACATCCGCACGTCATTCGTAAATATGTCCGTACCAGACCAAAACTTAATGTTTTGTGTACTCTTATGCATGATAGAGTAATCGATCTATTTTTCTTTGCTGAGAACACGGCTATAGGGCGGCTTACTATGATATGGTTCATGAGAACCTACTTCCTCAAGTGTTGGAACTGCAGTCAAACATGTTCTTCCAACATGATGGAGCACCACCTCATTGGTCTCTATATATGAGGAAAATTTTGTTTCGCCGTTTCCTTTTACAATGGATTGGCCGCGGTGGACCAATCGTCTGACACCTACGCTCCCCTAATATCGCCCCTTGTATATTTGAGATACGTCAAGGTTCGTGTCTACAAAACTTCTGTTCCAGATTTTGTAGCACTTCGTACACGGATTCTGCAGTTCGTGTAACCGTGATAGCTGCTACGCTGCAGCATGAATGGATGAAGCTCGAATATTGTCTCGACATCCTGAGATCAACTAGAGAGGCATATGTAAAAATTTGGTATTTAACAATAAAGCTGAGAGTTGATAACACGTTGCGAAAAACGACATGTCTCTATCTCATACAGTTTACGAGCATGTTCATTGCAACGGAATCAGGACTTTGTGGGCACCCTGTGTTATTGTAGAAAGCACGATGACTCGCGTGTCACCTCTGGTAGGGGGGTTACTTCCTTCGATCCCGTGTCATGTAAGGTTGAGGTGAATAATATCGTGTTCTATATTTTTTCCACCTAAATTCTAAATATTCCAATCTGTTCATAGTCATTCGTTTTCATTAATCAGGTGACTCATTTTGGAGAAATGACATGATCGCAGGAAGTAAATTAAAGATGTTGTTCCAATTTTTAAAATTCTTATTTTAATGAAACGGATTAGAGTACGACTGGTGCAAATTCCGGGAGAAAGAGGGGGGCATGTCCCGTCCAATAATCTGATTTGAAATATGTTTTTTGGTGGAGAAATGTGATGATTTGTGTCCGACTGCCGCAAAGGAAAGTGAGACGAAATTGATGTCCCCCACAATAAGCCTCAAATCTGTCCGCCTCCCAATGTTGAAGACAACTCTGCTCCCCTAATCCTCCACAGCATTGTTTTTCAACTTCATAAATACTTTGAACATTGTTTAAAAAAAGATTAGGGGGACGGTCTTACCCGTGCCCTCAATATTGAAGACAGGTTTGCGCCGCTGTATATATATATATATATATATATATAGTGAACCATTTATTGTATAGTCATAAGACTTCTACAGGCTTTCAACATAATTCCTTGCAGCATTTTGCACCCATTGCCAGATGGAGAAAGTTGCAAGATACCAGTTGATCATCTCTTTTATAGATGTCTGCAAGAGTACGCCCTTTAGCTCGAAGAATGACATCTCTGGTGCGGAAACGCATCCGTCGTAATTGTTCCTTCATCTTAAGGAACAGATGAAAGTCGCATGGACTCATGCCTGTTGAATGGAGTGGGTGCTCTAGTACCTCCCACCCCATCGTGCAAAGAGGTTCCTCACAGCAACTGCGTTGTGACAACAGGCGTTGTCATGCAAAACAATGGGGGTATCCCATATAAAGTTAGGTCGTTTTCTGCGCAGTACTAGACGAAGATGTTGATCCCGAAACCTGCGTTAATACATCACATTTACGGTCTGGTTCGGAGGAACTGCACGCCATAGTATGACACCACGTACATCTTATGCCACTACCAGCATCGTCTTCACATTCCCCAGTTCCTGGCGGAGCTTCTTGGGTTGGAGAAATGATGGATAGCGCCATTCATTTGATTGGTGATGAAGTTCTGGCTCATAAGAGCGCATCCATGTTTCGTTAAGTTCGATGATCCTATCAAGAAACAGGCAACCTTCTCATCTGTAACCAGCGACGTAAATCTGTCTTCAACATTGGGGAGGGCGGATAAGACCATCCTCATAATCTTTGATGTTCAAAATATTTGTGAAGTTGAAAAATAATGCTGTGGAGGATCAGGTGAGCTGAGTTGTCTTCAACATTGGGAGGCGGCCAGATTTGAGACTTATTCTGAAGGGACATAAATTTCTTCTCACTTTCATTTGTGGCAATCGGACACAAATCATCATATTTCACTCTAAAACCACATTTGAAATCGGATTATTGGGGGTGACAGTCCCCCCAGTTCAAGGATTGGAGGAGACATGTCCTCCTTAATCCCCCGGGATTTGTGCCAGTGTCTGTAACGTGCGAAATGATCACCGACGAGGGTGTATCTGTGCCATTTTTGAATGTTTGTAAAGTTGTTCTGCACCCACCGTAACGGAATTCTTGGTAACCAAGGACATTGTGTAACACATTCAACACTGAAGTGTGGGATGTTTTTACCTCGTTAGCCAATTCCCTGGCAGTCCACTTTCTGTTCACATGCAGGAAAGATTGAATCAATTCAATAACTCGGTTTTTGACCCCATGCCGACCTCCACTTGGTTCCTGTTGCACACTATCACGTCCTGTACGAAAACTGCAACCCAAGATGCCATAGTCCAATACGGCAATGTGTCATTACCACATGCTCCACATAGTCCCTGGCGTTTTTCTTTTTTTCTTTTTTTTCACGGGCCACTTCTATCTTTATCCATGCACGTTGTTCTAACTTCGAAAACATTCGCTTTAGAGCGGTGTGATTTAACAACCTATGTACAACACACTGCATTACTGTCAATGCAGGGCCTACACTAGCGCCCCACCCGAGTTATATGGCTCCACCCACCCTCTACATGTGTTGCCAACGAACAGGCGTCACCGGGAGTAGGCAAACTACTACATATGAGTGTAGTGATAAAAGCGTTGGAATATAGGTGACGCAGGTAAACTGCAGAAATTAAGTTCCTGTTATGCCCGAACTCTTTGAACAGAACCTCACTATCGATGGCGCTTTTAAATAAAATATTCTTTCCTTTCAAGTTCTAGTGAATAATCTCATTTGAATACACATACTACAAAGAATTTGTCTCTTGAACGCTGATACCCCAAATAATAACAATTTTCTGTTAGCATAATTTAAATTTCTCATACTGTGTACTGTTAAAAGTGAAAAAGCAATGCACGATGCATTTTAAAGCTCTAAAACAGCGTTTCTCAACGAAGATTAGCGGAAAAGATAAATAGAATTTAATACCGAAAAATATTTTTAAATACTATTTTGAATTTTGATTCTGAAAGGCATATTCTTATGCATACTGTTTAAGAACAACAAAAAAATACGTCTACCAAACAATTTCAACAGGTGTAGAGTTGTTTAAAAAAAAATCAATTTAAATGAAAAAGGTACGATATGAAAGTAATGAGAATCGCATACCGAAATACCAGAAAAGTACAAACGCAACAAAACTTGCATATTGAAATACAATTAAAATTGAAAGCTAATTCGATACCGGAGCATGGTGTGATTTCACTAGTGCTGCAATGTCCGGTTCAATATTCATGACGCACGTTATCAAGTAATTTAAAATTCTCAATAACTTTTTTAACAGCTGCTCAAGTTTTTTTTAACCAACATTAGAAATCACTTTATTTTTTTATCATATGACTGAAAATTAAGGGAGTTACGAAGTTCTAAAATTTTCAAACATCCTCCATTTTGAAATAGTATGAGGAATCGAATTCGATATTTGTTATATGAATGAACTGACCAAATTTGGTTTTTAGGGAAGTTACTGTATCCACTATATAGAAGTAATGGATCCTGTATTATAGAAGTAGATGAATATCGTGATATCTCCACAACAGGTATATTAAAAATCCCACACAAGTTTATTACAAATTGAATTTATAAGGGGGTCGCTGGCAAGGGAATTAATAAAATGGGGATCGTGATAGGAATTAGATTGAGAACCATTGCTCTAAAAATATAGAAGAAAGGAATATAGGAAAAAGAAAAATATACAAAAAGGATTACTTGCAGACTAATAATTAAAACTGTGATATGTCTTTTTATTTCTGAACTTTACTTGAATGTTTACCTCTCCAGAAACAGAAACAGATCTGTCAGGTTTATTTTGTTTATTTATTTTTGAAAAAAAAAAAAGTTTTTCTTAAGATAAATGAAATTCTGGAAACTTAAACGTTTCTGCCTAAATAACTGCGTACAATTTGAAAACATGCGTTCAAACTAATAAACCATAAAAACGATTATTCATGTCGAAAGCATGGACCGCGAACATGTAACATGAACCACTGGTACCTGAAAACGTGTAGAGGATGAAGAATTCACATTGATAATATATGAAATAAAAATAATGGACCTTATGCAGAGTCGTTCTGAAGCATGATTAGTGCCATACTAGAGAGTTCGACTAACTTTATGTTTCCTGCAGTAGTCAGGCCTTTAGTATGACGCTAATCATACGTCAAAACGACTCTGCATAAGGCCTAATATATCTTATTCTTGACCTATCACCTGGAGAACTAACTTATCATTCGCAATTAATTTGCTCTGTCGTAACCAATATTCTTATTTTATTTGCTTGGTTTTCATGTAATCAAATAGAAATACAGTAGAACGTCGATAATCCGAACGTCAAAAACCCGAACGCGGTCCCTAGAAGCTAGTAACAGTACAGTAATTAAATTTTCTTTGTGTGAAGTCAGTGTTTTTACAAATACTCATTAATATGTAATTGTTTGTCATACATATTTTTATTTTTATTTTTCCTTAGGCCTATACAAATTAAGTTTTAAGTATAAGTTACAAGAACAGTGTAGTTTAGTGTTCGAGCAGGTTCTTCAGAAACATTAAATGTAAGTAGCCTTACGTACGGTATTTTAATTACTATATAACCGCTGCATCGATAAAAGAGCATACTGTACAGTATATTTAAGCCTAAATGGCATTTTCTTGGTCATTTTCGAAAATCCGAACTACCTTTAGTTCGAACTACCGAAAATCCGAACTACCGAAAATCCGAATCTCTTGGTCCCACATAGTTCGGATTTTCGACTTCCTACTGCAATGCTTCATAGATCAATTTAGAGGGCCGTATTGAAAGATAATGCCCACCCAAGGTCGTGTCTTATCAAAAAATTAATCTTTAATAAAATAGCAATCTTGAGACTATCCTTATTCATAAATATTATTTGATAATTTTCTACCGAAAATGCATCTTCGTAAAGATTGCTATTCCTGTCTTGTATGAATTAGTGAGATCGAAAACTTGTTTTGAGATATGCTTTTGAACAAGATCAAAGTGTTATTTTTATTAAAACTTTCTCACTGAAAATCAATGTGTAAAAAATACTCAGAATACGAAATATCATTTCACTTCTAAAGACAAATGATTAGAAAACTTTTCATTAAGTTGGACTTCTGAATACGATTTGTGAGTGGGTAACATAGTGCAAAGATCATTTAACTATAAAACACGAAAAAATTGGAGTACGATTACTTTAGTTTGGTACTATAAATTATATACACTAAACTGCATTAAATTGAAAATAAAATAATATATTGGACAGTTTTTGCTATTTAATTTTATTGCAGAAGATTTTTTTCTCTAAGTTTAATAAATATGAATCTATCAGAAAGTTTACAAATCTATCAGAAATAAGTACTTCTGTAAAGACCCTTTATTTACTTCTATGTTCTCTAATACTAACATGAAACATCTAAAATGTGTAGATATTTTACATAAGTAGTTTTACATCTGAAATTTTGTATTTCACGATATCAGCTTCTTTGAGTTGTTGCTTAGTTAAGATTCAAACATTTTTTTGATACGTAAAATGGCTATAAACTTAAGAATATGTTATAGAAATTTACAATATACTTCCATAAGCCCGATTTAACTTACATCATTGCAATGCAATCTTTACTATCACTTTAAGACAAACTGCATTAAATATGCAATTTCAAGAATTGCGAAATGATGTCAGTCGTAAAATTTTGTGATCTTAGACTCAAAGTTTCTGATCATTTCGAAGGTTTGGCTCTCAAAATTTCACTTTTTCAGACATAAAGAAAGAAATGTAATTCCATACAGGAGAACAAAAGTTAAATATGCAATAATTGATCAATAATTCCACATAATTATTGTCTGGAATAAGCAGGGCTGTAACTTGTGGGGGGTAGGGGGCAACTGGCCCCCAGAGATGCTCCTCGCTGTTCGAGGGGGACCCATTTTAGGACAATTTTTTTGTTCCATGTACGATATGAACATGAAATTATAAATGAAGCATCAAACAGGTTCACTACATTTCATAAACAAAACAGCACACTAAAAGTAAATGAAACAAAAGTGAGTCGTGGGCCCATTTCAGTAAAAAAATGTCTAATATTAGGGGCCTTAGAAATAATATTTATTCGTATGGATTTGAGATTTGTCAATATTATCCCCTTAATTTGTCATGTATGGAACGGGCCCAGGGAACGGAGCAGCCCTCAGTCCTTGCCGCGCAGAAGGGCCCACAGGCTCCGGGGGGCCATAAAAAGTAAGGGAAAGAGGAACCCAATAATTAGGAAAACAACTTTTCTAGGGGACCCAAATACGCGTATTAATCCTTGTACCCCCAGAAAGAATCTAAGTTACGGCGCTGGAAATAGTTCCCATCCCACCCGCAAGGGGCAAATAAGCACGTTCAGTTGTCATTCTTTCCTCTTTGTAAGCATCTGTCAGCATTTTTTGCATTCACAACATACATAGTAGATGATAACCCAGCTTATCAGTGACAATTCAATGCATAATTTAGGCAGTCATTTCTGCAAACTCTTTGGCGAGTTCAGTTATTGTGTATCAGCGATTGGATCGCACTTTCTTGTTAACGTGTTCCGCCAGATCGTCGTCTGAACATTAGACTTTCCATTACGTTCATCGTCATGAATGTTTCAACACCCTTCTCGAAACACTGCAGCATTGCCCAGGCACGTAGCCAGGATTTCGTAATGGGGAGGGGGGTCCGTGACGAAAACTGTGGTTATCACACTAGGGGCTTGATCATTCTAAACTATTTTACTGCAACATATATTGGTTCTTTTAGCCAAGATTTCATAATGGCGGGGACATGACATGAAATACTGTGGTTACACACCAGGGGCTCGATCAATCTAAATATTTTACTGGCAACATACCCATATTCATTTGTTAGGACAATAAAATGAGGATATGTTAGTAAGTATTTTGTAATAAACTATGAAGAAATCTCGAGCAAAAGGATATTTTAAAAAGTATTGGAAAAGATATAGTCTTCCGAGGTCATTCGAACTCGGTTCTTCTTGTCTTCTTTCTTCTTTCTCTTATCTTTCCTAATGCCGTCAAGGATAGCAACAACATCTCTTTCGGCACTGATATCCTGCAAAATGGATTAGCGTTGCCGCGAAATTGAAAATTTCTTTAATAAGTGTAGTCTTGTCAGATATAATAATTGGTAATTGTGGGCATTTCTTAATTTCTACCTGAGAGTCTATCTGATCGAACCGATTTATCGATCGTCATTTGTAGTCCATAGGATTAGCATGGAGTTAGATGGACTTCGGAATACTCCGTTACACCGTTTTCAACTTGACCCTCCTTCCCGTTTCCTCCTCACAAGAAAGAGTAACCAAACACTTGCTGTAGCTTTATATTTTTAACGGTGATTCTTCTTTTTCTCGTTCTTTTTGTTTTATCCTTCCTTAATTTTTTTTCATTTCTGGTTCCGAAGGGGGGTCCACACCCCCATGGCCCAACCCTTGGCTACGTGCCTGCATTGCCTGGCCTTCTCTTCACTCATTACTGTCGGACTGTAAACGAATAATTCCGATGTATATCAGCTGCATTCTATCCTTTGGCGTTTAGAAATGGTATGATAGATCTCACTCCACATTTGGCTGAATTTTTGTATAACGGAAATCATTTCCCTTACCGCTACTTACACGCATGGGCGTCTCTGGCGGGGGGATGAGGGGGACGTGTCCCCTCCAATATTTTGAAGTTCAATATTTTATTCTAATTTCATTTATTTACTAACGACAGAATATCATATAAATAATAATTATTATTTGGAATATAATATTCAGGCTGTGAAACGATTATAACAAGAGTTATTGATATACCTTAGGGGGTCCGTGAAGGTAAACAGAAAGGTCACAAAGGGAATCCAAGATAATAAAGAGGTTGGGCTAGGTAGTACCATTTCAATCACTTCCTTTGATGTCCCCCCAAATTTTACATGCCAGAGACGCCAGTGCTTACACGTACGCAACTACACAAGAACGATTCTATCTCTGTTGCAAGCACAGAATACTAGTGCATGTTCTTGCGCATGCTCAACTTCATCAGTGTTGCCAACTCCTTTTATTGGCCAGTTTGTCTGACAGTCTCGTACGAAGTGCTAAAGACTATGCTCACAGCATCAAACTGATGTTATCTAAGTTTGACTTCATGTCTATAATGCTGAACAAGAAGCTTTAGTCTGAAATGCATCACGTGAGAACCCTAGATCTAAAAAACAGAAAGAAGATTGAGGTTATTGCAATGAAAATAAATGGAATTACCCATTACTACACAATCATGTCTCTAATTAATTTAAGGGAGGCAATACATCGTTATTTAGGAAAAGAACGGAGTATTGCCTGTAACATTGCAGACTGGATTTATTAGATTACTGCAGATGTTTGGCATTCTATGTGCAAGGACATTAAGAGCATCAACATGAAATGAAATAGGATTACCTGAACTGAGAGAATGGCATGAGAATTGTTATTGGCCAAACCAGGGGCAGACCCAGGACGGACTTCTGGGGGGGGTGTAATATTGCTACTTAGAGCTACTTTTAAGAGCTCCAAACTCTGGGATGGGTTTTATTTATATATACTAAAATAAGAAAGTTTCCTCTTCTGGGAGCTGGGCAATTGCCCCGATTGCCCCCCCCCCCTGAATCCGCCACTGAGCAAAACTCAGGTGGCAGGAATTTTTTGTAGGGGATAACTGGAAATCAATAAACAATGATGTGCAACATATAAGAGCTACGGCTGGAGAAATAGGGAAAGTACAATAATACAAAAAACTGCCGGCATATTTCAACCTTGGACGTATTCATGCGCGTATCCAGAAATTTTCAACGGGAGTCTGAAAATTTTGGGGAAAAACTGAATACAACATATGCCCTGTGTGTGTGTGTATTGAACATGAATCCAGATATGCAAATATGGCTATTACACACACACACACACACACATATATATATAGATAGATAGATAGATAGATAGATAGATAGATAGATAGATAGATAGATAGATAGATAGATAGATAGATAGATAGATAGATAGATAGATAGAGATATAGATATATAGATATATATATATAAAGAGAGAGAGAGAGAGAGGATATATAGGGTAACTGGATACAATAACGCCAGGGATATAATAACGTCGTTTGTTTTTCAACTGTTTACAGCACAGAAACTAGGCACGTGGCAGCAGTCTGCAATGTGCCAATACATGGGAGGCACATTTGTTGTTTTCGCGCGTGAGTTGATTTCCTGTGGTGTAACGTGTGTGTTGTGCAGTTTTTGTGTTATCAATGAAGACCAGAAAATTGAGAACAGAAATTGTAAGTAAAGTTTTTAAAGTCCTTTATATCAGTATTACTACAGGCGCGTAATGTGTAGAAATTTAAACAGTATATATATATATATATATATATATATATATATATATATATATATATATATAACACAATGGCTAATAAGGAGTGTATCTATTCTGTTTATATGAGTCAATGTGTTAGTAGAGAGCAGTGGGACAATGGTATGTTCATTCTGTTGTGTGGCTGCAATAACGCCAAACGCGATGGATCCAATAGCGCTACTGTCTGGGTTAAAGCTGCCACACCTCAGAATGCAACATCTGCTTTTCAAGCTACTGGCATATACCCATTCAATCGTTTAGTACTCCCAGAAACAAGCTTTGCATCAAGTACTAACTCTTCAGTGTTTCCGACACAAGCTCCTACTGAAACTGCATTGGAAAACAATAACCGGCCATCCACTGAAAATATCAACAATCCCCAGCCGTTAATATCATCTGCATGTATCCTTGATCCTGTAGCTAATGCTTCGTCTCAGTCTTCTCACTTTACATCCTCCAGTGATAGCTATTTCACTGTACTTATTCCAACTCCAAAAATTAACAACGCTCTTTCTGCAAGGAATAGATCAAAAACCTCCAAGCAGTGGTTATGACTAGAAGAAGTCTGCTTAACGAATGTTATAACGTGAAGGATAAAGGGTCAACTTTGCAAGAAGATGTACGAAAGAAAGGGATACTTATAAAAAGAATGACGAAGGTAAAAGTTCAAAAGCATGTCATAGCAAAAATAGCTCCTACTATTGCGTTACTTGCAAAGGATACTATTATGATGATACTGGTAGAACTATTGATTTGGTTGCAATGTGGAGCCTGTAAGGGGTGGTATCACGAAACTTGTGATGACATATTGCCTCTTACTGGACACTGCTCTTCTTCTTCCAACTAATTGTACTTGTTTCAGCATATCTCAGTTCACTGGTTTCATGATAATATGAATAATGATAACCTGGCACTATTGTATCCATAGTGTATGCAATACTGCCATTTTACTTTGCGCGACATTTTTGTGTATTACTTGTACTACATATATTTTCTCCAGGTTCTTTGCATTCTACATTAACGAACATGCGCAGGAGAAAAGTACCAAGAACAAAGAGAGACGAATTGGAGTGGGGATTTAAAGCAATAACACATTCGCTTGTTAAAAGTGTTTGTTGGTGTGTGTGTTTGTGTGTGTGGTGAAGGTGGAGCTAAAGATAGATAGGTCATTCTGTTGCAGATATGCTGCCTTTTGTTCTGCGTTTCGACAAGAGATGTTAGGTGACAATTTTGTGATTTTTTCTCTTATCGCTGCAAATACATTAAAAAAACTTTGCACTCAATGGAGGGAGATCGAGCCGGGTAAGCCCCCCCTTAAATACGCCACTGGACGTATTTTTTCCGACAATACAACACGTATTTACATATCACATATAATTATTAAGTGAAGGAATGATATAGACATCATTGTTACTTTACTTTCGTTTATGTACAATCAAGGGCGCCCATCACGAGGGGGCAAGGTGGGGCGCTCGCCTCCTCCTAGAGGAAATTGTATTTGGGAATATCGAAAACCCAATAGAATTTTTACATTAGTTACAGCAAAATTGGAAACTATATTTGAAACGTCGCTTATACTTGCCCCCCCTTGGAAACCACAACATGGGCGCCCTTGTGTACAATCTGGATCAGTCTCCTCGTCTCACAGAAATGCTTCGATATGAATTTTGTAAATCAGGATACATTGATAATTCAATTGACTAGTTTGAAAAGCAAAAAAGTACGCTTTATAGATGCCTGACGTTTGTAGTGCTTTATTCTATTTAGGTGCTCATGAGCCACTGCAGAATTTTGTTTTTACCAGTTTATAAATGCTGATGAGTTACTACAGTAATGAGTTCTTGCTTAGGGTTGCCATATTACCCGATTTTAGCGGGTACCACCCGATTTTCAGGTCCTATATTCGTCCCCAGCTTAATCACCCCTTAATCACGAAAAACCACCCGCTTTTTTGGATTGGAGGAAAAACTAAGACGACTTTGTTGATAAAATGTTCTTATATTCAAAGTAAACCGTTACATCTCTGTGTCAATCTCAATCGCGATTGAATTAAATTTGGACTCGTGCTCAGGCTCAGGCTGTGAGCTATTTGCCTAGTGCGCGTGCGCAGAGCCGTTTGCTAACAAGAGATTTGCTCTAATGTACAATGGTTTTCTTTATGTAGTTCATGTGTTTTAATGTAATGTACTGGATGTTCTATACCAGTGGCGTATTTAGGGGGTGGCTTCCGGGCTTAAGCTCCCCCCGAAATCTTACTTAGTATAGTAAAGTAAATGAAATATCTTGCAGAATTTTCACATTTCCAGGCAAAGCCCTTCCCCCCGAAAGTTAGCAAAGCCCCTCCCGAAACAAAATCGTAAATACGCCACTGTTCTATACGAATGAATATTTGTTTGTAGATGTCGTTAGACAAGTACATGTACTTTAGTTTCGTTGGAAAAGTACATTGGAAGTGTCACTTAACAAAGAAATCACTTTAAAAAAGGTCCGAGGGATCCCAGGTCAGTATTTGTAATACACAAAGCTCACATCAGTACTTACGGTACAGTTTAGAATCCCCCGCTTTTTTAATTTTAAAATATGGCAACCCTATTTTTGCTTTGTTATTTTGCCCGGCAAGAACATTATCTATATACGTTTATTGTTAGTGTCGTCATCTGTTTTCTGCAATGACTAGCATATTTCTCAACTTTCCAAGTACTATAACCTGTAAATCATTCCAGATATGGAAAAAAAAACTAATTAGTATATTGCATTGCTCGGAAAATCTCATTGTTGTTTGATACCTCACATGACTCCATATCCTTTGAAAAAGTTGACGTTGATCCAATATGCCGGTTTTTAAGATATCGATCATGATTTAGAAGTACCATAAAACACAGACCGCCTAGCCTAATTTACATAGTTGGCGTTAGAATATTGTTCTTTTATTTACCTCACTATCAGAGAAAACTTGTAGTAGTGCACTGTGTATCGCACTTCCACATCCATGATTTCATAGTTTTTCTCACGTTCTAGTGCTCTGGTTCCTGCTATATGCCAATATTTCCTTCGTTTTGCTTATAGCCTTGTGAAATGGCGAGTCTACCTTGGCCAGTTAGGTCTCCGTATCAAGCATAGAGCGTGTGTGGGATATGTTAGAACTGAAAAATTTTATCATCAATAAAGCATGGGGCGGATGGGGTATTTACTAGTATATTATAATACAGTGTGTCCCAAAAGTAGGTATGCAGTATCATACTGATCAGCTCATTTCATTTTATATCATTTCTTATTGTTATCCATCAGATAGACTTAGTTTCTTTATTATTTGTTCTTAATGTGTTTTCACTTACTATGTTGTAAGAAGCGTGAAGTATGAAGGAAAATGAAATATGTTATATCATCACCAAAAAAGCGGCTAAACCGTTTGAAATGATTTTTTCGATATGCTCATAGCTACCATTTGGCTCGAGAGAGTTTTTATCATGCCATTGTCATTAATATGAGTATCCTAAGAGGGCAGAAAAGGCTCAAATTGTTTACCACAAATATATTTGCTAAAGTCATTCTCAAATTACGAAGATGGAGCTGAGCGTATAAACTCCTCATTTAAAATAAGTTATGTTGCTCTCTCCATTAAAGGAAGTCGCTTGTTAGTTTGAATATTTTAAGTCATTCTTTCCGCTTAATCGGTAAATCTACTTAAAAACTGAGGGAAGAAACTTCTGGTTTATGCTATAAGAAGCGCTTATTCTCTTTGATGAGGTTATAAGTGATTAATGAGCTCTTTCACCACCGACCAACGGCATATTCTGACAAGTTCCTAAGAGACACTGTGGAAGCAGACTTTCGGAAAATTGTTCTTGCAATTGCAAACGAGTTAGGCACATAGCATACCACTGTTTTCAGCGGTTCTACGAAATTGGTAAAGTGAAACAGCTGGGCACAACATGAGCTCTATCGGATAATAAGGATCTCCGTCTGAAGGTACGCGGGTTTTTGAGCATACATAATAATCGGGAAAGATTCGTGCTTTGGATTCTCAATTTTCATGAAAATATGGATTGGCTGCGACAATCCTGAAAGGACCGATCGTAAGCAATGAACAGGGCGTTTTCCAAAAGCACCCCTTTACCTACAGAAGGAGTTAAGGCTGGTACAGTAAGTTATAGTTGAATTCCAATAAAAGGAGCCGCAAGATACCCGCAGTTATCCAGCAATGGTCTGGAATATTTGGTCCTCCTAAAGATGGCATAAATTTCCTTCTATTTGAGGTTAGCCCTTGCACCACCATTGTTTCACATCCATTAATACGTTAGTGGAAGGTAGTTTTGATAATAATTACTGGACACTCTTAACCGACCTTGATCCAACGCTTCATTCTCGGGCTATGTTTCTATTCGACCGGGTATAACTACGAATCGACACATAATCTGAAGTTCTTAGTCTTTGTCTAAGAAATCATTTCTCAAAGTTCTTTGGGATTATATCCCAACACTGTCTCCTGTATGTGCCAAAGTCTAGTAGTGGCTCATAAATGTCTAGTAAGGCATATCTTTATTCATCATAAACAGTGTTTCTTCCAGATCTATTTTTGGGCCCCCCGGAGCTCTGATAGTGCCTCCCGGAGGAGACCAAAATAATACGTCTATAATATAATAACAAATAGAATAGTATCAGCAGTGCCCCCCGGAACGTTGTTTCTGAAAGAAACACTGATCATAAGTGTCTAGACACTTACTAAGTCTAGTAAGTCTCATCTGCATCCAGCACTTGGGCCTCATGTGGCCTATCCTCGATAGGGTGCTCTTTACTCTTGGTAGAGTACACGAGTATTTTCCTAATTTTTGGGGGGACTACGCTTGCACCGCCTCTTCATCACATCAATTTATACATTAATTACCTTAATTAATTTATACACCTTCAACAAAAAAAAAAAAAATAAGAAATGTCCCTTTCTGTGCGACTTCGATCCGACATTCTGTTTTCGAGTTATGACTCTTTTGCATATTTCGGCAAATTTTCGACTAGATACAACCGAAAGGGGACGTTTATGCACCGAGATTGGTTTATACTATTTTGTTTTCTCTGCTGTCAGGAATCACTACTAAAAAGGTGTTGTTTCGGAACACTATATATATATATATATATATATATATATATATATATATATATATATATATATATATAGGGGAAGGCACAATGGGGTACACTCAATTATGGCTGGCAGTACTTACAAACGTAAACGTCTTCTTCGTCGACACTTTCTACAACTGGACACAAATTTTGTGACCAGAGTTTGCACAGCATACACGCAGTCTATCCCTCGTTGATTGGAAATACCACCCAGCACAATAAAGGCATACAGCGTCCTCTAATCAACTAGCGCTCAATTTCTTCCTCCTTGTTGCTCCTGTTAGCTCTCCTACATACTCAAGGGTGTGATCTGTCTTATTCGCCAGCTTCTCTTTGTCCTGCTTCTCCCCCTTCCTTCTTCCATCTTTTGCTTCCCTTTCCTTGTCTCTTGGTTCCAAAGCTGCTTTATACAGTGATTATGTCAATATTGCTATTTTCGCTCGTCTTCTGTTCAGTCTTCTACCACCAGTCTTAACTCTGAGGAAAGGTAAAATGTAAAAGGTAAAATTCTTCGGTGACATTTGTAAAAATGTCACGTCCAGAATGTGTGTTCCAGTAGTTGGCGTCAAAGGTCCTGGAATCGGTTCATCAAGAGGTCTATTTGCTGACACAGTGGTCACATCTGGGAGATGTGGTTCTGTGGATGACATCGAAGGTCCTGGTTTCGGTGCTGCAAGGGAACATCTTCCTGGAACAGTTAGTAGATTTTCCTTGCTGTTCTGGGTTTCGTCTGTTGGTTGAAATATGACATCAGTAGCTTATTTCGTCTCTACCCCGTTCCGCCCCGTAACACATGTTGGTGCTTTATATGGTGTAATCTGTAACTGCGCGGCAAAGATTACATACTATAGTCACTAAAACATACAACAACTATAATACTCTGAGACTATAATTATGATTTCAACATTCTGTGCATTCTTATTTGACTTATCTTGAACTTCGTTTCTGTTGATGTTGCAATAGGCGTCAAAAACCAGAACGACAACGCTGAAACGATTCGCACGTGCCACATGCCTTCTCTAATACCAATGGTGCTTGCTCCACGCAACTGTACGGAGTCAACATTTAGTTTACTGACGCTTTCGCAAGGCTACAGTACCATAGCGGTGAAATACAAGGGGTACCCTATTCCACCCCGCTACCCCCGTTCCGCCCCGCCTTCCCCTATACATAAAACTTACTAAACCTTACACATTCACTCTCATTCATCATCTGTCTCTTGTAGTCTAAAGGGTATAACCATGGCATTAGGTTAGAAGATATGAAATACAAATAAATAAATAAATACGTATTTAAATAAATGCGTATAACCTACAGTAAACTAACTTACTGTGCGTCGCTATCAAGGGTTAAAAGGGAGTTACCGTGCCACCGTATTTTCAAACTTTTTGGGATTTAAAAAACCTAGATTCCGATGAGCCGTGTCCAATGACACCACTTTCGATTTCTGGAACCGACCACTTCAAGGTGAAATTAGGAGTCAAAAATAAAAAGTGGGACCGTTTGGTCAATGTGGACCAGTGACCGACGAACATAATGGATGTCATTCGATTCGTATTCATACGTACATGAATAATTGATATGCCATTTTCCCGAAAATTCAATCTAACAATCCAAACAACAATCCAAGACCCAAAATCTCGGATTTTCGTTAATTTTCGAGGTCAAAATAGAATTTTCGGGAAAATGACATATCAGTTATTCATGTATGTGTGAATACGAACCGATTGACATTCATTTAGACCCAGTCGGTCACTGGTTCGCATTGCCCAAATGTTCCTACTTTCTATTTTTGTAGGGGGCGAGGTGGCTCAGTGGTAGAGCGTTCACCTCTGGTGTTTGGGGTCCGGGGTTCGATCCCAGCCCCCGCCAAGTGAACTTTGTGGTGGACAAACACCGTGTTCGTGGGTTTTCTCGGGGTTCTCCCGTTTCCTCCCACTTTCTTCATTCCACCATTTCACTCATCTCTCATCATCACCGTCTCCTTTCGCCTAACCGGTATAAGCGTGGGACGTAAAGCTCAAAGATATCATTCCAATTTTTTTCTATTTTTGTACCCTAATTTGGCCTTGAAGTCGGTTCCAGAAGTCAAAAGTTCTGCCATTGGACACAGCTCATCGAAATCTACATTTTAAACTAAAAATAATAATAATAATAATAATAATAATAATAATAATAATAATAATAATAATAATAATAATAATAATAATAATAATAATAATAATAATAATAATAAATAGGGCCATGGTAAAATTCCCGTTTAACCGATGTCAAGTTCCTACCAAAAAATGTTTCAGTTAAGTTCTCACAGCGATGCAACTACGCTATAATAGTTGTCGCCCGGGACAAGAACTCTCCTTAGCGCCCGCTCACCAACCAAACCAGAACTCTCCCACAAATATTTGCCCAATTTTGCGTCCTCCCAATCCGGCGCACAAGCCTCGTTTACCCCACCCCCTTAGTTACGTCACTGAGTTTTCATAATTTGAATTTTCGTTGATTTCAATAGCTTGTATTTCATTAGAATATTCCACCAAAAAAATCTGGATTCTCATTATTGCAATAGCAATCATTAAAGAATTCTTGGATGTGAGCTTCATAATACATCTTTTGAAGTTGTGTTTGTGCCGTGTTATTTAAAAGTCCTTCAGTTAATTTGATAAGAATGTACGCGTATGATTTCATTTCGCCTGTTTTGATGAGCAAAAGATGACGCAGCTTTATTACAGAATTTAAGTCTCTAATAAGTCCAAAGTCTATGAACAGAATCTTACTACCGAGGGCTTATTTAAATAAACTATTCCCTCGTTTCAAGTCCCTATAGATAATCTCATTTGAATGCACACATTCTAAAGAATTTGTTACTTGATCGCTGATATCAACAACTAAATCTTCTGTTAGTATGTTATTAGTTTTAAAAAGACAAGAAAATTAACAAGAAAGACATTTAATTAGAAAATTTAATGTTCTTGTTGATCGTCTCATATATTCTGGGTCAAAATATAGAGCATAATTAACAAGAGTCGTAACATTTAGTAAATGATATTGTATTTTTACAATTAATATTCTTGTTATGTTAATTTCACGCCATATTTAGGGGAACTCAGGGCAAACTTGATAACTTTCTTGGATTTGCTAGATACTGGTCGAGAATGGTCATAGCTTATAACTTCTTCATAGACACATCCGTGACTACAGTTGCCCGATCTTACAGTTTACATTTATTTTGCTGTTCACCGTCGACTCAATATTAAATCTTAGAGTGAATGACCACCCCGAAGTCAGTACAGATTTTAGTTCATTCAGTTTTTACTGCGCAATGAAACGTAGCATATTATAAATATCGCACTATAAAATAGAGTTGTTTCAGCTACAACATAAGACATTGATTCGTTTGATTGAATATTCTGATAAGGGAAAAGGCTTCAAACAAAGCAAAATTTGAATCATTTCTCAATGAGCATAGATCACATTTCCTGTTAGATCTTACTACAATTGTGCTCATTTTTATGAAATATTTATTTGTACACGTAAAGTACTTTAAAGTAACTATTTCACTATGAAATAGGTATATTGTTTGACCGTTTTTTTTGTGTTATGTTTCACATTTTACTTAAGTATAAAGGTAACCAAGAAAGTTCTGTCGCTTTTTCACCCGCGCTTCTGACCAATCTCGACCCCACCTTTGAACATCGATATGTCACCTAAGACATACCTGGAAGATCGAAAATAGTCCCCATCAGCATCGACGACCTTCTGCCAACGTTCTAGAAGGACATAGATTCCATCGCGGTACAACTTGGTGTACTGTGAAGAGAAAAAGATATCAAGTGCATTTTACACTTCTACTAGGGATGCAAACTGGCGTCCTCTAAGGTGATTGTCCAAGGAATGGAACAGGTGATAATCGGACGGTGTAATGTCCTTGGTGTATGGCGGATGCAATAGTGTTTCTCATCCAAGGCGTAGAATGGTGTCCCTGGTCATCCTAGCTACTTAGGGCTTAGCGTTTCCTGTAACAGGAGGACCCCTTTGCGATTCAGAAGTGCTGACACCAAAATTTTGAGTTTTTCTTGAGCACGGTGCAACTGCTGACAGTACACAGTTGCATTGATGCTCTGACCAGCTGGTAGCAGTTCCCGATGCACGATGCTGCGAGCAGTGCACCAAACACACAGGATGACCTTTTTCTGGCGCAGTGCTGGTTTCGGCTGTTTGGAACCGGTTCATAGGATGCTAACCAATGATAACGGCGCCGTAGAGCTTCGTACAGGACCCACTTCTCGTCACATGTCAACACTCTGTCCAGAAACGGCTCCTTCCTTAGACGAGACAACAAAGAAATGCGTGTGTCTGCTCGCGTTGCCTTCTGGCCCAGAGTCAAATCATGTGGGGGTCATCGGCCCAGCTTGTAGTTCTTCCCAAGTTGATGGAGATGCTGCAAAATGGTTTCTCCACTCACACTAAACTGTAGTCGCAGTTTCTCACATGTCTGGCCACTCTTCCCCTCAATTGCTGCCTGAAGATCTTCATTTTGTACATGTGTTGGTCTTCCGGTCTGCGTCTTCGAGTGTTTCGTCACCGTCTTTAAACTTGTTAAACCACCGCTGCACTGTCCGCGTAGTCACGACAGCCTCACCAAAGGCCTGGCATATCTTCTGTCCCGCTGCACCTGCGTTTGACCCCAGTTTGAACTTGCACAGCATACACACGCTTCTGAAGCTCTTTGGAGGTCCCATGTTCACTCTGTCCTTACGCAAGTTCACGGTGTAACTGAACTGCCACAACCAGGTAGTATGTTGGAAATATTCGCATTCCATTCGCATTCAACTCACGGTGTGAAGTCCAATTGAACACAGATCTCCACAGAAAGTTACAGATCTTCCTTGGTTATCTTTATAATAGTCTATATTTAAGGAAAAAGATTTTGGGAAGAAAATTGCGCAGAACTCTATAATACATTGTTGCCAAATTTGTACATTTATTGTAACAGTCACAGTAAATAATTTTCTTATCTGTAGCATTGTAGTTCGAGAAGCGATACTTCGCCGTAAATTGTAATAAGGATGTTAAATTAATTTCACTTACTGGATGATTGCCCTGTTGATATGTATGTACTTACCATATCACAGATATTTCATACTGCGCACCTTAAACTCAGTTTACTAAACGTTTATTCTTATCTATATCTGTTTCTAAAATCCACTCCCATGTTCACTCTGTCCTTACGCAAGTTCACGGTGTAACTGAACTGCCACAACCAGGTAGTATGTTGGAAATATTCGCATTCCATTCGCATTCAACTCACGGTGTGAAGTCCAATTGAACACAGATCTCCACAGAGAGTTACAGATCTTCCTTGGTTATCTTTATAATAGTCTATATTTAAGGAAAAAGATTTTGGGAAGAAAATTGCGCAGAACTCTATAATACATTGTTGCCAAATTTGTACATTTATTGTAACAGTCACAGTAAATAATTTTCTTATCTGTAGCATTGTAGTTCGAGAAGCAATACTTCGCCGTAAATTGTAATAAGGATGTTAAATTAATTTCACTTACTGGATGATTGCCCTGTTGATATGTATGTACTTACCATATCACAGATATTTCATACTGCGCACCTTAAACTCAGTTTACTAAACGTTTATTCTTATCTATATCTGTTTCTAAAATCCACCAAAACTCTCTGTTTGTCCATCCGGAAGCCAAAAATAATTTCAGGAGCTATTTACTTGATTAGTCATCACCAAATTAAGAGAAAGAGTGGAGAGTTAAAAGTTAGAAACTAAGTTCGGTTTTGGGTCGATAGTCAAACAGCAAGTAATAGAAATTAACCATTTCCGGTTTTAACGTTGATCGTTATAGAGTGAAACGGTAATTCTCTGCAATCAATTAAGGGCTCCAAGAATAGATTCAATTTTCATTCTAATCTCTCTATTAAAACTGGAAGTGGCATAAATCAACCACTTCCGCTTTTAACATTTATCAGCACAAAGTTAAAACCCGTAATCAGTAGCGAGAAGCAGTATTCTGTAACCAATTAAGCATCTGAAGAATATATTCCATTCTCACTCTAATCACTATATTAAAAGCGGAAATGTTAGACATCAACCACTTCCAGTTTTACCTTTAATCGTTATAGAGCCAAAACAGTAACAGATAGTGAGAAGCAGTTTTCTGCTATGAATTAATGGTCCTAAGAATGCAGTCTTTCTCCACTCTCATCTCTCTTTAAACCCGAAAGTGGGAGAAATCAACTACTTCCGGTTCTAGCGGTGATTGCTATAGATAAAAACTGTAATAAAGAGAGAAGCTGTTTTGTGTAATTAATTAAGCATCTTAAGAATGTATTCCATCGCCAAACTAGTCTGTCTCTACTAAATATATTAACACTTCCAGTTTCATTGACAACGCCATAGAAACCAAACGCCATAGAAACGTGGTATATATGCGACATTGCTACTTGTTGCAATGTGCATTTAAACTGCCTTGAGGTAAGTTATTGTTTTCAAGTTTGAGATAATATCACTTCAATATTATATTAAGTTCCCTCTTGCTTTTCAGATTTCCAAACTATCGTCGTAAAGAACGTCTATGTCCGTCTGCCTGTATGTCTTGCGACAGGTATGAGAGCAAAGTCGGTAAGATATGTCTGTAATTTGCTTCTTCGAGATGAGATTCAGTATCAGAATTGGTTCCACCTCATCCGTTAACTCATTACTCAAACCGGAAGTAGTAGAAATTAACCATTTTCGATTTCAACGTCGATTACCATTGAACCAAACCAGTATCAGTGACAAGCGTTTTCATTGAATTGATTCACCATCCATTTCTCCCTTGCCGTAATATTTGTGCGATCATTTTTTGAATTTTTAAAATCCAGTCGTAGACAATCTGTTGCGGTAAAACACTGTCCCCGTATTGGGTAGAAAGTATTTGCTGGATTGCGGCCCTTGATACACCTTCCGACCACCAAAAACCGGATCACTACTCGTTGTTCCTCTTTTTTTTTGTACAAGCTTCTAATGGAGCGCTCATGATCTATCTGCAACAAAAGGAAGACAAATGGAGGAATGTAGGATCAACTTTCATAGCATGACCAGAACAATAAAATAAACGAGGAAAGAGATCGCTATGAACAATGGAAGAAAAGATATAGTTACATTGCGGATAATTCTTGATTTACCCTCATATATATTATGACTAGAGGTATGGTAGTAATGATTCTAGTTTTACAAACTACCTCCCACATAGCACAAGTACGTCCACGGGATGTCCCAGACTGAGCCCGCAACGGACGACGGGACATCCTGGGATATCCGAATGTGCTCCGGGACATCCACAGGATTTCCGCGGGAGATCCAGATGTCCGCTAATATCCCGGGATACGGGATATTCAACGGGACCACGAAGGAATGTCTATTGGTTTTCCCTCGGACCTCCTGTCCCATCTGGCACGTCCCGTGTACATCCTTCATGGGAATCCTTCAGGACGTCCCATGCAGGACGTCCATGGGATGGCTTCTCATTGTCCCGATAATCCCGGGAACCGAATGGGATGATTGGGATCAAAATGGGACATCCCAGGGACGTAGTGTGCTATGTGGGCTTACTTTAGAATGATTATTTAACAACTTTTCTTTGTTTTAAACATGTTTATGAATTAAACCTCAATTCGAAACAAAATCACTTGACATCTCTGTCAGAGAACGAAGAAGAATAATCTGACATTTCTAATTGCAAAAACTTTTCTTTTCTTTCTTCGGATTTTATAACATGAGTTTTCTCTCGTAACAGTTTCGTAAGACGATGATCAGTGTGATCACTACATTGTTGCAAGACGTTGTTTTCTGGATCTTTAGCCTCATTATGTTTGTTTAAGGACATTATCATACCTGACTCTTCATTAGCTGTTTTTGTTGAAACATTACACGCTTCACCATTATGTATCTGCGTAGGTTGTTTCAATTCTTTGACTCTGAAGGTTTGATTCCCACAAGAATTACACAAATATTCATTTTCTTCCAAATTATCAGTTGGTGAAATACAAGATTGAGACAAACAGTATGATGAGAGCAGATCAGTCGATTGGTTGTGATCACTTTTCAAACTTTGACTACTTATTAAAAACTCATCACATTGTCCTTTGTGTTCTTTTTTAAACGAAGGATACTGCTTGGGTTTAAAATGTATGGGATTTTTGTTGGTTCTTACATTTTGAGAAATTGCTGAAGATTCAGACCAATGAGCATCCTCCTCCGATCCAGATGTTGATGTAATTATGTGCACACTCCTTCTACCACGCCCTTTTGCTTTTTTGATGAAGTCCTGTGCCTCTAATTCTCTATTTCGTTTTCTAATATTACTGTTGTATAGGGCATATTGGTTCTGGAACGAAAGTTTATAAAGAGTTTCTAAACCAAGTTTATTTGATGGTGAACTAAGAAATATTCTTGATTTCATATCGTGTTGAATTCTTCTTTTGTCATAACACTGTGTTTTATAGCTCTGATTAAGAAATTGTGAATACATTGATGATTTAAAATTAGGCTGATTACAGAAATTAGCCATACTTTTCTTAAATTGATCACACGTCCATGACTGAAGAGTTATTCTGTCTGAGTTATTCTCTGATGACGATGGCGAACAGTTGAACTTATTTTTTCTGAATTCAGTTCTTTGTACAGATTCCTTAGCCACAGTACATCTTGTTTCTTCATTATACAGTATCTTTTTAGGACTTACAACATTTGGATAAGTTCTATCCAATCTATCAGCAAATTTGATCTCATTGGATTTATGCTGTCTTTGGTTTGTGGCCAAATTGTTTGAGTTAGATTGATGTTCAATCTCTGATTCTGAAGATAAGGAGCTGTTGATAACCACTCTCTTAGGTCTATCTAAAATTCTTTGCGAAACATTATTTTCCCTTCCTGCCATTTCATACGTAATTCCAGTTGCACAATTAGAGCTTGAAGATAACGTAAGTTCTGCACTTGGATCTAATCCAGATTCAATTTGTCTTTTTTCAACTGTAAAAGTTTTGTATCTGATGAGTGTCGTTTCTTTCTTGTTATTGTTATATTTAGGAACGCGTTCAAGACTCTCAAGTATATCAGCTATATGCTTCAGAATTACCTCTGGTTTCTCTATATGAGAAGCTTCTGTAATATTTTCTTTGTCTTTTAAGTTACTTTTGACTCTCATCTTTATTTCTTTTGATCTTTCACCTTCAGCTGTTTTACATTTTCTTTGTGTATCTATATGCATTATGTGTTTTTCTACATCCATACATTCATAGTGACTACCAAATCCTTTTCTTCTGCTGGCACCACGAAATCTTTGGTTTGTCACTTCTTTGTAAGTAAGAACACCATCTGAAACAGTAGTAATATGATTTGAACTGACGTTATAAGGGCTAAAGACATTCGTATCTTCATTTTGTCTCTTGTTTCCTGTCCGTATACCTCGATCCTTCCGACTTACCTGCAATAGAGTTTCATTTGTCGAATTTTCTTTTGAAGATTCCAGCATGATTTTGTAGTTATCTCGATTGAAGAGTGGATTACAAGATGTTTTGGAAATAAGAAGCTGGTCTTTTGAATTTTTATTTGGTTTTGATTCACTGCTCGAAACATTGCAAGATCTTTCATTGTTATTCTGAGTATTTATTGAGTCTGTTTTAATCACTTGAAAATTATCTAAAGAAACAGAGTCGATAAGCTCTATTGAAGATTTAGGTCGCATCAATACCTCCATTTCCTTCACGGGGGTAGTACTTTCGTTGTCACAGGGCACAGATTTTGGTTGATTTCGTTCTAGCTCTGAATCAGATGTGCTGATAATTCGTATTGGACCTTGATTCGTATTTACATGCGAACCCTTTCGAGTTGATTCACCAAGGTCCTCAGATCCTGAACTTTTTGTTTCAGAAATTCTTCCTTTATTATTATTTCTTCTTTGTTCTTGCACTGGCTGAGAATTAACAAATTTCTTGGTAGAACTAAGATTCAAGCAACTTATAACCGGCAATACTTCCAGTGCTGTAATAGTTTGATCTGTTTGCGCATCTTCCTCACCGTTGAAGCTAGTTTCACCCGATGCTTTAGTTACCAGACTATCTACTACACGTTGGCCGACACTTTTATGCTGTAATAAGATATCTTCTTTCTTTATGGGTCGGTCATGGTATGATTTGATACCACTAATATCATAAGAAACCTCTGCTTTGTTTGTTGGTGCATTATTTTTACAGTAGTCAGTATCGCAATGTTGATTATTTAAAGCATTTGATTTGGTTAAATTAGCTTCTAGTTGTGAATCAGATGTACTGGCGATAGTCACTGCTTGTACGTTTACATCAGAATTTTTAGGAATTACTTCCGTAAAATGTTCAGAAATACTTTCTCTGTGTGACGTTTGAGACGTCTTTATTATATCGTTATTGGTCTTTGGTGCTTCCAACTCGAATGAATTTGTAGCTTTTTCAACAGAAGTAAATTTGGTGCTACTTTTAGTTGGCAATTCTTGTAACGTTTTAATGGTTTCATCCAATATTTTTACAGAATTTGATACAAAGATCGTGTTTACCATGTTGCTTGGTTGTACATTCAAAGTATTTTCTGCATTGGATGTTTCTGCTACATGTTCATTACCTCTTACGTCATTACTTAACTCAGATCTTACCTGAATAACTTGATTTTGAGACAGAAGACCTCCTAATGTTCTTTGTGTTTCTTGTGTGCTAAAGCTCTTATTGTGTGCTTGGTAGTTTATCAGAATATGTGAAGAAACTGCACTGAGCTCTGAACCATATTTCTCACCTGTAAACTTAGGATTATAGTTAAAATTAAAATCTTTATCTAAGCTTTTAGTTTCTATATGTTTCATTCTACTAACATTATCTGAATGAATCTGGACATCTGAATTGGCTTCGTGACTCAACGGGTAAGATTGCAAACTACTATTAGCTGCTTTCGTTATAATGCTTCTCAACATAATGTCCATTATAGAAGACTTACCAGGAGCTAATGAGAGTTGGCTTCCTACAAGGTATTCACAATTTTGTGTGTCAGATACTGCTCCAAAGTCTGATTTGATTTTCGATGCAATCTGCGTCTCAGTGTCGCCTATAATATCTTTTCTTTCAACTATCTGTGTCGGACCTTCGTTATTCAAAACACCTTTGAAGTCTATTGAGCTAAAAGCACTACGTAATTTTGTAACCATTTGAGGTTCTACTTTGCTATTACCTCCAAGATCTTCTATTCCAATCTTTGCACTTTCCTCAGTAGGTGATGATGATATTCCCTTATCTTCGTCATTATTTTTGAACATATTGTTTGTTTTATCTAAATTAGTTCCTGTAGTAGATATCTTTGTGGAGATTTTTAAATCTAAATCAACGTTATTGCTCCTACTTTTGTCCATATCTTTATCATCACTGCCATCAAGTTTACTTTCTGCAGAAGTTGCTTCATCTCTGAGGAATTTTGTATGCGATTTATCAACATTTTTTGTGCTAGTATCATCAACAGTTTCTGTAAATCTTTTCGTTTCGTTTACAATTTCTGCTTTGTCTTGTTCACAATTTTTACCTTCCTGTTTCATTCTTCTTGAGTCGATACTAAAATTTCCTTTACGAATTTCAGCATTTGTTTTTGACTGCTTCCCCTTATTTGATTTTGCTGCATCAATGCGTAATTTATAAGCTCTATTACTCTTGATTCTACCACGTGTTGTCGTTGTATTACTATTGTTACTATTGCTACTAGCAGTCTTAGGATGGGATACAGTAGACAATTGGGCTTCTTTATCTTGTTGTAATGTGTTTATAGTGGATGTCTTCCTACCTACTCTTGTTACTTTTTTGGATTCTTGTTTTTGTGAAAGATCTGACTTTACTTTGAAATCACACTCTCTTATTGTTTGTGAATTTTCCGCTACAGGTTTCCTAGCAGTGGGTATTTTAGAATCACAAGTACTTTTCCTTCTCATGTTCTTGATGTCTGCTGTGATAGTGTTAGGTACACTTAGTTTTTCAGAAGTCTTTGCTACAACATTTCCATGCTTTCTCGCTAATGTTGACTTCTGAGTTGTTCTTAAACTGTTCTTTAAATCTCTGCTATTTTTCAATTTTTCTTCGGTTTTATTACTTTCTTTCAAACCTGGTCTATTCCTATTACCATCAGGAACTTGCTTCTCGCTTTCACCTGCTTTAAGAATCCTTATTATGGGATATCTACTCAACTTACGTTCAGGATTTTGTCTAACTGTTGGTGTTGCTGCTTGGATATCAGATTTTACATTACATTTGCTCAACTTTTCTATAGTCACAGGTTTCTCAGCTTTCTTAACAATTTTAATTTTGGGTGTTTTACTCAAATTTCGCCTCGAGTTCCTACCGTCTGCAAGTGCAGTCTTATTTTCTGTCCCAGCTTCAGCACGAAGTTTAAAATTTGTATTGTCCACCGTCTCAGATTGTACACCATTATCTCTTTTCACAATTCTTATTTTGGGCGTTTTACTTGGTTTTCTTTTAAGATTTTCACTGTCTTTTGATAATGCTGAAATACATAAACTTGAATTCATACTTAATTCAGACTTCTCACAAGTACCTTTTCTTATTAATCTTAGCCTTACTTTAGGTTTACTTTCCTTTTTTATTGCTTCAATTTGAATTTTTGAATTATGATTTGATTTTACATCAGTGATATGAGAACTGTTGAGTCTTATTGGATCCACACTCTTTTCCTTCTTTACAATTTTAATCTTTTGTCTTTTGTGCTTGTTCATTACTCTTTTCCTATTGTCAGTTTGATATTTATTACATTCCGTTTTTGCATTTTCAATTGTTTTCATGTTTCGCATATTCTGTAATGACTTCTTTATAATTATTATCCTGGAAGTTTTTCTAATACTTCTTTTCTGTTTTGCCGTATTTGAGACAGATTCCGCATTTTGATCCTTGACTTCAGGTAAACATGATTTAACGATTTTTTGTTTCTTTACTAATCCCATATTAACAGTTCCTCTATACTTTCTTGGCCCTAATTTATGTTTTGTGGTAGATGCTGATTTCTGTAGATCATATTGACTTAGTGCTTTCATTCTGTTCTTAGTATTTTGTAGTAAATCCATGCTTTCAACATCACTGTATATATTTCCTGTAATATTTTGTTGCGTTTCGGAATTTGGTCGTGGTGCTGCTCTATACAAAGTGTTTATATCGGATTTACACGTTTTCTCATTACGATTTTGCTTTTTCATTTCATCTGATGTTTTTGTTTCTTCTTTAACATCCAACCAAGTAGTTTCTCCACATTTGGAATGGGATGCATGTGAAACTGAAGAAGAAACTGGTGCTGATGTAGTGTTAACAGTTCGTTTTGGTGTCATAGTATTCCTTGAGTATGATGAGGCTCTTTGTTCTAATGGAGTGACTTTAATATTAGAAACATTGTTGGATAATTTTGTTCTAGGAAGTTTCTCAGTATCTTTAGAGGGGCTCTTTTGCTTTCTTGAAATTTCTTTAAGATTACATGGCGTCTCTGTAGATATATTGTTAGTAGCATGATGCTCGTCTATTGCACATGATGGTTCGTTGTTCGCAGGAATTACGATTTTATCTATACTAGTTTTGGAGAGATTAAAAGTATTTGTAGAAAGTGGTTCTAATAACTCATTATTTTTCCTGATAGTATTAAAATCTTGTGTTGTATTATTTGTTATTTTTAATTTGCTTATTTTCCTAAATTTTCCAAATTTGGACGTTTGTACCTCTGTGTAGCTTTGTGCGCATTTACGATCGACTTGTGTTCTTGGTCCTTTACTGGTTGAAATGACAGGAAGTACCCTCCGTTGCAAAGGAGGTTGAATTGATCGAGATGATTTCATAACAGGTTCAGCTCCTTTCAGTAAAGTATATGTTTTGTTTGTACGAACAGACACACGAGAACATTGTCCATTCTTTAATATGCATTTTTTCGAACTAGGAGATTCTATTCCTCCCAGTATATCATACTTTGATTTCGTTAAATTTTCAGTTTCTTGAGTCTGTTCGCATTTGTTTATTTCAGAATCATCTGCTTTTAACATTGCTTTAGCCCGCTTTTCCAAATTATCTGTAATACATTCGATAACGATAAATGGTAACTTTTCAATTTCCGATTTAACTTTATCCATAACTTCACCTAATTTTTTATTTACATTGTCAACACAAACAATGTCTTTCCATTCATTTTTGTTCTTCCGAAGTTCAACCTTTTGATGAAAACTCTTTGTCTGTGGCCTGATTCCATTTTCCGTCCATTGTTCCACATTAGACCAAACAGAATTAAGTTTCGATTGCCTTTTTGCAACAATATTCTTCTGGCTTGATTTTTTAGACTCTGATAAAAATCTTTTTGAACTATTTCTCTGAATATTGTTCACTGTTTTCCTTATGACTTTTTTGGTTAACTTTAACTTCGTTTTGTTAGTTTCATCCTCGGTGCATGTTTCAACATTCAAAGATGAATTTCGTAAATTTTCAAGACAGTCTGTTCGGATCTTATTAGAGTTGGTTTTATTATTTAATTTAAGATTATTCCCAAACGTAACTGTACTTTTGTTTAGGTTTACTTGTGGTTTACTTGGACTAGTCACTATCTTGTTCGAATCTTTGTTTCGAAGACTTTCTGAACGTTGGTTCTGTTTTGGAGTATTCATATCATCATCGGATGCTGTTACATCCTTATATTCGGTGCATATTTCTTTCTGATCTGAAGAGCAAGTTCTCCAAATATGAGGATAATATCCTTTTAGTTTTCCAATAGCTCCTGCAAAGTCAATATCATTTTGTGGAGTCGTATGGTGTATTCTGTATGGTGATTTGAAGGAGTGCTTCAGATCCGGAGTTTCGTTGCCAGTGTTCCCTGACCCATCTGCACTATCTTCGTGTTTAAACTTCTTCGATAAAGGACCCTGCAGATTTCCTTCAAAGTTAGATGCTTGTTTGACAGTGGATAAATTCCATCTTTGATTAGCGATTGAAGACCCTTTAATGGATTTTGAATTTAAATATAAGTCAAAATTGGAAAAGGTTAAAATGCACCAAAAAAAGGATTTTTGACACACAATACATAAGATCATACATAATATTAATTAATGCATTTTTTTAAATGTATAATTAAACTTTGAGTTATGATTACACAAAACTAATATCCAAACACGAAAAAAAAATTGATCCAGGCTCTAGTAGTTGGCCAATGCTCCCTTCATTTCCCATTGTACTAAAAAAAACTGTTATATAAATAAAGATATATATATATGTTGACGCTTGACTTATTGACTGAATTTTGTCTATCTATTAAAGAATGGTGATTATTTGCTTATAGTTTACTCATCTAAAGAAAAACCTTTAATTTGTTTTACATTATAGTAATATGAGGTGTACATTGATTTCAGAAGATAACATAGTAGTATTTTGTTATCAGGAATATGTCCAGTATATTTTCCTGAAAACATGAAAGTTTTATTTGCTATTCAAAATACCACTCTTTTATATATTACAAATTATCCCGCACATGTCAAAATAAAATAATGGACGTTCCACTCGCATTTAGCATACATTGTAAATACGTATTTCCAAAATTTCTTTTACGTTTCCGGTAGTTTATGATTTAGATAGATGATCAGGAAGTCACACTCGATTATTATAGCCAAGGTAGTGCCACGGGGTAACATCTAGTGCATAATTCAGGCGGTAACACCTGAGGTTCTGGTAGCCACCTTCAGAAACATACAACTAGAGGCGCACCCACGGGGGTTCGAATCCCTCCAAAACTTCCTCACTCAAGTACATTTTCCCAACAAAACTATACTTCCATAGGTTCTCAATAAAACTAAATCTCTAGGCAAGCTGAATGGAGGTAGGTTGAGATTTTTTAGTGCTCTAGGCAAGGAGAGGTTTTAGTATCGTAAAGTTCTACGGGTGCTAGACGAGTAAGAAAAATCACAAAGCTTTGTGCAAGTTAGATAGTTGCCGTTGGGATCTTGTAGAACTCTACGCAAGCTAAGAGAATGGTTGAGTTTTTATAAAGCTTCAGGCAAGCTACGAGCCTTGGGTTAGGTTAGTATTTTTAAAGGTTTAGGCAAGCTAGGAGGGTTGGCTTAGGTTAAAATTTTTAAAGGTTTAGACAATCTTGGAGGCTTGGATTAGGCTAGAATTTTTAAAGGTTTAGGCAAGCTAGAAGGCTTGGCTTAGGTTAAAATTTTTAAAGGTTTAGGCAAGCTAGAAGGCTTGGCTTAGGTTAAAATTTTTAAAGGTTTAGGCAAGCTAGGAGGCTTGGCTTAGGTTAAAATTTTAAAGGTTTAGGCAAGCTAGGAGGCTTGGCTTAGGTTAAAATTTTTAAAGGTTTAGGCAAGCTAGGAGACTTGGCTTAGGTTAAAATTTTTAAAGGTTTAGGCAAGGTAGGAGGGTTGGCTTAGGTTAAAATTTTTAAAGGTTTAGACAAGCTTGGAGGCTTGGATTAGGCTAGAATTTTTAAAGGTTTAGGCAAGCTAGAAGGCTTGGCTTAGATTAAAATTTTTAAAGGTTTAGGCAAGCTAGAAGGCTTGGCTTAGGTTAAAATTTTTAAAGGTTTAGACAAGCTTGGAGGCTTGGATTAGGTTAAAATTTTTAAAGGTTTAGGCCAGCTAGGAGGCTTGGCTTAGGTTAAAATTTTTAAAGGTTTAGGCAAGCTAGGAGGCTTGGTTTAGGTTAAAATTTTTAAAGGTTTAGGCAAGCTAGGAGGCTTGGTTTAGGTTAAAATTTTTAAAGGTTTAGGCAAGGTAGGAGGGTTGGCTTAGGTTAAAATTTTTAAAGGTTTAGACAAGCTTGGAGGCTTGGATTAGGCTAGAATTTTTAAAGGTTTAGGCAAGCTAGAAGGCTTGGCTTAGGTTAAAATTTTTGAAGGTTTAGGCAAGCTAGAAGGCTTGGCTTAGGTAGAGATGCAAAAAAGCCGGCTTTTTTGAATCGATGGTTTTTTTCACATAAAAAGCCGGCTTTTTTGGGAAAAAAACGAGAATTTTGGAAATTTTGGCTTTTTTCAACTTCATGATTTTTCTATCTAAATAGCTTTCTTATAGTATATTCTATAGTTAGATAAGAATTCCATGACCTGAATGTGATATTTCGCTCTGAAATTCACCATCAAGATGGATGGAGCACATGTTTTACGAATTAAAGCTAACATGAAGAATGTAGTATTTGAGGGTAATTTTTAGAGGCTATTTAACTTTATTTTAACTTTTGAGTTATCGACATCTTTTTTCTTCTCTAGTTTGTCATCCGTGTTTCATTTCTAAGAGCTTTTAGTACTCTAGCTTCTAGCGCAAAAGTTAAACTTGCCCGTTTTTCTATTTATCCGTCAAAGCGTACGTTTTTCAATATATCCGTCAAACCGTACTTCCACATTTCTGTTATACTGTAGCTGTGAAGTGATTTAGCAATAATTTTCCGGATACAACCTTGAATACCAATTTATACAAATAATCAATAGCGGATTTAGAAAAGTACTTTAGGAGGGTTTTTTCTGATTGTTTCGTTTCCTAAAAAGTCCTAATTTTATTTGGGAAGTGCTTGAAGTTTATGAGTACAGGCATAACTAATATTTCGTTTCGTTTATATGTTTAGCAAAAATCTTCCGGATACAACTTTAAAAATCAGTGGCGGATTTAGAAAAGTATTTTGGGAAGGGTTTCTTACTAATGTTTAGTTTTTTTAAACATTCGTAATTTTTATTTGACGGGAGCTTAAAGTTTATGAGTAAAGGCATAAATAATAGATATTTCGTTTGATGCAGACGTTCCGTAACTTTGGGGAACGGGCTTCAGTCCGAAAGACCGCCCCCCTAACCTTCGCAAAACCGTCACTGCTGGTAATTAGTAATAATAACGATTTAAAAACAATAAAAAAGGAAGTCGCCCAACTCAGAGTACACGCACTATTTCTACATTCACAGATGGAATGAAGAAAAGCTTTGTCAGAATGGTCGAATGCTGGTTGAATCCCGGACTTCCCGATAGAACCGCAAAAGCTAATCACTCAGTCATGTTTGTTGTGCAGTTGTATTTAGCTTAACTTAAATATATTCCTTAGTCTTTTTTTTTGGGGGGGGGGTCCGTAATGATATGTTGAATCCCTCTTGTTAAAAATTCAGAAAACTTGAGGATTGGGTAAACTGTGATGGTGGTTCTATAAAACTTAACTGTAGAATTTCAAGAATATACAGAACCAAAAGCTCTAGATGTGCAGCCTTTAAGTGTATCATATAAATCTAAGTATTTCTCTTATGTTTTATTTTAATTTTATTTTGTTTCAAAAAGAGGGTATGGAATATTTTGAAGTAAAAATACTACATACTATTTTGCTAGTTATTTGTGTATTCTTTAAAAAGAAGTGTTTACTTTTAGGGTTGGCTGATTTACACCAACTTTTTTTTTAATAACTGGTTTAAACCACAAAAATAAAAAGAATGAAAAATGCGAATCGTGTGAACTTCATGGTAACGTTTCCAGATATCAAACCACTGCAATAGTTTTATTTCCCTTTCACCTTTTAATCAAGGTGTCCCATATTCAATTCTCGGTCGAACCACAATCCTTCTTTCATGCGTAACCCAAGTAGCGGTTCGGATGTCAGTTTAAGCGAAAGTCTTCTCCTTGATAACCTCGGTATTTCGTAAGGATGTTAAGCCTAAATATACGAAACAAACCAAATTGTATATTTCTACATGCCTAAATGCGTGTTGTTTTATAAAGAAGCCAATATTGCTTAAATATATTGATAGAAATTGGCAAAATTTATCGATTGCCTACGTAGCTTCCAACATTAGCTTGGATTGGACTTTCAATGATATCTACGTACCGGTACTAAATTTGTAATTTAATACCTCAGTTTTAGCATACTGATTATGGTACGTTGACCTTTAAATTTTACATGCATAGCAATAACAGGATTTTCCCGTTATTGTCTTACATTTCAAGTAATGACGGGATTTTCCCAATGGCTAGGGCGGGAGATTCTCAACTTAAGAAATTTACTGACCGCACTTCTTTAAGCTTATGGGAGTTCTTCCGGCATAACCCCGCTGTTGCATAATAACATCAAGGCGAAACAAACTTATTTCTGTGAATATGTAATATAAATACACAAAGCAAAAAATCTAAGTCAAAAAAGCCTGGTTTAAACCAAAAAAGCCTGGTTTAAACATCCCCCCAAAAACGGGTTTTTGGCATTTTCAAAAACAACCACGGGTCTGCCAACTCTGCTTACTTTTGTATATAGGAGGTTAAAAAATTCTTATTATATACATTGGTTAATCCTGTGGAATTCATAATGTAAGTATGTTGAAGAAAAATTGTTTGAAATATTTTTTCGAAATTCATAGTTTATTTTCGATGTTTTATATTATTATCAGCATCAACCACTAATTAAATGATTTTTTGTGTTATAGAGAAGCGATACAAAGTCTGTTTTATCAATTTAAAGCAGTATTTTGAAAAAAGCCCAAAATTTCCGAAGCAAAAAAGCAAAGCAGAAAAAAACGAGTTTTTTTCCAAAAAAGCCGGTTTTTTTTCCGAGCCCTTGCATCTCTAGGCTTAGGTTAAAATTTTTAAAGGTTTAGGCAAGCTAGGAGGCTTGGCTTAGGTTAAAATTTTTAAAGGTTAAGGCAAGTTAAGAGGCTTGACTTAGGTTAAATTTTTAAAGGTTTATACAAGCTAGGAGGATTGGATTATTTTAGAATTTTTAAAGCTTTAGGCAATTTAAGGGAGTAATATTGACCAACCAATACTGATGTTGATTAAGACAGTGTATGGAGTTTTATATGGTTTTTTTTTTTTTTTTTTTTTAGTAGAATTGGTGCTGGTGTTTTCTTGTTAATTATTATTATATGACTGACCGGTGACGAGGACTTTTGTTGTTTGCTTTATGTAGTAAACTGTAGTAAAAGAGCACGTGATTTTGTTTAAAAATTAAAGGTGCCTGTTCATGTTTACAAATATAAACCACATGTACGATATTACAATATATACAGGCACGTATCCAGGATTTCGTTATAGGGGGGTCCGTCACATGAAATGCTGTGGTTATCACACCAGGAACTTGATCATTCTAAAATATTTTACTGGCAACATATATTGGTTCGTTTAACCAGGATTTCGTAATGAGGAGGGGGGGGGTCGTGACTTCAAATACTGTGGTTACACACCAGGGGCTCGATCAATCTAAACTATTTTACTGTCAACATACCCATATTTGTTTGTTAGGGCAATAAAATGAGGATATGTTAGCAAATATTTTAATATATTTATCACAAACTATGAAAAACTCTAGAGCAAAAGAATATTTTTAAAAAAGGCATTGAAAAAGATATAGCCTTCTGACGTCATTCGAACTTCGTTCTTATCTTCTTCCTTCTTCTTTTTATCATCTTCGATCAATGCATTCAAAGATAACAACGAGATCTCTTTCGGCAGTAAAGACATCCTACAAAATGGAAGTGTTGCCGAGAAAATGAAAATTATTTTAACAAGTGTAACTGGAATTTATGTTGTCAGGTTCATATTATTGGTAATTGTGGGCATTTCTGAAGTTCTACCTGACAATCTATTTGATAGAACAGGTTTATCGATTGTCATTTGTAGTCCATGGGATTAGCATGGAGCTAAATGGAATTCGGCACGGTCCGTTCCAATAATATCAATTTTTAGATTCAACCCCTTCCGTTTCCTCCACACAAAGCTTCTCATAAGAAAGAGTAACCAAACGTTTGCTGTAGTTTTATATTTTTCTTTTTCTCGTTTCTTTTTGTTTCATCCTTCCTTAATTTTTTCATTTATGATTTCGAAGGGGTAGTCCGGACCCCCCGGACCCACCTCTTGGCTAACTAACTAACTAACTAACTCTATGGCCTATGGAACCCGCAGGTTCAGTGCCGCGTTCACAAAAGCTCTCCACTGACTTCTATCCTTAGCTAATTGCATCCAGTTTCTACTTTGTATTCCTATCTCTGCGAGATCCATCTTAATATTATCTTCCCATCTGCGCCTAGGTCTTCCTAATGGTCGTTTTCCTATGTGTCTTCCAGTCAAGACTTTGAAAGCGTTTCTACTTTCTTCCATTCTAGCTACATGACCTGCCCACCTAAGCCTCCTAGACTTGACGACCCTAACAATGTTGGGTAAGCCGTATAAACTATGTAGTTCCTCGTTATGAAGTTTCCGCCATCCGCCATTCCGCCTGCCCACCTCTTGGCTACGTACCTGAAAATGCATACATATAAATATAGTAGGATGGACCGAAAAAATCAAAAGTACTCCAATTAAATAGCACTAGGTGTCAAAAGTTGTGTATTGACTAGTATAACATTCTTGAATATTTTCATAATTTTTGTCCTTCATCTTCATTCCCCGCAAGGGCCTCAAAATGTTGCAATTTTTATGAAAATTTGATATTTTTGAAAATATTGATTTTTTTAAGTTGCCCAATGAAATCGAACTAGGCAACAAAAGTTTCATAATGATTAGATTGACTACACCATTCATGATTTTTTAAATAATTTGCATTTTTATTCCCCTCAAAGGCCTGAAATTTTGCAGTTTTTATGGCATATTCTAAGGCAGATTCTACAGCATTTAGATGGCGCAACAGTGGGTCCTCAAAAGTTCTCGGGAAGTATTGGAAAAATTTTAACCAATTGTGAGGATTTACCAGTCCTTAATTTTGAAGCGAATGAAAAAACTTTCCCGGCCATGAAAGAAAAAGACGTCAAATTGTCAGGAATGAATTAAGGGCGGAGCCAATTGAGCCTAGACTCAGGAGGCCCCCTAAAATCCCTCTCTTTAATGCTTAAATATAATAATCAACTTATGATATAGGCTTCAGACCCATGCTATTTTTTTCCGCTTGCTACGCTCGCGATATCGCTAGAATTAAGTCTTTCTTCCACCAGCGTCTTCATTATACTTATTTTCTGAGTGAGTGAGCTATTTTGGGCCTCTATTAGAAACGTGGTAACAATTCCTTTGAAATATCTCTGTCATTACTTAGAGCAAATTTAAGAGTTTTTCCAAATCTCCTTTACTCCATTAGTTTTTTTTTTTTTTTTTTTTTTTCGGGACTGTTGATCATTTGCCTTGTATTTGGCATTTATGTGTTACACTGCAGTATATGAGCATATAACTGTTAATAAGGAATGTAATTAAACTAATTATTGTAAACTTGGAGCACATTAAAATATTACATCATAGTTCTCGGTGTTTCGATAAGCTTATGAGGATGTGGAAGGCAGCAAAGAAAATTTATGCACTGGAATTATCCGTAACATAGGGCCCCCTTGAAATAGTCGGCTCCAGGGCCTCAAAAGCCTTAATCCGCCCCCTCAAACCGTAGCACAGACCAAAAATATATGTGGGATATTTGCAAAGCAATCTCTGCTGATGAGTGTTCACCGAATCTTGCATAAAGAAGTCCTGGGAAATTATCCCATGGAAGATGGATCACTACTACTAACGCAGTGCTTAGAGTGTACATAAGAACTACTGACCCATCTTCGAACTTGAAGGAGCTCGTTACGTTCATCATGAAAGTGTATGCTCTGCTTTAATTTTACATTAAATGTAACCCTTCTATCAAGGATGCCCCTGTGAACTTATATCGTAATATAGCCTTTTCACGGTACTTAAGCAATGAACTGAAGCTCGTTGTAGATAAGACAATTCTGTCCATGGTTTCTTCGCGTATTCGTAGAATTTACTGGTATCTATGCTCTCCGATGATCGAAAGGATATTCGGGAACTAGTTATGCGTAGAATCCTTGACGCAAGGTCAAAAGCTCAAACCAAACACCTCCTGTACGCAAGTTCAATATTCCAGCAATCCACTTTAGTGCTTACGCTTACATTGACCTAATCAACTATCAGGAACGCGAAGTAACCGAGCCACCCCTGACGAGACATTTGTCGGAGGAGGATCCACAGAAATATGTAACAGAAGGTTTATCTGTCCTTCCACTTGTTTTCTACTTGCCATGTCATACCCAAGCAGTCGAGAGGTGTTAAAACTGTTACCGAAGGATTGTCTGAAGTGTGTAGTGTCTTAGCTCGACATAGATTTAACAGACCAAGACTTTTGGATATGTCAATTATGCCCACATTCTAAACAAAATCTGGATACAAACCAAGGAGTTAAAGAGATAATTTCCAAAGGTAGGGTGGATGGTATGGGAAGATGTGCGTAACTCTATATGCAGCCATCTCTTCGGGCTCTGTTTTGGGTGTTTCTGGGAACCAGAAAAGAGGCGCACATCAAAAATAATTTCAATGCAGAATTATTAAATTTACAAATGTATCTTAATATTATGCTCAATGTATTTTTAGAAATTACTATGAAACTGCATTTTAAAACTTGTTGAAGGTAAAAAAGATGAAGGAAAAATATTTTTAAAAATCATCGAAATTATGGTAGTCACGCACAAAGCTTGAAATCCAATAGGATATTATTTGACAATTTTTGAAAATTGTCAGTGTCTTCAATGAATTTTGAGATTTACTGTATAAATTCCAAAATTTTAAGGCCTCTGCAGATAATAAGATAAAGCACAAAAAATATTTCAAAACCATAGATATTATGGTAGCGAACACAACTCTTTGTTAAGCAAAGTGTGAAGTGATTTGGCGGATTTTAAAACTTTTAAATAATTTAACTGGAATTTCAAAATTTACCATAAAACCTGCAAAATTTCAGACCCTTGCGGGGAATGAAGATGCAAATTATTTTAAAAATCATGAATGGTGTAGTCAATCTAGTCATTATCGAATTTTTGACACCTAGTTCGATTTCATTGGGCAGCTTTAAAAAAAATCAATATTTTCAAAAAATTCCAATTTTCATGAAAATTGCAAAATTTTGAGGCCCTTGAGGGGAATGAAGTACAAAAATTATGAAAAAATTCACGAATGTTATACTAGTCAATACACAGCTTTTGACACCTAGTGCTATTTAATTAGACAACTTTTGATTTTTTTGATCCACCCTAATAGATAGTCTATCTTGTCTTATAAATGTCGTGATTCATATGTGCTTAATACCATACATAATAGTCTGTTGAAAACCTTAAAACACATACATATTACAAAACTATATAAATCCTTCATACCTGGTTTACAACTGCCCCATCTGAAGCTCTGTCTTCTATGAATTCTTCTTGAATATTCCTTTAATTTAAATCCTGTGGAGTTTCTTGAACTATTTGTAAACTTTAGACTGCTATTTTTCTCTTGCTGTTTGATATTGTTTTCAAAATTATTAGAATTTTCAAATCTAAAGGATAATTTCCTTCTCTTCACTGTCATTCCCAAAATATCATTACCAGTTGAAATAGATTTAGGCTTAGCTTCAGAGTAATTATTCATCTTGACAGGTTCGAAGTATGGCGTAGTTAAAACATTATCTAATTTTTCCTCTAAGTTAATCTTTTCCTCATATTTCGGGTTAGATACTTCTCGAAAGTTTATATTTTGGTCACTACTTTTGACATTTTTCCCACTTGAAGATCCACATAATAAAATCCGTTTATTTTCCAAGACGTCTTGTCCCATATTTTTTGTTAACACATTACCAAAAGTATCAGGAAGTGACAGAATACTTTTCTTTGGTAGCACACTTGTTGCTTTAACAGTTTTTTCAGCTCTGAGGGGGAATCTCGTGTCTTCAACAATCTGCATTAAACCTTTCTTGCGTTCAATGGGAATTACTTTTGATCCAGGCGAAGAAATGATATTAATTACAATATTTTCCTTATTTGTAATTTTTTTGTTGTAGAGTAAAGTGGCGCTTGGTGTCTGTTTCTTATATTTTTCCATACATCTCTGGTTTGGAGTCTCATTATTATATCTACCTATGAACATTGTCTGCTGAGGTATAACAGCTATATTTAGATTAGAAAGAGCCTTATGCTTCAAGAACTGACTATTTTTATGTTCCAGTTGTTGAATTATGTTCATGTGAGATCCGCTAAATACTTTGAAACATTCTTGAGGACTTCGGAGCTTCTTGGTTCTTTGTACTTGATGTTTTGTCGTGTATTCTGGTGAATTGCTTTTTACGCGAATTTGTTGTGTTGCGGGATGTAATATGTCACTTCCTTGTACTAAAGTTTTCGTGTTTCTGGGTAAAATCGTAGGATACTGGTCTAAGATAAATCCACTACTTCCTGCTTTGCAAAGACTCATCACATTCGTTGGTTGAACATTTCTAGATCCTCCTCCGGTTGTTGGTAGCTGTCCAGTAGCATCTGTACTCAACAGAAAACTACGTGAAGTTGAGGTTCTTTCTGCATTCGACAAATTCCCTCTATGCTTCAACACATATGCAGTTTTCCTTAGTCTCTCAGTATCTAAAACCATTTTATCTGATTGCCGTGGAGGAAATTTCGAACCTGTACAAGACGGTCTGTGATGAAAACTCGAAGATGCAATGGCTCTGATATCTTGTTCATTGTATTGGCAACCTTTATCTTGTTTCCTAGAAAAAATAGAAACGTTTCTGTCCCGTCTTTTCCTTAAAAAATACTCGCCGTATCGTTTATGTCTATCAATTGGCAAGCAATTACGTTTAGAGAAAATGTAATTTTTCTTCATACTAAAAACATTCAACGATTGATTGTGATATTTTGGTGAATTCCAAAAAGTACAGATACTTTCTGGAGGTAACGGATGATCATAACGTTTGCTAGTCTTCTCTGATTTACGGAATTTATCTTGGTGTGATTCATTTTTCTCCACATATTCAGCGGTAATTGGTCTTTCAGGAGGTAATTCATCCATAACATATATTTTTATATCTCCATTTTCCATGTCGATTTTAACCCTAGATGTTGTTTCAAGTTTTTCAATTCCATACTCTGAAAATAAGCTTTCTAGGTATTCTGCGTTTGACGTCACATTAGATGCCATTATTGCTTGTTGAAGAACTTCGTCTGTGTTCACACTTCGATCTATAGCAGTTGTGTTATGGCATGTTACTTTATACGTGGAAAACATACGAAATTTTGATTGCCCTTTTAGAGCCATTCCTCTCGAATTAATCTCAGAATCACAGTCTCGAATTTTTGGTTTTGTTAGATGTTTGGATCTTGATACGTGAAGATATTTCGACTTTCCTAGAGGCATGAATGGTAGACTAGCTTCTTTTCCACACTTACTCTTCTGTGGAAGTGATTTTCTCATACAGAAACTACTGTTTACGCCATCCAACGGAAGTTTATTCACACTTTTTTTACTTGAACATTTCAAATCTAAACAAAAACTGTTCGGATCTACACCCGAATCTGAAAAAAAAAAAAAGAAAAAGAAATAGATTAAGCTTTAAACTCTTAACTTCTCAGTATTAAATCAAATCCATTTAATTTAATATGCCATATCTCGTTCAATTTTAGTGGATTAAAAGAGGTAGATGACAGTCACTGGCGCAAATCCCGGAGGGGATAAGGGGGACATGTCCCCCTCAATCTTGGAACTAGAGGGGACTGTCCTCCACAATAATCCGGTTTGAAATGTGTTCTTTGGGAAGAAATTATTTTTGTCCAACTGCCACTTCATCTATATCGCCTTATATATAATATACAGCAGGTTCACCTAAGAAATCATATTCACCTACCATAATATGAGTCCTCCACCCCCTCCAGAATAAGCCTCAAATCCGCCCGCCTCTCAGTGTTCAAAACAACTCTGCTCCCCTGATCCTTCACAGCATTGTTTTTAAACTTCATAAATATTTTGAACATCGCTTAAGAAAAAATATTATGGGAACGGTCTTACCCGCTTCACCCCCCTTCCCAAATGTTGAAGATAGATTTGCGCCGCTGATGACAATTGAAAGTGATAGACGATGATTGAATTGGTGAAATGAGAAATGAAACGAGACTTGCACGTTGTTGTCCACTTCCACTTCAAACTCACATAGCGTGAAATCGACCCACTCACCCCTCGCATCAGAGAATGGCTCTCTACAACTAAACCACCATGCATTATTCTTGAATGTTAAAAATAAATGCTCATAATCAAAACGCACATATTGTTAGCCTGGCTTACTTAAATTTAGTCTGTGTACGAGGATTGTAGCTTTTGAGTAATAACCAGACTAAGCAAATGAAATATCTCAAATTTCTCTCTGAAATATGCTCCTAAAATTTGAGCTTAATTGTACAACATGTAAGCTGAATTCAATTAGAGTAATGGTTATTGGCGTTGATATGGGAAATAGTAAAGACTTTGTGTTCATGTTAATCTAATTCATTAGGAACAGGGTTTCGTACACAAGCATGTTTTCAAGAAAGCTAGACTGGTTATGTTTAGTTATCTGGAATCTGTGGGAATAATAATAAAGGAGTTAGGCCACTAAAATGTCATACCTGTTGTGATGCTGGCTCCATGCTGTCCAGAAGATCGAAATTTACCCCCCCCCCCCGCCTTCGGCCAATATAAAAATGTCCTCCAGAAATTACAATGTTTCAAGACTAATGCACATAACGATCAAAGTCCTTCTTAAATCCTTTAAACACTGTGATTGGGGAATATCGTAACGTTGATTACAAGTCGTGAATTGTGATATATATGACTCCTAAGATCAGACTGGTTCGATAGTCTATCTCTACTCTGAAATTACTCCGGGGGTTTTACTCTAACGACTTAACGTCTCATTCCGAGCCTTTCCTTCTTCTTCTTCTTCTCCCAGATTTTGAAGGAATCATTTTATATGACCGAAAAACGTGAGATTACAGATTTCAAAGAAGTTTCCGTACAACAACATTGTCAGAGGGCACGTGGGACCTCAGTTGAGGATAAAAATTCTGCTGACCAAAACCCTTAAAATGCCAGGAGACAAAATTCCAAATATTTTAAATTCTGCCAAGCTACGAAATTACTAGAAAGAATGAGTACAATGATTTTACAATATTTCAAACATTTGCTGCGATATACTTTTGAAATTAAAACGCTGATTAAGTGACAGAGTCTTATAATGTAAATTCTTTTGATGTAATGTATTAGCTTGCAGTAGTTTGTGTCATAATAGTAAATATTTATCACAATTAATGTGAATAAACTTTGTGACATAATTTATTTTTAAATCTTTGCAAGATAATAAAATTTAATAAGCACAAAAGATTATGTAAATAAACTTAAATTGAATTACTTTTTTAATATAATGTATCGTAGCATTTCCTCGTTTCGAACCCAAGTACTTTAACAATATTGTTGATGTGTTTTACTTTGACGGAGCAACGCAGGGGAGAACAAGAGAAATGAAATAAAATAAAATCTTTAAGTTTTACGTTCCACAGTTATGCAGGCTAGGCTAAGTTTAATTTTGGTCTCAATACGTTGAACGGTATATACTCTAGGTGAATGTACATCAGGACGTATGGACGAACAGACGAAGAGACGAACCGACGCACAGTGCCTCGACCAATGGACAAAAATGAGAAAAGAAACCATTTTCTTCGGACTTGCAAATAGCACGGAATGAAGCACAAACGATTCACAAGACAGAAATCCCTAGCCACAAACTGATTACAACCCGTCAGCCTACAGAGAGTGCGCGCAAAGTTACCACATTAGACCGACCCGAGTCGAGATGACACCATAAGCGCCGACTTGAAGAAAACATGGGGGGGGAACAATGAATAATTATATCACCATATTCATCAACTGCTTTCTATCAACTGCTTGACGGGGGCCCCCTTCCCCATAGTTCTCGGTAAGCTGCATCCACTCCGCTGAATCCAAATTCACGACTTAATGCAAATTTGCATAAAGGCTTTAGAACAAATTCAAGTTCAAAATTTGGGAACTTCACTGCAAGTTTGCGCCTACATTGATCTTCACTTGTCACATCAGTGCTGCCAGAGTGTTGGTTGAAGCTTCAGTGCTCCATTAAACACAGTTTTGAAAATGGCGTTTTCTATCGAATAAAAAGGCTCTTCCTATATTCAATTAAAAGCAGGGCGGAGTTTTCGACATAAATTCTTGTTCCTCTTTGTTAATTCTTCCTCGACTGGATTATATTGGGGGGCGAGGACCCCACCTATAAATATTGGAGGGGCCAAAAGCGTCTTGCCCCCCCAAAGTCGGCGCCCATGGATGACACTCTTACAGATGTGACGTCACACTATATTAGACCGACTTGAGTCATTATCTCCACAGCGATCGCACTGGTGTTTCAGATCAAAGCGAAAGGTGAGACTTTTTGTCACTAGTGGGCAGTTATAGCACAGGTACGTTCTTTCCTTTACGACGAACAATTGGTAATCATTTTTTACTGGTATATTTGGAATATCTCAAAAAAGCCTAAACATGTCTTGAGATCTCTGCAGGAATATCTTCCTTTAATGATTTCCTTTGAATTCAGCAATAGTGTGTGTGCAAGTGTCCGCAATATTGACTGTAATTAGTGAAATTGCGAAAGAAAACACCATGCAAAACAAGGACATTTTTGAAAGATGGATAACAACCACCAGTGCTAGTCGGAAGAAAGCAGAAACTATGCAGGCTATTTGTAGTCGTTATAAACTTGAAGACGCCACGGAAGATGTGTACAACAGTTTAGAGAAATTTAGTAAGTTATCAATATGACCTTGAGCAAGAAAATGGAGGATGTCGCACAGTTTCGTCGGTTCTCCTAGCTAAAAATAAAGAGTGGTTTGATCGTGCATGTACACTTACGGACTATGTCTCAACAGTGATAACTGATCGGTATCACAGCAACGTGAAGACCGATGTAGCTTGCTCTACTCGCGGTAGAACCAGTAAACAGTTTGCATAGTGTTCAGTAAAATCAAAGAAAAGGCGCTTAGATCCTCTTGTAGCGACTAAATTGGCAGAGGAGCTTGCCTTTGCTGCCAAAGAAGCAGCAGCGAAATTAAATAAACCAAGAAATGACGAATAGTCCAAAGGATTCTCGGTTATGCGGAAGAAGCTTTAGAAGCCCTCCACAAAGTCTTCCGTCACACTAGGCTACATCTTATAACTTCTCTCTTCAATACTTATTTAGACCTGACGAAGCATATGCTTATTCTATCTGACCCTATTGTCTCCTCCAAGATACATATTCACGCAAAGAAAAGGAGGACAGATACGTATCTGGAAAATTATTTCAAAACTGATGCTGTCCAGCTTCATAATTCTGTCGCTATGGAATTTGATAACTTAGACAGTGACGGTACTGACTGATCTTAAAAAAACTCTAGAACTGTTTCAGTCATTTCATGTACTGCTTTTCATTATATTTTAGTGTTATCTAGTTTTGAGTCGTATGGGTTCTTGTTTACGAGTGCCGTAAACAGTAAGGGCCTTATGAAGAGTCGTTTTGACGTATGTTTATCGTCATACTAAAGGCCTGACTACTGCAGGAAACATATGTTAGTCGAACTCTTAAGTATGACACTAATCACGTGTCAAAACTACTCTGCATAACGCCTTAAATGTCTAACATAGTTTTTTTACGTCCCCGGTTACGTTTTTTCTCTATCAGTACAGTTGTCAAGTTCGATAACTTCAAGAACAACTTTGCTTCAGTCTAAGTGAGCAAAGAACGCCTTGCGACACAATAAACATGTGATAAAAGCTTCAGTATGATTTGTTTTATTTTTGTCCATTACTCCTATATGCTTTACGCACTGTGCGACGGGCAAATGTTTAAATCCATTGAAATGTCGGATTCGATTTTTTTTTTTTCATGATCACCATACTTTCTTCTCTCATTTCGTCGCTCCAAAGTGAAAACAAAGGTTTTCAACTCAGCCCCTTTATATATGTATGTATATTGTAAGTATGTTCATGTATAATTTCGACCTAGGTGCCTCGATTTTAATTATTCCTTTTTCGTGTGAAAGAGTATGCCCTTTCCAGTGATCTCATATAAATTTCTTTAAGATCTGGTGGTCTGTGAAACAGTTTAACAGTTGCGGGCTGAATTACGACATAGTAAAATGCTTATAAGCAACGGTAAATACTTTAGTGTGATTATGGTTGCATAACAGCACAGGGGTTGTACTACAAGGTTTCGGAACACTTTCATATTGCATTATACTGTCTCTGTTGTTTGTATGTTAAACAAGCGGGTTTTGTATGTAAAGTTGGTTAAGGGTTTTTTTTTTTAAGGAAAACTTATAATTATTTGTGGTAGGTACCAGAAAATCTAAACTTACGGTAGTTATGATTTCCGCTGACTTGCAAACATTATAATGAAGTACAGATTTATAATTTTTATTGTTGCTTTCCGAAATAAATTTTAAGGATTAAGTGAGTCAAAAAGGTAAGGGAAGACATTCATTAGGATAAATGAGGCACATATAACTCATTTGTAATGACTTGATTCCTGGCAGAGTTTGAATCTAAAAATTAAAATAGTATCAAAAGCTATTACTTAGTCAAATTAGAGGATATTAAGTGAACATTATTTATTCTAGATAAATTGTAAATTATTCAGAGCAATGCTAAGTTGGTTTCCACGAACCTCCAGTTATTTTATTGTCTCAGATCAAACCATTTTAGACGGAGTATATTGGCCTAGATTTGGTGTAGTATATATAGCAGTTATTCTATTGAACTGCAAATGTAACTTCTGTTGAGACGAAGTGATGAACGACACGGTGACTTAGTGGTAGAGCGCTCACCCGCTCGTTTCTGGTGTGAGAGGACTCTCGTTCGATCCCAGCTTTCGTCAAGTGGTTTTTGTGATTGATAAATACAACATTAAATTAGAAGTAATAAAACGAAGTGATGAAATTACTCGACCCGCTCATCACAATTGAAAACCTGAATTACAAAACATCCCAAGCCCATTTACTTTGTTCCCATTTCTTTTTCATTTATCGGCATCTTTGTTCCAACGGATATTCACTTACGTAATGTTATACCCTAAAGCCAACTCAAAGCCCTTTTTTAAATACAAAATAATTTCAGCTGAATAGAATAACATGCCAAGTAAAATATTTCTTTCTTCTGAAAAATTACTGGGTTAACCTTGGGGCATTTTGCAATTCAGATTTTCATTTGTCAGGATACTTGTACTTCCAATGCGAATGAGGTACTCTACCTATTTTTTATATCCGCAGCAATGTACCGATGATGAGTATATGAAGCACAGTTGTACCTTCGTAACCTTCTTCGTTCACCCATTTGGGTTCTCTTTTAGTTTCAAACATTTATCACACAAACGGAATGGACTGCAAATATCATAAGTCATTTTAGTAAGTTAAATTCAATAACTGATCAATAAAATGTTCAGAATTTATTTTCCAACTACGTAAATACACCAACAGGCAATAACCATTAACGAGAAGAAAAATCCTCAAAGAACGGTCACTTCTTTCGCGAGTATAGTTTTCTTGTATTGCAAGCAAAGTATTCAGGGATTTCTGAAAAGCAAAAGCAATGCACTGTTTGTAATATAACGAGAGCAGACAGAATAACAAATACGGTCTTCAAAATGCTTTCAGTATCAGTAGACACACCATCGTTCTGCTTAATTTGTAAGGTTTCTGTTGTGCCTTGTTGAGAGTTATTTGTCACCTTATTTTGATATCGAGTTTCAAACTTATTTAACTGGCTCACTACAGAATCAAAATGATTGGCTAAGTCATTTGGGTCGTTGCACTGATTTGAAAATATCTTTGGTTGTTTTCCTTTAAGTATATTTTCACTAGCCGGATCATAATTGTTGACCATTTGAGAAGACTCTCTCGATTTGAAGATTTTTAAGCCTTTAAGTTCAAGGTCAGCATTATCGATGTCTATTAAAGCTGAATGTGATTTGCTACGCGTTACTCCTTTCCATACAGTAAAGGGATTTTTCGTTTTACTGTACAGAGCAGTAATATTCCTTTCAGGAATGATTCGAATGAAATCCTGTTTACTGGAATGGTGTCCTTCCCGCGAAACACATCTCTCGTTTGTTGTCTTCCATGTAAGCAATGATGATGTTGGTGATGATATGTCCTTTTGTTTCTTCCAGAGGATAGAGTGTACTTGGTGTGATCGGTTTCCTGTAAGACTAGGACCTAATCCAGTTGAAGATGGTGTTTGTTCATCACGCGATTTTATTAAACTAACTTCTGTTTTATTAGAAACATCAGGATGTCTTTGTTGCGTTAAGTTGCCACGGACTAATCGTTTTCTTTGTTTATTGCTGTTAACTGTGACTATTTTGCTACCGTTTTCTTCAGTCATAGTGCTAGTTACAGGACGGCTAATGCTCTGATCTTTGCAAATAGTACTGGCATCATCTTGACAGTTTTTGGTAGTGTTGTCAGTGTAAGGATTCGGTATATCGCAAGGACTGGTAACAGTATTTATATTTGTCTTGTTATTTAGAGGTTTCTCTGCTGACGATTCAGAATTAGATTTAACAGTTTTCCACGAATTTTGTTGCTTTTCTATGTTTTTCACAGAAGTCTCGTTAGTTTCCTCGTGTTGAAATAGTACATTTTCAGTATCACATTCTATTGGTGTCTTATTTTCCTCTTGTAAACTATTTGTTAACTCAGGTCTATTGATAACGAAGGTATCCGCATTTGTGGTAGATTTAATCCCTTGTAAACACCCCTTATTGCAACAGTTATTTCCCTTGATTCCTTCACAGCTGTCAGGGTCATTAAAACTTATTTCTGGTATATTTAAACTATCGAAAACTTGCGAAAACCTCACTGTCGCTGCTTCAAACCATAATCGTGCCTTCTGCTTCCCTTGCAAAGGTGCTGCTGTAGTAAAAATACTTCCATGTTTAGATATTGAAGGTTTACATTTAAGTTTCCTGTCTAGTAAAACTGGACCATTGTCTAAGAAATGTGTTAGCGCTGAGTTCATCTCACTACTTTGTTTAACAAGATTGGGTGATATCATGGAATTCTCCTCCGAAGTAGTTTTCACATTGTCAATGGCTTGTTTTATCGAGTAAGAAATATTAGGAATCTCTACAGTTGTATCTTTAAACTGAAGTAATGCTTCTAATATAATTGTTGGCTTAACATTAGAAGGTTGTGTTGAGCCTTTAGGAGGAGTTGTGTACCGGTAGAAAGGAAACTTTGTATATGATTTGTTCATTTGCGGAGAACGGTTAGGTTCTTTTTCATCTTTGTCTTTCGGTTGAGAGTGTACAGGACAAATGGTATCCTTTGCAGTTTCTTCCTTCCTAATGTGTGCCTGGGTTTCCCTGTAAGATTGTGCGGCTTCTAACATATAGTTATACATTTTATCCCAAGCCGAAGTGCTGTCAGTCTGTTCGCTTTCGTATTTTCTGAGATCTTTTTCTTTCCGCGCCAAACTCACCATTCCTCTCCCCATTATAGTAGCTAACATGTTCATAAGAACTGTTTTGTCCTTATGATGCAATGCACTAGAAGCTGATGATGCCTTTTCAGAAGAACTTTCTTTCATAGTGATAGCCGATATTTCCTCCGATGTGCCAGAACTGAAACCTTTCCTAGCTTTTTCGGCGTCTTCTTCCATTTTTACTGTTTCTTCTGTTTTAGCTACCGTTGTCTCGTTATTGTCAACATTATCAGTTAGGCTGGGAGCAAGTTCTTTCTGTAACCCTGCATTCAGATACGTTTTGTCTGAAGACTCTTCCAAATTCTTCGTCACGTTCTCTTCCGAGGCCTTTTTGTTCTCTATTGCAAGCAGTACACGTTTTGATCCTTTACCAGACTTTTCTTGTAGAATTAGTCTTCTATTTTGATCTTTATATGCCTTGGATGAAAATGTTATCCGACCATGTCTTTGTCTTATTAGATTTATAATATTAGGATCATTAAGATGAAGGGGTCCAACAGCCCTTGTGGTGGTATTCCGCTTACAAGATATTTTATTACTTTTATAAGGATATCGTAACTGAGAGTTGCTCTTCTTAGTTACGGCCACTCTATTAGCAAGTTGGTTCAAATATCCCGAAAATGTTCTGTTTACTTTGCACCTTGTTTCGTGAATGTTTTTCTTGACACGTTTTGCATCACATGTAGTATTATCAGAACGAAGTAACTGTAATTGTTTTGTGCCTTTTGTTTTCTTTACGACAGACTTGGTTTCTGAGGATTGAATTTTCTCAGTGTTTGCCCCTGTGGAATTGGATTTCTGATTAAGTCCAAAGAATCGTTCAAGGGCCGGACCAGGTTTATTCACAATCAAAGACCGTTTAGCATAACAGGTATCACATGCGAACCTATGCGAATTATTTGTTGTCTTGTCTCTTGGTTGAACTACAGGTTTCTTTTGAATAATGCTTTCATTTTCCACATTTCTAAAAGAAACTCGTTTGTTTTCCGCGCTTTGACTCACTTTCTGACTTTGATTATCGACACGATTATTTATTCTGCTTTCTGAAATAACATTTGGTTTAACGGTACTTGGTACTACTGAGAGTTGAGGAACATAAGTTACTGAGCCAGATACTTGTTCTTTATGCACAGAATCACTGACTACAGGTTTATGTTTTTCTGATTTAATTTTATTTTTCGCACGGACGGAAGATACACTGTGTTTCTTCTTCTTCTTGTCCTTCTCTTCAAAGTCTTCTTTTGAAACATTGTAAACATGAAGCTTTGTTTTGGTAGCAAGTAAATGATCTTTAATCAAACAATCTGATGATTTTACTAATGACGTCGTACTCTTCTTACTTATCTGCTTAGAAGAAATTTCCGAGGATGGTTTTGTTGTACGAGAAGCAAATGTAATTATATCATTGAGAGCGTTAAGAGAACTTTTTGTCACTGATAGAATAACATCTCTGGTAACGTCATTGAGAAATGGTTTAGAAACCTGATTTTTGACTTCAGAGATATTTTTTTCTTGAAAATTAGGTAAACATTCTATAGTATATGTTTTCGTTTCAGAAGCTTGTTCCTTGTTTATGCTAGTATGGCCTTCTGACAACTCTTTAATCAGTTTTACGCTTTTTGTCCTCTTTTTAAATACTTCTCCAATCGCTGTTGTTGCGGACGATCGAACACGAAATTGTGTTCTTGACTGATGTTCGTTAACTTCAGGACTACTTGCATTCAAACTTGAGCTGGCAGATGCATCATTTCCAAATGTTGTTGTTAGACCGATTTTATCAATCTTCTCATCATTCGTTAGCATTACATTAGACTTCCCGTTCACCTTTTCATTTTTTGTTACTTTCTCATCAGCTACTCTTATTCCTGGTTTATAATTCTTTGCCCGTTTCTTTTCAATAATATATCCTCGTTTCTCGTCATACCTAACTTTGTTCTTTAGGGTCTTTCTCAATGTCGTATCTATAGGACAATAATTTTCCTTCATTTCTAATTTGTTTTGATAAAGTGTGACAACTTTTTTTCCTCTATCAATTTCCGCGTCTCTAGATCGATTTCTTTGATTTCGTAAATGCTTATTATACCTAGTCAACTTTTGCTTTCGCTTTGTTGACATTTTGCGTTCATAGTTAAACTCGTATCCTTGGTCATCTTCAATGTCATACCATTCCGACGACGCAACTGCTACATTTTTAGAAACGTCCTCAGAGGGGGTTTTCCTGTCCCTCAACCTCTCACGAAGATATCTAACCCTTACTTTAGAAGGAATAACTTTACTTTCTGAGAACATTTTTTTAGGAATTACATAACTTCCTCGTCCTCCTTTCACAAATAATTTTACTCTTCCAGGTTCTTCCACATTATATTCTTCAATCTGCTTTATAGCATCCATCATTGCCTCATCTCCTAAGAATGGGTACTTTGCTCGTAGTTTCTGTCGTCGATTTTCAAGATCTCTTGCAATTATTTCGTCTCTACATTCGCTTCCAGTTTTGCATTGCTTTAGGACATTAACCTTCTTCCACTCGTCAACCACTCTTGCAACGGATAGATTGCCTGTAAAATAGAATAAGGCTTTCTTCAGCTGGAAGTATTTCAATAAAATATATTCAGTATATCTTTTTTTTTTTTTTTCTTCTTTTGTATCTGCTGTTTAAGATTATTGCAAAATCAACATCCGATTAGCTGGCTGCTTACTGGAAAATCCAATTAGCTTTAACGGTTATTAAGCACATGAATACTTGAATTGTCTCTCCAAACGGTCACCATTAAGGAATTTGTTGAATTGTGAAACCAACTTTTCCAGGTCACAGTTTTCAAGGTTATAAGGCTCACACAGTTTGCCTCTGGCGTTGAGTAGCCACCCAAATACTAATCTTGTGGATGCTATAAAGCTAAATAAGATGTGGGCCTGAAGTTTAACAGGGGTCAGAATCATGACCTCCTTTCGGAAATAAAATCTGAGTTCCCAGTGCGAAGAACACTTGTATAACCACGAAGAAGCATTTACAGATGAGATGGAAATCGTTTAATTCTACATCTCTGGTATATAGGGTTGGTTGAAAGAATCTCGATGAATACTTGCAGTATTGTGTCTTCGTACGTCTAGAGGGGAATCACACCATAAGTGTAGAGAAATTGAGTAATACAATTCATATTTTCTCAATTATTTCTCTTAAAAGCTGACAGTATAAGATCAAATTTGTCCATAATATTCTTTAATCGACAACCATCGAATTAATAGGAAAATTTAGGTAGAGACTTCTCTCACTTGAAGACAATGTATCTCTTCCCTCACTTGGAGACAATGTAAATAGCTAAACTTAGGACAGTTTGTGGTATTAGCTCCGGTAATATTGGCTAAATAATATGTACTGGATATGTGAATGCATTTACCACGAGAATTTAGGATATAACAAAATGGATTGTGGATTGGCGTTTAGATACATACACGCAATAATATCCAGTTTGTTACACCAGCCAATCAGTAGTTGATTTTGGAATACCTTTATAGTAATACAATATTACCCCACTATTAATCTTTTCAAGTGACAAGCGAGAAAATACTATAAATCAGGGAAATTAACGAATAGCTCGAAAATAATGTACCTCTTACATCCTTCATATTTTCCATAACTTCTGCATGTAAAAAATGTTGAATGGCATAGCACATAATATTGCCTAAATAATCTATGTTTTTACATCTCTTATAAACTTACCTCTACTTCATACAATAATTTAGCTAAACTGTTGCCTTTATTAGGGTTTACTGTGAGATGTGAGTTGAAGCTATGTCGTCTCGGAAAGTCTGTTTCTATTAGAAGAGCTCTGTCTTGTCTTGTCTCGCAAAATATATCTCTTTCTATTAGAAGAGATGTCTTGTCTCATCTCGGAAAATATGTATTTTTCTATTGAAGAGTTTTGTCTTGTCTCGTTTTGAAAAATATATTTGTTTCTATCGGAAGAGTTATGCCTTCTCTCGTCTAGAAAAATATATTTGTCTCTATTGCAAGAGTTCCGTCTTGTCTCATCTCAGAAAATTTATTTGTTTCTATTATAATAGTCCTTCCGTCTTGTCTGGTCTCGGTTTGTATTAGATCGTCTCGGAAACACTACATCTAATTTGTACTATTGTTCCACTTAAGAGTGTATTATTTGAGTACCTGTATTAGCAGTTCTCGATTGATCATAATAATGTGATACTATCACACTACTCACGAACTTCAAGAATATATGAAGCTATACACCATAAATCCTTCAGAACAAAATACATACATGCCTAGCACAATTGACAACTTCTATCTTTTGTATTGTGAATACCTAATGAAGTAGGAATAGGCCATTTTATTTCAAATTAAACAATTGAAAATACACATAATTATCTTGCACACTACTGTGAAAAATCAAAAACGAGCATTTCTTTTTGAGCATCTATAGACAAGGAAGTAATAGAAGCCATAGGCACTGATAGGTCTTTATCTACACTTGTTTTAGAAATCGTAAGTATTATTTGAATTTCCAGAAGCCTTTATAGTTGTAATCGTCGAGAACATCTTCTAAATTTGTCAACAAAGAAATGCACGTCTAAAATGCTCGAGTATTGTTTTTCGAATGCCAATCGAAAAAGACTGGATTTTATATCGTGAAGTATTAACTCTCTTTGTGGTGCAAGAACCCTTTTAAGGCAAGAAAATGTGTTACCATATATTGCAGTTGAAGCACCAATTGTACACCTCTTATATATAATTTATACACATTGAGAAAAGCACTTTTGTCCGGATACAACATATCTAAAGTCATTAAAATATTACTATTTCTTGCTGAATAAAATATTTATGTTAACAACTTTAACCTCTTAATTCGAAAGTTTGGTTATTGCAGCCTAAGAGATTCAAAAGTGACAGTGCTTCGGAACTCTTCAAAAATGTTTCTGACTGTGGAAACAAACAATCGAGGAATTCCAAATACTTTTCATTATTCCCTGCAAATAGAGCCAATCTTTTTAGGTTCTAATATTATATGGTCGAACGCCTCATTAAGAATTTGCTTTTGGTGAATTAAATCATCTTGAGTCATATTTAGAGATTCTTCAACAACAAAATCTTTTAACACGTTCGCTACCGACACAAAAAATATATTTGGGACGCATTGGTTTTCACAAAGGACCAGTGTCCCATATGTGAGACGCTCGGGCTCGTTCTAGCAGATGGTCTGTGGGTAAGGTAATTTTCTTATGACCGGTCTATAGTGGCGGTTTATGTCTATGAATCGATCCCTCGTAAAATCTGCTGTGTCCCATATATGGGACGTTGGTAGCCAACGTGACTGAAGAACCCTCCGAATTCGCTTCAACGAGAGGGACTCAGGATCTGATACTTTACTGCAAATCGTCTGTAATTTGTCTTTGGCTGTAGTAAGCATGTTGTCAGACTGCCTTTTCTACTCCAAAACTGAGAGACAAGACCTCATAACTTGATCTGCTTTCCTGAGATGCACTTCTCAGTCTCGTAATTGCATTGTTAGCTAGCTCAAATGTTGATAGGGTTTGTAACATTAGAGTGGAAATGAAACAGAATTCTAATATGCAAAACTTTCTTAAAAATCATATCACTTCAATACACAACTCATTGTCTATATGACCTAATTTCCATTGAGAAAAATACTCCAGCACAGATATTATATCATTAACAGTCTCTTAGTTTTCACTGTTTCCAAGTGTCCAGTCCATCGTTGATTCATCAGTCTCTTAAGCTTTTTGTGTCACTCGATGTTTTCTCAGAAACCTGTACGACAATTTGGCTAATTTAAAATCCCTTTCACATTAAGGATCGTTGAACAAGAACGAATTATTACAATATGAAGTTGATGACTATGGAAGTGAATATAATGGACTGCGCTTTGAAGTTCTTTTTGTAATAGCTTTTGAACACACCCCATGCATTCTACCATCACATTACCATTGTCATAACACTGATTTTTTTTTCTTTTCGAGATCCTGCTTTAGAATGAGCTTCAAAGACTTTTTTTAGTACCTTTACATAATAAATACGATAATTGAAAACGATCCAATAGATGTTTGTGCGTCTTTCTTTCTCTTACAATTGCTACAAACGCTACAAGCACTGACAAATTTTCCTCATGTTTCATATGATTTTAAGCAAGGAAACTATGATTCTCTTGCATCATATTCTGGTCTTTTGTCCAGTACCATCTCTGCCAACACATCTATTATTTCGTTCTGAACTTCCGTGATATATAGTGAGCGTTCTGAGCACTGGCGTCTCTGGCTTGTAAACTTTGAGGGGGACATCAAAGAAAGTGATTTTAAATGGTACTACCTAGCCCAACCTGTATATTATCTTCGATTTAATTTCTTATCTTTCTGCTTACCTTCACGGACCTCCTGAGGTATATCAAGAACTGTTATAATCGTTTCACAGCCTGAATATTATATTCTAAATAAATATTTTTATTATTATTTACATGTTATTCTGTCGTTAGTATATACATTAAATTAGAAGAGAATATTGAATATTTTGTACTTCAAAATATTTGGGGGGGACGCGTCCCCCTCGTCCCCCCTGCCAGAGACGCCCATGGTTCTGAGGTATATGTATAACTATGAACTTCAGTTTCGACCTTTTTCCATTATGTAATTAAAAGTACTGTAGAAAGTCCAGTAGAACTTAATTCATAAGCATTTAATTCATGCAGATTTTTAAGTCTACATCCTCAATCCACACGATATGTAGCTATTTTACTGTCAGAAACTTCACTACACTCAGGTACACACTTAACATAGTACTTGCTTCTTGGTAAACACCGTGTGCGTAGGTTTTCTCGGGGTTCCCCCGTTTCATCCCAGTTTCTTCATCCCACCATTTCATTCATTTCTCATGATCACCGTCTCCTTTAGCCTAGCCTGCATAACCGTGGGACGTAAAACTTTCATTTCATTGCTTCTTGGTATCTGTTTTGCACCTAGAATAATATTAACATCTTATCTCTTGCACTGTCTTATTTTAAATTCTTCCCAAATTTGAATTGTTTCTATGTGACTTTTACAGGAAGCGTTCTCATCAAGCACTTTTCCCCGCTCCAATGTTGATTTTCATCCCATCACAATAAAAGTGTAATACCGTAGACTGTTCCTTAAAAACTTCCTACACGGATACCAGAATGCTTAGTTCCTTAAAACGGAATATCCTAACCGAGGTGAATTGTGTGATACTATTGCTTCTGAAAACTAAGTTGTTTTTCACCGAACTTGGTGGAGGAACTTAAGTAGATTGGGATGGTATTTGTCCCCAAGATCCGTCGCTTGTGCTGAAAGGATGAGCGGTACTTCCGCAACTTTTTTTATAGAGGTAGTTGGTAAGATGCCCGTAGCCAAATTCCTTCTATAAAAATTGTTGCGTGGGTACCTTAGGATTCTGAAACATGGATTTTTTGATAGGGCACATATTAGTCCCTAAGTGAAGGCTTGATCCGAGTACGGTAGATCCCATAGTATCCCGAACTATAGACCTCTAAATTTCATTTCTTTTAAGTTTTCGCCAGCCTATAACTTCGAAATGACGGAATTGTGCACCAGGTTGGTCTATACTTTTTGTTTTATATTGTTATCAGGAATCAGCTCCCAAACGTTATTGGTGTTCTTAGGAAAATATATATAAAATTTGCAGTTTGTAAACTGTACGTTGGAGAGTAATTGTTTCTTTCTTTGTTTTTTCTATATATTTTTTTAAAAAAGTGGATACTAAATGAATGCTTGAGCAATAATAGTGAACGTAAACTTAAAATAATGACGATAACACATACCAGTACCACGTCTATATCACGTTCAAGAGTTTAGTTTGTATGGCGTGATATTTTCTTAGCTAATATTGAAATCTGAAAAGTGGAGTATATTTCTACCAGAGATACAACATGTTCTTAGGACGCTCAGTTGATTGCTGAAAACTCCATCCTGCAATCTATTACGGTTTTTATTCTATGACAATCAGTTGATTTGAGTTGATTTTAGTTTAGCGTCCCTTTCAGCAGCGAGGCTATATGAGACGTGGACCTACTGATTAACGCGGAATCCGAACCACATGAGCTCCCGCCGGGAATCGAACCCGGGTCTCCCACGCCAAAGGCGCGTACGCCAACCGCTTAGCCACGAGGGAGCTCCTCTATGACAATCAGGCACGTACGCAGGAATTTATTTGGGAGAGACAAATCCAATGTAAGGATAAATTATATTAAAATTTGTAAAATTATCCTTAAAATTAGACTAAATTTACGGGAAAGGTGGGATTTCATGTTGGGATCGAAAACCCGCAGGATTTTCCCCGTTGAGTACGTAACTGATGGTCATCAACGTTAAAACCGGAAGTGGTTGATTTCTACCACTTCTGGCTTGAATAAGCGGTTAAGAGAGAAGTTAACACCTATTCTTAGAACGGTAACCGATTCCCAAAAAGCCGCTTCTCATTATCTCTTAAAGTTTTCGCTCTATGTAGATGAATATTGAAACCGGAAGTTGTAGTCAATTTCTACCACTTCCGGTTTTAGTAGACAGTTAATGATACAGATGAAATATATTCTTGGGACGCTTAATCGATTGCCTTTCTCTGCCTATTACAGTTTTTGCTCTGTAGTGATCAATGTTACAACCTGAAATGGTTGATTTTTACCGTAGTTGGTTTGAATATTAATTCCACCTATGGACTCGATTCCTAACTTTTGACCCCAATGACCGCCAAACCATTGATCACAAGCTACTAAAGATATACCGCATTAACTTGACACCTAGTCTTCCATTCCAAGCACTGCTATCGGCTGAAGGAATTCCACTCCCTTTCCGCTAAGGCTCTCCCGCTTAGCAACAGCTGGACCCTTATTGGCTCATCGAGTGGGTGTGTAGGAGGTGTGAGCTTAGTTTACATTTTTGCCACAGGTCGAGACATTTTGGCAGCACTATAGTGACATTTTTGGTAGATCGCGTTAATGCTCCAGTTGGCTAACCTTGATTCCTCCATTGAGTTGACGCTGTCAACAGGGGGCGCTGACAACAACTGCTTGTTTTTCCCGCGCAACTGCCATTGTAAGCCTCATCTCACAGTTGATTGTATGAGCGTGAGGTTGTGCACGTTATGTTTTTCGTGTGTATATTAGACATTTGCTATGTTTTTCGTGTGTATATTAGACATTTGCTATGTTTTTCGTTTGTATATTAGACATTTGCCATGTTTTTCGTGTGTACATTAGACATTTGCTATGTTTTTCGTGTGTATATTAGACATTTGCTAACTTGGAGAGTTTGATTTCATATTTACCAGAAATGTAACTTTATAGGCAATAAACAAATGTAAGATTTTTTTTTAAAAAAAGTTGGTAATTCTTTTGCTTGGTAGCTCACAGGATTTAAAAACGGTATGTTAGCTAAGAAGATTCATAAGTTTGGCGACCACTGCTCTATCCTTTGGTCAAAATTGTTAGTGATCCATCGACGAGTTCTAGAAATCTTTTTGTCTCCGAAACGGGCTGGCAAAATGAACAAGGGGTTTTGACAAAACAAACTCTATAAAAATACAAGAATAGAGGAAGAATGTGTCTTTCTGTTCACGTTTTCTAAATAATTATTTAAGTAACATTCAGGAACATGAAATGTTTCGGTATTATCGATATATACCTGTGATACAAGGGCGCATCCACGGGGAGGGATCCCCTGGGTTCGAACTCCCCCCTCAAAAGAAAATCTTAATTCAACATACATTTGTGCACTTTCTTAATATAAACTATATTGTTTAACAGGGAAATGATTAATGTGGGATGAACATTTGATCTAGTTCGAAGTCCGTATCCACGGGGGAGCTAGGGGGCTTGGCCCTCCCTAAATTTTTACTGTCCCCCTAAAACTTTTGACGGTAGGCTTGCAAATAAACTATAATATTTTTGGATCGACCCCCCTAACTTCTACACAGAGAAAAATCCGTTCTCCGGACAGCGGTATATTCTACAAATATAAGGTATCCTCTTGCTTACTATAGAAATCAGTACGGAGCATACGTTATCCGTATGCTACATAAGCACTGCCCTTAGATGTTACATCATGCCGTTGCAGGATGTCTAACATCTAACAGTTTTCCGTACATCACATACATATACTTATGTTACCTTCGTCAGCTATATGTTATATAAATCCATTTGTATGTGAGATCCTGACCGCCTACATTGTTTCATAGGGAAAGTACATATAGATGGAACACTTATACAGAAAGTATTATAAAACATGCGTTTTCAGTTATACGTCTGCTGTAGGTTGTCCAAAAACTACAGGAATTACGCATGTAACCTATCTTTTTAAGTACGCCACCTAATTTTTTTTTCTCAGTGTACTGCCCCCTATATGTTTGGGCTGGATACGAGCCTGTCTAGTTCTATCATTTTTTTTTCTTGAAAATATAGATGGAAGTATTTTACAACTACTTTATCGGGTATAGAATAATACCTGTTCAATATAACATAGAAGTAATGGGACTTCCCCTCCCCCAACAAGAATTTCTGGTTAGGCACCTGTTGTAATATTGCAATCATTGCTTTCACAGATCACTCACCGATAACTAAAGAATATAAGCATATTTTATCAATAAAAACAATGAAAACATAATTACAAACACAATGACAGAAAAGCTTTCTATTTGGACAAAACCATTTTAAACTTAACAACACGTAATTTTTCTCCATTATCTTAACTTTTCGTTTTTTTTGTTTTTTTTTTTTTTTGTTCTTTTTTGTTTTTGTTTTTTTTCTTTCTTATTAGTAAGCTAGAAATATAAAGAACCAAATCAGTCGCGAAAAGTACTTATTATATCAGCTACTAGTATTGTGACTTGTATGTGAACTGTCTTTGTTAGTACAAAAATTAGTTTTGTGTCCTAATGGATCTTGCATGCGTAAATTATTATCTTCTATTAATTCTTCAGGACTTCGTGAATAGTTCCACATCTTTACACTATCACACTCTGATATTAGTTTCGAATCAGTGTAGCCAGAATCAACTCCGAGTAAACAGATATCTGGTATGACAATATTAGCTAATTGTTGCTTAGGGCTCTGTTTGGTTTCTGTTATAAAATTTTCATTACTGTTCATATTTATTGAGTTGTCTGCCTCATCAGCTTTTAAATTAGCTCTTGATTCCTGATCATTTTTAAAAACAATTTCTGAATCTTGACTGCTTAGAATATCATAATTCGAATTTTCAAATAATAATTCCAAATTTGCTGACGCCACAGTTTTCTGAAACTCAATCGATCGTGATGTTGATCGAACTAAAAGTTCTTCTACTCGTTCATCGCTTGATATCTTCTTCAAAGAACAGCCTCTACTTTCATTTGAAGTTTGCTTACAACTTGGTTTGTCCGTATGATGACGCAAAGACAATCGTTTACATAATTTCAAAATTTTGGATGTAACTTCACGAAATAAGCGACTGCTTACACGTTGTTTTATATTTGAAGCTTGAGTTTCCTGTTTCAAGTCCTTGGATACGTTTGGAGGCTCTTCATCAAACAAGGTTGTATAACAAGCATTCACATCTAAAACTTGTTTATTTCTCAGTTTATCGTTTGCAAGTTTGAGAATTCTGGATGAATCTGAAATATCTGAGTTAGCCATTGATATTTTCTGAAGTGGCTGTGTGTTGTTGTAGTGCGCACCACCAGTGGGTTGATTGGCGTCACAAGAGGTAGAAGGTGTTTGTAATACAACTCGTGGTTCCACGTCTTGTGCTGTCGAATTCTGCAATTTATCGTCAGGAATTTCACTATAGTAAGCTGAAATGAATTTCTCTCGTTGCGACTTAGAGAACTTAACAATTATGTCTAAATATTCAGCTGGTAGTTCTATTCCACAGTGTGAACACAAGTCTAGAATTTTGCATTTTATTTCATCTTCAGTTTCGTCTGACTTTGTAATTAAAAGTTTATTTCTGTCAACGCCATCATCTACTGAACACGAAGGAAAAAGGCATCGAATGCTGTTTTTCATTTGTTGCAATTCCTCTTCAGCACTTAACTCGTTTTCGTTCAATGATTCCCCACTCTCAGAAAAAATTTTACTATCACCTATATAGTTTGGTTGTTTAGTGAACAATCCTCTACCAGTTGTATCTTCGTACGTTTCGACTTCAACATCATTATTTGGTGTGAAATCTTTAAATTCTTCATTCGGTTTTGTAACATCATTGCAATCATTTCCAAACTTGAATATTAATAATGATTCATTATCATCTTGTATATTATTTAATATGAATGGAGTGTTTATGTCCTTCATCTCACTCAAACGAATCTGGCTTCGCGAATTTATTTCAATAATATTCACTAAGCTCTCTGTGTTGTAATAATTTTCGTCTGGTTGACAAGTAACAATGTTATCAGTATTTTCCGATTCTAACTCACTAAGCACTGCAGAGTCTCCTAACATTAACTCACAAAATTGTTTGAAAACAGCGGATGTGTTATCACTTAACTGCTTGCTAGTTACTTCATAGATATTTTCAGTTTCTAATTTCTCAAATGAACTTTTTGAGCTAATTTCTAGTTTCTGATTCTCTGTACTGACTGCAGTATCTTCTAATACATTTTCCTCCATGTTATCTTTCGTCTCAGGAACTGTTTCTGGTGTTAAGGATCTGTTTCTCTTCACTTCATGATCTATTAAAATGTCGTTCTGTTTTTCTATACTTCCCGCATGATGCAAATTCGTATTGCTTTGTTCTAGTACGTTTCTTGAGCATATTTTTGACTTGCTGGAACCTTTTTCTCCACAGCTTTCTCTAGATTTATTATTTTCGATGTCAAATTCTGTACTATTTACTTCATCAATTCTTGGGAGTTCAGTTGGAACAAAAAAATCATTCGAATTTAACCAGAAATTAGTTCGGTTCATTTGTTCATCTAATATACTTTTATCAAGTTCATATGTTGTCAAAAATTTATTTATATTATTAGGTGTTACTTCATCCATAAAACTATTATCTACTTTTAATGGAGATAATTTTGCAAAAACTACAGTATCTTGTAAGTTTATTTGACCTTTATTAGAGGTTTCTGCTTCAGCAAACTTATTGTTCACGCAGTTATCTACCGTTGCAACAGGAGATTTGCAGTTAGTGTTTGATTCCTTAAGTACTATTAGACTATCACTATTGTCTATACTTGAGACTTTGTCAATGTAACAAGCTGGTTTTAATGTCTTCTTTACCACATCCTTGTTCTTACATGTTGCAGTACTCTGGCCTGCTGATAGGACATCTTTATTTGCACTAGGCTGATCATTTTTACTCCCTGCACGAGGACTATTAGAGGTATGGAGTGAGTTTTTCCGATATGTTAAGAGAGAGCTCGCTCTAGATAAGCGCCTTGGGGAGCACACACTTTTATTAAAACTTGTTTCTGGTACTGTAGATTTCTGGTTTGTAATTTTTCCTGATTGTATTACTGTTTTATTTTTATCTGGATTTTGTTTCTCAACATTTAATGAATTCTTTCGTAGGAGAGATCTTGGTTTGAGTTTCTCAGTTTCACTTCGATTTCGAAATTTCGAAAACTGCTCTGCAGAACAATTTGTTTGTTGTTCTGAGTTTTCTTTACATGTTTTCCCATTATCAACTGGTTTCGGTACAGTTTCTGAAGTCGATATTCTTTTAACATTATACTTATATACAGGTATCCTGCTGTTGACTGCTTGTTTGACAGGACTCTTGTTGATTTGTTTGTCAGGAGATATACGATTTGTTGAGTTATTATTTGCTTTGTGTATTTGAGCTTCTGTTTGTTTTTGTGAGATAGTGGAGGCCAAATTCGCTCCTTTGTTCTGCTTTATAGTTCTTGAGTTCTGCATATTTGTTGTCAACTTTCTTCCTGATATGACATTATTTTCCTTTAACTTTGTGGTGTTTAGAGGTTTCTTGAATCTCTCTGGTGAAACACTCGATGTCTTTAGCATGTCTGAGTTCGTTGTGCGTGTTCTTCTCATGGATAAAACTGGCTCTATGTTCCCGCCTGCTTCAATTTTGGGAGTTATCGGCCTATTAATTGCATTTTCTTTATTGTTACACGGTTCTTTTTCGTTCAAAGAAAGTGACAACACTTGTTTCCCATTTGTAGTTTCTTCCAATGGTTTTGTATTTCTAGACGACGCGTCTGTTCTGGTCATATTTATAGCATCTTTCTTAATGTTAGCAGATACGTAAGATATTGCTGAGTTTTTAACACCTTCTGATGTATTCGGTCTCGAAATGGCCACTAAGTGTTGTTTTTGATTTGTTCTGTCTAACGAAGGTCTTCCGCTGCTAAATGTTGTTTCTCGCCTTGGTAAGTTAATTTTAGCAATTTCTTTAATGTCATGTGATGCATAAGACTTTCCATTCTTCGTGGTTTCCCCTAATGTTTTGGTTCCAGAAATAACTACTGTACTTTGTTTTGGGATTGTAGATTCTAACGAAGATCTTCTACTACTAAATGTTGTTTCTCGTTTAGCTGAACTTATAGTGCCAACTTTGGTTTTACCAGATCCATAAAGTGATGTCGTAATTGTTGTTCCACCTGATGACTTTGGTCTGGAAGCATCAACTCCTCCTTCCCTTGAAATGGTTCTAAGTCTTGGTGAGCGCTCAGAGATTGGTCTATTCGGTTTACACTCTCTTATATTCACCTGCTTACTTTCATTACAAATTCTTCCATCGATTTGTTTTAGCTTGAGAGCTCCCTGAGATTTTACAGCAGTATTCTCTTTCCAAGTTTCTAGGCAATCATGTTGCTTTACTCTGCCCTGAGAAAAGCGTAAAAGAGTTCTTTGTTTGTCGTTCACTGAAGTACTTCCACAACTAGAAGAAGATGTTTTCCTTTTAGGAGAAATGATTTTGGGTTTCGATCTATTGAAAAGTTCATAATCTGTCTTGCTATCAGCTTTTGTTGTTCGTAGCGTAGGGCTTCGTACATTTTCTTGCTTATGTGTACCAGCAGGCACTCGATCACTGGAGAAATTTCTTCTATGTGCTGAAGTGTTAACAGTAATATTTTGTCTGTTATTCGCAATATCTGCGGTAAAAGGTCGAGAGTCTGTTAACTTGCCACTTATTTTATTTTTAATGGACAATACCTTATTCCTACTAGGTTCGGGAGAAGGAGTTACATTATTTCTTGCTTTCTCCTTCAAAGTTTCGACATTTTTTCTTGAAAAATGGTTGTTGTATTTATTAATTACATGTGAGTTGTCATTTCTTAAATAAAGTGATGGGAGTGTTTCAGAATGTTTTCGCGTTTCACCAGTAGCATCTTTTAAAATTGTGCTCCTTTGTTCTCTTTCCTTTTCTTGTTTCTCTCTTTCGATGGAAAGAGAAAGTTTTCCTTGCGATATTTGTTGTAGAATCAAACCACTTTTGTAACTGCTAGTTTTCTCCTTGCCTATGAAGTTCTGTCTATATAGTGAAGCACCATTTTCAGTTCTATTTGTCAAATTTTCTTCTACAGCATTTTTACATTTTTCTTCTCCTTCATCTTTGCTACTAATATCAAGGGTCAATCTTTTATCTGCATTTAATTCATCATATTTTTCTGCTTTGATTGTACCACCCGTTGTTTCAGTACTTCCGCCATTTTTTACACCACTCTTATCAGTGCTTGCTTCTTCAACACTAATAAAACTTCGTTCTGATTGCTTCTTTATGTCTCTTTGAATAGATTTTGTTTTTGTACTGGTTAAACTTGATTTGCTTTCTGGAAGTTCTTCAACTACCTTGATTTCCCCATTTTTAGTTTCGTTGTTCTCATTCTCATCTGCATTTCTTCCATTTTCATCAAAGGTTTTCACTTTTAATAGTTTCCTAGCTTCCACATTTTTCTGACTTTCTTTGGTGCCACTACTTACTTCATTTTGTTCGGTAATTAAGTGTGTGGTTGTATTAAGTTTATTTTCTTTCTTTGTTACGATTTGTCTAAAGCAACACTCTGAACGATCTTTGTCTATAATTTCGTTACTAATATGATCAAATATATTTGATTCAACCTTAAAAATTGAATCTCCCGCTGTTGTTTGATCCTTTTGTTTGTTTGATAGTTTCTCTTCATTCTTCTTACCTCTTTCCTTACTCCTGCATTCCAAACTCCTTCCCCTTGTTTGACTCACTTCTCTTTTTAGAATATTTCTATCGATTGGTTTATGTCCTTGGTTACTTAATTTATCATCTTTCAAGTTGACAACTGTTGAAGTCATATGAGTAACTAAATTTACATTTGGCGGTACGTAATCACATCCGTACGGAAAAATTACACTCGAATCAGAACGCTTTCGTTTGCCAAGAATAACAGAAGTTTGTCCTGGAGTGTTTGATCTTAAAGGATCAGTATCACGTTTCTCAGAACTATTAGCTTTAGATGGTCGTTTCCTAATTCTTCTGATTATCTTTAATTTTCTTCCTGGACTCTTGTCAGAATCATGCTTTTGTAGAAACCGTGAGGGAGATTCATTCACGGGTTCTTCATGGACGGAAACGTTGGTAATTTGTGTTTTTGCCATAGGTTGTAAGTATTTTTGTCTTTCTCGAGGTACTGGAGATATGATTCGAGACTTAGGTGACATCTTCGTCCTAGAGATATTGTTTAATCTTTCACTGGATTCTCCAGTATGTTTCGAACCACGTCCATGAATACTTGTAGTAAGTTTTACTTCTACTTTTGATCGTTTGAGTGTTTCTTGGTTCCTCTTCGATTTTGACTCGTGATCTCTGGTCACTGAACTAGGTGATTTAGAACTTCTTTGGTCCCTCTGAATAACAAATGTTTCGTCGTGTTTTAGAGAACTAGTTGTTGATTTTATTGACGTGGTGTCTTCATTCTCATCGTTTTCAGATGATACATCCACAAACGAAATTTGTAAATCTTTTAATTGCTCTTCACTGCATTCTTTAAAGAATGTTTCTTTCTTCTGTGTTTCTTTGTCTTTAAGAACAGTTTCATTGCTTTTTCTCGTCGTAAAGTATGCGGTTGAGGTTTTTACTTGTCTCCCAACTGATGAACAACGAGATCTCTTATCTTGTAAAGATTTCTTTAAATCATTCTCTTTGTTTGCTTGAAGACTTATATTTTCTGGCACATTTTGCCATTGAGTTTCTTGTACTGAAAAGTTTTTGTGAGTTTCTCTTGAAGAAGGTGTTGGTGATATTTTTGACAAGTTTTTCAGTGGAGAAGCCTCGCGTGTCTTAGATGTGTTACTTCTAACAGAAACAACACTAGGTTTAAGTGTCCTTCCTTGTACAGACTTAATACTTACGTTGGAAGTTCTACTTATTCGTACCGAAGCCATACTAGACTTAGAAGACCTATCTACTTTTGCAGAAGCAATGATTACTTTATTGTTTTCAGATCCCAATTTTAGTCTGTCTTTACCGTCTTGTGACAAAAAGCTTGCTCTACGTTCATGATCTTTCAACGAATTACGAGATGCATTCACTAAATTTTTATTGTGCTGTGTCGGAGACGTTGATCCTGAAAATGTAAACTTCCTACTTGTATGGTCTTTCAACATTTCTTTGTCATGGCTCACTGTCAGGGTGGTTTGTTTAGATTTTATGGCACTGCTTGTTCCAGAAGTTGTTTCATTACTATTTTTTACGTTATCTGCCTTCTTTTCTTTAACTGCTGATAGAAAATCCTTAGTATCTGGCGCAGCTTCCGCCACAGTTTCCCAATCAACTTCCAACCTATCCTTAGCACAAGCATCAACACCTTGTTTACTGAAGCTAGTTTTCTTTCCACTACTGCTGGGTTCTCTATTAAGAACACCATCACTTATTTGTTCATTGCATTCGCTGCTGATAGCTGCACATAGAAGCGCTAATTCTCTGCAATGTTTCTCATCACACACTTCAGGTTCACCTACTGGAGAGCAATCAGTTTCTACTTTCTGAAGCACCTCAACACTCTTAGATCGTCTAACTGATTGAAAATGTTTCAAACAATTATCTTGATATTCAATGTTGTTTTCTAAACTTGAAGGTTCAGCCGATTTAAATGTTTGGTGCTTACCTTCTAAATTTGCTTGGGCAGTGTTGCTCAATGATGTGCGATCAGTACGCAAATTATTTTCTTGTGAAATATCATTCTGAACAAAACACTTCGAAAGAATTTTCTCCACTATTCCATTATTTCTGTCTTTAATAGTCGTCTTTTCACCAACGTTAACGTCGCGGAAAGCCTTAAGCCTACATTGTTTGCTATCCTGCTCTGTCGCCACTGTTTTACTTGGTTTCTCTCGAGTACCACTTAAATTAGCTTGAGCAGTATTGCTCAATGATGTGCAATCAGTACGTACATTATTGTCTTGTGAAATATTCTTCTGAACGAAACTCTTGGAAACAATTTCCTTGGTACTTACATCTTTAATATTTGCATTTTCATCAATTTTAACGTCGTAAAAAGCCGTAGGCCTACACTGTTTGCTATTGTTTGCCACTGTGTAAGAAACTTTCGGAAATGTTGAACTCCGTTTTGGATCCTTTTTGTCAGATGCTTCTTTTAAAGATGTATCTGCTGTACTACTCCTGCTACCATATTTTGATTTTACATCAGGCACCGCACTAAAACGTTTAAGTGTTAAACTGTTTGTCTGAATTTTCTTGTCATTTGATCCATTTAGATCTTTACCTATACTATTTATTCTATATTTCTGTTCATAATATCTTGCTCCTTTAAGATACGTCATGTAACGATATGCTCCACTTCTCTTCCGCTTGAGTGTGTAATCTTTGTGAGAGTACGTCCGATTTAAAAGTACTGATTGGCTATATTCTTCACAAACTATTTCTTCTTCTTCTTCTTCTTCTTTAATTTTTGAAAGGTTTTGTCTATTCAATTTAGGGATTGATTCTTTTTCAAGTGACTTTTGGGTTTCTTTTTGTTTACTTTTAACTATTCTCCCTTTTGAACGTTCGTTTCTTACAGAATCTTCCTTAATTCTTTCTTCCGTTGGTTCTTCTCCTTTCTCAGGGTGTTTCTTCCTATAACGTTCATCAGAATTTTCTCTTTCTTCGAAACTTTCTGAGCTGCTGCTCTGGTAGCAATTATCCTGATTACGTGTTTCCTCAGCCTTCGGAAGATTTTTCTGTTTATGGTGATCGTCTATTCTTCCTTTTAGTTTATTTTCTTCGGGCTTTTCAATCTTTCTTCTTTCCTTATTATCATTCTGATTATCTTCTAGTTCCCGTGCACCGTGCTTCTCAAAATTTATTTTTTCTTTAAAATCATTCTGATAAACTTTTAATATAGTACTTTTTCTGGCGGCAGGAAATAGTTTTTGTCTTCGTGTGGATTTCACCGTTACATATGCAATAGATTTTGAATCTCTTTGATTGGGCAGCGGAATAGAATATTTTCCTGTAACTTGTTCCTCTGTGATTACCTTTGACTCATTTTTGTCGTCGAATTTCTGGAACTGTGTAGTTATGGAAGAAACGCTACTGTGCCGCCTTACTCTTTTCTCTTTTATGTACTGAGTTCGTTTTAAATACAAGTCATCTGATGCGGTTTTCCCTTGGTTTTCCGTGTTACTTTGAAGCCGATTGCCTTGTGTATGCTTCCTTCTTCTGGGATGCTTCCCTGTTTTATTTCCAGTGCAATATGGCTCACGGAATATTCTATCGGTGATGGACGAGGATCTCCAATAACCATCTAGTTCAGAGATCTCACCACTTGATATAGAACTTTTGTGCTTGCACGCCACATTCTTCATCACATTCTCTGAAATAAATAATAATTATAATTAATAATTAGGAGTCGGATTTATATGCATCTGTTTTATTATCTTTAAAATCAATAGAAAAAATATAATGTGTTGGTGGTGGTGCATTTAAATCTTGATGTGAAAATTTCTTGGGTTGGCTCCATGGACGTCATAAGAGCTTATGGTGAACAATATTGCGGTCTTTGGTTTTCTCCCACACCACTAAATTTTAACCGTTATTTGCTTACACTTATCGTATAGAGCATATTATGAAACCTTTAAGAAAGGGTTTAATTTTTTTTTTCAATACAAAATGTGTTTTCGTCAGATATCTTGTGTAACTCATGAACCATTTTCAAATTTTCATGTTTATTAACAGTGTAAGTTTTCAAAATGAGTGTAATAGCAATAGCCTATTTAACCTTATATTCGGGATTTTTTTCTAGAAAAAATAGAAGATACTTCAAGGAGTGGAAATTGCATTTATTTTTCCATTTAACTCCCTGCTAAAGTTATACATTTATCCCATGGTTTAGGTAATACCTCGGAGACTTCGGCAAAGGAAGAAAAATTTTCAGTACGTGTGAATCATCCTAGAACAGCCTGCGTTACTTCATGATGTTTTTGAAAATGTTGGCCTCCGAAGAATTCTTTGTGTGGTTCAAACAGTTGGAAATCACTTAGCGCTGAGTCTGGTTATAAGGGAGATATGGTAATAGCTCCAAGCCGGTTTGTTGTAACGAGTCTTCTATGCCCGTCAAAAATGGGAAGTTGTTTTGGAACTTATCATGCACTCACTTTTCAAAAGCACATGGTCATGAATTATTGTATCTACTGCTTCTAACGAAAGATTTGCAATTTCACGATAGGTTATGCAAGGATAAACTGCTCAACGAGCTGGATGTTCCCAGGAATGACTGATGCAGTCTGGAATCCACAACGACTGGGATCATTAGTGGCAGATGTACGCCCTTCTTACACTATTCAAGTGTCTTACAGCGGCTCCGCGTGGGGTAGTCGCTAACACTTTCGTCTTTGGCTTCCTATAGCCCCGGGTTTGATTTCCGGTGAGGACATTCGGTCGAACAAGTGTAAAAGTCTTTTTCTCCGGACGACCATCCTGGTTGAGGTTTCCTTGGATTTTCCTCATTCATACCAGGCAAATGCCGGGTGGTACCTAACATATAGGTCACAGGCCGCTTCCTTCCCTTCCCATTCCTTTCTTCTTTCCTTTCCCTCGCCGAGGAAGGGGCTAACATGGCCATAAATGCCGAAAGCCCAGAAACCTAAATCCTAAATCAAGTGTCTTACTGTGAGTAAGTATCACATTGCCAGTGACTGAATGTTGTACATTTAACTTGGTTTTATGCCCTCTTTCACTTAAAAAAAAAAACTTTTTCATGTATATGTTCATTCCGTTGTACACCTTCTTAAATAACGGTTTCCGGACTGACATGCGAAGTAAGTGTCTCCTACCAGTAACAGGACACAGTTGTCAGTTTTTACTGCATTCACCACCTCCACTCTAGAATTTTATTTTAAACCTAGAAAAAAAGTCCCGGATTGACTTGAAAGCGCCTCGTAATATTAAGTTGTTATTTCATTACTCATACGACTCAAAATTTCTGTTGATTATTAATTTATGCGAATTAAATGAAATTAACTCTAAAATGAAATAGATGTGTTTTTTTTTTTTTTCATTTTGGGATTTTTTTCTAAAACTCCAAGAATTTCGATTAATTCCACTTTTGGTGCATATAAATCCGTTTCCTAACTTACAAATACGTTTAATTTGATGCCTGTATAATGCATTGTAGAATGACATACACAGGTGAAAAAAAAAAGTCAACAGTAACAATGCTTCTAAAATGCAATGTCGTCCGTTTTTACAAGATGGTTATTTCTTTGAGTATTCTTCAAGCCGGTTTTTTTTTTGTTCACTTTTCCTCACTTCTAGTCATGTAAGTACCACATGAGTATGTAATAAAATTGACATGGAAAGGCTTGTGCTGCCCTAATCAAGGAATTTATTATTAAATCGAGCAATCAAAACACCTCGACATGAATATTTTATTCATATATTACATACAACTTTCTTATGAATATATTTTAAGATTTTACTCTCATTACCAAATCAAGTAAATTTTCACTATTGTTTGATTATATTGTTTGCTACATCGAAGGATGTATCTTTATCTTGAAAACTCTCATCATGAAGTTCACTCTTAAATCATCGTCTAGCGTATGTAACACATATCACGTAATCAATAGTTCTGTAAATCAATAGTATATGAAAGTTTAACAATTTTAGGTTATATTTAATAGATCTTGAAAACGACTTCACGAACATACAGTATATATCTTCTAAGAAAGCACTTTCCTTTGCTTATACTAGGTCCCAAATATGGATACTGGATTCTAACATTTAAGCTCACAATACTGAAAATGTTATGTCAAACTGTTTTGAAAATTTCTGGTTTTCAAACAGATCCTAGTTCAAAATAACCCTCAGTATTTAGATTAAATAAAATATCAACCTGTCATCCAGGGACGTACGCAGGGGGGGACCTGGGGGTCCGGACCCCTCCCCCCCGAAATTTCGACTTTCTTAAAATTTAGCCTAATTTTAGGGGCAATTTTAGGAATTTTAATATAAAATACCTTAATATAAAATACCTAATATAAAATATTTAGTTTGGACTCTCCCCCCCCCCCGAAATAAATTCCTGGGTACGCTACTGCGTCATCCATTAAACAGATAGGATTTCTTTGGAATGTTTTATTGTCACACTGAACACTGAACAAGGAAATATACTTCGTTCATTCGTTAAGAATTTTTGTTTTAGTTTAACGTCCCAGATAAATGCTCCGAGGCTAACGATTATGATTATGATAATGAATGCAATGGTATAATAAAGGAAGCGAAAGGAAATAGGAGGACTCTATGAAAAAAAATCCACCACAAACCATACTTGGCGGAAGCTAAGATCGAAGCAGGAACCCTACGCACCAGAGATGGGGTCCCTACTACTGAGCCACCGCGACCTCTTAAAGTGTGTTAATTTAAAAACACAGTCAGTATATTTTACTGCATCTGAAACAAAATCTTGATAAAGTTTCCTATTATATAAAATCTTTACGTCCCATGCTTATGCCGGCTAGGCTACAGAAAACGATGATGATGAGAAATTAATGAAATCGCGAAATGAAGAAGGTGGGAAGAAACGGGAGAACCGCGACAAAACCGAAGCACACGGTGTTTGTCCACCACAAAGTTCACTTGGCGTGAGATGGAATCGTACCAAGGACCCAATGCACCAGAGGAGAACGCTCTATCACTGAGCCACCGCGGCTCCTAGATTTCTATTATATGGTAGGGTCATAAGGTTGATAACTTTCGAGAACATATGGATTTTTTTTATTAGTGCATATACAGAAGAAAATTGGACGAATTGTTATTAAGTACCTACAAAATTGTTTCATTACAGGGTAACACCATGGTATTTTTTTAATTATTATTATTTTCTAAACAGGAAAACTAACTTATATTGTGAGTTATATTTAGCAAGAAATATAACTGTAAGTTATCTTTATGCTGAAGGTAACCAAAATCAACTAATTACAACCTTCTGCATACATATTTATCTGTCTGTAGCAAGATAAATTTGGCAAGGTATTTTAATAAACAAAAAATATGAGTTCCCAATTGTTCACTGATTTTTTAAACATATCCGGGCCATATGCAGAGTCCTTCTGACGTGTGATTAGTGCTATACTAAAGCGTTCGACTTACATATGCTTCCTGCAGAAGTCGGGCGTTTAGCATGACGCTAAATCATTTGTCAAAACGACTCTGCATAAGGCGGATCATTACTACCACATCAGATTATTTTGGTTGGTGTTTCTCTTTCTTTCTGTTTTATTTAACGTGATCTAAAATTTGACGGCCGATAACTCGAGAACCAAACGTCAGCATACCGTAACATTTTACACGGTTGTATAGCATGTCAAATTGTACTACAATGCTAAATTTGACCCAGATCGGATAGGTTCGGTGTATACTTTTTTTTTTTTCGAAAATGTGACCCAAAATTTAGAGGTGCATATCTCGGAAATGAAAAGCCTGCACAACATAATGCTTCATATATTTATTATATAGTAGGTCAAGCTGTACTACTATGCCAACTTTGAAACGGATCGGTTGAGTTGCGTTGGACTCATACAATATATATATAGTGAACTTTATTTTTTAAGAAAAAATCAAAGAAGGGTAAAAATAAAATAGTATAGAAGAACTTAAGTAAACGTAATATGAAGTGCCTGTTCTCATAATATGTACCCATACTGAACATATTTTGATATCAGTACCGGATCGTGGCCTGTAAGAGCAGCAGTTGCAATATTACAGATAAGAATGCATACACGGCCGTGCTCCCTGGTTCCGAGTGTTAATTCAAATATTTACAAAATATGAACAGAAAAATGCATTCTTCCGTACTATTGATTTAAGTTTACATTCAGAGCACACTCGTGACTACGTTGGTAGCGTACACATCCCTAATCTTCAGGTGTACAAGACGAAAATTAGTGATTCCCTGAGTGAACCCATTTCGGGATCAGTGCGTACAACAACCCCAGCAATGTTGCAGCGTGTGTTCAGGTGCACCGCTGAGAGATGACAGCTCTGCTTCGATATGGAGGGCGGTGGTTATATCGAACTGCTGTGATTTGGTTGACTTACGGTGTGTCTCCTTTAATATTATAAACATTTCATTTGAATTCAATTGTTTCTTCCTAGAAATTGTTAGGGACTTCTCGGGCACCCTGTATATTTGATACCATCCGCTTCATTCCAATCATCACTACTTTTGTCTTACTAACTATTATTTACATTCCATATTCTTTACAGTTTTTCCCCCAAGTTCTCTAACATTTTATCAATATTCTTTTTATATTCTGCAACAGACATCATTCTGATTGTCGTGTTGTATCCAAGAATGAAGCAGCTACGAGGAATGATCGAAAATAGCTTACAAAGCTTGTTATAGCTTAAGTATGAGATATAATTGGAAGATGAACCTACTTGAGGATCGAGTGCACTCAACAATAGGCCTCAATGTAATCACAGTTTTTGTACAACCGCTTATCAGCACGGCAGATAAAATTTTCTATACCATTTGCATAGAAATCCGCGACGAGTTCTTGTAGCCACCGCGAGGCAGCGATTTTGACATAATAATATGCCAGATAATGGTAGCAAGCATTTCTTGGTTTAGAACAGGAAAAAGATGAGAGTCACTGGGGCTAGGTCAGGGGTGTAAAAGGGGTGCTCTAGTCGTTCCAAGCGTAACGTCATTGGTTGAAGTACTAGGTCTACCGTTGTATTCAGAGTTGCCATTATTGGTCAGTCTTTCTTTGAAGGCACGACACCACTTCCCTATATGTTGCTTTGAAAGTTAACCCTCTCATACACTCTACAATCTGCCTATTAATGTCAGCAAGCAGTGGCGTATTTACGATTTTCTTTCGGGGGGGGGGGGCTTTGCTAACTTTCGGGGAGGGCTTTGCCTGAAAATGTGAAAATTCTGCAAGATATTTCATATACTTTACTATAGTAAGTAAGATTTCGGGGGGGGCTTAAGCCCGGAAGCCCCCCCCCCTAAATACGCCACTGTCAACAAGTGTAGTGTTTTTAGCCCACAGGAACCGTACCACTGGCCTCACTTCAATTCTTGATCAATTTTCCAAACGAGGCATGATTTTCCAATGTCCACTTCTCGGGTACACATGATCAGAATCCGAGGTCAAACCTGCACCAAAACAGACATGTTATTAATCTTCAAACAAAATTTTAGTTAAGAGTCTTCATCCCAGCGAAATTAAAATACCGCTAATTGTACAGTAATTATGTGATATCTTCAAATAGATAAAAGATAATTGAAATATGGAACAAGAGCGCCCTAGACAATATTATTTTGCGTGAGGTACCGTTATCATAAGTCATCTAGTGGCTTTCCGTTTTCAGTTGTTTAGAAACGCAAAAATAAATGCCGATTTTCAAAATGGCTCGAAATCGAAAGCAGATAAGTGAGTCGTGATAACGGTTTCTCATGTAAAATAATATTGTCCACGGCGCTCTTGTTCCACATTTCGATTATCTTTTATCTATTTGAAGATATCACATAATTACTGTAAAATTAGCGGTATTTTAATTTCGCCGGGATGAAGACTCTTAAGTTACAGTGAATAACATAAAACTTTTATGCTTTGGAACCTTTCTTCGATCATCCCTCGTATTTTGAAAAAAAGGAATATGTCACAAATTTCCAGTTTATCACAAAAAATTTTACAATTCATATTGTAGGTTGACACAACAACAAAAATATCTACTGTTCTATACAGGTAAGCAGTCTGTGATTCCGTTTTCACCTTAAAGTGTTAAGCGTTGTTAGTTTAATACATAATTCATTAGCAGTCTCAACTATATTGTGCGGTCAATTAGTGTTCATTAGCATCGTTATATCCACATATATCTTTGGCTCATAATATTACTCTATGAGAAAACCTAAATATCTAATAACACTTTATAATTACTAATAACATCTTCTCTAATCTAAAAAAAATGAAATGAAATCTCCAAGTTTTACGTCCCACAAATATGCTGGCTAGACAAAAAGAGAGGTAATGATGGAATGAGAAATGAATGAAATGGTAGAACGAAGAAAGTGGAAGAACACGGAAGAAACCCTAGAAAACCCACGCACATGGTGTTTGTCCACCACAAAGTTCACTTGGCGGAAGCCGAGATCGAACCAAGGACCTCATGTACAGGAGGTGAACGCTCTACCACTGAGCCACTGCGGTCCCTACTCTAATCTAATAGACGCTTTATATTGGTCTAGTAGCGTGTGTATGTGTGCCTTTGGTTTCGGGTTCGATTCCTAGTGGGAGAACATCAAACGCACAACAATAGTTCAAATCCCACTTCAAACCGTAGGTTTCGCTTGATCAAATCAATCAATGACTTGTCAAATTGACTGAACATGCCCTCAGATCATCTGCATTCATCGTTAGGATGTGATACTTGGAATGAGAATTACGGCTTTAATTTCATATTCATTAAATTGCTTTTGAAATTGAATTATAGTGGCCGCGCTTATAATATTTTCAGATTGCCAGTTTTGGTAAAAAGTATATGTAATCTAGGGATCATGTCATATACTTTAAGTGGATAAATAAATAGAAAGTAATGCAAGTAATTACATGGGTTGAAAAATCGAGCATATTTAGCACGAAAATCTGTATATTCCGACTACAGGCTACTTTCCAGGAGCTGCTCGTTTGAGTATATTGAAAACTAATCACTGATTATATATGTAACCCTTACATCGTTCTCTGATTGTATCGTAGAAAGAATGTTAATAGATATAGTTGTTACTATCGGTTGGTGTTAGGTTCCTCTACCGCTGGATGAAAAGAAGACGGTTTTCCGTATAAGAAGAAGGATAACAACGTAGAAGTGGTTCCTCGTCCATTCTGCTTTCAAAAACTATCCTTCAATGACTTTGATCCGTTTCCAAAACTGAAGATTAATTGCGAGGCATACATTTTAGGTTCAGAAGTTCCGTCGAAAGTGAAATTTTCCAGTTCCTGAAACATACCTCTTAAAAAATGACTCCTTAGCCATTTTTGATAACAAGATACGAAGATTGCAATAATATGTAGAAGTGCACGGAAAATGTGTTGAAGACTAAGGGATACATATAGTCAAAAATTGAAAACTTTGGGAGTTACGGAAAAATGTCACCCAATTTTGATGCACACCTTGTACATAACAGCTTTTTATTATTATTATTATGTCTGGCATTACAATACAATAGTGCACATTCAGCGCCGTGTGTATCTAAATTGATACACACAGGTTTTCCTTCCGAGGCCACGTGTATCATTTTATATACACAGTCGAGACCCCATTAAGGGCCAAAGCAAAATCATCTTGTTTACCTACTCGGGCCAAGTTGACCTTGAGAAAGGTAGTTTATTGTTGTGTCTCTTGAAATGAAATGAAATCTTTAGTTTTACGTCCCACGATTATGCCGGTTAGGCTAAAGGAGACGGTGATGATGAGAGATGAGCGAAAATGGTGGAATGAAGAAAGTGGGAGGAAACGGGAGAACCCCGAGAAAACCCACGAGCACGGGTTTGTCCACCACAAAGTCCACACGGCATGAGCTGGGATCGAACCAGGGACCCCAAGCACCAGAGGTGAACGCTCTACCACTGAGCCACCGCGCCCCCCTGTTGTGTCTCTTGACACTTACCTTTTGTGTCAAAACTTTATAGAGCCAAGGAAGGAAAACCAATATGTATCAATTCCGATACACACGGCCTGAACGTCTTACCTTTTGAAAATACAGTACATCTTGGCCCGGGAGGGAGAACCAGTAGAATTTTCCTTGGCGCTTAATGTGTTATTAAAAGAACTAGCGGTGAGGAGCAGTGTAATATTTATACATTCCACCAACAGCTAATTTTATTATTCCTTGTTAAGTATTAAGAAGAAATAGGCTAACTTTGAAGGATGGGCGAAAACAGTGCTGTAGAATTATAAGACGCCCATAGAAAGTAGAAATTTTTGACTGAGGCCCTGTACGTCGTTGTGAAACCTCTATGTATCACATATTATCAGATTTTCTCTTAATACTGTAAATAGTTCGAACTAAATAGTAGTAATAAAAACTTGATGAAACTTTTACAAAATATTTTGTTTCTGGCTACTCTGTTGGTTGATTCTCAGAAGTGAGATATGATTATTTTTCAGCTTTAAAACAGTTTCAGAATTTGTTATATGTTCATACCGTAATAATACTTAACTGTAATCTCATACAGTCAAAAAATGGAACCTGTGAAGTTTTTATCGAGAAATTCAGGAGGAACGTTAGTTTGCCTGAGATTTCTAACACATTTACCAAACTTTGATGGACAGAGTCATAATACGGTGTATGTTGGGATGGTTCGTTGGTTAATTTATACTTCAGTGTCCCGTTCAGCACTGGAGCTATTTGAGACGTAAATCTACGGGTTAACGTGGGATCCGAACCACATGAGTTCCCACTAGTAATCGAACTGGAGTCTCCAACGCCAAAGATATGTATGTTAAACATCACTCTGTTCGGCTCAGTAAGATTTGTTGAGTAGTATACAGTGGCGTATTTACGATTTTGTTTCGGGAGGGGCTTTGCTAACTTTCGGGGGGGGGCTTTGCCTGGAAATGTGAAAATTCTGCAAGATATTTCATTTACTTTACTATACTAAGTAAGATTTCGGGGGGGCTTAAGCCCGGAAGCCACCCCCCTAAATACGCCACTGGTAGTATATGCCTCATCTTTGCACATTCTCTCTCTCAACCCCACCCAAACGCTAATAATATTGTGAAAAAATAAAGTTTGTAATGAAACTTACATCTTGCATCCGCTAGACCCATCCCTACCAATTTTTTTTTTCTGGGCCTTAATAAAGAGTTGAGAAAAAGACTTATAAAATGCTTGGTATGTAGTATTGTACTGTATGAAGCAGAAATATAGATGTTACGCAAGAGTGATGAAAAACAACTGGAAGCTTTCGAAATGTGGGTGTGGAAAAGAATGGAGAGAATTAGCTGGAAAACGATTGAGTGGGTGTTAGAACTGTGGGAAGAAAAGAATATTTTAGATATTATTGAAAAAAGGAAGAAAAATTGGTTGGAATATTGGCTAAGAAGGAACTGTATTATGAGAGACGTGCTAGAGGGTATTGTGGCAGGAAAGAGAGAGAGAAGGCGAAGGAGGCTGCAATTAAAAGTTAGAGAGGCAATCAAGAAGATGATGCTACACAGGAAAGATGATGCTGCTGCAGGAGAACGCTCCTGCTCACAGAAGTCACCTTACTGCCGCCGCTATTGCTGATGCCAGGTTTGAAATACTTGAGCAACCTTACTACTCTCCAGATCTTGCCCCAGGTGACTTTCACTTGTTTCCCAAGTTGAAGCAGAACCTGCGAGGGACAAACTTCGCCAACGATGAGCATGGTTATGCAGGCTGTCGAAGAATGGCTTCTAGCGCAGCCATCAAGATTTTTTTTTTTTTTGAAACTGGTATTCGTGCTGTATGTAGAACATAGGTGGTAGAAGTGCATTATAGTTAGGGGGGAACTATGTGGTAAAATGACAGATCTTCTATGTCAGGTACAATAATTTCTGAACACACCTCGTAAATCTTGTTGATCAATTTCCGGCATTGTGAATTGATTAGCATACCGACTTTCCAAAACTCAATATGCATGGTAAATACCATCGAATACTAATACCAAACAAATAATGCTAAAGTAATGAGTAAATTAAAGTAATAACAGTAATTTCTGTCCTATATTCTGTGAACACATTAGAAGTACATTTTGAACACTTTTATGGTAGTTCCTCGTATTAACCATTGCTAGGATGCATTCTAGTCAATTTTTTGTTGATTAATAGTACTCTTCAGTACATTTTTTAGACAGATAAAATAGTGCCCAAAACTAGTTTCTAAGAAAAAATGTTCAAAGCTTGTTCAAACAGTGATTTATTTTTCACAGTGAAGCACTGTAGAACGAATGTGACTAATAATGACGACAGAACTCATTAAGCATTTGTAACAATCTGTTGCAACAATCACAGTCCGACGCAAGTTTCATAAGAACGTCCGTGGTAGGATTCCAGATTTCCAAATCGTCAGCAACTCTTTAGAACGGAGTAAATGGTTCCAGTTTGGTTACGAACTCAAGGTGGACTCTGGATCACTGTAACACGTTTAAATTTGAAGATTTCCTCCACTAGAAAACGAATACAGGTCCCTGTACACCAGAGACACGTGTGTCAGCTGAGCTCCCTCGTGGCTAAGCGGTTAGCGTACGCGCCTTTGTCGTGGGAGGCCCGGGTTCGATTCCCGGCGGGAGCTCATGTGGTTCGGATTTCATGTTAATCAGTAGGCCCACGTCTCATATAGCCTCGCTGCTGAAAGGGACGCTAAACTAAAATCAACTCAACTCAACTCAACGTGTGTCAGCTACTAGACCAGCGGAAAGGACTGGAAAGGGTTTCGAAACAGCGTCATTTCAGGTTTTGTCAGGGGAAGCAGGACATAAGAGTTTCACGTTTTTTACTACAATACAATTTATTTTTTAAAAAAACACACATGTACCTGAAAATCAAAGGGATTTCCTCCTTGCTCTCCCCAAAGGACGCTTCATGTTTCAAGATAATCAAAAGTGTATCTCCAATGATTGGAAACGCGTAATAGAGTATGTTTCTGCGAGGTCTCTATTCCAAATTTCCAATAACAGACCTTGTTTATGTATGAAGAACACCCGAAGAAAGTTATACTCCAGTCTCTTCCCTATGCGGTTATGTGATGTGAGTCACAATAGAGTGAAATTCTGTAAGTGCTGTGATTACCCTCAGAGGGCGCATTGCTACCAGAGATTATGCGTAGAATTTAGGTCATTATGTGCATCCTATGGTTTAGACGTTGTTTCCGGACAATAATGTTACTCTTCTAGATGACAACGTGTCAGTTTATACTGTTGGAACTGTCGTGGTTTCATAAACATTGGGGTAACCACAATACGTGTTCTAGTCCGCCCAATCACTAAATCTCAACATTGTTGAACACTTGTGGCTAGTTCTGGAGATCAGATTATATCCTCTGTAGAAATTATCCTCCTCTATTCGCGCTGACCAACGTGTGCTACACTCCATAAGGAATGCTACAACATTCCTGTGGAAACCATTCCTGACATATGTTCCTATACCACTGAAAATCAGAGCTGCTCTTCAACTAACAATTGTCTCATGTAATGAGTTGAAGAAAGTAATTGTCAAAAAAAAAATCATCTTATTAGATAGGTCACTCACACTAGTAGAGCCAAGTGTGGCCATTAATAGAACAATTAGAACTATTACTCGAACTGAAGGAAGAGGGAATGGCTAGCGGCATGGTAAAATCTTACATTTGTGAGTGTATTAAATCATTAGAAATTCTGTAGCTAATTACTTCACCATTGATAAACGAGATTTATTTTTGTGATTTCCCACATGATTCTCTATTCCTAGCCAAATTCTCTGATGAGAACCCCCGTTTGGTCTAGTGGCTAGTACCCTTGACTTCGGTTCGCGTGGTCCCGGGTTCAATTCCCGGTGGGGGCACAGTTGAACGACCAAAGTGGTTCGGATCCCACTATAAGCAGTAGGTCCACGTCTTCTTTAAACTAGCAGGCATAACCGTGAGACGTTAAACTAAATCAAACCAAGCCAAATTCTCTGGCGATTATTTTCTTTAATTCACTGTAATATTCTTTGGTTTGAGATACCCGATTGCCCATTCTCAATGATAGATTTGCTCACCTCTGATGCTAAAGGTTCTTGGTTCGACCCCAGGCCAAATGAGTTTGTTGTGGACAACATAGGGGTTCTCTCAGGGTTCTTCATTTGCTCTAATATTCTTATTTCACTAATTCTTTCGTAACCCATTAATTTGCATTAACCATCTGTCTTCTTTAGCCTGCAGCTTAGGACGATGAAACTACATATTTTATTTCAACTATGTCTACGAAGTTCCTGTAAAAATATATAACGTGATTGTGTTTTCATTGTGATCTGTATTAAAGAGTAACTAGTTACTACAACAGAGTAAAACTATCTTATTTAGTATTTGTGTTAATCTATTTTCCTAAAAACTCATAGGTTAGTGTAGTAGGTTACAGGTTGTTTAATTAATTGTTCTCTTCCAGCGATTCGCATTCGGTTGAAGTTCTTTTTGTATGTGTGTGTGTGTGTTCCGCGCTTCCCAGAAACTAATTTATAGTCCAGAAGATATAACATCGTTGGCTTTCCGCGCTTTGACCTGCTCGTCACTGGGGGTGTGGTAAGAGGGTAGCCAATCACCACCAACTGTCTACTTCGCTCAGCGAGCCACGAGTAACCAAGCTGGCCACTCCCCATAAACGTCACTACAACTTTTCGCGGGAAGCCAATGACGATATACCTTCCGTACTATAGTAGATGAAAACTGGAGGAGACAGCCAGAACCCACACTATATCATCAGTTTACTATAAACTTTCAAAAATATGTAAATAATAGCTTAAATTATTGTTGTCACTCAGAAAACTGGGGTGCTAGGTCCTCCTATTCCCGAGCTAGATCGCCACTATTGGTTTCTGATTGGTTAGTGCTCAATGTCAGTATGGTCTGAATTCTTCTTCCCTTCCCTTCTTAGGAGACCGTGCTTACGGTATTCTTTTCTTTCTTTGTGAATGTTTAGTTTGGCTATTATAATTCCGCTGCGTGAATGAGTTTCTCTTTCAGAAACAACGATGGATTTTCCAACGATATTAATTCGTAGCTCAACGTAGTAGTTTAACCTTCTCGGTTGAAGTAGACCTTACCTATCAGTATCTTCAAAACTACCCTTGCATGCCTCACCTCACTTTCGAGATTAAACACACGACAATGTGACAACATTTTCTGGACAGTTTCATCAACTTTGTCCCGAAAAATTGCCATATATCTGGAAAACCTATTTCGTTGTTGCACTGATTGTGGACAATTCTCTTCAATGCTTGGCGACCCTAATCACTTTGACTTCATTTCCGTTCACTATTGCCCAATCGTTTATGTTCTTTTGCCATCAGTTCTGTATAGCGCCATCATTTTGAACACTGTTTTTCACTACACACCTAACATATCAGCCACATTAGATTCATTTGCACCAACTAACTAGACCTCAACAGTTTTGCCTCTTGAAACTCTGAGAAGTCTCCGTTTGCGCCATGATCGTCTGCCTGCTTCAACACCCTCTCCGTTCTACCTCTCTTAACGTACTACAGACGATCACCTAACACACTGTTAAGAACAGCCAGACACTGCACTCGTATCCTCAGCTTTAGGTCCTCAGACCTCTAACGGTGTTGCAAACTATAGCTTTTTTCCCATTGCTTTGAGAACCATCTGTAGTTACCACTTTTCTTCCACCATACTAAAGCATCATATTAATTATGGAAAATTTTAAGGATACATATGTTCCCAGATATGTTTTGTTATAAGTCAAACGTAAGTTCTCCTCGTTCTGAAGTTTTTTTTTTTTCTATTTGCCCAATATAGCAGTGATTTTCAACTGGTTGAACGACTTTACCAGACTTTAAGGAAAACATCTTAGGTAAATGAACCACGAACTGCTTTGCAGATTATTCAACTGTTTCATTTCTGTTAAGAAAAAATGCTTTTACATATGAGGAAAACAGAATCACAGTCTGATAGAGAGCTACAAAGAAAATGAGTACTTACTGTCTCCACTGCTTTTGGCCACACAACAAAGGAGGGACCTCAGGCACTCAATCCACTTTTTCAGGAGGTTCTTCAAGTCTTCACAGAGAGAGTTCTCTTCAACTGACGTCATCGTGGAATTATTTATATTTCAATTCCGCTTCTACAGAAATTTTGAGTTCAAATTAAATGAAGCATGATATATTTCTTACTCTCCAAAAGAAAACTACATGGTTTTTCACAACAATGGAACTAATATCAACAAAGGTTAACATGATCTATGTGTTATCTCCATATGTTTTATATCATTGCAAAATGGCTCACCAAAAAATAGCTTAAGTTGTTTGGTAGTTTAAGCCTCTCATATGGAACACCCAACTTTATAGGCGCCATGAGAATTTCTCAGGGAATTACAATGTTTGCTGAAGAGGAGTATTTATACAATATAACAGATATAGTATGTACATAAAATAGTTGTGTATTTCCGTATATGGATGCAGCAGCTGTTTCGAGACCACAGAGTCTCAGCTTCCTCAATCACAAGTCAGTTTGAAAAGGTATTCTGTGTGGAGCAACAATGTGATTCGTGGCACTCAGAAGAATTTTCTTGGGAGCCGGGATGAACTGATTCGCAATATCGTATTCGTTACTAATGGACTCTCAAACCATGGACGGCGATTAGGAGGGCAAAGGGGGGCACTTGCTCCCTCACTTTTTTGAAGCGACCCACACACACACACAAATCTTTTATAAATTTATTCTTTAAATGAACAAAAATTGATAGTACCTAAAAAGTCTTTTCTTCTTTCTAAGAGTAAGGAATATTGATTAAAAACAGTCATAAGAAACAATTTCTATCTTTTCCATTGTTTTGCAGTGTAATATACGAGTGAAGTGGTGTGTTTATGGGTGTACGAGTGCACCTACAATTAAATTTAGTGAATTCAACATAATTCCAGACTTTAGGATTATTTTGTATAAATGCAGTATGGAGTGATTCTAAGTATTGTTGAGTTTTGATGTATTCCAAGAAAGTAAAAACTGCACCTAATGGCAGAGAATATTTCGGAAGGGCCGCGGTGGCTGAGTGGTAGAGCGTTCATCTTTGGTGTGTGGGATAGTTATTTGGATCTCCGCTCAAGCCAAGTGAACTTTGTGATGGACAAACACCGTCTGCGTGAGTTTTCTCTGGATTCTCCCGTTTTCTCCCACTTTCTTCAATCGACCATTTCATTCATTTCTCTTCATCACCGTCTCCTTTAGCGTAGCCGGAATAAACGTGGGACGTAAAACTGAAAGATTTCATTTTCATTTTAACATGTTTCGGGAAGCTGCAAAAGTACTTCTTTAAATATCGTGCCATATGCTTGTAATATTTACTGTCTTTCAAAGAGTAATAACATACATTTAATAGCATGTGTTTCATTAAAATTATAAGTTGTTCATTAATCCCCAGTTCAATATAACTAACTAACTAACTCTATGGCCTACGGAACCCGGAGGTTCAATGCCGCGTTCACAAAAGCTCTCCACTGACTTCTATCCTTAGCTAACTGCATCCAGTTTCTACTTTGTATTCCAATCTCTGCGAGATCCATCTTAATATTGTCCTCCCATCTGCGCCTAGGTCTTCCTAATGGTCGTTTTCCGATTGGTCTTCCAGTCAAGACTTTGAAAGCGTTTCTACTTCCTTCCATTCTAGCTACATGACCCGCCCATCTAAGCCTCCTAGACTTGACGATCCTAACAATGTTGGGTAGACCATATAAATTATGTAGTTCCTCGTTATGAAGTTTCCGCCATTCCCCATTCCCGTTCCTCTTGGGCCCGAATATTCGTCTCAGGATCTTGTTCTCAAATACTTTCAGTCTATGTTCTTCCCTCAGAGTAAGTGACCATGCTTCGCAGCCATACAGAACAACAGGCTTAATTATCGTTTTGTATATTTTAAGCTTCAAATTCCTCGACAGAATTCGCGACGACAAGAGATTTTGAACCGAATAGTAACACGAATTCCCTGCTTTTAGTCGACATTTAATTTCTTCGTGAATATGATTTTCCTCTGTTAATATTGATCCTAGATATTTGAAACTATCCACTTTATCAAAAGTATTATTTAATATTTTAACGCATCCATAATTTGCTGTATTCCGGTCCCGACGCACTTCCATGTATTTAGTTTTCTCTGCATTTAATATTCTCGGCTTCAATATAACTTTTGCAAAACAAACCTCGTTATTCATTACTATGATTAATATTATCCTTTCTATTTATTTATTTTACAAATTTGTTACTAAATAATCTGATCACACAATTTTCCAGACAGAATTTTAAGGTGTTCATAAGCTAGAAATCAAATCTCTTCTTACACCTTCGTTGTTTAAGAGTACACACGGAAAAGAAAATATTTGACAGTTGACAAATTTTCTTTTGCCAATAACTCGGGAACAAATGAATTAATTTGGATCTTTTTTGTTGTTACCCTTAGAATAGTTATCACTTGACAACTTGCCAAAGTCGGTACTCTAATAGGTTAATTTATTGTGAGTTATTAGGAAAAGAAATTTAGTCACCTGAAGAATACTGTCTTTCGTGACTGTACAAAGACTAGTATCTACTTGCGTTGCTCTTATCAATTTACTTAATAAAATATGAAATATGATATACGGTATTTTAAGTGAAAAAGATAGTAACCTATTAGTTATGCAACCTTTCGTCAAATAAGTGTTAGCATCAATCAGGGAAACTAACATTGATATACAAATATTTAGATTATGCCTTGCCCCCCTCCCCCACTTTTAACGTCCAATCGCAGCCACTGCTCAAACCCTATGATGGCAGTCTGCCAAATACGTTAAGTGATCCAACTATAGGAACATAGAGTTTAGTTGCTTAACTAGAGAAAATATATACAGAGTGCCTAACCCATAATCATTAAAACAGCTTTCCAAGCTTAGCTGTACATTGTACCGACATTAGTACTCTCCAACTTATACATCTTGCACAATATAAACTTCATTTCCTAATATGTGAACAGGAAACTTCAAAACGCTCAAAATATATTTGTCCAGCTGTGCAGATGATTTCATCTAGTATGACTCACACATCTAGTACGAGTGAGACGTTTACCTCATAATTCTTTGTCCGGTTTCGTGGTTCAATTCAATGGTTTCCAGGCCGTATCCACGGGGATCTAGGATGGGCCGGGCCCCCCTAAATTTTCACTGCTCCCCCTAAAATTTTCACAGCAGGCTTGCAAATGAACTATCATATGTGATAAAGTATAATATGGTTGGGTTGGGCTCCCCCTTAACTTCTACCGCACCCCCCCCCCTACATTTTTGGGCTGGCTACTGGCCTGGTTTCTTAAAGTGCCCTCATAGGTCTTGACGTTTGTGTGAAATTTTCAAGACATTACTTGAATATTGGATGCTTTGCCTCATTGAGTGAACACACAAATTTTTATTACACTTCTGTAAATGTCATCTTCAAAACCTGGTTGTTTAAAGATAATTCATAATAAAGCTTGTCGAATTTTTCTTGAATATTTTAGAATGTAATAGTAAAAAGGAAAAGAAAGGGGATTAGGGGCAGACTAAGAAGAAAAGGGTTCAAAAATGGGAAAGAGAGATAAAGGATCCAAAAACTGAGAGAAAAGTTGCTAAAAAATTATCTCTATTCATAACTGGAGGCAACATTTGGTACAATGGGTACTTTATAGGAATTAGTTCTAAAAAGAATCATACAAAATACGATCATCATAAGATAAAATATGACCAAAAATATGAAACATATTCCCTTAACTTTCCTAATGTACTTTTACAGAAATGTATTAGATGAAGTGAGCAGGGGCCACATAATGTTTATAGCCCCAGGCCTCCAGAGAGGTTAACCTTTGCTTCCCAAGGAATGAATTTATGAAGGGAAAGAGAACCTTTTATGAAATATATGTTTATCTAATATAAATGAAATAAAGTTTGTTTGTGTGTTTGTCTGTCTGTCTGTCTGTGTGCGGCCTGAAAACCAGACGAGTGAACCGAGAGTTACCAAATTTTGGTCAGGGGTATCTTGGCCCAGGCCCCAGATAAAGACAAAGCCCCTTTTTCAAATTTCGAACATGTAAAAGTAGTAGAAAATGACCGATATTAGTGTCGAATTCATAGTTTTCGCGGTTGCTGAAATCAATGGTGAAGCTCCGATAGCATTAACTTCCAAATTCACGCTATTTGGCTCCGGTCCGGGAGTCATTGCTGGGGTGGGGGTGGGGGTGAGATACCAAGACACATAAGAGTATGTCCAAAATGACCGATATTAGTGTTAAATCCATAGTTTTCGCGGTCGCTGAAATCAATGGTGACACTTCCATTACCGATAACTTGCAAATTTAGTTACAATTGTATGCGGGCCGGGAGTCAGCGGGGGGAGGGGATACCGTGACATGTAAAAAAAAAATAGCCCAAAATGACCGATATTAGTATCAAATCCATAGTTTTCGCGGTCGCTGACAACAATGATGATACTCCCACAGGCGTTGACTTCCAAATACAGCCTCCGTGCGAAGCATGGGTATATTCAACTAGTATGACACTAAAAGAAAGAATATTACAATAAAATTTTGCAGCAATAATTACAGTGCTGCTATATGTCATGGTTTCACCCTGAAACCACTGGGCAATAACTGCTATTACATTTTTACTATATTAGAGTAAACATATTGCTAAATGATGATATTAATAGAAAAGCAATAATATCACAATAATGTATATATTGGGGCAACACTTACAGGGTTACCAAATGTTGTGGATCATCTTTCAATCACCAGGCCATATATAAGATTGCAATTTCTTATGGTAGTATTGATGAAATCAGTTCTTATGGAAGTTTTTGTTATACAGAGTCCAAATGTTGAGGTATTGCACGTTGTTCGCATTCGGTGAGGCTCCTGAGCAGTGCTACAGAATCTACATCTAAGAAATGTTTCTCTTACTCTCATATGTGATTTTGTAAATCTTGTTTCAAGTAGAACACGTGGCTTATGTTTGCTGAAGCATTACTTTCGATCTCCTTTCCTTAAGAGCCTGCCTTACTAAAAATAATACAAAATTTACCATTTTTCTTTAGCTTGATTATTCATAAGTGAAAGTAGATAATGAAATGCAAGTTACCACAACCATAGATACTGCTATTCTTCAACAGAAAATATGAAGCTGAAGAATGTTCAGTGTTGCAATCCATAGAAATTACAGTGTTGCCAGAAAAACAATTTCCCTAAAATCTAAGTTACGACAGCGAGTAGAGGAATGAACTCAACTGCATTTGATTACATATCATGTTGTTTTGGTTTCCTGTGAACTACTTTTTAATTAACATTATTATTTAGTTTTAACAACTGTATGTTAAAACTATTTTGTTTATTACAAACTAAATAAAACTATTATTTAAAAAGTAGTTCACAGGAAACCAAAAAAACCTACGTAACCAAATGCAGTTGCGTTTGTTCCTCTACTCGCTGCCTTAACTTAGATTTTAGGGAAATTGTTTTTCTGGCAACACTGTAATTTCTATGGATGGGAACACTGAACATTCTTCAGGTTCATATTTTCTGTTGTAGAATAGCATTATCTATGATTGTGGTAACTTGCATTTCATTATCTCCTTTCACTGATGAATAAACAAGCAGAAGAAAAAGGGTAAATTTTGTATTATTTTTAGTAAGGCAGGCTCTTAAGTCTGGTTATTTTGGTGTTCATTCATTCCAGATATACAGCAAGTCGGAACTGCTTCAAAGAGAATGGCTTCTCACACTGTTCTTTATGAATCGGAAATGCATCATAATAGATACATGAAGGAGGTGCCACAAAATTTTTCCTTCCTCCACGCCCTTCCCCTCCGTCAGAAGTCACATCAAATTTCCTTACACTATATACAGTTTCCGTCACTGGGAAATATTAATTTTTACAAGAAATACAAATTAATATTCCAAGAAAATGTATAAATTTTAATAAAAATGGTAAAACCTATATGAAACAGTGTGTGCTGTAACATGTTACTGTTGTCCAGTGGTTTTCATCTGAAACCACATATATTTTCAAAAGAATATAAAATATTTGGGATAGATAATTCGACAGAAACATTACAGTATTAATAATATAGAATAAAATATCATATATTGCCTTTTCTCCTGAAAAAAAAAAATGGTCCCGAAAGGTGTAAAGCAGTTCAATTTCTCCGATGACAGAACAAAGCTGCCACAAACAACGAACTCTGAACGCTAATTGGCTATACAGTTTCAGCTCCAACGAAAATTCTGGAAATAATTTAAACTATTGTCCCTAAATGGCTCGCAAAGTTCATACTAAAAGGTGGTTTAAATCTAAAAAGCAGTGAGCTGCATGGAGAAAAAAGTCAAAAATGTGGTTTCACACTGAAACCACTGGGACGGAAAGGGTTAATCTAGCTCTATCTAGCATGTATACTAGAGACTTGCACGGGCCGAATTTTTCGGCCCGAGCCCAATCCAGCCCGAATGTACCTAGGCCCGGCCCAGCCAGGGCCCGAAAAGTTTTTGAGATTTTCGGCCCGAGCCCGGCCCGGCCCGATAAGTTTTTTAAAATTCTTGGCCCAAGCCCGGCCCGGGCCCGATAAATTTTCGAAGTTTTATTTTGTAACATTTTTCACGGGCACACTTCTTCAACGTTTGCCTTTATTCTAATTATCGTTTAACGAATGTCAATAAATATTAAAGAATTGCAATTAATCGGCCCCAGCCCGGCCCGACCTGAAGAGAAATCAGTGTCGGCCCGCCCAAGCCCGGCCCGGCCCGTGCAGATCTCTAATGTATACATACCAAATGACGAATAGAATAATAGCTGGCTCACGAACATCAAAGACGAACATCAAAAATAACCTTTTCAGCCTGCATTGGCCATCAATCACGTAAATCACTTGAAATTTTGAATTCGATTTTTTTCACAATCATCTCTTTTACTTTCGTTCAGAAGGAACACTTGCGGAATTTACACTATGCTATTTGAGAGCTTCCGTCTTTAGCGAATAACAGGCACAATGGATTAACCTTTGTAGTCAAATGTTTTTCTACGTCTTTCGATTGAGAAATTCTGTAGCCATTTTTTCTTTTTTAATATTTGTGAAAGTTTGATGCTTGTTTTACCACTAGTGATGCTGTACAAGCCAAATTATTATTATTATTATTATTATTATTATTATTATTATTATTATTATTATTATTATTTTGTTGCATACTGGAAATTACAGACAGAACTGCTCACTTACAATTTCCATACAAATAACATGCAAATAACAAAAATAAACATGATACATTATAAAATGCAAATGATACATGCATAGAAACGGGGAAAAAATCATGCATAAAATAAACATGCTGTTATATAAAAGAAAATAATACATCTCAGCTGATAATGAAATGATTATATAACTGCCTTTGTATATTACTAAAATTATGATCAAAAATGTCAATAAAACTGGCAAAATCAATGGTTACTGATAAAAATTTTATACAAAGGAATATCATTGAGAAACTGAATAAGTTTAAATATTTTCGGATTTCTTATATGGATAACTGGTTGCATACAGAGTTATTATTGATAACAAATTCAAATTACCGTGAAGAATTGAATGTAGCATTTTAAGATCCAAAATAATCCTTCTTTCAGACAACCTTAACATACCTAAGGACATCCTAACTTCATCCAAAGACATACCTTCATAACACTTAAACTTCCAGCGTAACCAAGCAACAAAAAGATTTTGAATTGTCTCCAGAGTAGTAGATATACGAGGGTAAGTCAACTGAAAACCATAAAAGTAGAAATAAAAATCCGCATATGGCGCCAGTGAGCTGTAAGTTGGCATGCTTGTTTACGATAGTATGCCGGATGTCTCCTAGGTGGCAGCAGCCGGCAGATGCACAAACACCGGCGCAACAACAGTTCCAAAATGGCAGCCCCACTATCCACATGCACCGTTGACGCCATCGTTTTGGAAAACCGCCGTGTGACAATAGACGAAATTGCAGCATGTGTACACATGAGTCATGGATGGGCACATCATATTGTGAATGATGTTCTCCAGTTTCATAAGGTGTCTGCAAGATGGGTGCCCCGACAACTGACGCCTGAACTGAAACAGCGACGTGTTGATGCGTGCGAAGACCTTTTGTGGCGTGCAGAACGTGACGGTAATGCCTTCCTGTCACGAATCGTCACTGGTGACGAAACATGGGTACATTACCATCAGCCTGAAACAAAGCGAGCAAGCAAGGAGTGGCGGCAGGAAGTTCCACTCCGATGAAGAGGTACGCAACGTGGTGCACGAGTGGTTGCGCCGTCGCCCAAAATACTTTTTTTCTGTAGGCATTCAGGCTCTTCCGAAGCGATGGCGGACTTGGATTGAACGAGGAGGGGACTATGTTGAAAAGTGATTTACTTCTGTACCCTGTATGACCAATAAATAATATTTAAAAAAATAATTATGGTTTTCATTTGACTTCCCCTCGTATAATCTACATTTCTATTTCATGTGATTAAACAATATTCAAGATGACTTCTAACATTGGAATAAATAAGAATAAGGCACATTTTAACAAATTTAAAATCTTTGGACATCCATTTAAGGATTCCAAGATTCCTTCTCGCTGCGAAAGTTATATTCTCAAGATGTTGTTTGAAAAGCAATTTGCTGTCTAAAACAATACCTAAATCTTTAATAGTATCTACAATTCTAATTGGAGTAATATTTATGTTATAAATGAAAACAATTGGATAATAATAATAATAATAATAATAATAATAATAATAATAATAATAATAATAATAATAATAATAATAATAATAATAATAATAATAATAATAATAATAATAATAAAGAGAATTTGAAAATACTACAAGTTTTTTTAATTATAATTATGCAAAATACGTATGCTAGAGGGAGAGAAAGAGAGTGCATATGTGATCCTATTAAGCACTCGTGGTATTCTAATTCAGTGGCCAAGAGACCAAAAGGATGCTGTTGATCCGACGAAGCTTAATGAACCAACAGACTTCCTGTCTCCATCGCAACGACGAGAGAAGTTTTGTCTCTGGGAATAAATAAACCACCAAAAGCATCCACCAGAAATTCCTTAGTTTATTCGCTAATGACAAAAGGACTCCATTGCTCTGAAGGAATTCATGGTCTGTAATATATATGTGGATGTATGTGTGTGTGTGTGTACGATATATTTGTTGTCTCCGCTACTGTGTTGGGAAGGTGGGTTCAGTGTACTAAGAATGGGAATTAAAGACAACAAAAATAAGCAGAGCCAACAATAAGAACACAAAACAACAATGATACTCGGAATTATATGAGCATTCACAACTAACATAATCTCTTACGTCATTCAGAGAAGATAGTGCTTGTTTAAAGCTGTGAAAGAAAATAAATGCAGATATTAAGCCCTAAGATGTTGGAAGATGACTAGAAGCCAGTGGCGTAGCTCTCGTCCCCTCTTGGAGAATGCACATACAGTATTTCTATTGGAAGATATCTGCCTCCTCTCATGTCTCATGACGAAAAGTTTATCCCGTTTCATCGTTTGAGCAGCCCCAGCCAGATCCTTAGCCTCTAAAAACTGAAGACATTTGATCAAAAAATAATCGAACCTCATTTTTTCCCGCGTAAACCAATGAAGCACGAAAGACTTTTTTCAATGTAGATGTAGAAGGAACAATCATGTATAGACATGATTTTTTTTTCCCCGCTCGCAGCAGCAGTGCCAAATCTAGCATAATGATGCTAGATCGAGCATAATTTGCATGTCTTTAGCATCTAGCATATTACTTTTAGCATCCTGTCCAAATCTAGCATAATTTCAATACAGTCGGTAAACCATACAGGCAGCCAACAAGTTCGAAACGGCGGGAGGTCATCCCTTTACCAATGTCTTTAGAGAAGGGGCCTGGGAATAAAAACAATTTAGTGTTTCTGAAAATGAGTTAGAAACGAGTTAGAAATGAGTTTTATTACAGACGGTAGCTTCTTGACATTAAGAGGAAATATATAGCACACAAATGCAGGTAACTAGGAAACTCAAAGGCCGTTCACCATGTGTTTGACCCAGTCCACCCCAGAGATGTATTTTGCTTTTTTTTATTTTATTTTTGGTAGCTCCACCCAGGGTTTTCTAATCCTTTGTGAGGTCATTTTCTTTCAAACTAAACAAACACTTTGCATTCATTTATACCACATATTTTTCTTTCTTTATTTTTCTTAGAAGCCAAGCTTTTCCTGCTCTTAAAATGAAAGATTATTCAGAATAATTCCAAGCTGTGAGTCTGGCAACGACTGCACTAGTTTAGTTGAGTTAAAAGATTTGGTGCGTGAAGTATTGAGTTCTATCCTCGCATTCTTGCGTTCTGCGTATTTTAAGTCACGTTATCGTATCTCAGCTTCGGTTTTCTTTTTTTAAAAAACTTCTGAATTAGTAATTATGGGAATCTAGCATAATTTGGCCTAATCTAACATAATTTCAATGAGGTTTTGGAATAATTCCGAGCTATGAATCTGGCAACGCTGACTCCCAGAAAGCGTCAGACGCTGGCAGTTGGCCAGCGAGTGAAGACTTGTAGTGAGCGGTTGTCGGATTTCGTTTTTTTTTTTTTTTTTTTTTTTTTTTTTGTAATGATGGAAAAACTTTAGCAGCGATATTGCACGAAATTTTGCAAAAAGCTTTGCGATACTCAAGCTGAAACCATTCAATCGGATCGGTACATTCAATCTTGAACGAGAATTTGGGCATGAAGAGAGTGTCCGCGAAACTTGATCCAGGCTTTCATCGTCAAACATAACATTCTTCCATTGTTATCAGACTTCCTACTCACCCGACATGGCTCCATGTGACTTATGGTTAATTCTCAAGCTGAAAATGCCACTAAAAGAGATCCGATTTGAGTGAAGAGAAGACAGCATGCGTGATGCGATGGCACTGTTGTCCAAAAACTGCGTTCCAGAAGTGTTTCAAGAACGGCGGGAGCGCTGGGAGAAGTGTGGGCATTACCAAGGAGACTACTTTGAAAGAGATTAGTGTTTCGGATTTCCAAATCAATAAATGTATTTTTGCCAACCAAAGGTTCGATAGTTTTTGAACATACCTCATATATCCAATATATTTCTTTTTTCTTTAAATACGAATAGCTCAAAGCTCGGTCTTTTTTGTGTCCACTATAAAGCCCACTTGGTGGGAGTTCAAACCGAAACAGAGCACCTTAGCCCCACAGAGGACCACTCCACTACTGAGCCACTGCAACCGTTTGAATAGTGTTTTAAAAAATATTGGAAGATTTGGACCGCCACCGAGGAACCTCCAGTGCAAAACTCTGGGGAAAAAATAGTGATCCCAGCAGTTTATTCAATTATCCCAGCAGAGCATAGTGTAAATGTAGACCACTACACCTCTGGAACCAAGTGGTGAAAAATTATTACCCCCAAGAATAAAAGAAACCTATTTAGGCAGTGGAAACTGCATCGCGACAATATGTGCATCCAAGTTGCCAACTTCATTTCTCCCGAAGAAGAACATCGACATGATCCCGGGTCCTCCATATAGTTCAGCTCTGGTTCCCACTGACTTGTTTTTATATCACAGACCAAAAAAAAAAAAAAAAAAAAAAATCAAAAGACGTCTTTCCGGCAGCTATGAAAGCTTTAGAGGTGATTTTGAAGCGTATGTCCAAAAAAAAAAAAAAAAAAACTGGTTCGAACAGGTATTTACTGAGTGATAGAGGCGCTGGTCCAAATGTATTGCGATGCGTAGTGACTATATTGAATGTGATTCGAATGCTAACAAATAAAAGTGCGTGGTTTTGAAATGAGAGCGTTACTGTAAGTCTTTATTAAACACTCCTCGTACTTTTAGTCAAGGGTGAACCATGAGGTGTTTTTTGAAAATGAAGAGCACTAAAGAAACGTTAGCAGCAGTTACGAATTGTTAGGAGAATACAGGGGTGCGTCATGAATCTTGAGAGAAGATGTGCATTAAGCTAATAGCTTAATATAAAATAAAATACAATATATGAAGGTGAAAATACTATATATATAGGGTGCGGCAACGTTCATAGTAGGATATTAAAAAAACACAATCAGGCAGTAACTGTAATTTATTTATTACCTCTCATGTCAATTAATAGTTAAAGGTATGCCATTTACTAATGTGTAAGTCATTGTCCATTGCATAGATTACTTTTTGAATATGACTCCTGTCAAATGATGCCCCCTCTGCACAACACATTCATCTAGGCTGCGTTGGAAGCTTTCCATAACTCGGCGTAACGTATTCCCTGGGACATTGCCGACGGCAGTTCTGATGCGATCCTTCAACTCAGGAATGGTTGCACAACGTGTTCGGAACACTTCTTGCTTCAGGTAGCCCCAAAGGAAAAGTCTGCACATGAAAGATCAGGTGAACGAGGCGGCCAGGAATGGTCGCCAGAACGGGAAATTACTCTACCTGGAAATGTCTGTCACAAGAAATCCATGCAAATTCTGGTTGTATGCGATTTCGCTCCGTCTTGTTGAAACCATAATTGTTCCACATCCACATCGACCATACCTAATTGGGGAAGAACGAAGTCTTGCAGCATCTTTAGGTAGCGTTCACTGGTGACAGTCACAGCCACACCGCTGTCATCCTTAAAGAAGTAAGGGCTAATAATCTCAAAGGAAGCAACTCCACACCACACTATGACACGAGAACTGTGCAAGGGCTTGATGCGCAGTTCATGCGGGTTTACATCACTCCAATAACGCATATTCTGTTTAGTCACTGAACCACATAACTCGAAATGAGCTTCATCTGACATCAGGATGGTGTACATCATTTGTGGATTTTGGCGAAGGAGATCACGCATGGTTAAGCAGAATGTTTCTCGTGAAACCCAATCGCGAGGCCTAATTTCCTGAACAATCTGCAGCTTATATAGGTGAAAATGGAGATCTTCGTGCAATATTCTTCTGAATGAGCGATCGGACATATGCATAGTTTGCGAATAACGACGAGCAGATCTTTTTGGGCTACGCAATATTGCAGCATGAACATTTTCCACGGCTTCTGGTGTCCGCACAATTCTTTCACTTCTTCCCGGTTTGCCATTGCAAACAGAACCTGTTGTTTGAAATGCACGTACCCACCTCACAATGGTCCGTCGATCTGGAACTTTCCCATGACGTCCCAAGTTGAAATGTTGCCGAAATAGACGCTGGGTAGCAATAACAGAGTCGTTATTCTGGAAATAACTTTCAACAGCAAAAGCAGAATACTGTGCAGTCCACCGCTCCATATCACTGTCACACTCGAAATTGCAGCTCATTAGTACACGAATGCGGCAAGAGGTGGCGCGCATTCATGCAATACGTCATTGAACTACGCAAGTCAAATTACGCTATGAACACTGCCGCACATTATTTATTTATATATATATATATATATATATATATATATATATATATATATATATATATACGAGTATATAAATGAAAGTGACTATGTTTGTGATCTTGAACCCCCTATCGATCGCGATCAAATTTGCAAGGTAGATGAGGTTCTGGCCTAGGGCGGCTTTTCACTTTGGCAGTGTAACTTAGAGGAGAGGAGGGGAGGTGGCGTATATATAAAAATGGTCAAAAATGACCTATAGTAGCCCCAAATTCATACTTTTCAGGTTTGCTGAGATGAACCGTGACACTTCCAACGCCGTGTAAATACAAATTCACTTGGAGGACGGGGTGGTGGGATATATACTTAAATGATTAAATGATCGAAAATTGCCGATATGTGTGTCGAATCCATAATTTTCGGGGTTGCTAAAATGAACAGTGACACTTCCGATGCCGTTTAAGTCCAAATTCAGTCCACAATAGTAATATTTAAATTTTATTAATGTAGATTATTTTTTATTTTCTGGTTTTTCATTATATATTCTTTGTTTCTATTGATTTGTGAGCGCTTCAATAATAGTAAAAAGTAACAGACTAACTTAACATATTACTATTTTTTTTTTTTTTTTTAGCCCAGTAAAACGGGTAATTGACTCTAGTACTTTCATACTGTCTCTATACATTGAGTGAGTAGAAAAATACATATCTTCTTTCCAATATGAAATAATTAAAGCGAATAAAAAAAACCACTTTAGCCCTAATTCGCAGATATATCAAGTTATTACAATAAACATATCACTTAATAGCTACTAACCATTTTTATTTGATCCTTTGAAATCACCTGACTCGTATCCAGTTATCGTTGATTTACATCTACAGCCATCTATTTCATGTATATCATGTAGATAATAATGTTTACCATGACAACATGTCATGTCAATAATAATGTTTTTTTTTTCTTTAACTATATATAGGCTATATGTTTGATTATTGCGCCTCTGATCACGTATTGACAAAATAGGTACAGATTAACAATACCGTTATAACAAGAATATATCGTTGTATAGAATGTCGCCCAGAACGGGAATTCCGTAACAGTATTACAGAGAAGGAAAGAACCCTGGATATTTTCAAAACATTCACCTTTTGAATAGCCCTCGTATTAATTATTATTACATCAATATAAGTAGTTTTCACTTCTCTTCTTTCTCCATATATATATATATTAATTCATTCATGACATTTTATTTTATTACAAATCACATATCATAAAAACGTCGATTCATTAAAAATATTGTTTATGGGTCTATTCAAAATTATAACTAACTGATGACTTGCGCAGAGTTACTAGTTAATTATTCCTTTTTACATCGAGCGATAACATTCATATACAAATAACATTCTTTACAATTAAGATCGTCATCACATCAAATATCAACAAGATCAGAAGGCAATAATTACATTTAGAAACTTCAATTAAGATCAATGTCATAGATTTCAATTTAACACAATCAAATCTCTTTTGAACACGTAAGATAAAATAAAGATGAACATAACTCTTAAAATTAGTGCAAAGATAAAATAAATTAATCACATCATAACATGTTGTGCATATATAAAATTCAAATGAAGTATTCATAATACAACTCGTAACATACAAGAGAATAAATTAAGAATTGTTATCCAAGTTTAATTTAGTTATCATATCAGGGTTGACTAAAGTTTCAACTAGTTTTAGCCATTTCCAACTTTAATCTGATACTTATTTTCCTGTTCTTGCTCTACCTTTTCATTACGTTGCTGAAACTTCTGATGAAGTCCAACTCTAAGTGGATCTACAATAACAAATATCTTCTTTCCAGCTACTTTCTTCACTATGGTGGGCAAAATATCTTCAGCTCGTCCAACAAAATACTCGCTGTTTGTGATGGCATTCTTTACAGCATTGGCTCTTGCATCTTCAACTGCCTGGCTCGACATTTCTATGCCAAGAATTTGAGCACATTTCTTAGCAAGAGAAAATCCAATTCCTTCAGTGGCACAACACACATCTATCAAGGAAGTTTCTTCGTCAACTTCAATCATTCCCGCAATGGAAGTATAAAGCTGCTCGGCTCCCGAGGTATTCACTTGAAAATAAGAATCTGGAGATACTCGGAAACTCATGTCACAGATAGTTTCTTTCACATATTCTTTTCCGAACAACAGCTGCAGTGATGGAGGTTTCTCACCTTCTTCCTTTTCAGTGAATGTCTGGAAATAGAGCGATGCTACATTCAAACAGTTTCCTTCTCTGTTTTGGGAATAATAATCTTTCAAATCATCCTTAATTTTTCCTATAGGCAAATGCCTCAGAAAATCTGCAAGTCCTTCATTCTTCTCTTTTCTTTCTTCTGTCCAACCTGCTAAATCCAGATTTCTTCTCAGCAGCAAATCCGTCAGTCGCGTGAGTGAAAATTTTATTTCTTCAGTCTTCTTCTTCAACTGTTCTCCATAAGTAACATCCCACAAAGGTATTGTAGCCTGTTTTATTCTATCTTCTACAGGTAACTCAATTTTCGCCTTTTTAGAATCCTTATCATCAGACTTTTCCAATTTTCGCTTACGTTGATCAGTTTCGGCATCTTCGGCTGAAAGAACTCGCTTCTTCCAACTGTATCCATTCAAGGTCTTCACTGCCTTCTGTTGGTCTTCTTCAGTTTTGAAGATCAAATAAATCCAAGAACTCGCTCTTTTCGGTGACCTAATAGTATGGCTTTCCAACTTCAAATCGTCTGTCAACAATTTCTTCAATTCCCCTAACCTGTATAATCTCGGCAGACCTTTCACTTCAATTTTGAATACGCCTGTAGTAGTAGTGGTGGTAGTGGTCTCCTTGGCCGGAAATGACGGTTCTTCTTTAATTGTAGCATCCTCCCCATCACCATTCACCACGGGTTCAGTTGTTTCATTTTCATCCTGTTCTTCAATATTTTCATTTCGTCCATCGACCTTCTTCTGACCTTCTTCCGGTTCTACTTTCATATTCGCACCAGTACCATTCACTTTTTCAATCAATACTTGCACATCCTCTTTCAAATTATGCTGTAGCCGATCGAAATTTTCATGGATACCCTGAACTCTATCTGCAAGAGATTTGTGTTGAGTCAATAATTGTTCGAACTTTTCATCGCTCGATTTTTGTATTTGTTCTAACTTTTCATCGCTCGATTTTTGTATTTGTTCTATCCATTTTTGCATCTGTTCCATCTTTTCATCGTTCGATTTTTGTATTTGTTGATTCGTCTTTTGCATTTGTTCCAGCTTATCAGTTAGCAGTTGGCTAATCGTACTAACAAGATTAGCCTGGCCATATTCAGGTGTGTTTTCTACTAAAGTACTCGGTACATCCATTACGTCAGGATTCTGCATATCTCTAATCCTTTGTATTTTCTTTCCGCTTCTTAAAACGGTGAAATTCATAAAAAGGATATACGTTTGCAAATATACCTCGTCCTTACTTCTTTTCAGAACTTTGAGGTAAGGTCCCGGTTTTACGGCACCAGATAAAGCGAATAAAAAAAACCACTTTAGCCCTAATTCGCAGATATATCAAGTTATTACAATAAACATATCACTTAATAGCTACTAACCATTTTTATTTGATCCTTTGAAATCACCTGACTCGTATCCAGTTATCGTTGATTTACATCTACAGCCATCTATTTCATGTATATCATGTAGATAATAATGTTTACCATGACAACATGTCATGTCAATAATAATGTTTTTTTTTTCTTTAACTATATATAGGCTATATGTTTGATTATTGCGCCTCTGATCACGTATTGACAAAATAGGTACAGATTAACAATACCGTTATAACAAGAATATATCGTTGTATAATATACCGTACAAGTGTGACAGCATCTCCGGAAGCTAGCATATAGCGAGAAACTAAAAATTGGGGATCTGGCGCCATATAACTGTAATATAAAATTCCATTCCTATTTTCTTCTAGCTTGCTCTCTCTCTCTCTCGTTTCCCTCAGCTGCAAACTTGGTGGTCTGTCCATCTGAGAGAGGAAGGGATGGAATTCTCTCACAAGCACATCCCAAACAATATTAATTCCAAATGGTCGCTCATCGGGTCGACCAACACTGACTGATATTGGAAAAATTTCAATCTCCCTTCCAATCTTCTTCTTCCTTTCCTCCTCTCTCTCTCTCTCTCTCTGTCTCTCACTCTATTTTCTCCAGAAGCATCAGCAGTTGGTGTGTCTCGTCCGTCCATTGGTTTCGATAGCTTATGCTCTGGTATTTTCCATTTACTCTCTCTAGCACATACACAAATATCTATACACACACTCACAAACTAGCCAGGAAAATATAACGAAGGAAGTAAGAAAATGCAATATCAGTTCAAAAGAGTATACAGAGTGTATTAATTGAGTTGATTTTGAGTTTAACGTCCCTTTCAGCAGCGAGGCTATATGAGACATGGACCTACTGATTAACGTGGAATCCGAACCACATGAGCTCCCGCCGGGAATCGAACCCGGGTCTCCCACGCCAAAGGCGCGTACGCTAACCGCTTAGCCACGGAGGAGCTCAGGGTGTATTAAAAATCAGATCCTTTTTCTAGCCGAATATATATATATATATATATATATATATATATATATATATATATATATATATATATATATATATATATATATATTACTATATCGTGGGAATACTACGATTATTTGCATTCCTGAAAATGCTAAGATCGAGTCATTTTTGACTTGTAAATATGAGATTGTTTCTCAGAATAGAGTTTGAATCTTTGATTTTACATCCATTTTTATCAACAGGGCTATGAAAGTCAGAGCGTATAATTAACCTGGGCTTGGAACCACATCCGGGGCAGCTGATGGGTGAGTAGACCATTATGGAATATTAATCCTTACAGTGTAGGCCGCGCTCCACTACACGAACTCATCTAGAAGAGAACTGGAGTACTAAATCATGCTACCGCCCCGGATTTAACGCATTTCTGTTAAATGTAGAATACATGTAATTTCAAGAGTTTGTGTAGTATTTAATGTACAAAAAGTGATTTTTCTGAGTATCCAGGTCATTCTGACCAAATCGGAAAGTTAACAAAGAAAAGGGACCTTATACAGAGTCGTTTTGACGTGTGATTAGCGTCATACTAAAGGACTGACTACTGCAGGAAACATCTGTTAGTCGAACTCTTTAATACGTCACTAATCATGCGTCAGAAATAGATACTCTGCATAAGGCCCACGGAGATTATGTCAGTGTAATTCATGAAAAATTTGTACTGTGAGAATTGTAGTCAGCGTGATACATTTCAACACAGGTTACAAGGGTTCTTGAGGCACATTCTATCTATCGCGCTTTGGAGCAAGTATACAACTATTGTGAACACAATATTACGTACAAACACAATCTGTTTTACGAGTAAAAATCTGGAATAGCACCCTCATTATCGACTGGATCTTTTCTACCTCGAAACATAACTTCTGTGAGTAACTTTTAGAACTGTTGACTTTCTTCTAAAGTCAAAGACTACGTAGCTAGAAATTTATCTTTATGCGTCGCTTTACATCTTCAAAGTCTTCTCAAAAATTAAACGAGAAATTTTTGCACAGTATGTAAAATTTATTAAATTTTTAGGGATGCGCACGAGACGAGTCGAGACAGAATTTTCCTGACAAAATTCGAGTCGAGACACTGCTCTTGCAATAGAAAAATATACATTTTTCGAGTCGAGACATCACTTTTACAACACATTTTCGAGACGAGACAGCCACAAATCTTGTTTTGTGCGCATCCCTATAAATTTTGTACAGTAACTGATCTTGATGTATCTAATTTCTGTTTAATTCTTTGCGTTTACTTAATATAAGTGCATCTTTCTTTAATGTGTGAGGGAAACTTACATACACGATTAGCAATTAACGCTGTTAGGTATACGCCATATGAAGGACTTGATTTCTATGGTGTGATATTTTCTCACTTCATATTAAAACCGAAACTGGTAGATATCAACCATTTCCGGTTTTAGCAGGGAGATTAGAGTAAAGATGGAACGCTTGATTTTAGAAGACTGCTTCTCGCTTCGAAATGCCATTTTCACTCTATGGTGATCAACGTTAAAACAGGAATTTATTGGTTTCTGCCACTTCCGGTTTGAAAAGAGTGTAAAAGAAAGTGGCACCTATTCTTAAACGCTAAATCGATTCCAAAAGAAAAAAGTATCACTTCTCGCTATCTCTAATCGTTTATGCTCTAAGTAGATCAATATTAAAACCGGAAACTGTAGTCACTTCCGGTTTTAGTAGAGCGTTAAGGATGAAGATGAAATTTATTCTTGGAACGCTTAATCAAATGCAGGGAACCGTTTCTTTCTTGTTCTGCCTAATTCCTGTTTCGCCTATTGACCCTGCAGCAATTTGTAGTGCATTTTAAACCTTATTTTAGGCAGAGAAGGAATTCCGCCTAATTTCCAGAAAAAAAGAATTTTTAGATTTCACAGGGTAATTTAATATAGTAATTATTTTCCCGACAATTGCAATTGCTTTCAGGGGGATCTTGATTTCTTCATTTCAGCATTGCTGAAATTAAATTTCCCACTATTAGTTTATTACGAGTATATTTACGCGATGTCTCTAACCTTCTATATGTTCATCGATCTTGCAGCATCATTTTTTTGTGCTTAATTGTACGAAGAGTGATCAGAAAGTAAGGTTACCAACCCTGCAGTGAAACGTCTATATACTATTTCATACAACCAATACAGCCAACAGATAGTAGTACATACATTAGGTTATTTTTTGGACATAGTCTTCATACCAGTTGAAGCACTTATTGCATCGTGGGATGAGTTATGAAAATTCCATCCTGGTAAACATCCTGTTTTTACGTGTTCAGCCACGTTATCACAATCTGTTTCACCTCCTCGTTTCAAGCGAAGCAACATACTCCTAGGTGCTCTTTCAAGCGTAGGAACAGGTGAAAGTCGTTTGGAGCGAGATTCGGGCTGTAGAGAGGGTAGTCAATGATGTCCCAGCTATGTTCAACATCTATTGATACCGTGCTAGGTCGACCTCTGCGCTGCTCGTCGGTGACGTTTTCTCTACCAGGCGCAAACTTTCGACACTATTCTGCGACATGCTGACGAGACATTAGTCTCTTCGTAAATGTCTACCAGCTACCGGTGAAGTTCAAACAGCGGTTACATGTTTCGCACAAAGAAATCGAATAAATAAGTGGACTTCTTCGCGAGACCACTTTTTTCAAACAAATCGCCATTTGTATTTACCAAGGATGTTATAAAATAGAGGATCTGCCCATACGTATCTTCATCATATGAGCTCAATGAAGCCAGAAAACAACCTAGCATCGTCTGATTGGCTACTCTCGTTTCAGTCATGATTGTTGGCTCGAAACATTGCGATCTTAGTGGCGCAGAGTGGACAGAGTAGGTGTGGCGAAGTTGTGACGTATGGCTTCACGATTTTGTTGTATGGGCAGATCCTCTATTTTATAACATCCTTGGTATTTACATACAACTAGCGCGGTAGGTGGCGGCTGGTTAAAACTGTGCACAGTTGCCAACTCCTTGTATTAAAATTACCACACATTCCTTATTCCTCTATAACATACAAAACTGCAGAAATATTTGCCTTGTAACCTTAGTTTCCGATCCTTCTTCGTAGTTTCATGTATGAAATGCGATTAAATCTAACATATTTATAAAAATAAATTATTTATAACTAAGGTAATGTATATGGGGAAAAAATCGTTAGATGGTGCACCAGATTAAACCATAGAGTTTAATTATTTTTCTGAAAAGAATTTAAAGCACGCTGTACTACCTGTAATGTTCACTAATCAAAAATATTTTCATCTGCCAACAGCATTATTTAATTTTACTTCTAATATTAGCTTATGTAGAGACGTGGGAATGTAAGCCCAAATCTTACACCACTTAAGAACACGTAAATTAAGAAAAAGTAACGTAAGAATCATACTGCAAACTTTGAATGATATTATTTGTAACTAGCACATAGTGTTCATAAAAGTTTTATCTTGAAACGAATCTATTGGAGAAACCCAACTTGTCCGTAAAACTCTTTTCGACAAAATGAAGAAAAATATGTTCGCTGCTTCAGATTTTTCGACGTCTAAATGATTGGAGTCTTTGAATAGAAGGATATCAAAGTCCTTTGATTAGATTAAATGTTTCATTTTTGTCTGTAATGAACAATGTTATTTAAAAAAATGAACTAGTCGGGTTCCTTCTGATTATGATGAAACTAAGACTCCACAAATAATGTTTTATAATTAACAGATATTTCACGGCGAATTAAAGCTTAAAATTCAAATAAACAATATTTTGAATCAAGGACGTTGCTTGGGGAGTACATGGGCTAATTGCCCCTCCCCCTGAGTTTGAGAAGCATATACTTTTTAATAAATCATATACTAAATTTCATAAAGGGTCCGGCAGAAACAATTTATCACTTCCAACAGTATGTATCTCGCAAGGCGCGCAATGAACATAAAATCGAGCAGGATAGAGTGTAACAGGAAGGATGCCATTTTAGTTACAATGGAGCGTTGGACAAGACGCATCGCGCCTTTGTGATTGAACCGTATTTCAAAACTGGTGACAGTGTGACACTTCAACATTGGGGACATGGAAGAGTACCAGAACGGCACACCATTCGGAGATGGGTTGATCAGTCACAGCAAGTGACACAAATAAAAACCCACCGGGAAAGTCGAAAACAGAGCGGACACCAGGAAACATTATGAGGATATGTAATTCATTCTCGCTTACTCTGAGGAAAGAACGTAGACTGAAAGTTTTTGAGAACAAGATCCTAAGGCGAATATTCGGACCCAAGAGGAACGGGAATGGGGAATGACGGAAACTTCATAACGAGAAACTACATACGGTTTACCCAGCATTGTTAGTTAGGGTCGTCAAGTCTAGGAGACTTAGGTAGGCGGGTCATGTAGCTAGAATGGAAGAAAGTAGAAACGCTTTCAAAGTCTTGACTGGAAGACCAATCGGAAAACGACCAATAGGAAGACCTCGACGCAGATGGGAGGACAATATTAAGATGGATCTCGCAGAGATTGCAATACAAAGTAAAAACTGGATGCAGTTAGCTACGGATAGAAGTCAGTGAAGAGCTTTTGTGAACGCGGCATTGAATCTCCAGGTTCCATAGGCCATAGAGTTAGTTAGTTAGTTATATAATTCTATTGACAGGGAGTCCTAGGCGTTCAGTAAACAAATATACTGTAGTTTTATGCATGTCAGACAGAAGTTTGGTACCAATCTCCACAGTGATTTAATTTATCATCCATACAAAACGCAGGTCATCTACAAATTTTACGAGCGTTACTATCCTTCCCAGAAACAACTTAGTAGAGATTATATCGACCTTTTGAGTGAGAATAGGAGAATTAAGTAATGTGAATCCACTGCAACTTCAAGTAAAAGCACTCCATAGTGTAAAGATCGCGGTTTAGTGCGATGTTTCGGCTTCCAGGATTATTGGACTTTTCCTTTTTTTTTTTTTTTTAGGATTCACAGTCACTTCGGAACCATTACAGAGATCTACTGACAGCTTTCCTGATTCCTTAATTACAGAGACAGGGCGTTGATTCGTCATCAGTTTATTTCCAGCAAGATAGAACAACTGCACATACTATTAGAGATACAATAACAACGTTATGTACGAAGTTTACGGGCAGAGTCATCTCATATTTTGGGGACATACCATGGCCAGCCGGATGCCCTGATCTCAGTGCTTGCAATTTCCTTCTGTAGGACCACCTCAAGAACCGAGTATTTGCATCAAGTGTTTCCAACTTAGAAGATCTGAAGTGTCTTGTCAGTGAAGAGGTCAGGGCAATTCTACCTGCAACACTGGTGTCCTATTTCTTTATAATAACGTCTAAGGAACATATTGCCCCATTTCTTTAAAATAACGACCAAGAAATATATTGTCCCATTCTTTAAACTAACGACCAAGGAACATACTGTCCAATTTCTTTAAAATAACGACGAAGAAATATATTGTCCCTTTCTTTAAAATAACGACCAAGGAACATATTGTCCAATTTCTTTAAAATAACGACCAAGGAACATATTGTTCTATTTCTCTAAAAGAACGACCGAGGAACATATTGTTCTATTTCTTTAAAATGACGACCAAGAAACATATTGTCCCTTTCTTCAAAATAACGACAAAGGAACATATTGTCCTGTTTCTTTAAAATAATGACCAAGGAACATATTATCTCATTTCTTTAAAATAACGACCAAGGAACATATTGTCCAATTTCTTTAAAATAATGACCAAGGAACATATTGTCCAATTTCTTTAAAATAACGACCAAGGAACATATTGTCCTATTTCTTTAAAATAACGACTAAGGAACATATTGTCCTTTTTCTTTAAAATAATGACCAAGGAACATATTGCCCAATTTCTTTAAAATAACGACCAAGGAACATATTGTCCAATTTCTTTAAAATAATGACCAAGGAACATACTGTCCAATTTCTTTAAAATAACGACGAAGAAATATATTGTCCCTTTCTTTAAAATAACGACCAAGGAACATATTGTCCAATTTCTTTAAAATAACGACCAAGGAACATATTGTTCTATTTCTCTAAAAGAACGACCGAGGAACATATTGTTCTATTTCTTTAAAATGACGACCAAGAAACATATTGTCCCTTTCTTCAAAATAATGACAAAGGAACATATTGTCCTGTTTCTTTAAAATAATGACCAAGGAACATATTATCTCATTTCTTTAAAATAACGACCAAGGAACATATTGTCCAATTTCTTTAAAATAATGACCAAGGAACATATTGTCCAATTTCTTTAAAATAACGACCAAGGAACATATTGTCCTATTTCTTTAAAATAACGACTAAGGAACATATTGTCCTTTTTCTTTAAAATAATGACCAAGGAACATATTGCCCAATTTCTTTAAAATAACGACCAGGGAACATATTGTCCAATTTCTTTAAAATAACGACCAAGGAACATATTGTCCAATTTCTTTAAAATAACGACGAAGGAACATATTGTCCTATTTCTTTAAAATAACGACCAAGGAACATATTGTCCAATTTCTTTAAAATAATGACCAAGGAACATATTGTCCAATTTCTTTAAAATAACGACCAAGGAACATATTGTCCAATTTCTTTAAAATAATGACCAAGGAACATATTGTCCAATTTCTTTAAAATAACGACCAAGGAACATATTGTCCAATTTCTTTAAAATAACGACGAAGGAACATATTGTCCTATTTCTTTAAAATAACGACCAAGGAACATATTGTCCTTTTTCTTTAAAATAATGACCAAGGAACATATTGTCCAATTTCTTTAAAATAACGACCAAGGAACATATTGTCCAATTTCTTTAAAATAATGACCAAGGAACATACTGTCCAATTTCTTTAAAATAACGACGAAGAAATATATTGTCCCTTTCTTTAAAATAACGACCAAGGAACATATTGTCCAATTTCTTTAAAATAACGACCAAGGAACATATTGTTCTATTTCTCTAAAAGAACGACCGAGGAACATATTGTTCTATTTCTTTAAAATGACGACCAAGAAACATATTGTCCCTTTCTTCAAAATAATGACAAAGGAACATATTGTCCTGTTTCTTTAAAATAATGACCAAGGAACATATTATCTCATTTCTTTAAAATAACGACCAAGGAACATATTGTCCAATTTCTTTAAAATAATGACCAAGGAACATATTGTCCAATTTCTTTAAAATAACGACCAAGGAACATATTGTCCTATTTCTTTAAAATAACGACTAAGGAACATATTGTCCTTTTTCTTTAAAATAATGACCAAGGAACATATTGCCCAATTTCTTTAAAATAACGACCAGGGAACATATTGTCCAATTTCTTTAAAATAACGACCAAGGAACATATTGTCCAATTTCTTTAAAATAACGACGAAGGAACATATTGTCCTATTTCTTTAAAATAACGACCAAGGAACATATTGTCCAATTTCTTTAAAATAATGACCAAGGAACATATTGTCCAATTTCTTTAAAATAACGACCAAGGAACATATTGTCCAATTTCTTTAAAATAATGACCAAGGAACATATTGTCCAATTTCTTTAAAATAACGACCAAGGAACATATTGTCCAATTTCTTTAAAATAACGACGAAGGAACATATTGTCCTTTTTCTTTAAAATAAAGACCAAGGAACATATTGTCCAATTTCTTTAAAATAACGACCAACGAACATATTGTCCAATTTCTTTAAAATAATGACCAAGGAACATATTGTCCAATTTCTTTAAAATAACGACCAAGGAACATATTGTCCAATTTCTTTAAAATAATGACCAAGGAACATATTGTCCAATTTCTTTAAAATAACGACCAAGGAACATATTGTCCAATTTCTTTAAAATAACGACCAACGAACATATTGTCCAATTTCTTTAAAATAACGACCAAGGAACATATTGTCCAATTTCTTTAAAATAATGACCAAGGAACATATTGTCCAATTTCTTTAAAATAACGACCAAGGAACATATTGTCCAATTTCTTTAAAATAACGACGAAGGAACATATTGTCCTTTTTCTTTAAAATAAAGACCAAGGAACATATTGTCCAATTTCTTTAAAATAACGACCAAGGAACATATTGTCCAATTTCTTTAAAATAATGACCAAGGAACATATTGTCCAATTTCTTTAAAATAACGACCAAGGAACATATTGTCCAATTTCTTTAAAATAATGACCAAGGAACATATTGTCCAATTTCTTTAAAATAACGACCAAGGAACATATTGTCCAATTTCTTTAAAATAACGACCAACGAACATATTGTCCAATTTCTTTAAAATAACGACCAAGGAACATATTGTCCAATTTGTTTAAAATAACGACCAAGGAACATATTGTCCAATTTCTTTAAAATAATGACCAAGGAACATATTGTCCAATTTCTTTAAAATAACGACCAAGGAACATATTGTCCGAAAATCGTTCTATATCATTTAAATTCTTTGAAATACTTTTGTGTTGTATGTTAAACATATAGGATCTACTTTAATGAGCTTGAATATAAATTATTATAGGTATAAATTGCCGTATAAAAGTTTTATTAATTGTCTTTGGTTTTCCAGAAATTTTACCAGCTACTTAAGGATTTATGAAGTATATATAAAATACTACTATTGGCATACCCAATCACTGTAATTGTAAGAAAGCGCAGAGGAATAAAAATTTAAAATAACTCATCATAGATGGAATTGCTTATGTGTATTTGAAAAAAATCATTTATTGATTATAGAGACATATTTGTCCAAGATCTAATTAGGTAACTGGTGAAGTGATTGACTTGCGATAACGATTTTCGGAATCTATATCTCAGCATTAAGACAGGGTTTACACCAACTTGTATTATATTGTCCAACTCAACAAGATCTACGGATGAGTATATGTGTCATCAGTGGAGTATTTAGGATTTTGTTACGGGGGGGCTATGCACAACATGGGGAATCAGTAGTCAATTGCTCACCTGAGTTTGAGAATTAAATATATTTTAATTTATGAATAAATTGAAGTTTTAATGGCAAGAATTGCAGACTGGTGAATCTTATGTGATAAGATACACATAAAAATTTAGCAGTGAATCTAACCTTTTATTCTATTCATAGAAGAAAAAGGTAGCATTTTCGTACGCTACCTAATTTCCAAGGCTACGTATTCCCCCCTCTTGATTTTCTTTAATTCAAACATTTACCTTTCTTTATAACTAAACGATGTAAACATTCCTTTACTATAATAACTAAAGTCCCGTTATGTTGATATCCGTGCAAGTTGGTGTAGAACATCAGTTTGGCTTATCAGCTCCTCTTATTTTTGGTGTTATTGACGACGGCCAACTTGAATCACAACTAATAACGGTCGAAAGTACGATAGGAGACACGAAAGAAAGTGACAACTAAGAAAAAGAAACAGAAGAGTAGAATGAACGAAAAGAAAGAAAAAAGAAGGCAGTTCTTACATGGAATGAAGTTTCACAAATACTGTATTGCTTCTGAACAAAGAGGGTAAGATAAAGAAAAATCGTTAAAATTCTTAGAAATAGTAAGAAGGATTATTGTTGTACGTGGAATGAGAAAAAAAAACAAATTTATTTCGAAGGGGGTGCTTGAGCCCGATAGCGCTCCCCCTAAGTATGCCACTGTGTGTCATGTTTGGATTTTTTTTGTTGAATGATCATAACATTCTAGATTTTTATTATTACATCTTTATTATGGACATTCTAAGGCATAAAAATATTTTTCAATAAAGACATATTTATTGATCCTCTAATAATCAATATTAGTTTAAATTTGAGTGAAATGTGTTTGTGGCATATTTTCCCTCACGAATTCTCTTACACTCGACGTACTCTAAGATAAATGAAGAAAGATAGTTCTTAAATGATAGAGCACAAACAATTTACCCAGAGTGGTTAATGGAAGACAAAATGTAGCACAAAGGGTCGGTCATGTCCTTTTTTTCTCAATTGACAAATTGACGTCCATTGAAATTCACCCGTTGTCGATCCGAAGCCATTTTGTTCCAGATGAATGATACTAACGTCTCCATGACAACCAAATGCCTCGGAGGATGTTTCTCACTCCCAAACACGGAGTTTCAATTTATCTATGTATTCGCTAGATATGCTGTCACACATGCTTTTACCATTTCTAAAACAAAGTAACCTTTACTCTTTTTTTTTATATATAGTTCTTGTGCTTTTTCTCTGTTTATGCTCTCATGTAAAATTAACATCACTACCATCACCACTCACGTTTCCACTAGCTCACTAGATTTTAAAAAGTAAAAGAAAAAACACTTTCATTTTCGGTAAAAGCCTGTATTTTCAATCTGAAAATCGATATCTTTCAAGTTAGAGTTCACACTTTGTAATTAAGAGTTTTTGGGTTCGATTCCTGCGATTGGCCATCCTAATAGAGTTTATCCAGCATCTTTTTCCTCAGTCGTATCGGTTAAATGGTGAGATGGTACCTTAAATGTAGACTTGACATATTCATTTCCGTGTTCTATTATTTAGTTTTTGGTATTTTATCTTCTTATACAACTTGGCACCTTTTATATCCTGAACATATCTTTAAGTTAAAACTTGTATAAGTTCTCGATATGCGTAAGTTCGTATCTGACTAACTTGGCCACTTGTACAAGTTGGATATTCGTTCAAGTTGAGAATTTGTATATCTTGGACATTTGTATAAGTTGGCCACTGGTATAAGTTGAACATCTGCATATAAGCTGCTTATTTGCAAAGTAGACACTTGTGCAAATTGGTCAGTTACGCGAGACTGGTATTGGTTAAAGTTGAGCACTAGTATATCTTGGTCATTTATATGAATAAAACCTTGAATGAGTTAAGAGGCCACGGTGGCTCAGTGGGAAAGCGTTCACCTCTGGTGCATGGGGTCCTTGGTTCGATCTCAGCTAGCACCAATGAACTTTGTGATTGACAAACACAGTTTGTGTGGGTTTTCTTGGGGTTTTCCAGTTTCCTTCCACTTTCTTCATCCACCATTTTCATTCTTTTCTCAAATCATCACCGTTTCCTTTACCTTTAGCCTGGACCCAAAACTTAAAGATTTCATTCCATTTTTTGAATAAGTTAACCATATGTAGTGATACCCATAAGACGAGAAGTATATTGAGATTGAATGAACATGATAATTCTTGACTTGTTCTCGAGACTAGACAAGAAATTTTACGTTCTCGTGGACAACACTAGTTCATCCAAGTTTGTGGTGGACAACATCGCTCTCCTGAGTTTTCTCGGGATACTCCAATTTCCTCCCACTTTCTCATTCCACCAATTCTTTCATCATCATTCAGTTACCTTAACCATTGTCTTCTTTAGCCTCAACGGCATAACCGTGGGACTTAAAACTGAAATATTTCATTTTCCCAATTATAAACATGGTTTAAATGCAAATCTTCAAGTTTAACATATTATTATAATACTCTATTTCCGATATAATTTAGCATATGCATATATAGTGCATTTTGAATATTTTATTTCTTCTTGAAAATATATTAGGTAACAAATAATAAAACTCCAAAGCTGAACCCTCGTCATATGTTGTTATAAGATTTACAAACTATTTTCTATTTAACTGCTTAAACTATTTACGTGATTTTTACTATTATTATTTTGTCATGTGAGAAACCAAAGCGGTCTACTTTCCATATCAACTAATTTTTAATGGAACGATTTTCTAACATTTGATCTCAGTAAGGAACCACTTCTGCAGTAAGTCTAATTTTGCTCTTAATTTCCCTTGATAGACTTAATGTTAGAAATCCTCTGTGTATTCTTGCCAAGTGTAAATTTCAAGTCATGCTTCGAATCCTGATAGCTTTGACGTATAAACCTGTGTATGCTTAGACCAGATGAAAGAATGAAGGCTGCGCAAGAATGCTTGTGTGTTAGACTTAGCCTTACATATTCTCATCGTGTGTGGCTTTGGCAAGTGTTAATTTTCGGTCATATTTGACACGTGTGTCAATTTAAAGGATTTCTAAGGCTAGTCACGTATTATGTATTATTGTCAATTCTGAAACAAGCTTGTAATCGAGAAACCATGAAGTTTGCTATAGCCTTGGTTAAGTCTGCAGCCGTGTAAAACCAAACTTGTGCAAGCTTACAGGCTTAGCCTTGAAGGTTTGAGTAAGGCTATTAAGAGTCTGGGATACTATTGGGAAATGTTTGTTTAAAATATTTTTGCATTATTTATACCTGTAAGAAGTTACAAATTTGCACATAATGTTTGCACAAATTTCATATATGTACTACAAACATTTACCTTGTTAAACTCTTTCACTAGTAGTTCTGTACTGTTAACGATCTCTTATGTTTCTTTGGTTAAGGAACTTGGGGATAAATGTTTATTTTAATTCATGCTAATTTCTCAGCAGTCATCCATTTATAGCATTTTAATTTCCTTTTACTATGTGCAAAATCCTACAAAACAACTTTCAAAAATCGAGTATAAAAAGTTACAAAACGAAACGAGACAAGAAAAGCTTTACTAGAATCGACACGATACGAGACTTTTACAAAATTTACAAGACCGTATTTCTCGCCCCATGAGCAATAATACTCATGCGCATAAATTGATCATTTGTACAAGTTAGGCATTGATTAAAGTTGGTCCCTAGCAAATGTTGGACGTTTGTATAAGTTGGAACTTTTGTAAGATGGCCCATTTGATAAGTTTGGCAGATGTATAATTAGGCTGGTGCGCATACGCAAAGGTTGACACTTAAAATTGATACTTTTATGTAAGTTGAAAATTGGTTTAAGTTGGCCAATTGTAGGCCTATATCTTGGATATTTGTATCAGTTGGAACTTGAATAAGTTGGCCGCTCGTATAAATTGAACATTTGTTTAAATTGGCCACTTGAGTAAGTTACTCATATTTGTAAGTTGGCACTTGATTAAGCTGTTCATTTGTACAAGTTGAGCAAGAGTTAAAGTTGACCACTTGTAAAACTTGGACATGTGTTGTCACGGACTCTGTTCAACTTAATTATTAAACTTTTGTCCGTGATTGTATTTTCAGTTCATTACTCTTCAATGACTTTCTAAGAACAATGACAGGAAACTTTGGACATTTCAAAACTCAATTGTGATTAATTTACGAATTCTTTATCTGTAAAAAACTGCTATGTACGTAATTCTGTCTTTGAATTTGTTTCCAAAGTACTGGACTCATGTACCTTGTAAAAGTCAGAGTATAAGTTTATGCATTGACAAATATGGTGAGAGAAGTATATTCATAGGATCACAAGTACAGGAACTGCATGATCTCAGGACTAGTCAAGAATCAAAAAAACTACTTCGTTAGTAGTTGCGACGGAAATTTCAGGAAGAAGAGATCATCGTATAGAAACTTTGGAGCTAATCTCAACATAAGAGAAACATAGAAGTGTATCATCTACTGGACTTCTATTAGATCATCATCTATAAATCTAACGTATATACTCGTTTTATATTTGAAGAGCTCAATTCCATAAGAGGTGTCAAAAAAGTCAGTTTTTCAGGAGACGATTTTTTGTCTGTTTCCATCATTCTATTTCTGTGAAAGAAAAGTAACCTACATAAAACAAAATTGTAATTGCCTACTTTTCGTAAGATAACGGTGAAATTAACAATAGTTATATAAGCGTTTTTTAGGCATCAGTCAGAAAATAACTTCAGAGAATACTGTTGACTAAGGACATTTTAGAAAACAACGCTGTTTTCTTTTGCCTACAATTAATTTGATTTATGGAGTTTCGGCATGAATCTCAGTTTAATATACGAAGATACTGAAATGGAACAATGGAACCAATATCTCAAAATTGACAAAAATTCATTTAGGCTCTTGGAATCCACTCCTTCATTTGTCAATGCCTAGTCAAGATTCGGTATTTGGGAAGTTTCAACAAGACAAGAATAAACATAAACTTACACGCATTAACATCATTCTCTCAAAACTCTTTTAATTTCATCATAGACAGAACGTTTGTGAATATTGGTGTAAGAATTATGGATGTTCTAGATTCCTTTAAAAAGTTGATTATTGCTATAACGACGATACCTCTTGCCTACGTTCCGTCCTATTTTAATCATACATAACACATAGTGTTACCGCAGTGTATAAATTAGACACTTGAATAAGTTGTTCTTAGGCATTAGTTGACACTTGTATAAGTTGTATAAGTTACTTATAAGTTGCACTTTACCAGGGCAGCTTAAAAATTCTTGGAATTTTGTTGCAGCTCTTTATTTCCACAATGTAAGTACACATTTACGTAATCGTCTTCAAAGCAGACATCTTTGGAACACACACGCTTACTCTATTGCTTCTGCCATTGCTGGAAACAAACGAAAGTCCTCTTTTTGGTATTTTCTGCTGTTCAGCCGTCACATTGGTTTTGATCGTCTTCAACGACGGCGACCAGTTTTTCCTTAAAATATTATCATCGTATCCGTAAACTGTTTTAAGGCTATCAAAGTCTTCGAAGCAGATTTCCCCCAATTTACACATGAAATTGATGTTTGCGCGTTGCCTCAACTATAGATATGCTATATTGACTTGATCCCTAGTCTTCCGTTGCAAGCGCTGCTGTCGACTGAAATAGTCCCATTCGCTTTCTCTCGCTTAGCAACAGCTGAACCCTTATTGGCTCAACGCGTGTGTGTGTGAGGGTGTGAGCTTTAGTTCGCATTTTTGCCACGGCTCAAGACATTTTGGCAGCACAATACATTGTACCAGCTTATCATAACACATTCCTCCGTTCAGCTACACTACTCATACACTGCCTGTTATGACCTGTTCACCCCTGTCCAATTTATAATTAGACATCTTAAGAACTTTACTGTACAAAATTCATTGTAATTGCATCATAAGTGGCAAAATTACAACAACATTCCCGGAATTTTTTGACTGCCCTGTGTAATCATGCAAGACTTGTTGGTCACTTACGCAAATTGGACATTCGTTTATGGTATCCATTTGTATTCTTGCATTGAATATTTTGTAAGTTGGAATTTGTATAACTTGGACACTTATATAAATTCATATTTTTATAGAACGAAGGGTAGGCAGTTTAGTTTCATGATTGGTATTCTAATTCCTAATGTTCTCCCTTTTCCTTCCATTCAAACATCATTCCTCTTTTCCATAACAAGAAAAGAACTTAGGAGCAATAAGAAAATATTTAGTTTTCTCAATCTGTCTTTTTGGAATTCTATTTTTCGTATTCCATACATTTTTTTCCTTTCTTCCAAAAACGATATTTTTCATCTTTAAAATTGAAAAATATCAAAAAAGGAAGAACGAAGCGTTTTCTTTTCATGTAACACTTTCCACTTTCATCCTCTTCTTTTGCTGATTGATGATGAGTATTTGAGCCTCAAAAGCACATTTATTTTAAACTATCTTCTATCCTTCTTTCTTCTCTATTCTTTATGAACGACAAAGAATATTTTTTCCTTTTTAAAGGATGTTTCATCGACCCTAATCACGGTGAAAAGTAGAGAAAAAAAGTAGTGTGTGTGTATGTTTTAATGCTTTCCTCAATATAGTATTTTAATGTTTGATTTTTAGCTCCTTTTCGCCTATTTGTTTTGGTCTGCTTGTGTCTAAATCTGTAATTTGAAACCATTCTAAGAAAATATTTTCATTCAATGTATTTTTGAACAAAAATTAGGAAAGAAAAAGAAAAAATCACTTAAGAAACTGTGCTGAATATAGGCTATCTATGTAAAATAAAGGAAACTAGAAACAATTAATATAGTACAATAAAATAGGTAAAGCGGAAACAGCTGGCTTCATTTGTAACCCGTTCAAGTTTCTAATTCGGTGACGTACATATACAGAACATAGGTTTCATCAGTTGTCAGTTTACTAGGTCAGAGTTTACAACTGTTAGAGCTGTCTCTGACAACTGGAACGTGTAGATGGAAACAAAAGTCTACAAAAACAATGTAACGTTATTTAACTGGGTCTGAAAAATGTTTTGGCATGCTTGAAGATGATATGGACATTTCAAGACAAGATATTACAAAACTCCTTATGGATAGAGCTACAAAGAAGGAAGTACTTACGAAAAAGTAGGCGGGACAATAGCACAGACATGTGTCAACAAAGTAGCATAACTCAAACTTTTGCCAACGAGAATGAATAATCCAATTCGCTGTTAACCTGCATAACTGTCAGTTTATTTTATCAGCATTTGTCTCCTCAAAAAATTGACTGTTCATACAAACCAACGAATTCGGGAGTTTCCTCTCGACCATTTGAAAGCTGAAAATGAGAAGTTGTTTTGCTGCCTGTGTTCTTATGACTTTATTAGATAATTTTGAGGGAAAAAATATGTAGAAAAAGGAACCTGAAAGCCAAGTGTTATCCGATATCGGCGAAATCAAAACACAATGTCACGACGATGCTAGCAATTATCTAAGAGGCCGAACTTGCAAAATGCTTCTAATATTGGAATGAACGTTCGGAAAAGTGCATTAGTACTAATGGAGAGTACTTTGAGAGCGATTAAAGTTGTATTTGAAAAAAGTTGTGCTTAAAAATAATAAAATCCATGCTTTTTATCCGGAAATTTCTGTTATTTTTGGGTCCTCCTTAGTACCATCAATGTGCTCGCGATAAGGCAAATTTATCCGATTTCTCGACTAGAAAACGAGACGAGAAGTACATTTCTTTAAGTCGAGACGAGAGCAGAAGGTTTACGAGTCTCGTGAACATCACTAGTTGTGCCTGTAAGAGGTCGGAAGTTTAGTCAATATCCTTGCATTTCATTGCAGCGAAGCTCCTCTGTACTCGACTTGAGAGAGTTCCTTGGTCCGGAACCTCTTCCGAGTTGCCTGAGCCATTTTTAACCAAATTTGATATGGGCATTCGAGATCAAGCGCTAAGTGTCGTAAGGGATCAACTGCCAGGATTGGACATAACATTAAGGAATAATCACCGAAAAACGGGATGCCAATAGACTTAACATTCAAACAGCAATTTGCGCGCGAATTCTCATTGTAAACAAGGAAAAAAAATAGAATTTTCAGCATTAGAAATAAGGCCAAGTTCTTTTCATTTTGTTCTGCGAACACAATTTTTCGATGGGACCCCAAGCTCCTTTTTAATCGACTTAGGCATTCGTTTGACAGGATACTTCTTTGAGATGCCTGAATCGTGAATTGTCCTTTAACCAAATTTGAAATGCTGATTCCGGAGCACGCGATGGGTGTCACAAGAGATCTATGCCCCAATTGGACATACCATTGACGAATAATCACCGAAAAACTGTGTCTCTGACATGCATGAACCGTTCGTCAACAAATTTGGTATAGTGATTCGGGAGCGCGCGCTGAATTTCGTTAGGGGTCGTGTGTCAATATTGGATATACCATTGAAGAATAATCACCCAAAATGGGAATAAAGATTGATCGCTTCGCTCCAAATTTGCAATTATTCTATATCTAGTGTAATTACATTCCGAAAATTTCCCTTATTAAAACCAGTTATTAGTAGTTCTGTGTTCTGAACGATTCTTATGTTCGTTTGAGTAAGAACATTGATTAAGGAACGCGGATATACTTATCTTTTTTTAATTAATGCTAATTACTCAATAATGATTCTTATATACCGTTTGAATTCCTATTACTCTTAAATGTAATTCCGCATTATTACTACCAAGAATCAATTATGGCCTTCATGAATATTTTCAAAAGAGACAATAAATTTTCGAGACTAGACAAGAAAGAATCCCTTGAGAATCAAAACAACACAATAGGCTGCGTCTATAAATTTTATGAGACGAGACGAGAAAACCTTATTTCTTGTCTCGTCTCGTCTCATAAGCAACATTGCCTCTGACTTTTTTAAGATCAAGAACAAAAAAGAATACCTCGCTTTATAAATCAATGGTCTGAGAAAAATAAGGATTGCGTGGTACTCAATTCCCTTAAATACAACTGAAGTCAAAAAGAAGAAGGAAAAGTAAATGTTATCTAAGTTTTCTTTGCTCTCACAGACACACACCCTCTCTGCCTCGCCAGCGTTCCTCTATTTCAGTTTCGATTTTTCGTTTATCTTTGAGCACTTCGCTCGAGGGAAGATTTTGTGGAAAAGTTGTCGACACCTTCGCCAGCTGAAAACAACACGTCAATCTTCATTGCTGATGGAAGATGCTACCAAAATAGAAAGTAAGTTGAAAGCGAAGGAAAAAGGCAGGGGACGGGGTAAGGGAAACTTATTTCCGTGAATCAAGGTCCATGTTTACCTATAATCTTTTCTCTCTTTTTTTTTATCTCCCTTTCTTTCATATACTTGTATAGTGAATTTCAATGTTCTGCTAACACACACACACACACACACTCATCAGCGTAGTATCTAATGCAGAATTACTCAGACAACCCAGACGAAGAAACGAACAGAGATCTAAAAGCTTCAACAATTGTCATACAGTCACTATTTGTGTAAAAACAAAAGAATGACACTTACTAATTGGGGACATGAACTGAAATTTTACAAGTAGAATGTATGTAACTGTTGGGAGTACGTGTGTCACTATTAGTAGTATATGTATCACTGTTATTAGTATATGTGTCACTGTTAGGAGAATGTCTGTCACTGTTAGCACTATGTGTGTGACTATTAGGAGTATTGAGTCACTGTTAGGAGTAGATATGTTACGGTTAGGAATATATGGGTCACTGTTTGGAGTAACTGTGTCTCAATTGTGAATATTTGTGTCATTGTTAGGGATATCTGTGTCAGTGTTATGAATATCCATGTCATTGTTAAAAGTGTCTGTGTCACTGTTAGGAATATCCTATGTCACTGTTAGGAGTATTTGTGCTACCGTTAATATCATGTATGTCACTGTTAGAAGTGTGTATGTCACTGTTATTAGTATCTATATCCTTGTTAGCAATATTTGTCGCTGTTAGGAGTATCTACGTCACTGTTAGGAGTATCTGTGTCACTGTTAGGAGTATCTGTGTCACTGTTGGGAGTATCTGTGTCACTTTTAGGAGTATGTGTGTCATTGTTGAAAGTATCTGAGTCACCATTAGTAGTATCACTATTAAGAGTAGGTATGTCACTGTTGGTAGTATGTGTGTCAGTCACTATAGTAGTATTGTGTCACTGTTAGTAGTGTATGTGTCACTATTAGTAGTATTGTGTAATTGTTAGGAGAACACATACAACGTATATACATATATTGTGCATAAATAAATAAGCAATCTGTTACAGCAGAATAAAAATGAACAATTATAATGACTACGAACGAGATACTTTTTATAATTCAAAAATTATTTTATCGATTTTCTTGAAAAGTTATCATGAGAATTTATCCAGAAGCACTTCATTGTGTCTAGGTTGATGTCCTCTATCTATATATAGCCTATCTTTGGATAATAATATAGTTAACCAAAAATTAACGTTTAAGAGTTAATCATAATTTAGAGCTATATTTCATTAACTGTACTTTATATTCTCGTCTTCTTAGTGTAATCATGAAAAGCTTGATGAGCTACTTTTTTTTCAACCTTTGTTAAACAAACAAAGCAGAAGCACGTGAGCTTACGAAATGGGGATATGACAAAATTGTTCTTTGGTCGTCACTCATCTCACACATACTGATAGACGGATTCTGTCGTCAAAGCACTGTGAAGTAGTGAGCTTGAAAATATATCCAGTGCAATCGAAGCGCCCGCCAAGTGTGAACCACATGATGTAATTTGATTTCTCTGTCGAAGCGTTTGCCAAGTGTGAACTACATGGTGTCATTTTATTTTTCTAGGCGGAAGGCTATAATACATCTGCTTTTCATCATCGCATGAATAAGGGTTACAGCGAGAACATATAAGTGATGACTTTTTGCATGAGAGCTGCACACAGTTTAAAGAAAGGCTTACCGATGTACACGACGAGATTAGGCTTGTCGAAGTGGCTTGTCGAAGACATAGATTATGATTTCTGAGTTGTCTTAACTTGGAATTTCAGCAACATCAACAACCGCCTGTATAAGCCGAATTACATCACTTTCAGAGTTCACACTTAGCGGGCGCTTCGATTGCATTCGATATGTTTTCACAGTCGATATTTCACAATGATTGATTGACAGAGCCTGCTTATCGATAATGGGGGAGAGGCGATGAGCAATTTGTCGTATCCCCGTTTTGTCATCTCACGTGGCTTAACGAGGTTAGAAAAGAATAACCCTCGTACTTTAGTGTCGTAGTTTCAAGTTTCAACTTATTAATAGGTGGTACTATAGTATCAATTCTTAGGTTTACCACAAAAATCGTTTTTGTCGATTTCCTCGAAAACTGCGCTTGAGGATCTACGTTCACCCGTATCAGTTTCTTCAGATCAATTATTGAACATTTTATTAATCTTTCGACATTTTTCCGTTACGCACTAACAATATTGTAGAATTTATCCTTTGAAACTTGGTTGCTTTCATATTCTTAAAAGCACTTTAAAATCTGTTTTTTTTTTTTTTAAATAAAAGAATAAGACTCAGATAAATAATAGGAACCCCACTAAAAATTCATTTCATACGCCGCACCTATTCGACAAAATTGATCCTCAGTACCTTCAAAAATGTTTTTGTAAGTAACGTTGCATTCCTTGATATAGGTTTACATTAGGAGGGCACAAACGTTATAGCTGTAGCTACAGCGTTTTCTTGGAAAGATGCGGGGGAAAAAACGCGTAATAACTGTTATTGACCTTAAGCACGCACCAACCCGTGCTTGGAGATCACTGCAAGTAAGAATTGTATCTATTTAATGCTCTCATTCAGCACTTAGACTAAATGAGAACAGGACCTACTTTTTAAAGAAGTATTTGGATTACTATTGCCTTTGTATTTGAGTAAAGTATTCCAATATGAGTGGAACCCGAGACCTGTTCCAGCATCTTAAAGTAATTTAGGAGGAATCACGAACTACGGTCTTTGCTGACCACGTATCACACAGTAATGCTGCCCGTAACTTGCGCAACCCTGACAAATGTGGAGAGTTCTCAGGCCTTTTGAGGAACCAGTGAAACAATATATAGTTTTAGTTTTCATCATTTAATTCTGATTTTTTCAGATTTAAAATTTCCACTAAATTTGTCTGAAAGGTCATAAAATATATATATGGGCAGCGCTGGACACAGTTGAACGTGTGTAATCTGGCCAATCAAAGTTGGCTGTGAAATGTACTGCAAAAGTTTTCTTTCTTTTTTTCTTTTAGTTTATGTGTGAAATGTTATGAGATAGAAGATTAGATAAGAACTTCAGGTTTATATATATATAACATATAAAATATAAGAAGTTGTTGGATACAAAATGGCTGCTGTTTCTGTTATATCGTAATCTGTTGGATCAGTCGTTCGGAAGTAATCAACTCTCGACGTCCCTTCGTTCGATTTTTAAACAAGTTGGAGAGATTGCACTCAATCTACGGAGATATTGGATAAAGAAAGAAGTGGTTTAGTTATTGAGTTTCATCTTTCGCCACTAGAGAGCAACACTGCAGTGTTTGCAACCAAGTTGCTGGACTACTAACTTCATCAGGTAACTTGAACGGAAAGACCGCTTCCCGGCCCCTTGTTTTGTTAGTTATTTAGCAGATGTCAATACGTATAATCACAAAATATGAACCACTGGTAATACTCCCTGATAACAATTGTAATAGTAATTAAGACAGAATGTTTCAGGGAAGTGATGTGTTTATTATTATTATTATTATTATTATTATTATTATTATTATTATTATTATTATTATTATTATTATTATTATTATTATTTTTCAAAGCCTGCTCCCGCCAAGTGAACTTTGTGGTGGACAAACACCGTGTGCGTGGGTTTTCTCGGGGTTCTCCCGTTTCCTCCCACTTTCTTCATTCCACCATTTCATTCATTTCTCATAATCACCGTCTCCTTTAGCCTAACCGGCATAACCGTGGGACGTTAAACTCAAAGATTTCATTTATTATTATTATTATTAATAATAATAATACCTGCCCTGTCTACTCAGCGCATCATTCTGATATAACCATGATTCTTCCTACTTCATCACTATATTTGGCCATATCTCTTTACACACACATGTAAAGGACAAAACGATTCACAAAGGGAGAAAAAGTATAGGATTAGGAATTAGGTTTCCGGGCTTTCGGCATCTATGGCCATGTTAGTTTATCACATATGAGAGATAACGTCCCTCGGCGATCACACTATCCGACGAAAGGGAAGGAAGAAAGTTGCCTGGGGCCTGAATGTTACGAACCATCCCAGCATTTGCCTGGTGTGAATGAAGTAAACCCAAAAAAATCACTCAAGATGAGTGGGCTGAAAAAGATTTTACAGTTTTTCGACCGAGTATTCCCACTGGGAATCGAACACAGAACCGCTTGCAACAAAGGTGAGAGAGTAGCGACAGCAAAAATATAAAATTGGCTTTTATTTTATAGATATTGAATTGAGTTTGTGGCAAACTAAGAGAAGTAACAGATAAATGGAGTTTTCCCTTATAAATCCATATCTATCCGAGTATGTCTCATTGCGGCTCTTGAGGTCTTTGAAGTTATCACAGTACGCAATAGGTTTTGCCCATTCAGGTTTAAGCAAATCGCCTGCAATGTCCATCAACCCGCCATATATAGCGCTTCTTCTGGTTGCCTAACACAAGTATATGAACATTAGCTTCGCTCTAGCGAAATGTTAATCATATGGGCTCAAAATAAACCATAAAATGTTGAATAGAATAATAACGGCACTTTTTTAAAAAAAATTTTAAATTAGAACTGACACGTCTACACAAAACTGGAAATGATCAGTGAAGTCAGCGTGTTTCTAGAGCTTGTGGTTTCCGAAATCTCATTGTCGAAAGGAATTGGCTACAAACATATAAACGGAATTGACTACAAACGTATAAACCTAGAATTTTAACACTTTAAACGAAACATGAGTTTCAGAAACGTTATGAGAAACACAAGGTCTCAGAGACCCATAAGTCAATTTTGTATTATATTTACTTTCAAATGTATTTAAGGTCTTTTATAATAAAAGGGCCAAATAAATTTAAAACTTCACTAGCAACCAGACTTGCCACCATTGTGTTTTAAAATTTTCCAGTGGGTCTCCGAGACCCGTGTTTCGGTTAATAGATTATACTCATTAATATTGCTCTATTTAATGAGTTCTGTAAAATTTCACCAGCATTTGTTCTTTTTCATCCTCCAAGATCAGCCTTGTAACATAAATTTGAACCTTATAGCTGGAGATGGCCCGTGCAGTAGTGCTTGCTTACTAGTTTTAGAATATTTAGATCCATGATTTTTTCCCTTCAGACCAAAAACAGCTCTCCAAAACTATTGGATATGTCAAATTACTTCCAGTTGCTAATAGGAATAATTTTCCAATACAGTACATTTTCCCCCTTTTGAGCCCTGTATACGCTTAGTGTGTCCCCTTTCATCCTCTTTCCTCTTCTTTTGCTGCTCCTTTTGTTATAATTTTGTAGGAAACACAGTGGCGCAGTGGTGCAACGCTTACCTCTGCTGCATTGGATCCCTAGTTCGATCTCCGGTCAAGAATGTTTGTTGTGGATAACATCGTTTTCGTGAGTGCTTTCTAGGGGTATTCCCATTTCCTTCCCCATTCTCATTCTATCAATTCCTTCATGATCATTCACCTGTCCCAATCATCCGTCTTCCTTGGCCTAAAGGGCATAATCGTGGGACGTTAAACTAAACTATTTCATTCCATTTCTTTCATTTAAAATTTTGTCCCAAATTTACCAATTATCGTGAACTGAGTGAACGAGAAGTTTGACAAGATCAAGTAGTTTGTGCTTTCTCTGGATCCAAATGATGCAGGTGCAACTTTCAAGGCGCAGCAACTACTTCAGGCAGTGAAAATTCATAATTTGTAGACAGACAGAACTGCGTTATATCCAATGTGATGATTTCAATAAGTAGCCCGGGGAGAATTCCTTCTCGGGGAGAAACTGCGAAATCCCTCTCTCGGAGGAGGGAGTAAATCTCCAATCGTCATCAACAAGAGTTAACTGTAGTTTCACAGTACTACTTTCACACTCTGTAGATTGAAATCCCACCCTCCCCTGGAAAAATCGTCTGACAGCATCACTGATTATATCGTCTGCAATCACGTGACGACTAACATTAAAAAAAAAAACCTGGTACAACACGGTAGAGTAAGAAGAGTTGGTTATCCACACTTATTATATTTAAATGGTTTTACGAAACGAAAATTAGAGGTTAGTCTTCAAAAGAATTCGGATGTTGTAGAATTTAGCAACATCTACACAGTTATCATCCCGAGGGAATACGAAGTTTTCCCCACTGTTTTCTGTGAATGTGGAAACAAGCTTTAACATCCACAAAGACGCTTTACCTCCAAATGGACATACGCTTACATTTAACAAGTTACAGATGGTTAATATTGTTAAGTATATATTTACACAGATGTACGTAGAAGATATGAATTACAAGTAGTAAGTGGGAATGAAACAACAATAAATACAATCTGATATTTAACGGTCCATATAGTATGTTTCTTATACAGTACCTAAATCTATATATAAAATATTGAAACTGATTGTGTTTGTGGCTCTCTAAATCTCTTGAACCACCCTACCAATTTCGACCAAATTTTCAACATAGATGAGGTTCTGGGATGGATTTTGACATATCACTTTGACGGTGCATCTTACAGGAGGGGGGGGGGAATATAAAAAATCATCGAAAATGACCAATATTAGTTCCGAATCCATAGTTTTCAGTTTTGCTGAGATAAACGGTGACAGTTCTGATCCTGTGCCCCGCAACTTGGCGGAGGGGAAGGGGGAGATATATAAAAATGATCGATATTAGTGTCGAATCTATAGTTTTGGAGGTCGCTGAGATGAACAGTGATACTTCTGATACTGTTTAAATCCGTGTCACTGTAAACAAAAATAGCATATTTCACTGGTACCAAGTACATGAGATGCAGAGTTGTGCATTTAAAATTTTTATTTTAACCCAGCGAAGTGGGTAATTAATTTATGTTAGTTAATAATAATAATAATAATAATAATAATAATAATAATAATAATAATAATAATAATAATAATAATAATAATAATAATAATAATAATAAATTCTCCAGCAGAATAAAAATGACCAACTACTCCAGATTGGCAACGAATTTCAGGCGTTTTAACGTCATAGAAATTAGTTTCTCTCGATTTCTCGAAAATAACGCATGAGAATTCACCTCGAAGCGTATCATTTTGTTAATCTCTTTATCTTTGGACAATGTGGTAGTAAAGCAAATATTACAATTTAATAGTAGATGACGAGCTCGCAACTAGACACAGAAGTTTGGGGGGGGCATGAATAAGATAGGTGGGGCCAATCATTAAAAATTCTCTTACAAATATCTAAATTGTGATTTTTGTACTAATAATAGCATTTTGTATTGAGGTCTGGAGGGGCTAATAAAAGTATAGGGGGACCAGGCCCCCCTGGCCCCCCTCTAGTTGCGGGCCTGGTAGACGATAATTATGGACTATGCTCATTAGCCGCACTGTAGCCTATATTGTTTCGCTAGTGGCATAATGAAAAGCTTCATTAGTGCGCAATTCAGTCAGTTTCTCCTTAAGAGGCTTCATCCCGGCAAAATTAAAGTACCGCCAATTTTACAGTAATTATGTAATATCTTCAAATAGATAAAAGATAATTGAAATGTGAAACAAGAGCGCCTTAGACTATATTATTTTGCGTGAGGTACCGTTAAAACAAGTCACCTAGTGGCTTTCAATTTTCAGCCGTTTACAAACGCGAAAATAAATACCGATATTCAAAATGGCTCGAAATTGAAAGAAGATAAGTGAGTCGTGATAACGGTATCTCATATAAAATGATATTGTCTAGGGCGGTCTTGTTCCACATTTCGATTATCATTTTATCTATTTGAAGATATCACATAATTACTGTAATATTAGCGGTATTTTAATTTCGCCGGTATGAGGCCTCTTAATAGGTATCGTACAGAATGTACAGGGCAAGTCAAAATGATAGATATGCACTTCGAAAGCTTAACTTTCTAAGTTCAGTTTCCACGCTGTGTTTCTACTTTCTGCCGCTATGAGTCAGCAGCGACCAGTTAAGGAAAATGGCTTTAACTGAAGAACAGAGATCTTTGTTTGGCAGGAGATAAGACTATCGGCTTGATGTGTGCCGTGTTGCGCGAGGTGCTCACATACAACACTTGTCATATATTTAAAATAAAATGTTCACACTATACCTTTCTTAGCACGGATCTCATATTAACATATATCAAAGGGCGTCGATTTCTCTGTAACTTTGTGAGTGCCCATTAACATGCAGGAGACATATGAGGATTTTAAGACACATTGAATTCAAATTATGCCAAATATTGCATATTCATAAATACATATGCAATATTTGGAGTCCACATGAAAAGCCTTTATGAATATGGCCGCCCCACATGAAAAGTCTTTATGATTCCGCCGCTCCCTGCGAATTAAATAGTGTTGCTCTGATGTAATGTGAGATGAGCGAGCTGTGAGGGTTATTCCCGTTCGAGTAGGAAGTTGAAAATATTCAAAGCTCAAGTAAATGAAAAGTCTTATGTTTCTCGTCTCGTCTCAATTCTCGTGTCGAAAACGAGACTAAAGGTCTTGTGTTTCTCGTCTTGTCTCAATTCTCGTCTCGAAACGGGATGAAAAGTATTATGTTTTTCGTCTTGTCTCAATTCTCGTGTCGAAAACGAGACTAAAAGTATTGTGTTTCCCGTCAAGTCTCAATTCTCGTGTCGAAAACGAGACGAAAAGTCTTGTGTCAATCATCGTGTAGAAAACGAGACTAAAAGTCTTGTGTTTCTTTGTGTTTCTCGTCTAGTCTCACTTCTCGTGTCGAAAACGAGACTAAAAGTTTCGTGTTTATCGTCTTGTATCAATTCTCATGTCGAAAACGAGACGAAAAGTCTTGTGTTTCTCGTCTTCTCTCAATTCTCGTGTCGAAAACGAGACGAAAAGTCTTGTGTTTCTCGTCTTGTCTCAATTCTCGTGTCGAAAACGAGACGAAAAGTCTTCTGTTTCTCGTCTTGTCTCAATTCTCGTGTCGAAAACGAGACGAAAAGTCTTGTGTTTTTCGTCTTGTCTCAATTCTCGTGTCGAAAACGAGACGAAAAGTCTTGTGTTTCTCGTCTTGTTTCGATTCTCGTGTGGAAAACGAGACAAAGAGCCTTATGTTTCTCGTGTCGAGAATGAGACAAAAAGTCTCACGTTTCTCGTCTTGTCTCGAACTCTCTCGTTTCGAAAAGGAGACGAAAAGTTCCATATTTCTCATCTCATCTCGAATTTAAGAGTGTATTTTTCATCTCAAATCGTGGACAACATTATCTTTATTGATTGACTAATGTATTGCAAGAAGTTACCATCTACGCCCCCGTTTAACATTTTCAGTTCGCACAAATATTAAACAAAATAAAAAAGAGAATGATATTATTTTACATGGACGCCATCAAAATTTACATATTAATTACTATAATTTACATTTAGTAAACATACTGAGGCTATAGAAAAACCATATTATTATCATTCCTCTGGAAAGACCTAGTTTACATATAATATTTATATATGTATATTCAGCTATATTATGTCAACAATTGGGATCCATGCCTGGAATTCGAGGCAATTTGCATATATCAAACATATACAGCAATTTGCATACTGTATAAATAATAATAATAATTATTTTTATTTATTTATTTATTTATTTAAAACTAGTATTATTATATTTTTGTTGTTACTGTAAGGTTAAGAGCAATTTGTAGATTTTTATATATTTTTCTGTGGGAAGAAGTGTTCTTGATTCGTATACAGAAAAGGAAATCTGTGTTTAATACATAATGAAACTAATTCTCATTGTGTTACTGTTAGGCACGTATGCAGGAATTTATTTCAGGAGGAGTCCACAACTTTTGAAGGGGGTCCAAATTCAATATAAAGATAACTTATATTAATATTTATAAAATCACCTTTTAAATTACACTAAATTTACAGTCTGTGAGTATTGTGTTCTCGTTTAATATATAAGTGCAAAGTTGATTGTCTTTCTACAACTCGTTGATGCCTTCATATGTTCTCTGAATATTTTTCTTTACTGTTATTGTCAACTTTAGTAACTTCAGATTTGATAAAGAAAAACGTTTCTTTGTTCTAAAAGTTTTGGAAGTTTTCCGTCTTATGTCAATGAAATTTTGAGTAGTTCTTTCGTTAGAATTTGGTAACTAACACAGTTTTGCCCGCTTTCTCCTGTCTGCTAGTTTACCACATTCCTGATCAAACCATTGTTAGTTCCTATGAATCTCCACTTGTCCAAGTTTTTCCTCTTGCTGAAATTTTAATACAATTTCTAATTTTAACCCAAGTATTCTCATCACTAGTACACTCTGACCTTCTAAAACCCAGAATCTATTCAATACTTCAATTTGGTGTTCCTTTCTTGCCTGACGTTCTTCTAATTTCTTTAAATGAAACCTCGTTTCAGATGCTGAATATTTCTTGTTTTCAACGATAATCTCTCTCTTATCTTTGCTGCTACTAGATAGTGATCAGTGTCACAGTCAGCTACTCTAAACGACTACATTCTTCTATCTATTAAAACGTGATCAATTTGATTATGTTTTTCCTCATTGATGAGGTCCAAGTATATTTATGAATGATGCGATGTGGGATTTTGTATTCTTTACGATAAGGTTTCTCGATGCGGCAAAGTACGTGAGTCTAACGTCGTTACCATTTCTTTTCTTGTGCAGACTTTGGTTTCTATAATCGGTTTGAAACTATCTTCTCGTCCTCGCTTTGCAATGAAATTCACTAATATAATTTTCATGTGATATCACAGGAGTTGTTCAAATACACGTTTTTCTTCTTATTAAAAAAATGTCCTTTATATCATCATCCTTATCTTGTGTAGTGTCATGTACATTAAGAACAATGATATCGCATCACCGACCCTTAAGAGTAATGAATGAAAGTTTAACAAATTCAACACGTTTAATTGCTGATATTAACGTATTCGATTGTGAACTAAAACTTTGTTCCTAGTTGGTGACTTTTATTCATTCCCCATAAAAGAAAGTTCGGTCTACGCCACTCCCTTTTCTTCCTATCTAACTTCTTGCACTTCTACTATGTCCCTCATATATGTATTTAACTCACTTGTTGCGGATTTTAAAGCTCTTGCCTTATAAAGACTTCTCAAATTCCATGCTCCAAATCTTATGTCAGTGTTACTTTGCTGAAGTCGTGTCAAGTTATCAGTCCTGATCCGAGGCTTCTGTGAATGATTCTGAGCAAGTGTCTCTTTTACAGGGTGAGGTTGTTAGTCTTGCAACAAACTTCGAAGCTGGAAGACCACAATTTGTCGTCTGTCCGCGACTATTCATTAAATATATTCGTAACTAACTTTCATGTCTAAAGGCCTTCTCCTCGATCCACAACCTGATGACGAACCATACCTTGGTGACAAAGTCTCACATTACATGGGAGGCCATATTGTTTCACTAATAAAAGGAAGAAAAATGGAATAATTACAATCAAGCTCTCCTGGCATTACCACAATAGTGTAATCTTATAGCATGCAAAACCAGAAGATAATGCGGACAATATAAAGGAAAATATAATGAATTTGCTGATAATTTTTGACTTGCTTTCGTACTTGTTACACAATCTATATATTAAAATTCTAGGTTTATATGTTAGTGGTCAAGAAAAGTTTATATGTTTGTGGCCACTCCTTTCGACAGTGAGTTCTCGGAAACTATTGGCTCTAGAAAGATAGCATTTTCACTGATCGATTGCAAATTTTGTGTCGATTGTTCAGTTCTAATTGAATACTTAAAAAAACATGACGGTTATTTCTTTATTACATTTTTATGGTACACTAGAAATGTTGATTTAAAAAAAAAAGTAAAGCTTCATATCCTACGAGTTATACATTTCAACACCAGATAATTGTATACAGAAGTAGTATATCTCTCAGGCGTTTTTTTCATGGTCAAATGATAATGTAAAACGAAAGATAACCATTCCTCCAGAATATAATGAATCTATTATTTGGAGTGTTTTGTCCAATGAACACACTGACATTATAATTAATTGTGTATGTAATGCACTTGCTTATTACATACTGCATACAAGAAGAAAGAAAACACTGATCATACATGAATTAGAAACTCCAACCGGAAGTAGGTTCAATCTTGCAAACGGTGCGAGATATTGAAGAAATCCCTTTATGGTACCCCTCGCCAATTTTTATCAAGACTGTCCTTCACTTGCGTCTGCAAAGGGACATGTACGGATGTAGTGAGGAATGAAAAGGACATTCATGTTCAGATGTGAATGATGCGCTGTGTAGAGAGTGCAGGTTCAGATAGTATTTTATAAAATCTATTAGAAATGTACCTAGAAAAATGTGAAAGCATTATTTTATTGTTGATTGTCATTTCGAAACTTCTGTTACAAGAAGTCTGGTTAAACAAAAATTCCTATTGAAGCTCGTTTTGCTTCGTTTTGCTAAGATAGCTTTACTCCATTTTATGGAATTAGCATGAGTAACTTCGTTTCAGTGGTGTTTACCAGGACTAGAAGTTTTGATGGGGAAAAGTCGAAGGTCGAGTCGAAAGGTGAAAAAATTTCGTTATTGGTGGAATGAAAACTATCTTAAAATAATACATCAGTATGTTACTTCGATGACTCAGTGGCAGCGCGCTCATCTCTGATATATGAGATCCCTGGTTTGATCCCAATTAGCGGCAAGTGGGGCTTGTGTGCCCAAACACCTTCTGCGTTGTCGGGGTTCTACCTGTTTCCTCTTACTTGCTTCGTTCTATCATTTTGTTCATCATCATCACCGTCTCCTTCAGCCTTGGAACATAAACGCAGGACGCTAAACTAGAAAAAGGTATTGGTGATTAACAGGATATTTTTACATATTCATAAATAAATAATAATAAATAAAAGAAAGCTTAGTGGTTAATCATAATTTTGATCCATGTCTTATTGAGTATACTGTACACTGCCATCTTGCCAGTGTTGTAATAAAAACATTGATGAGGATTTACTTTGTTTCATCTTAATACTTGTAAATAGCGTGGTTATCGTACAACATCACTTTTTAGATTTGTATAAAAACCGCTGTGCTTCTCAAAAACTACGCATAAGGATTTAAATTCAATCTTATTATTTTATTTACCTCAATCAGATCTATTGATGGTTGTGGATTCGTTATATGCTTGTAATATTGTAAAACCCGATTGTCTTTATTTGTAAGACCGTTAGAAAGAAATAAAAAATTATTAACTTAAAGGAAATCTCGGTGTATTTCTTTAGAAATATCGATTGGCAACACTGCATGAGAGGTGAAAAGATTTCCGAACCCAGAAATCTCTGGAGATAGTAATTCAGAATTTATCTTTCTTTCTTTTTTTTTAAAAAAAGTTCAAAATCCAGTTTGATAACTTTTTCTCCCCCCTCTCCCCTTGTTTTATGCACAACCACCAGCTGGTTTGGTTTTCACAGAAAACAAGAAGTTATACAAAGGTTCTGTCAGATTAAACTGTGATATCAAATATACTGTTTTACAGAAACACAGAGGATAAACTAGAAATCAATGCCACGTGTTGCGATTTAAGCTTTAATATGCAGCTGACCCACAAATTTCAGGACATAAAAGATGAATTCAGATTTGACATTACAGAAGCTAATAATACATCGACACTAAAACAATAAAGCGGCAGTCAATAGTGTATTCAACGAATTAGAGAGAAACTGAAGTTACTAAAACAGTTATATGTTTATTCGATTTTTTAAATTATATTTGTTATATTTCTATATAAAAATAAAGTCAGTATATAACAGCACCTGTGTCATGAAAAAAAAAAATTAAAAAGTACAGTCCTGTTAAAAAAAGTTGATCACCCGTATATCTTTCAAAATACTTAACTATAAATAAAAAAGTTTTTTTAAAAAAAAGGTATTGTTTTTTATTATACAATTCGGATCTTTGTTTCCAGTGACGTAACTAAGGGGGGTGGCAAACGGAGCTTGTGCTCCGGATTGAAGAGGCGAAAAACTGAGCAAATATTTAATTTCATTATAAAGCAAGGGAAAGAGTTTTAGTAAACTAAAGATCATAAAAAATTACTTCAGAAACTTAACAGGACAACAGCAACTCACCAACCTTAGTGTCATATCCACAGAGCATAAGTTAGCTTCAAAGCTATATTTTGGGGACATTGTAAAAAACCTTTGCAGCCAAAAGAGCCCGCAAAGTTAAATTTTAGTTCCAGCTCTTTGTGTTTCCATTTAACTTACATCAATTTAAGAGATTTGCAAAATGTCCGAGTATAATACTCGAGACAACAGCTTCATTATTTGTCATAATTGAATATTTTATTCTGAAGAAACAGACTGTTGATTCATTCTACACATATGCACATCCCGATTTAATTCCAAAAATTTTGTTTTTCAAGGCTATAAGAATATGTCAAGCATGCTACTCACAGATTATTTGTCAATCAAATACTAATTTTTTTGGTGTTTTATCTTGTACTGACAATTATATTATGTACTGCAATTTTGAAATCGAGCTTTACCACTTGAAGAAAAAAAATGGAACAGGAGAATTACTCTGTGATGCTAATATCAGGTGTAGTCGGGGAGCGTTTTAATTTGGTTGGCCACGGAGAGAAGGGAGTTAAGGTGTATTCTTGCTATGGCGACGACTAGCCTAGTTGCATAGCTATTTGTTTCAAAACTGAATTGTTAAAATTTCAATGTACGGTTGCTAGAAAACGTGTTCAAGAAAGGTAAGTGGCCAATTATTTTTGAACAAGACTGAATATTTCATGAATGTTCAATTATAATTCTATATGGCTAAACTTTTCTGTAGTGAAATTTGTCTAACATGCAGTGATAAATGAGACCAACCTGAGCCGGTATGACATACCGACAGTAAATTAAGATTCCAGAATTTATACCAGCTGTAGAAATTTAAAATAAGCTTACTGACCAACCCTACATTCGTTCATAGTTGGTTCTGTACTAAATGAATTAAATAAAGTAGATTTTAACGAACAACATTCACACGAATACCTAATTTCGCTTTGACTGTGCTTTTTTTTTTTTTTTTTTTTTTTAGAAACTGTTTATCGGTAATATTTTTTTTCCAATTCGATTATTGTCAATGTGGAAACAGAAAACTATTCTTACTCTGAATTATGAAAATATTAATTTGTAATTATAGTAATACATGTCTATATATTTGCAAAATTTTATCTCTCCAAAGTTTGAAGACATTAGTAGATATTACCAATACTCCACAGATTGTTGTAGGGGGAATTTATCCCAGCAGGAGTTATATTGCATTCAAATTCAATGTGAGGTACCAGTATCACAGTACTATTTCTTTACAGCCTCCAATTCATTAAATTCCCTGGTAGTGACGTAGCCAGGAAACACTATGAAAGAGGTTAACATTTGCCATGTTATTGAAGAGGTTAATATTTGCCAAGCCATGCAAGAGGCTAATATTTGTCAAGTTATGAAAAAACTAATATTTGCCTAACCATGAAAGAGGCTAATATTTTCCAAGCCATAAAAGAAGCTAGTACTTGCCTAGCCATGAAAGAGGCTAATATTTGCCAAGTCATGAAAAAGCTAATATTTACCAAACCATGAAAGAGGCTAATATTTGCCAAGCATGAAAGAGACTAATATTTGCCTAGCCACTGGACTAGCATGGAACACTACTGTAGATAGTTGAATAATGAATCAGTTATATTTTACGATTCATAGTTACATTACTTATCCTTTATACTAGTAATTAAATAAGTGTTGGACAATGAAACCTGAAGAATGAAGCGTTTAAGCAACTGTTTGATTACACGTCGAAACAACTCAAACACTTTATTGTATGATTTAGAAACAGACAAAACTGCAAAGGCAGATTTGCATGATTTTGTAATACAAAGATCTAATCAACTATTTGAAGTGGTTTGTTTTGTATCACGTAAGATACGATGAAGAGAGTGCAACGTAAAAATACTGTATTTTACCGTTACTAGTGTGAGTTAGTTACCTAAAAAGACAGTAGGATTTGACGCAATAGCTATGAATGAGAGTCAAAAAAAAAAAAACATATTTTGCATAATTTGCTCCCTCATTTGCACATTATTTTGTTTGATAGTTTAGTGCTCCACCAAGTAAATTTAAAATAACCAAATATCTCCGAATACAATCAAATACCGTTATATAAATATTAAATGTATCACATTCAGTCTCTGTATTTTAATTTGCAACGTAGTTGGCAGAACACAGCAAATATTTTGTACACATAATAATTTTCTGCTATTTTTAGAACAACACAAAGACTCACGAAGGGCATAAACCTTCCTTTCTGTCAGATTTACAATGCATGCAGTGCGTTAGAAGTTTTCTGTATTGCATGGATAACACCAAAAAGAATCCTTGAATAGAAACTGTAAGATAAAAGGACATTTACAACAAAAAGATATTTTAGGTTTTTCTTTCCTGTACTATTTTATTTCAGAGCATTATTTGTGGGCTTATAGATTTGAACTGGTTACGTCATCAATAGAACTGCTCTGATTCACTAAAGAAATAGCAAATAAATGTTCAACATGAGGTTAGAAGTTACTATTTTTTTTTAATATTTAAAAAAATGTTTCAATTCAAGATAAAGCAATTGAATTATTTCAACTGGAAAGTAGTAGAGAACAGTGCACTAAACTCTGATACGATTGACGTAAACACGAGTAATAAACAGTGTTGCAAACTGATTATATAAATAAAGAACCATTTCAGTGTATCAAAATGTAACGACTATACTATTTTATTTGCAGACAATTCAAAAAAAAAAAATAAAAATAAAAATTGGTAACTTGCAGAACTTGTTTTCTTCTTTCTTTATTATCATTCAGAAATGGCTACTACCGATAATGGATTGTCTTTCTTTCTCTGTGATCAACATGTTAGCATGTGGAAAAATCACAAACACACATTATATATATATACATACGTGTATCACATTAAACATATGTGGCATTCATTACATATACTAACCTGAGAAGATCAGAAACATGGCATTGGAAGCCAATACACTGACCTGTATCATCGGTTGATGTATGCCATATAGCTAATCAGAATCACATCTTTTCAATTTTGTTAAAAAAAAAAAAAAAAAAAAACAATAGTAAAATACTAATAAAATTAGCGAACAGATACAAGAATTTTACTAGACTAAATTTCCAGAACTTAATTAAGCAATATGTAATCGAGATATGTTTGCTTTCTTTTGATTTACTAAATTTTATAATAAAAATAACATTATTTTAATTGGCAGGCTCATTTAAAGCTTCACCTCTCAGAATTCAAAATCGAAAGAAAATCACACTGGCCATTTCAGAAGTAGTCGTTATAGGCCTAGTTCTGTGAAATGGTTAACCAGATGCTAATTATAAGTGACAATCTCTACTGAGCTTATTTTGCTTTAGAGAAATTATTTTGAAATCATTTTCAATTATTTTGAATAGTCTCAAAGCAGGGGCGTCATTTTGGGAGGGCAGGAGGGGGCAATTGCCCCCCCCCCCAAGAGTTTGAGGAACACATATACTCTAATCGATTGTATACTAACATATTAGTACAGAAGGTGAAAATCTTATGTCGGCGGTGCTCTTGCCCCCGTCAACAGAAATCTGAAATGACGCTCCTGTCTCAAAGGCATCTTCATTTAATTACTATGTTAAAAACATTCGATTACGTAAGGATCAACACTCAAGTGAATGAGTAACACTACCACGACAAACATACATAATGATTTTTTTAATATAGAACAATTGATTATCAGAACAGGAATTAGCAAGACATGAAAAGTCAGTGAATAAACGCAAATACGTACATTGTACTGCTTAATCTGATTGCAGAATATGCTTCGAAACGTGGCAACTATTTGCCAAACGCAAGAACTTTTGCTGGAAGTTGGTACATAATTGAAAGTAATCTAAACAGTTGTTTAACAGATGTCGTGTTTGACGAACTAGAAAGTAAAATTCATATCTACCGACTTTGACTACTCAATTTTGGGAAGAGCCCTTCACTCAAACCACGATAAACATAATGTAAAAAAAATATAACAATAATTTTCAAACAAAAGTTTTATTCAAATTTTCTTTTAAATTTTTTTAATTCGTGTAAAAATGTTCGAATTTGAAACATTTTTACACAAAGATATTTAAACAATTTTTTGTCAATTGTAATCGAAGAAAGATATTTAAACATAAGTTTCCATAAACTTGTAAAAAATTAAATTAAAATTTGAAAGTAATCATCAATCAAACTACGCCAAGGATAACTTTCCACCAATAGCATTGTTTGTTGGAATATTACTTGGCAAAATAACATACGTAAAAGGAAAATAAATCAGAATTTTGAATAATGTTTTACTAGGTGATAACCATGGTGGAAGAAAGATTCCTATGATTTGCATACAGTATGTTATTGGAAGTCGATCAGCTACATCTTTTAACAAGCACACGTAAAAATGAAAATCAGACACAGTCTTCTGGAGTGTTGCCTTTATCCTCTTCCGACAATACACGGGTTAAATCTTTGTCACTATCGTGAAGAGAATAGTAGTCGAAGCTTTCTGATGACGAGTGTTCTACATGCATCAACTTTCTTATTCGTGAGAGATCCGTTCGTTCCGTTGCTGTCGGAGTAAGAGAGTCGGGTTGAGTTTCGTTGTGATTTGATGAAAGTATCATTTTCAGAAAACAAACCTAAATTCTTACCAGAAACAACATCTATTCGTACTCTCTTTTTCCGTGTTTAATTTTTTTTTTTATTTTCTCGCATGCTCTTGAGAAGACCCATAAGGGAACGGTCTACAGTCTGAGATGTCTCTTGCTGTTCTGTTTCTTCTCGTTCAGTGTGTCTTTTTGGCAGCATCCTCAGTACTTGGTCTCGAGAAAGGGGAAAAATTCCACACTTTTCAAATCCAGCCCTTATATTTACCTCCTTCAGTTTGTCTTTTTTTTTTTAAGTAGATGGAAATTTGTTCTTAGAGATGGTTAATTCATTCCTATCAGGTCCTTTTTTTCGCTCCTCAAAAATTTTCCACTCCTCAAGAAGTGTTTCTATTCACACCATTAATTAAAAATCATAACAATAACCCAGCAAAGTTAAATTTTGATTACAAATAATTTACAAAAGGAAAACTTTTACTATGAACCTCATTAAATGAAACAACAAACTACAAAATAGGCATATGTTCAAACGCAACAAATATGAAAATGTCATACTTACCAAGAAAGTTTGCGGAGCGCCAAAATACCGTGTAGGATTTCAGTAACATATTAACGCTGCTGCCATCTACCTCAGTGTTCCCAACTCACTAAAACATTTTGTCTCTGCTGTGAACACTTTAGCCATATAAGACTATGTTAAGAAATTTCAGTTTTGTTGATTAATTTACCGTCCAGATAAATCCAAAACTAATCTGGGAGTGTTTGTTTCTATTCACCCCCATGTTTCTATTCACCCCATTTGACGGTACATTTTATCTAAAGTAAAATTAATGTTCTTACAAACAATATGTAGAGTGCAGTAAGATTTATAGTGAGGAGTAAAAATGTATGAGGTAGGATTAATAATTCAGAGCACATGAAAAATGCGAAGTCCATTGTCGTTCCGTTCGTTTAAGATATGAGAGCAGAAACAGAACACCTCTTTCAGCTCTACTTCCTGACCAAGTTCGTAAACAACAAGAATAAGGAAGACAGTCGCTGCTTGCAATAATTAGTAGTCTTAGATATTTAGCTCACAGTGGTCAAGCAATCAGTGGACACTTGCATAGTACGGGTAATTTGATGTCCCTCCTGGATGAAAGAAAAATGGATGTGCCTGTTCTCAGCCAATGGATTAATCGACAGGATAACTGGCTTAGTGTTGATTGAAATAGTGAAATTTTGAAGATTATGGCACATGCAACACAGACAGAGTTGGTAGCAGAAGTTAAAGAGTCTCTATTTTATGCAATCATAGCCGACTCCACGACTGATATTTCAAAGAAAGATCAGTTGTCTCTGTGTGCACTGTGTTGACTCTGACTCATCAAACCCAAAAAAATATTTATGGGAATGATTACCCCACATGGTACAAAATCGGAAACATTAGAATTTGCGATCAAAGATATTCTAACGAGACTTAACCTGAATGCAAAAAATATCCGCGGCCAGTGTTAAGATGGTGCAGCTAATATGTCAGGACGAGTGAATGGTGTGCAGAAGATAATTTTGACTCAACATCCGAAAGCTGTATACATTCATTGCAGTAATCATGCATTAGATCTTCCATTTCAGGAAGTAGCACGAAAATGTTAATCTTTGTGTGACGTACCGGCCATAGTGAAAGACGTTTGTATCATCAACCTCGATTCTGCAAAATGAGAGACAACAAACACCGACATCGTTCTTGAATCCTGTAAAACTAACAACGAAAGTCATCCTAAACATTTGCTGCCTCTTTGTCCTACTCGCTGCTGTGTTAGACGAAAATCTCTAATCAGATTTCAATCTACTACAAACGAATTTAAATCATGTTGAAAAAAATCAGTAATACAAGTGGTCGAGATGATGGTCAAAAAGTAATACTAAAAGGGTATTTGAAATGAATGAACAAATTCGGAATGATATTTTTTTCTGATAGTCAGTATATGTGCTTTTGTACCTTGCGAACAACTGGCAAAAGTGCTTCTAGAGCTAAAAAAAAGCAACAGCGATTCTAGAGGATACTATGAGAAACCTACAAACGAACAGTGCATTTGAAAACATCTATAAGGAAGCAAAGGAAAATGCAGACAAACTACATTTAAAATTGCCCACTTCATCAAGATCAAGGAGAATACCAATTAGGTTGGAGCAGACTGATAATCCTTCCCTAGAACCTGTATGTTCTTCGAAAAGTACATCGAAATCATTGACTATTTGTTGAATGAAGTACAGCGTCGTTTCAATCATCCAGGTATCAAACAACTCATATAACTCGAGAAGGTGCTTTGTGAAGATGCTGTATGTTGTGAGCATCTCTCAAGAGATTATTTGAGGCAGGAATTGGGAGTTCATGGGTCGGATTTTAACCTGGATAGATTATGCGCTCAGCTCTCACTACTTCCAGCTACTTCGATGACGACCACCAGCATATTAAAAACTATTAGTCCTGAAACCCGAACTGTTCGCAGCCTTCTCGACCAAATTGTTCGTCTAGAGATTCTCGTTCTCACTTTGCCAGCTTCTTCAGCATCTTGCAAAAGATCATTCAGCTCTTTGCGTCGTCTAAAGATATATTTGAGGACTTCCATGACGTAGAAAATATTGTCTCATCTGCTGTTGTATATGCATAACGACCAGATTTCAATGTGAGATTTAAACACCATTGCAAGAGAATTCATATCAAGGACAAGCGAAAGGAAAGTCACTTTTGGTCAATTTTGAAAAGAAATAAATTTAGAATCAAGTAAGTGAAATTGTTAAGCGTTACATAACCAATTCTTTATATTACAAAATAGCACCTAAAATTCAATATAAATTTGATTTATTCCTTATTAATTGTGTAGTACTTTATTAGTGTGAAGTGAAGTGAATATAATAACATTAGGAGGAGAGATGAATGTAATAACAAACTGAATATACTGAAGTAAGTGTAATAAAAAAAATATAAGTAACTCTGGATAATTAGTGTCATTGAATTTTCTAAATAAATTTCATGAAGTCTTTAGTGAAAATTCCATTTTTCCATTTTTGGCACGTAAGTAGAAAAAAAAAATATTTTCTTATTTTTTTTTTACTTGATTACGTAGCCTGTTTTATAATATTCGTTACTTTCTACTACAAAGTACTAAAAAGTTTTTTAGTCCTAAATAGGAATTTCTAATATTACAGTGTACTGCACTAGAACTGGATTTTTAAAAATATAATTTTAATTTCCTCGTTTCAAAGTGATTTAAGTAGCTTTAAGATTCTTTAATAGTGACTGCGTGGTCATTTCCAATACAGTTAAAAATATGTACCGATATATAAAATGGTAAAAAATTGTACTTACAAACATTGTAAGCAGTACAATTTTTACAATTTTATATGTTCTTAGTTGTGATTTCAGTGCTTGAAAATTTCTGCATTAGACCAAATCCAGCACAAAACTGAGACTAGATTAATTAACCTAAAGATGTAAACCAATATGCTTCTCATAAATGGAAATTTCACTCTCACGAAACTGTCTAAAGCTGTATTATTATTATTATTATTATTATTATTATTATTATTATTATTATTATTATTATTATTATTATTATTATCCAAAAAATCAAATTATTGTTACATGACGAACATACAGTATATTCGTATTATCTTATCTATGTTACATTCCCGTGTCTATTTTCAAGACAGCAGTTTGTCCCCCCCCCAGCTTTAAAAATACTTCCGACGCCACTGATTGACACCAGTACTACTTATTAGTGTAGCGATCGATTCAACTGCTTGTTGTATTCGTAGAGAAATGCTGATGGCTCCAAGTTAATCCGCGACGTTGCCATATTGTGAAATTTTAATTCCTCATAGCGGCTGAAGGAAGCCTCTGAGGGCATACCATCATACATTTTCGCTTTATTTTGGCTTCTAGAATAGTGCTTTGTGTTCTTTGCACGCCATTTTTAGAACACCCGATATAGTTTACGTATTTCAACATTTTGTTAGGAGCACACTTGAATATATTTAACCTCTGTTCGCATATAGAGGCATTAAACCGACGACTTCCGATACAAATATCTATACATACTTCATTACGAGTTAGTTGAAGATTTTATTATTTTTTTTAGTACTAAAAATAAGAAAGAAAAGTAGTTACTTCAGAACAAACTTTGGTTCTCTCTCCTATTTGACCTCATCATTACTTCTTCTTTTGGTTCTTCATGCACTTCTGAAAAGAAAAATAAGAAGAAAAAGGAAAATTTTAAACGAAGTGAAGTGGAGAACAAAGTAGAGAGTGAAGTTTTGAGGAAAGAGAAAGAAGAAGAAGAAGAAGAAGAGAAAGGGCTTATAATTTTCCATTTCTGGAAGCCGTGGAAGGACAGAAGTTGAGAGTTCCACTTAGCAATGCAAATCAGAAAGACATTCCCATCACACCATAGACGAAGAAAAAGAACTGGAGTCGAGAGAGCGGGTGTCAGAGGAGAAATTACAACGGACAGTTAATGAAGGCAAAAGCGCGCGCGAGTTGAAGAAGCAGCGACGTCTGCTCTTGGAGGTAGGCTACACAGTAAGGAGAACTGTCAGACCATTACATTAACGCTCGTTTCACCTCCCAACAACTTTTGCTGCCCACCTCCCTTTTCGCCCTGTTACTGACTGGCATTCTGTCTCACAAAAATGTCATCCATAAAACATAATGGTATAACACTGAATATATACAGGGTGCAAAGTAAACTGGGAGGTGATATTATTGCATCAAATAGATTTTTGTTTCTTTCTTTTTTCTTTTTTTTTAATATGAACTACGTCCTAAACTTATCTAGGATACAGGTTCCCAGACTATTTTTGGATCAAAAGATCCAATATATTTCAATAAAAATGTTCTTGTAGGCCATATATTTGGAGAACTTTATATAGTGTAGCCAAACCCAAACTATAAGTTAACTCAGTATGATGTACTTATTCCGTAGAAAATAAGAAAACTCGATTTAGGAGCCGTTCAAAAATTTTGTGGCCCCTGTTCCAAAAACTAATTATTGGCCAAAATCGCAATCTTTTGGTCCATTTTTAGGTTTCCTTGTTTTTCCTTCGTAAATCTTGCAAACCAATGACGACGCCAGAAGAGGCAAGGTGACATGCGCTCCCCATCCCGATGGCATCGTTTAGCTCCGTCTCTCGACTGCCCCCAGACATGCTGTACTGTAATGTAGGCCGAATAATATAAAAACTATTGTTTTCGGTATGTGACGACGACAACTTTCATTTCTTGGAGAAACGAACGGAGCGGCTGAAACAAAAATGGGGTCAGCTAATTTTATGTAACCCGAAAAGGATAGCTTTATATTATTTGACCTTATCCCACGATACGTGTCGGGGAGGCAGTTGTACCCACCCAGGATGAGGGTAGTCGTCCATTTCCTTTCCACTCTCTAGTGACGTCACTGTTCCAAACCCTTTCTATCCCTCGGGGAGTTAGTACAATTTGTGCCTTTGATACTTGTGATTCTGAGATCAATTTTAATTGGACTCAGCTCATTTCCGAGTTAAGTAAGCACGGTGACTCAGTGGTAGAGTGCTTACTTCTTGTTCGTAGAGTCAGGGTTTGATACCCAACCAAGTAAGTTTGTGGTGGACAAAATCGTGTTCGTTGTTTTTTTTTCGGGATACTCCAGTTTCCTCCCACTTTTCATTCCGCCAATTCGTCCATCAACATTCACTTATCTTAATCATCGTCTCTCTTAACCTAAAGGGCATAATCGTGGGACGTTAAACGGAAATATTTCATTTTCACTTCCGAGTTAAGTAAAAAGCATCCAAAACAAGCTACTTTTAAATAATATATAAAACCAAGAATGTAACAATATAGGGAATATGCTCATAATACAAAATCATGTAACCATATATTGCAGCTTAGCGAGTCTTACTCCATACCTTAAGCTGGAGCTAAAAATGACAATATCTTGCATGCTACGAGCTCGTATTTCTAGAAAAGTTGCATAAACAAGAGGTATTAGAAAGAGAATATTGCTGCTTACACAATGAAACATCAAGTGATCAAAACAAATTTATTTATCTACTTTTTGGAAAAATGAAGCAGATTAAAATAAAAGGACAAATACACATATAATAATAATAATAATAATAATAATAATAATAATAATAATAATAATAATAATAATAATAATAATAATAATAATAATAATAATAATAATAATTAGAAGAAGAAGAAAGAGTATGGGCCACCCCAACTAAATTTTCTTGCTCTCACTTCTTAAATTCAATCACGTCATGATGTAGTTATTACAGAATTGCAATAGGTGCTTTCGGGAAGCTGTATCGAAGAAAATGCCTCCAAGATCAAAACACCCCGTGTGGGCTTTTTAATGAGAAATTATTCATGTTATATTGTACGGCTATTGCAGAAACGTTTTATTTTATGGAATATGAAGAAAATTGCCTTAAGTCGTTGTCGAGAAAATCGGCAGTAAAAAAAAAAAAAAAAAAAAAAACATATCCAAGAGCAAAGTACCAGTCGTGGACTTTTACATGCAAATTAATTTAAAGCTATTATAATAATCTAACTTCTAGAACAAAACTCTAGGACATTTAATTTCATATATAATATATAGATAAGGAAAATTTCCCAACCTATATTGTTTAAAATTTTAATTAACGCAGAACTTACAACTAAATTTTACATAATTTTTACTTCCAAAATAGTTAGCTCTATTATCAAATTAGTTTTTATGCATATTTATAACATGGTAAAATTTTCGTTTTAATTCTCTTTCAAACACCGTTTGAATTTTTAAAATCGGATAATATTTGAAAGATACATAAGAGTTTTTAATAATTTTGTCGCCTATATTTATGCAACCACACAACACGCAAGTAAAGATTTTAAAAAATCTGTTTCTTTCAGCAAAACTTCACTCTTGGGAGAAATACGTCCACCTACTCCAGAGGACCAGCGCTGGATTGTTGATGTTATATTTACCTCCCAAGTATACAGAGGAGTTTTTTGTTTGTTCTAATTTTGTTTTACATAAAGGTAACTAAGAAAGTTATGTATGCTTTTTGCGGTGGTCTGTGTTCAATTGGTTCTCTCACCGTGAGATGAATGCGAATGGAGATAAGGCGAAAGTCAGTTGTTGGTGGGAGTATATTCAATATATTATCTGGTTGTGGCGGTTCAGTTACACCGTGAACTTGCGTAAGAACAGAGTGAACATGGGACCTCCACAGAGCGTAATAAGGGCGTGTATACTGTACGTGTTCAAACTTGGGTCAAAAGCCGCTGCAGCGGGACGGAAGATATGCCATGCCTTTGGTGAAGGTATCATGACTACGCGGACAGTGCAGCGGTGGTTCAACAAGTTTGAGGAGGTGACGAAACACTCGAAGACGCACCACGTACCGGAAGACCAACACATGTACAAAATGAAGATCTTCAGGCAGCAATTGAGGCGAACAGTGGCCATACACGTAAGGAACTGCGACTACAATTCAGTGTGAGTGGAGAAGCCATTTGGCAGCACCTTCATCAACTTGGGAAGCACTACAAGTTGGGTCGATGGGTCCCACATGATCTGACTCCGGGCCAAATGGTTACGCTAGCAGACACCTGTGTTTGTTTGCTGTCTCGTCTGAGAAAGGAGCCATTTCTGGACAGGGTGTTGACATGTGATGAGAAGTGAGTCCTATACAAAGCTCCACGGGTTAGCAACCCATGAACCGGTTCCAAAACAGAAGAAACTAATACTGCACCAGAAGGTCCAACTTTCTATTTGGTGGACTGATCTCGGCATCGTGCATCGGGAACTGCTACCAGCTGGTCAGAGCATCAATGCAATTTTGTACTGTCAACATTTGAGTCGTTTTCAAGGAAAACTCAAAACTCTGGAGCCAGAACTTCTGTATCGCAGGGGTTTCCTCCTGTTACAGGACAACGCTAAACCCCACGTGGCTAGGATGACCCGGGAATCCATTCTACGCCTTGGATAGGAAACACTATTACTTACGCCATACTTCCCAAATATTGCACCATCCGATTATCACCTGTTCCATTCCTTGGACAATCACCTTAGAGAACGCCAGTTCAAATCTCTAGTAGAGGTGCAAAATGCACTTGATACGTTCTTTGCTTCACGGCCCACCAAATTCTACCGCGATGGAATCCATGGCCTTCCAGAACGTTGGCTGAAGGTCGTCGCTGCTGATGGGGACCATTTTTGATTTTCCAAGTACGTCTTAGGTGACATATGGATGTTCGAAGGTGGTGGGTGAAAAAGCAACAAAACTTTATTGGTTACCTTTATACTTAATTTTCATTTTTGTTTGCTCTAATTTTTATTTTCTTTCACTTATTTCCAGTTCCTTGGTGCACTATTTACTGATTTATCATTTTTATAATTATTTACTTATTAATAAAATTCCAGACAGAACTGAAAGAGGCTATTTAATAGGAACACAATATCTTGAAAAAGAACTTCAATTGTTAGTTAGTTAAACGGTTAGTAATCATGGTTTCAATCTCTGTGAGAGTACATGTGATTTAGATTCTACTTCAGACAATAGGTACATGTGAACATCTTAACTAGTCACTGGCCAACGCGCGAACTTTCTGCGTGTATTCCCACGTTTTATTCATGGTAAGAATATTCGTCACGAATATGAACCCATGTAGTAAGTTGGATTTTACATTAAACAACAATTTAACTATTATTTTATACTGTATTTGCTCCATTACAAATAATTGATCTTTATCTTTCCAGTAGGTTCTTCTTTCTTTTTCATGCAGCATCTTCGCTGAAAAGGAAAGTTAAACGTTAACACGAATAATCAATAAGTTCTCGTTTGATACAGTTTCCGTGATGATTTTGTTTAAAGTATAAGCATTCAGAATCTTTAACAACTTAATATGAAATGCATATTTCGATCAGAAGTCGTGTCAAGGTATTATAGGTATCAGCTCATCACATTATTTATTAAACTGAGGCAGAATGTGGAAAATTCTGCTCCTAAGGGGCATGAGGGCCAATTTCTATTAAATTGAAATTACTGCTCCTAAGGGGCATGAGAGCCAATTTCTATTAAATTGAAATTACTGCTCCTAAGGAGCATGAGGGCCAATTTCTATTAAATTGAAATTACTGCTCCTAAGGAGCATGAGGGCCAATTTCTATTAAATTGAAATTAGTGCTCCTAAGGAGCATGAGGGCCAATTTCTATTAAATTGAAATTACTGCTCTTAAGGAGCATGAGGGCCAATTTCTATTAAACTGAAATTACTGCTCCTAAGGAGCATGAGGGCCAATTTCTATTAAATTGAAATTACTACTCCTAAGGAGCATGAGGGCCAATTTCTATTAAATTGAAATTACTGCTCCTAAGGAGCATGAGGGCCAATTTCTATTAAATTGAAATTACTGCTCCTAAGGAGCATGAGGGCCAATTTCTATTAAATTGAAATTACTGCTCCTAAGGAGCATGAGGGCCAATTTCTATTAAATTGAAATTACTGCTCTTAAGGAGCATGAGGGCCAATTTTTATTAAATTGAAATTACTGCTCCTAAGGAGCATGAGGGCCAATTTCTATTAAATTGAAATTACTGCTCCTAAGGAGCATGAGGGCCAATTTCTATTAAATTGAAATTACTGCTCCTAAGGAGCATGAGGGCCAATTTCTATTATATTGAAATTACTGCTCCTAAGGAGCATGAGGGCCAATTTCTATTAAATTAAAATTACTGCTCCTAAGGAACATGAGAGCCAATTTCTATTAAATTGAAATTACTGCTCCTAAGGAGCATGAGGGCCAATTTTTATTAAATTGAAATTACTGCTCCTAAGGAGCATGAGGGCCAATTTCTATTAAATTGAAATTACTGCTCCTAAGGAGCATGAGGGCCAATTTCTATTAAATTAAAATTACTGCTCCTAAGGAGCATGAGGGCCAATTTCTATTAAATTGAAATTACTGCTCCTAAGGGGCATGAGGGCCAATTTCTATTAAATTGAAATTACCCTTTATTTTTATTTCCAATGTGATGAATGTGAGGATTTTCTTGAGTTCGGGATGATAAAACTCGGTTTATAATTCTTATGTAAAACAAAGGTAAACATATTTCAAGGTTTTTGAAAATTCCGCTCCTAAGAAAAATTGTAACTTAACATTTATTGAATATGAAGACACGACAATATTGTTCTTAGACCCAAATAAAATTATAAACTAAATAAATTATAACAAAACATCCTTACATCTATGGGCGCCGATGCCACTCTGCCCCAAAGTTTCCTGGGTCCTTTAGGATCTGGATATATATGCTTGGATCTTAGCTTGGTTATCTGACAACGAAACACACACATACTTGAACCCCAAGTTACATACAAATCGGCGCCAATGCTTGCATATGAGCTTCATTATCTGATAACGAAATACACATAGTTTCACCCGTCCCAAGTTATACATAAATCGGTGTCGATGCTTGGATCTTAGCTTGGTTGTCTGACAACGAAACACGTATACTTAAACCCCCGAAGTTATTTATATGTAAATCGGCGCCGATGGTTGGATCTTAGCTTGATTATCTGACAAGGAAACACACATACTTGAACCCGGCCCAAGTTATACATAAATCGGCACCGATGTTTGAATCTTAGCTTGGTTGTCTGACAAGGAAATACACATACTTGCACTCCCCGAAATCATAGGTAAATCGGCGCCAATGATTGGATCTTAGATTGGTTATCTAACGACGAAACATATATACATGCTTAAACATTCCCTCACAGACACACATAAATCGGCACCGATGTTTGAATCTTAGCTTGGTTATCTGACAACGAAATACACATACTTAACTCACAATTTATACACAAATCGGCGCCATTGCTTACAACTAATGCAATCAGATCAAACGATTCCTGTCATAAGCATATCAACGGGTAATATAAGAATCGAAAACAGTTGAAAGCAGCATAACTGAAAGAAAATTAGATAGAATTATTGGAAGATGCAACCTTAGAAAAGAAAAGAAGCGTTTCGCTTTCTAACGATTAGCATCCATTGCCATGACGAAGAAAAACTTTAAAAAAACACGACAAGAGTTTCCCTTTCTTTCCAGACCATTTGAAGATATCACGTAATTTTAGGAGGACGACATTTCAAATGGTGGCTGCTAATGTTTCTTGTAATCATAGCAAGCTTCCATCATTCTTAATGGCTTAGAGATAACTTAACGACAGCATTTCATTATAGACAAGGGTAACTTACGTTCCAGTGAGAATTTACAACCCTTGTGGCACTTTTGAAAACTAGGAAGATCCTCCAAAAAGCACGTAGTTTCTTAGAAAGAAAGAAGAGAACTTCAAAATTGCACTGTTCCATCCTACTCTATTACTATTGCCAAAGAAAGAATAGGAAAGAACAGCAAGAGAAGAAGAAAGAGAAGAAAAAGAAGCAAGTCGTTAATTTTGGTGATCCGACTAACACCAACGTAAAGAATAAAGAGGTTGAGGCAGACTAGTCTCTCTCTCTCTCTCTCTCCCTCTTCCTTTTCATCCTTTAGCAAAAGTCCTTGACCCAGTGTTGCTAATTCAGTGGTGTTCGCATCAAATCTGGTGGTTTTGAATGTTCGTTTGACACGAAGATTTTCAATGCTGTGGGGCAATTTCCAATGTGTAAATTTTCAGTATGAAAATATAATGGGTCGTGAACTACTTTTGGTACAAATCTAGTGGATATTTTGGTAGTGTACTTATTGCCTGTTATATATATATATATATATATATATATATATATATATATATATATATAACATGAACATGAACTTTAGAGGCCACACTGTTAAAAATAACTCTAATAGCACAATTAAATAGCAGGCATATGCCTATCATGTTCCCTTAGGTACATGGGAATGTGTCCAGTATATCCCTTACGGCTGCAATGAGATTGCGCACACTTTTCCAGTTTTATCAGTTTTATCTGATAAGTCATTGACAAGCTGTCATTATGTACAGGATTGCGCAAAGAAAAATTAAGCAATGTTGTCAGATGGAAAATATTTGCTCTTCTGTTATGTAAATCGAAAGAGCAGCGGAATACCCGAACCAAGGGCCGAATAAAATTACTAGGATTGAGCTAATTTAGAAAATACTGAGGAATTAGCACATAAGGATAGAGAAGCTATATACTGCATTCGAAAAAAAAGAGAGAGAGAGAGATCTCACACCAGTTCTTCCGAGAAATATTACAGAGGCTGCTTCAGTAAGTGATTGAAAGGGAAGTTGAGTTCAATTATGATGGAGAAAAGTTACTATTTATAAATGAAGAAGCTAAGATTATCGTCCTAACTTGTGCGAGTAACATTAGGTACGAACAATGATAGCATTTACTGTGCATAGTCGTAGTGTATGTAATAAAATAGCAGGTAGCTACATCATACTGTTTCTAATTATATATTCTAACTAGATTTAGGAAGGTTATTTAAGATATATATTGACAGATTCTATATTATTAATAAGTAAATCGTGTAATTTTGCAAGGATTATATTGGAATTTCAGTGTGATTAGTATGAGGAAGTAGTTTACTTACATCGTTGTATTATACTAATAATATTGTAATTTAAGTTTATTGTATCGCACATATTATTGTAACAAGTATCCTATTATATGACCAGACGTTAACGACAGACCTTAATAAATTTACCAAAGCAAAATTTTGCGACAAAGGAGAAAATTATTCACTTTTTCAATTTTCAATTTTTCCATAAAACTTGGCTAGTAGTGGGAAGTATGTATACTATATTATTATTATTATTATTATTATTATTATTATTATTATTATTATTATTATTATTATTATTATTATTATTATTATTATTATTATTATTATTATTATTATTAACATTAAGAATGTCATCATAAATGTTTGCTTTGTTTTATTTAGGTTTCCACCTAGAATATGGGCTTCAGAACCCTCAGTAGCTCCTCGAAAGAAACTAGGGCGGAAACATTTCACAAACATTACAATTAATAATTCTATTCACTTGGTCCAGATATTTATCAGGTGATCTCTTCTTTGTTGAAGACACAATCAGAAACAAAATTGAAATTAAGATCAATTGCGAAAGGATATACCAATACACGAAAAAAGGAAGATTTAAAGAAACATAACATTATATTGAAGCAGTATGAAATACTTAACCCTTATAGATTCCGGCTTTTTAAGGTAAATTAGAGACTTTCAGTCAAGCGGCTACAGCATCATCCCTATTTATCATAGGATCATGGTTCCTACCTCGTTTTCTTTTTACAATAGAGCAACCTTTCAAATGGTACCATTCACATCGCCTTATCAGGTCCCTAAGGCGGGAAATTTTGAGAGAAATCGGGATTTTTCTTTGAAAATATTTCTTTTTTTTAATTGAGTCCCTCTGGACCCCCACTGTGTTAATGCAGAGACCTAAAACTCAACTGGAAAACACTAAGGGGTATACTAAATGCCTGTACAAAATTTCATGCTTTTATCTTGAACCGCCAGAGCGGAAAAAATATCAATAATCCCCACAATGCCCCAGATTACTGTAAAATACCTTGATCTCAGGCAGAACATTTCCTGAGACATCCCTATTTATCCTAGAATCATAGTTCGCCCTTTATTATCTTCAGAATAAAACTTCCTTTCAAACGGACCCTTCACATGTCTCCATCATATATCTCAGGCGGGAAAATCGTGAAAAAAGGGATTTTTTAAACCACAAAATCCCTTTTATTTACCTTTTTGCCCCTCTGGATTCACCTTGTGCTAACGCAGAGATCCGAAAAAATCTAATAAATAGTACTCGGTGAACTGAATGTTTGTACAAAATTTCAATCTTCTAGGTGCGAAAGTAAGCCCGCCAAAAAATAATGAAAATAGGCCCAAAAATATTTTTTTTAAGTTATGATGTCATCACCTCCTTTGTCTCGACGCAGGAAGGCGTGAAACCATACGTAACGTATTCTACAGTGCCTCTAGACTTGAAAAAATGTAAAAAAGCTGTATTGGTTCTTTTTTAATCGAATAATGAAGACGCTACTTTAGTACCTAAAAATAGGTACTAGAACTCCAAAGGGATTCAGATTATGAGACAAGAAAATTTTAACATTTGGATTATAAATCTGAAGGTATCATGACTTCTTGTATCTACTGACCAAATTATATTTAGTTAATCCTCAGTATAATATGAATTTTATTTCTAATTTCTGTTTCTATCCTAGTCTGAAGGAAAACCTTCTTTGCGCACAGATTTTAAATCTACCATTGTGGCAACGTTGGGCAAAAATCTGTGTTCAGAAAGACCAACAGAGATTTGTGCGCAATTCGAGATCTATAGTGTGCGCAATCCTGTTGCTCCCGTCCCTTACGTATCTCTGAGAGAGAAAGCACATGGATGGCAAGTGATAATCACAGCCTATGTCCGCCCCAAGTACATACCTGACATGTACAGTACCTGGCGAACGTGCCTAGTTTGTTCTTGGTATGGTCCCCATGCAGTAAGCGTCAATGAACCACAAAATTACTTTCCCAAAATATGTTAAATCGCCTATATGTGTAATGTGTTTATATTAAGGTAAAAAAAAACACACACACACACACTTTAAACAAGTAAAGAAAATATACCTCATGGTAGGCGCGAACCACTAACCTTTGGATTACTACTCGGGTGCTCTTCCGACTTTTTTTTTAAAAAAACTTCCTGACTTATTTTTTTCTACTACAACCACTTTTCAAGACTACTAGACACGACAGGGACACGAACACAGAAACATCGAGGACAGTTAAAATTCCACCCTTGCTACTACAGAGGGACTCGAACCCCCAATGGGCTTCACCTAACGATCATCAGCCTAACGCCTCAGACCGCTCGGCTACACCCACCGGCTTACGACTTGGCTACGAAGGCGATGAAGAAAACGTCGCTTGTAGAGGGATAAATTGTTGAGGTCTTTTGAATTTAGCTAATCAGAGTGTTTCTTTAAGCCGCGTATATTCGACGATAACCGTTCGGGATAAGATAAAATCTGCTCGCCATGTAGACCTAATTTTATAACAAAATGACGACTGTCTATTTACTTTATTTTACAGTTCTTCCATATTCACTTTCAAATGAAATGGCGCCAGTTGCCCTCTAATAAAGTTGATGCGTTTGTTGCTTCTAGTACACAATCACTTAGGAAAAAAAGCAACGAATGCATCAAATATCAATTAGGTGCAAATATCAATTAGGTGTAACAAGCACCTAGAACTTTAGGTAGCTGAAGTACATACTTAGCACATAAATTTCATATATGGCATGTGTCGGGTACATAAAACGTAGCTGGGGCACCTAAATGGCACATGTCTAGCACATCTTGTGCTGTTAGGGAATTTCTTAAATTTGGGAAACCGTTTCTTATCTGTGCACCGAGACAATATTTTCTTAGAAATGAGATTTGGCAATTCTCATTCCAAACAGTAACAGCGACAGTAACAGTATATTTTCTCGTTCCGCTTTATACAATCTCATGTATTCATTCATTTCTCATTAATGAGAGTTTTGAACTCTTGTTTCTAAGAAACGATATTCTCGGTGCACAGCTAAGAAACGATTTCTTAGATTTAAGAAAGTATTTTTAACAGTGCAACACCTTAAAAATAATACATCGTAAAGAGTGCAGTTAAAAACCTCACTTAGAAAGTCATACCTACTCTATTGAAAAATGCATGTTTGAAAACGCAGCTACGTGTGCTCACGGGATTAACAACGTGTGACACTTCTTTCCTTTACAGCATGTCCGGGAATTCCTCCGTTCCTTTGGGGAATCCTGTGCGCACGCATAGCTGCGTTTTCAAACATGCATTTTTCAATAGAGTAGGTATGACTTTCTAAGAGACGTTTTTAACTGCACTCTCTACAATGTATTGTTTTTAAGCTGTTGGCTTCTGAAGTTCATGTTCCACGCTTTCGATACTCTGTCACTCCTAAACGGGACGGAATCTCCCTCATGTTCACTTGGACTTTTTTGCTTCTTTTTAGATGTACTATCATCCGTCTAAGTTCATCCACGTAGTTACCGTTCACCCTGTATATATATATACTACACTGTGAATCAGAACTATTAAAACATCATCCAGAGACATGCCGTCCTCCCGGATTTCCTAAAGGTGTACAGTTCTTAGAAATACATATAAAAACATACTAATTTGTTCTCACATACTATAGTAATTATTTATAATTATTACTATAATGCAATAGTTCAGGTGTTCTCAATCTTTTTCACCGGCATACCACCAAAGCATATTAATTATCAATACCAATAAGTGGTTAAAACTACCAACAGCGGTTTGAGTACCATCACTGGTACGCGTACCACAGGTTGAGAAACCCTGCTATAATTTATTTACTGTAGCTAATAAGGATATGTCCATAATTACTTGTAGTTTTATATAATTCGTGTATCGAAGTGTGTGTGTTTTCGCTATTGTATTTGTCTTTTGCCCTTCCATAGAACTGGTCTTTCCTATTGGCGGATCTATCCCGGGGTTGGGGAGCGTAGACCTCTCAGTTTCTTGAGTGACAAAAATAGGAGCTATTATATATTTTTTGAAAGTTTATAGAAAAACTCTTACCTATCATCAATGGATTATTTAGGGGGACTATCGTGCCGTCAAGCCTCCCCCCCGAAACAAAATCTTAAGTACGTCACTGCCTATCATAGTCTGGGTTCTGGTTGCCCGCCCCTTAGTTTTTATCTTCTGGATCCGCCTCTGATCTTTCCCTCCTTGAAACAGATCTTTTTTCCTCCTTTGGAAAAAATCTTGTGGACATTCCTTTCCAGAGATATTATTATAAACAAGATATCACAGCTACTAATATAGGCAAACCCAGCAGTTTCCTGATAGAAGCATATGAAAGGTTATTCTGATCCAGTGGTTTCTAACCTTTTTTCACTGATTACATTTTTCACTGAACACCTATGGATAGTAACACGCTTGTTTGATTTTTATATTATTAGTAATAGTCACTGATGTCTCTGGCATGTTAGCTTTGGGAGGGGGGAGGGGCATCAAAGAAAGTGATTTAATAGTAGTACCTAGCCCAACCTGTTTATTTATCTTCGATTCCATTTGTTACCTTTTTGCTTACCTTCACGGACTCTCTTGAGACATATTAAGAACTCTGTTATAATAGTTTCATAGCCTGAATATTAATTCCAAATAAATATTATTATTATTATTATTATTATTATTATTATTATTATTATTATTATTATATTATATTATATTATATTATATTATATTATATTATATTATTTTGTCGTTAGTAAATAAATTAAATTAGATAGAATATTGAACATTTTGTACTTCAAAATATTTGGGGGGACGCCCATGGTAATAGTAGTATTAGTATTAGTACTAGGACTATTATTATTATTATTAATGTAATTCATAATAGTGTAAGTCTAGAAGTTTCTATAAAGTAGTGCTCTATGAGTGCTGAGCATTGTACCTGCCGCTGGAATCATTGACTGGTACAGTCTGTTTCAGAATTGATTTTAATTCATTATTAGAGCCTTTTTTATTTCAAGTGTGCCCTCAGAAAATATGTGAAACATACTTCGGCCCCACATCCTGCCGACCTCTTACGAAGGAAACCTTCCCTTTGCTTTGAGGAAAGAAGTGAATGACCTCGGCTGTGTTGCCAATTTGTCATTCAGTCGTATGGTCTTGGCGAGTGAAGATCGTAGACTACTTAGAATGGCCAAAGAAACCAGTGCACAGCAACGTCGGTGAAATAATTCAATGTAGCAATCCTGTCCGCATCCAAGTATTGAACGATGTCGGCCACAGCAACTTGTTTCTCCTCTTTTGAGGGAGGTACGGGAAAAACACATCGACAGCAGCGCCAACAAAGGCAAATTTGAAATAGAAAGCCTCTAAATGCTTCATGTGTTTTTTTTTTTATTCTAAAATTTTAACATACCCTATTTGACACACCTATTTGAAACCACTATCCTTATCAACCTCGTACCTAACATTAGGAGTTAGTAGTTAAATTTAGATTCTTTAAAAAAAAAAAGCATTGAATTAGCTGAACTCCTACTGTTAGGTACGAGGTTGATAAGGTAAGTGGTTTCAAATAGGTGTGTCAAATAGGGTATGTCAACATAACTTGATCTTCTTCTCGACTATTAGGCGCTATTTACTCTTCACTGCTTATAAATATATTTACACTATTTTAATTGTATAATGGAAATCCCACTTAATTCCGTATATAATATTACAGTATTTTGCTTTTGATTGTCTTATCTGGTGAGTTTTTTAGCTGTTTTTTTTTTTTTTTTTTTAGTGTTTTAAAGTTTTTCTTGTAGATAGTGGAGATAAGTGCTAATGTGTTGGCAACACTGCCTTGACCAAATGGTAAGTTAGTTGCTGAAGAAGCAGAAAGCAAAATGTAGCAATTTTACGACCAGTCTTTCTGATAATATAAGTTGTCTTTTGTGCTCTCTTTATTCGCCATTTTTTTGTTATTCTTTGCTCTTCTTCATCACTACATTCCAGTTAAATGACATTTCTTCTTCTGTTACTTCTTTCGTGATAGAATAACATGAAAGATTCTACTACGCCTTTTTTTAATATTTCTATTTTCTTCTCTCTTCTTCCATTATGTGTCCATCCATCTCGTTTCACTTTACGTAATTTAGCGGAAACTATTTAAGATAAAATCAATATTTAATCAAGGGCTAGTTTTCCTTCTCGTTTTCAATTTTAGGAGCAGAAAACAAAAGAACACACACTCAAAAAATAAACTTTAACTTTTCTCTCTTTACCATTCATTGTAGAAATTTGAAAACTTACTAGTGTATTTGTTTCGATTCACTTACATTAAAGGATCTGAAACAGACGTATAAATTGGTATTGTAGCCAGTGGCGGCGATTGGACGATAAAAGTGGGAGGCAAGACATGATCTGAATATTTGTATATCAATGTTCGTTTCCCTGGTTATTTCTAACACTGTTTGACAAAAGGTTGTATAACTAATAGGATACTTTCTTTTTTCAATTAAAATAACTTATATCGTATTTCATATTTTATTAAATAAATTGATTGACAAGAGCGACGCAAGTAGATATTAGCTGTTTGTACTCTTAAACAACGAAAGTTAAGAAGAGATTTGATTCCTTACTCATGAACATCTTAAAATTCTGTCTGGTAAATTGCGTGATCAGACTATTTAATAACAAATTTGCAAAACAAATAAATGGAAAGGATATTATTAATCATAGTAATGAATAATGAGGCTTGTTTTGTGGAAGTTGTATTGAAACTCGGGATTAATGAACAACTTATATTTTTTAATTCCACACATGCCATTAAATGTATGTTATTACTCTTAGAAAATGAAAGACAGTAAATACTACAAGCATATGCTACGACATTTAAAGAAATACGCAATTGCAACATTAATTGCTTTGAATTGTAATTAAAACGCAATTCCTATAGCTTTCTTAACTGCACGGGAAAACCAATAACCAATACGTACTGAAGCAACGACAAATATTATATGGTACCATTTTTTTTTCTATGAACCAGCAATATATACAAGAACTTTACATTTCCAAATGAAACTATATACATGGGGGGCAACTGTTTCTCTTTCCCCCCTAATCGCCGTCTCTGATCAAGTGGAAAATAATATTTAAAAAATACAGGGCTGTCATTAGAGGCCAATTAATTAATGCATATTAATCAATACTACATTTCGTTGTTGCTCAAGTGTCTACCTTGTGCTCAGTGGGAAACTTGGCTCAGCAACACAACACACGGATTAACTAAAGTCACGCGTCTAACTCACTTACTCTGTATACGTTCAGCAAACAGACTGGGGTACACAAATAATCAGGAGGGTTGTATTAAGCTGCACCTTGGAAAGCACACAATTGCGAGCAGAGGAGGTTCTAGAAGGTGAAAACTGGGAGGCAGCCAGAATCCAGGCTATGGAGGGCCAGACTGAATCCGGGCTAGATCCACCACTGATTGTGAGTGACTTTTTTTTATGAATTCGAACTGCGACATACTGCGTGCCAATAAAGACGAATTAATCCACCATTCGCCATTGGCTTGTCAAATTTCGTTCAAGTGTTGGAGCATTGTAATATGAGCTCTGTGGCTACCGACCTACATTATGTTCGGTTCGGATGACCTCCTCAAGAACAAGATAAAAGCAGATCCAGGGGTAAAAGTGCAGGGAAACGTAGGGGGACGCCGTTCTCCCACTTAAAGAAAATATCTGTAGCATCCTCCCACTTTCTAAAAAAAAAATTACAATGCGCAAAGATAGACACGAGGGACAGAGTGACGTCATGCGTCCCCCTACCTTTCTAGATTCACTTTTACCCCTGAGCAGATCTTTTGAAAGGTATTGGTGTCATTGCAGACGAATTAGGCGTACACCGTATTACTGTCATTTGGAGGCTCCGTGCAATCATTATGGTGAACTAGTTGGACTCATGGTTTCAGATTCAACAATAATTGCCGTCTGAAAGTGTACAGTAATCGTGAGTGTCAAGAATAACCGATATAGTATCCTGCATCAAATTCTCACTTCAGATGGAAAATGAATACACTGTAACAAATCGTAAACGGTCAGAATAATAACATCCAGAGCGGTTTCCTGAAGCCTCTACTCACAGTAGGTGTTGTTGCTAGTGTGGTGGTCGAATGGTGGCAGTAATCCATCACGTCTTCTTCCTAAACCCCTCGACCCACAGTAGGTGTTGTTGCTGGTATGGTGGTCGAATGGTAGAAGTAATCTATCATGTCTTTTTCATAAACCACTCGACCAACAGTAGACGTTGCTGGCATGGTGGTCTATGGTAGGAGTGATCCATCATGTCTTTTTTCTAAACCCTCCACCCACAATAGGTGTTGTTGCTGATATGGTGGTCTCTGGTGGTAATAATCCATCATGTCTTTTTGCTATAACTCTTTCACCCACACTAGGTGTTGTTGCTGGTATAGTTGTCTATGGTGGTAATAATCCATCATGTCTTTTTCTGACGACGTGATACCACACATGCAGATCATCACAATGCAGTGCTCCACGAAGTAAGCCTGTTTTACGACAATATTTGCCTATATGTCGCATAAAGAACGATTCAGGCTCTTCGTAAGTAGCAATATAAAGCTCTTCCTCACCCACCGTATTGCCCTGATATTTCTCCCACTGACCGCTACTTCTTCCGGCATCTAGATCACTTCTTGGGAGGAAAGCTCTTCCCTAATGATTTGGTAGTCCGTGGTCATAAAGGTCTCGAACCAGGGCCAAACCACTTTCAGATCTAGTAACGTAATGAATAATTTACTGATGATGCCTACGCATACACAATGTAAGAACATTCGAACTAACTTAACCCTTTCATGCATGAATTACCTTAAAATTAAAGAAATGCTTTGGCAAAAATATATGTGATGTAGTGTACACCCAAAAGAGTATTTTAAGTATTATATTTATGAATTGATGTTTTCTATTAAAATTACAGTCTAAAATTTGTATGCACCTCATATGAGGCTTCTGTGGTAAATAGATTATACATATAACATTACATTGTGATCAGAACTCATTACTAAAGTTGTTTTGATCACTAACAACAACGACACTAGAAGAGCTGTGTACACAAATGGACTTCGGAGCGTCCTCACATCTATCCTCTTCTTTTCCATGGACAGTCTTGGGATGCTATTATAAACTATTAAGATAATTTTCAATGGAAATTCTCGAAACACTCCGGACACAAATAAATATTACATCGTCCACACATATACCGGTATATCTTGTTTTTCTCTTGTATGCAGAATCCTTGCGAAGAAATGTATACGTCCCATCTGTTTTCTTTGGAAAGTTATGTTTTCCTTCATTCCTTAGTGCAGTAGTTCTCAAACTTTCCGATAACACGGACCCCCTTTTCATTCGGAAAGTGATCTGCGGACCCCTTTGCAATGCTATCTGAAATTTCACATGGCATTATAAAATATATTGGTAAGAATTACCCTTGATAAGAGAAAAACAAGAAAAATAATGCAATAAGTAATTTATTCTAAAGATATATGATTGTTTCGAAAATTTCAAGACTAAAAATCAATTTTTTCTCCCTTTTTTCTTTTAAAGGAAATTCACGGGGTCACTAGTGTGAGGAATTAAATTCTTTGTATTTTTCCATAATTGTATTGAAATCTGGAATAAGTTTTGTCATCATCAAAATTAGGTCCGATCCCACACCAAGACGACTTCGCTTTAAGGTCTGAATACAGCAAAGAGCAGAAAATTGATGGATTGATTTTTAGTTTAGCGTCCCTTTCAGCAGCGAGGCTATATGAGACGTGGACCTACTGATTAACGTGGAATCCGAACCACATGAGCTCCCGCCGCAGCAAAGAGCAGAAATAGTCTGCTCACATATGTAAAGATAGGGAAAGGCACCAAATGTTGCAATGCCTTTTTAGACAACTCTTCAAACTCACAGGACAGAAATTTAGTAAAGTAGGAAAGAATTTAAACGTAAGTATAATTTCTAATTGTTTTCTTTTTAGTAACTGAAAAAAAAATACTTCTTGCACAACAGCTGTGAGTTCCATTTTATTACAACACATTTAAATTTTTCGGCGTCGCGGAACCCTTAGCTAGGTCCCATGGGGGTCCGCGGACCCCACTTTAAAAATACTGCCTTAGTGTATTCGGTACCTGGTATGCCATTCTTTTCTTCTTTGTTGTTTCTCGTGGCGCGCTGAAATTCGCTTTTCTTTTGTTTGATTGTTCTGTATCATCAGAATATATCATTGATGGTACGATATAATGTCGTAAAAGTAAACAAATAAGCTTTTCCAGGGTTTTCCTCCAACCTACCAACAAAATGTCTGGATGGTATCTTCAGATTAGATCCTGTTCGATTACTCTTTTTGTTCTATTCCTGATAATCGGAATATTGGATGGTTTCATACTCCATAATCCCATCCCCCATTCGAGCTGATTATTATCCTAACAATTGCTCACTTTTACTCAGTTAAAATTACACACGTCTACACAGACAGTGAAAAGATCTCATTCCAAAAGTTCAAGCCAGGGATTCTGCGAAGATTTTCAGTTTGTGAGTGTGTAAAATCAAAGTTAGTAGTGAAAGTAGGATTTTGCATATCTCTGATTATCGTCTGCTTATGAGTAATCATTAAAAAAATAAGTTGGGGTGAATGTGCTCGGGTTGAGTCGATTTTGAGTTTAACGTCCCTTTCAGCATCGAGGCTATATGAGACGTGAGCCTACTCATTCCAAGACGTGCAATCTGAACCACATGAGCTCCCACCGGGAATCGAATGCGAGTCTCCCACGCCAAAGACGCGTACACTAAAAAGCTCAGCCACGGAGGGTGTGTGTGCTCGAACATTTGGACCTTCTTTCCTACTATCGTGATAAATCTGGCTTATTCATGGATTTGAAGAGAAAAGATTATGTGTCAATTACAGCCATGTAATTAAAAAAAATAATTACCCTCTTTTACTTGATAAATAATACTACAACCCAGGCGCACATCCAGATTCTTTTTGTTGGGAGAAGTCCAAGCTATGGGGGTGCAATACTACAAGAAACTACGTCTATGTAGTATTAGTGATGGGCAGTGGGAATATTCCCGGTGGGAAGGAAAATAAAAAATGGGAATATTCCCGGTTTTTTTCCCTGGCATATAAATTCCCGGGAAGGAATTTATTTTCATTTCTTTATTTTATCTTCAAAATTATAAGAGCCGTATGACTAATTACTTTACATCCATTTGTTATGATTTACTTCTTGGCTTTAAATAATTTGGAGGTTAAAAAATAAAATTCGTTGACTGTACTTGATATAACTAACTATATGTTGAGAGAGAGGTATATGGGAACATCTCTCTTTCGTTAGTTCCATTTCCATTGGCACTAAAAAGTAGCAAAGTATTAATTTACAAATGATGAAAAGGAACCAGTTTGTAAAGTAATGTAGAAGTTATGTAGAAATAGAGATGAAGTACAATTAATACACCCCAAACCATCGTTAGTAATAGACGTCGGTCTTTCTCTTGTCTTTTACTGAATTTCTGAAGAGGTACTCGGACTTCCCTTACATGTGAATTAACGCATGAAATTTCGAGAAATAGGTAGGAAGAAAGGTCGTGTGTGGCAATGTTATGTGCTGAATTATAAAGATAATTCAGTATCTTGCAAATTTTGTGAACATAAATATGTATGCACAAATGTTGATAAATTGGTGAGACATGTATCTTCTGGCAGTTACCCAATCTAATTTATTTATAACATGTAAAAATTTTAATATGTTTGAAATATCAGTAGTAGAGTGAAGTTTAGAAAATCCACTTACTTATAAATTTAAACTGTTTAGCGGTGTAAAAATACGTGGACTTACTATACCATTTTCTCCATATATTTACTTTCATAGAACATATTGTAACTAAATACACATTTATGCGTACTCTCTAAGTATAATAAAATATTAATAAAGTAACATAGTACCGTTCAGAATATACATTTTAAAGAATCCTCTGGAGACAACTGTAATAATATACTGTGATAAAAAAACGAATTTAACTTTGAAATCATCATATAATAGTAGAATGCAATTTTCTTTGTGATTGTCTATAAATTCCCGGATTAATTCCCATTTTGGGAATCTTCCCGGGAATATTCCCCGGGAATATTTCCAAAAAAATATTTTCCCGGGAATTTACCCATCACTATGTAGTATTGAACTGGCATTATTCTGTACCCGAAGAGGCGATAAGTAGTTGTAAAATACTTTCTATATTTTCAGGAATATTATAGAACTAGACTGTTTATTATAAGAGAGAGTACAGATGAAGTGTAAAATCAAATTTTCATGCCACATCATCATTTCCCTGTTCAACAAGTAAAGTTTTATTGAGAAAATATAGACATATATGTTGAGTTAGGGAGTTTTTTTTGGGGGGGTCCGCACCAGGCCCGTATACACGGGGGCTAGAGTGGGCCGGGATCCCCCTAAATTTTCACTGGCTCCCCTAAAAGTTTCACGGTAGGCTTACAAATGAACTATAATATGGTGATGAACTATAATATGGTTGGGTCGGGCCCCCCTACCTTCTACCGCCCCCCCCCCCCAACATTTTTGGGCTGGCTACGGGCCTGGTCCGCACCCGGTGGACTTCCCTCGTGGATGCGCCCTAGTTACAACCGGCATTGTCAAATGTATCTACATTCGCTCTCCACAAACCAAGAAATGTTATTATCATCAACAGCGATATTTAGAGCCGAAAATAAATAAATAAATAAATAAATACAACCATTCTACCAATAATTTACTACGAAACTTTCTAGTATGTACTGAAAACGTTCCTAGTTGCATAGAAGCCTTACTTGAGGTTACAAGTTTCAATGGCCAAAACCAAGGATGTTATAAATAGGGGATCTGCCCATATGTATCTTCATCCTATTAAATCGATGAAGCCAAAAAACAACCGAGCATCGGCACGTCTGATTGGCTAATCTCGTTTCTGCCATAGTCTGATTGGCTACTTTCGTTTCCGCCATGATTGTTGGCTCAAAACATTGCGATCCTATTGGGCGGAGTGGGCAGAGTAGGAGTGGCGAAACTGTGACGTATGGCTTCAAGATTTTGTTGTAAGGGCAGATCCTCTATTTTATAACATCCTTGGCCAAAACGGTATCATTTCCAGTACGTATGATAAAAAAAAAAGTAGGGATGCGCATGAAACTAGTCGAGACAGGAATTTCCTGACAAAAATTCAAGTCGAGACACGGCTCTTCCAATAGAGAAATATACATTTTTCGAGTCGAGACATCATGTTTACAGCACATTTTCGAGACGAGACAGCCACAAATCTTGTCTCGCGCGCATCCCAAAAAAATAGTTATAGAATGCTATTCATGAATGTTTAGAAATCTAAAACTACCTTTTTTTAACCTTCGGATTGTCTTCTAATTTATAGAATCTACTTCGAATAAAATGGCAAGTTTAAACCAGTGAGGAACGCATGCTCTAAATCAGCGTTTCCCAACCGGTGTGCCGCGGCACACTGGTGTGCCGTGAATGGGCTGCTGGTGTGCCGCGAGGAATCGAAACAAAATTATTAATTTCATAGCAATCAAGCTGCAAAACGTAGGGAAAATGTTTATTTGTATTTCACATTACTATGAACCTCTACTATGAATCTACAATTTAAAGTTTCATACCGTGTTACCGCTCTATAGATTTCTAATGTTGAAAAAAGTATTTGTTATCATTGTTATGACCATTATTGCTTCTTTATTGTTGCAGACTATTTCGTAACTTGAAAATTTAAAATATCATTCAATCCTTTCGATAAATTACCTACATTTGTGTTTTAAAAGTAAAAGAGATTTGTTTGTTCTTTCGTTATTTAGTGATCTTCCTTCTTCGTAGAAGGTTGGATACAGGTTTTAAAAAGAAAGCGTATTTCTAAAAACCTGAGTCCAATATTTCATTGTAATTGTTTTCTATTTTTAAATTAGAATGAAAAATAAGCATTATGATTACCACGGGGGAAAATCAATGATAGAGCTTTCTTCTCTGTGAGAAGGAGATCAATAATCACAGAAAAAATACCACTGTGTTTTATATTAACAAATAATAATATCTATAAGTGTGCCGCGAGAATCCAAGTAACACGCGTAGTGTGCCGCAAGTTGAAAAAGGTTGGGAAACGCTGCTCTAAATCAATGCTATTCAACCTTTTTTTTCTCACGTGCCCTTAGAGAGTTCGCCATGCAACTGCGTACTCCTGAAGCTGTTTAAAAGAAATTAAATTGAAATGAACTTATGCACTTACTAAACTTAATACACATGTTCTGTTGATTAAAAAGGGGAACAGAGACCCAACAAAAGGATAATCAGCGTTCCAATCAAAATGAGATGAGAGGGGGCATAAAGTGCGAATTAACATGGGGAATTTCAAAACATATGCTTTGTGGTGGACAAACACCGTGCTCGTGGGTTTTCTCGGGATTCTCCCGTTTCCTCCCACTTTCTTCATTCCACCATTTCATTCATTTTTCATAATCACCGTCTCCTTTAGCCTAACCGGCATAATCGTGGGACGTAAAACTAAAAGATTTCATTTTTTCAAAACATATGGGAGACATCCAGTTCTACTGAGGGGGATTTCCCTCCATCCTCCCTGATAATTCGCACACTGAGGACAATGTTAAAAATTCAAAAAGTAAAAGTAACTTTACAACTAACTTGTTAATGAGATAACTGAGCTTGTTTTTGGGACGCCAACTTCTCGATTCTTGGTCGAATCTTCGAGAGTTAGAATCAGAGAAATGCGCTTATGGTCTTCCAAAATGAGATGCGCTTACAGATTGTATATATGGACTTCAGATATAATTATAAATACTACAAACTACATGACTGGAATATTTTTGTCAAGCTTCCAAAACCGACAAATAATTTACAGAGGTGCAAAAATTAAATTCATGCGTGTGGAAAAAATTCTGAGACTGTATGCAAGAAATGTTAACCGATTACTTGGAAATATTAGACGCGCGTGACGTCATCTCGAAAATCATTCATTTGAAAGAAAAAAATTTCTCCAACTCTGATCATTCAATAAATATTGGAAATATGCTTATTTTACGATTGCGTACCCCCAGTAACATTATCGCGTAACCCCAGGGGTACGCGTACCCCGGTTGATTACACTGCTCTAAATGAATGATCTTGGGTAACATGGGGATAATATAGCACATTCCATCTAGCGAGCAACATTTGAAATCTAAAGCAACTTGCATGAGGCCTTCATCCAACCATGGAAGAAAAATCTCGTAACATCTACTAATTTTGTGATGTTAGAGAAATAAATAATATTAGCGCCTCATATGAGGTTGTTATGTACGAAAGGATTAATTAATATTACAGTAAAACGATATATTAGAGAGAAAATGACATGAAAAATATTGTATTGTCATTTGGTTTTATGTATCTGTACAAAAGTTTAGAGATCTAGTTGGTCACTGAGAAAAATGCATAATCCAGTAGGCATGTAAATGCTGTTTTTACCAGGTTACGTGCATGTAGTACGATCTACACCACCGTCCAGCGAAAATTTTGTATTGTAGGACCACCATTTCAAATCTAGAATTAACGCCATACCCATTCTGACGGTGGTAACTTAGGTATACAATTTTGTTACCACTTTCCTACGACTGTCCCCTCTTGGTTCTTTCTAAATCTGTGACTCTCTATCTTACGATGGTAGTAAGACGTCATATCATTCTGTGAGAAGGAAAGAGAGGGAAGACGTTTTAACACGAAATCCCGACGTCGAACTCCAGACTTGGCATGGTATTCACACCTGCTGTACTTTTATACATGAAATTACATCACTTAAGGAGCGCACACGCGTAAATACGATGAATCCACACGGAAATTCTAGTCCTTTTTTTTTCTCAGTGTGGAAATGTATAAAATTTAAGTTGCAAGATTTGACTACGACAAAGAAACAGAAGTAACCTAAGAAAAGCATTGTAAAAAAAAGTTCGGTTTCACACATAAATAAGCTAATATTAAAGACGAATGTTCTTAAAATTTCCGCCCTTTTTTTCATATTTTCCACGTATTATTAAAACTCAGCAGCAATTCTCCACGGCTTCTTCTACCTGCGCTTGTATCTCGAATTAAAGAAAATATATTCAAAATTTCATGCTTTTATGTACAAGTAAAAACGGCTCAAAGCAAGCTTCTAAAAAAAATCGTAAAAATGTCCACTCTCCTCCCTTAGAAGTCAACTTTCTCACGTTTGAATTCGTCTTGTATTATTTCAAATTTATATTTTCTTTACATGTAACGCTATATAATCGAGTTTGTCACCTTTGATCTTCTCAAACCTTCTCCCTTTGGATTTTAAACATCTGTCCATGGGAGAAACACTGAATTCATGATTATCTATGGGATTCCTAGATATAGGGAAAGGTAAATTCAACATTACCCATGGGATTCGCAACTCTATGTTAAGGTGAACTCTCCATATCCATAGGATTTGAAGATCTAGGTTAAGATGAATTCAACATTATCCATGGGATTCACATATCTAGGTTAAGGTGAATTCGACATTACCTATGTGATTCGCAGATCTAGGGGAAGGTGAATCAACATTATCTACGGGATTCACATATCTAGGTTAAGGTGAATTCGACATTATCTATGGAATTCGCAGATCTAGGGGAAGGTGAATCAACATTATCTATGGGTTTCACATATCTAGGTTAAGGTGAATTCGACATTATGTATGGGATTTGCATATCTAGAGGAAGGTGAATAACATTATCCATTGGATTCACATATCTAGGTTAAGGTGAATTTGACATTATCTATGGGCTTCGCAGATCTAGGGGAAGGTGAATCAACATTATCCATAGGATTCACATATCTAGGTTATTGTGAATTCGACATTATCTATGGGATTCGCAGATCTAGGGGAAGGTGAATCAACATTATCCATGGGATTCACATATCTAGGTTAAGGTGAATTCGACATTATCTATGGGATTCACTGATCTGGAAGAATGTGAATCAACATTACCCAATCTGTTTTCAAACCTAGGGAAAGGTGAATTTAACATTATCCATTGGATTCACAGATTTAGGGGTTGATACACGAGACAAAAGTTGAGCTGAGGCTATTTCGTTTCCAAAAATGTATATGTTTCTATTGGAAGAGCTATGTCTCGTCTCGAATCTCACCATAGAAATTACATTTCGTCTCATCCCGTGCACAACCCTATCTTTGGATTGGACAATTGACAATATCAGTATGGTTCAGCCATCACAGATGCAAGAAACATGAAGTATTGAATCAACTTTAAAATGTTATGTTGTTTAGTAGGATTTCTTAAAAGGTCACTCTAAGTGATTAGGAGAAGGGTTATCGCCACCTCAAATTCTGTCCACTCACTTCTAGGTTTGTAAATAAGAGTACTCATGAAAATCAATACAATTTATTGTAAAATTATTGTATAATTCTATGTAACATAAATATAACAACGACATAATAAAAGAAAAGAAAAAAACACAGTATTTTTGCTATAATTATAATATACGATATAAACGGCTAGGATATACGTGTACAGTAAACCATCGATTATCTGCAGTCTTCCTTTGCGTTTTTAATTGTTTTTTTTTTTTTTTTTTTTTTTTTTTTTGGACAAAATGTTGCTTAAAGAAACTTCAATCACAGATAAAGAAGAGGAGTTTTTACGCGAGAAAACAAAAGCAGTTGACTAATTTTTGGTGACAAAGTAAACCAACAAATTTGTAAAAACAAAAAAAAAACTATTGTTTATTCAATTATAATTGCATGTGTGGGCCTCTTACTGAAAATAAAAATTGTTTTAAAACATTTTTACGTAGATTTATGTCCTTTCTCGGCTATTTTGCGAATTATCTGTGATTGCCGTGTCAGTCATTTCATGGATAATCGTGAGTTTACTGTATACACATGAGGGACATTCAAATGAAATGGAAGATGGTAACACTGGCGTTCGTTACGGGTACCGTCATTTAGTAGGGAAACACTGGAAAGGACAGTGTCAGCTTTTACATGCACACCACTAGCGTACTAACATATGTTTTCGTCCTTCATCAGAAATTAAGGAGAGCAAAGAACGGAGAGTTGTAATGCGCTTTTCGGCTGCTGAAGAAATTGGAAGGACACATGACTCATCATTGGATGGGTGTTGTGTACGGCCATCACATGTTACGTTCTTCTGTACTGGATTACGCATAACATAAAAGATTTTGAGAGTGACATGCATCAGTGCCAGTGGCGTACGCAAGGGGGTTTCAGGGTTTTGAACTCCTTTCAGCAAGATATTATAGAAAACCAAAATTTACTATATTAAGAGATATAAACTAAAATCATGCTTGTCCTGATTGGATTATGAGATTGAGTGTCTAAACACTCATCCCTTGATCAAATTCTGCGTACGTCACTAATCAGTGTAATATTACGCTCATGCAAGACAGGCAAATTAGATCACTACTACTCATCTTAGTGATTTGACTAGCAAATTCTTCAATATTCTCCCTACAGCAGTGGTCGAAGTGAGACGGTATGCGGTGGTATGCCATACTGTCTCTGGTTTTTCAGTATTGAAGACATACCGCCTCTTTTTTTTCAGTGATCAAGACATACCGTCACTGGAAAGTGGATGCTAATATCCTTTTAATAAATCCATTTCTATACACAGTAATTGACGAATAGCTTCGCATGTAAAAATATGCTCTCTTTTACATAGAAATAATTTCTAAGATGCCAATACCGACATTTTTGTTATCTTTTTCCTACCTTTTGTTTTAAAAATGAGGTGTCTACAAAGAGGTTCACCTAGTTTATATCTTGTTTTATATTTTGTTATGCCATACTCAATTGTTTTGTTCAGTGTGCGAATTGAAAAATTTTCCCAGGGGGGGGATGAATTTCACCCATATGCGCACCCAGTCCTCCCCCCCATATATATATATGTACACTAACAAGTACAAAACAGTTGAGATGTGAGATCTTTCATAAATTTTCACTCAAGTAATATTTAGGTTAGCTACGCAAAGTAGACCTACTTATCTTTATGTCCACTTAAAAATACTCCAGAGGGGGGAAAAGTTATCCCTGCCAGGGATAAAATTTTTCTTCTCCAGGGTGGGAAAGATTTTTGTCAGAGGGGGAAATCCCTGGCATCCCCCCCGCCAATTCGCACCCTGGTTTTGTTCTTATGTATGTGTGTCTTCTTCCTTTAGTGCATATAAATAACATGTTTAGAGAGTGGGCGGATTTAGAGGTTGTCTGCCGTGGGGGGGGGGACCGTCCGGGGGTTTGGAATGCTCCTGAGTCAAGTAGGGTTTTCGAGAGTTCTCCTGTGGGAAATTGTTTAAAAATTATTAATATAAAAGTCGTTTTGTGAGCATTTTCGTATATACCTAGATAATTATCTATATACAAAGGAAGGATATATATTTTTAATTTTTTTTCAGAATTGGGGGCGGGGGCCAAGCCTCTCCCAGCTCTCTTCACATAACTGCGTAGGAGCTCTCCTATGGTTTTGAGTCATTGTGTAAATAGAAATGCAATCTTTTAGACAACATACCCTCACTGTATTTTAATATTTAGATAGCCGGTATGTCGAGTCAAAATCGTAATAAAACATACCGCCTCTGCTTTTTCTCCACTTCGAACACTGCCCTACAGCCTAGATATTTCCCAATACGATTTTTTTAAAAGAGACGATGACGTATGTGACTGGGTTAATGTGTGATTCTTTCAGCAGCCACAAGCCTTTTCAAACATAGGGTTCAATGTCTCATCGTCTCCCAGTGGAATCAATGCATTAAGAGATGGAGAGGTTGCCTTTGAAGTAACAAATGGTTAATGACACTTTTCTCCTAGTTTGCTTTCATTTGACTGTCCCTCATGTTTCCACGTCTCAAATTTACCCAGTAGATGACACATTTGTGCTAACTTTCTCTGAAATTAAATACGAAATTGAAAAAACTGGGCATATTCAGGATGCTCTTATTACTACATGTATATATTTTACAATGAAGTGTCACTATCATGAATCACAATAGGAAAGGTATCACTGCTTTTCTTTGTTTGGGATAATCTTCAAATTTCTCTCGATAATACCTGCAAAACAAACATTAAAATACAGTCATTTCATTTAATATCCCAAAGTTCAATCTAAATAGAATGAAATACACAATATCAAAAATGTTACCAAGAAGAAACAGTAATTGTCTGTAGGTATTACGCAAGGGCGCCGATCCTGGGACGCCTGGGGACCCGGGACCACCAAAGTTCATGTGGGCCCCCTCATTGTATTTATGAATATACAATATTTGGCATAATTTGAATGAAATTTGTCTTAAAACCCTCATATATGCCTTCTGCATCTGAATGGGTCCCTCCCAAATTTACAAAGAAATCTTCGCCCTTGGCATTACGGCACAAGAAAAGCCCATCATCGGTGTTACAGGGCTGTTCCTACAAAGTATCGACAACAATGAACGTGCTACGATGCCTTCTACAGATGTGGCAGAAGATCGCAGGCATTACATTGAAGCAAAGCAACTGGAGACAAAGTTAGGGTTTAGGGGTTGTGTCACGATCTAAGGTGGATGGTTCCCTAATAATAATAATAATAATAATAATAATAATAATAATAATAATAATAATAATAATAATAATAATAATAATAATAATAATAGGAACATTCGGTGAACCGAACTCAGGACTTCCGACATGCAAAGCTGTGGAACACAACCTCTGTTGTCGAGCGGAACCTGCCCCTGACCGAACTTGGCCATCAAAATGATTTTTATTCCTCTGATGGTGGACTACTTGTCCGACAAATTTAGTTCAAATCTTACCAGTAGTTACCGAGAAATAAAATACCACATAGAAGCAAGAGCACTGATCCTGGGGAGGCAGGGGGTGGGATTTCTATTGTATTTATGAATATGCAATATTTGGCATAATTTGAATGCAATTTGTCTTGAAATCCTTACATATATAGCCTACCTTCTGCATCTGAATGGGCCCCCCAAATTTACAGAGAAATCGGCGCTCTTGCATACAAGGCAAGTTGACTCTATCCCTGGCCGAGCTCGGCTACCAAATATGCGAGGGTGATTCAGAAAGTAATGCCTCCAAGCCCACTACTTGACCAATAGTACTGCAAATATTCTGAACTGTTTATCATTAATGCACTGATGTTTAAGCTATAGAATGTCATTTGTTTCACCTTACTATCTCTTCTCGTTCCAGAGTAATGGAGCAATCCATGGTATCCAGTGGTGACGTCCGGTTGAAACAGCGGCTGTCATTGAATTTCTGATTGCGGAATATTTGCTCCCAGAAACATTCGTCACTGGCGATGAGTCATGGATACACCATTACGACCCGGAAACGAAGCATCAGTCGGTGGAGTACCGCCACACGTCCTCTCTTCCGCCAAAAAAAAATCAAAAGTTGTCCCATCTGTTGGCAAAGTGTTGTTGACATTCTGCCTCACCCTGCCTATAGTCCGGATCTTGCGTCCTGCGATTTTTGGCTCTTTCCTAAACTTAAAGATCACTTTAAGAGCCAACGCTACAGTTGTGACGCGGAGGTGGAAACAACAGATCGGCAATGATGTCACCAGCAACCAGTACAATTCTTCGCCGACGGCATGAAAAACCTTGTTTCGCGTTGGCGCAAGTGTGTTGCCCGTAACGGAGACTATGTTGAAAAATGATAACACCATTTGCAGCTGGCATTGCAAACTTTCCACTGACACCTGTATCGGTTCTATCTGTCAAACACAAATAAAGGTATCACCTTGGAGACATTACTTTCTGAATCGCCCTCGTACCTAACTTTATCTCTTGGGTATTGGGTTGGTTGTCTACCAAATTTGGTTTAGATCTGGGTAATAGTTATACCGAGAAATAAAGTACAAGACACACATACTGTACATACATTTGGAGTGAACTATGCGGTCGTGTATAGGGATGCGCACGAGACAAGATTTGTGGCTGTCTCGTCTCGAAAAATATCCTGTAAAAGTGATGTCTCGACGCGAGAAATGTATATTTCTCTTTTGCAAGAGCCGTGTCTTGACTCAAATTTTGTCAGGAAAATCCTGTCTCGACTCGTCTCGTGCGCATCCCTAGTCCTGTACACTTACGCCAGAAGTTGATACGTAATAATAATAATAATAATAATAATAATAATAATAATAATAATAATAATAATAATAATAATAATAATAATAATAATATTATACTATTGTTCATTCAAAATATTCTTATATTATGTAAACTTACTGATGGTATTGCAATCCTCGAATCACCAAATATGCTGTGGACCAGAACGCCATATTGAATGCTGGGAAGTTGTTGGCGGCTAAAAAGTATCCCCACCACTCTACAATCTCCCCAAAATAGTTGGCACAAGATACTTGGGAGAATAACCCTCCTTGTGGTATTTTATATGAGGTGTCTTTGGGGCTTCTCAAATTTGTCAAAATGTTATCGTGATGAATGTTAATGTATCCGCCAATAAGGAATAAAGCTAAACCTGAAAAAAGTAAAAGAAATTGGTAAATGTTATCAGTACAAAAGTGGTGATAGGTATACGAGGTGCAATCGAAAAGTTCCCGGAATGTTGTTGTAGTTATGACATTTGTGATGTAATCACAATGGATCTTGTACAGTCAGTGGCGTATTTAAGGGGGGCTTCCGAGCTTAAGTCCCCCCCCCGAAATCTTACTTACTATAGTAAAGTATATGAAATATCTTGCAGAATTTTCACATTTTCAGGCAACCCCCCCCCCCCCCGAAAGTTAGCAAAGCCCCTCCCGAAACAAAATCGTAAATGCGCCACTGTGTACAGTGCAGTCTTTAGGTTGCCTAATTATGAAACTGACAATGTCAACAAGTCATAACAGGCAGTGTACGAGTAGTGTAGCTGAACGAAGGAGTGTCTTATGATCAGTTGGCTCAATTTCACAGATCGAGCAACGCGCAAACATTAAGTTCATGTGCAAATTGGGGAAAATCTGATTCAGCGAGTTTGGCAGCATTAAAAACAGTTTAACATCATCGGATATTTGCAAGGATGTTATAAAATAGAGGATCTACCCTTACAACTAAATCTTGAAGCCATACGTCACAGTTTCGCCACCTCCTACTCTGCCCACTCGGTCCAATAAGATCGCAAAGTTTTGAGCCAACAATCACGGAGGAAACGAAAGTAGCCAATCAAGACGATGGCGGAAACGAGAGTAGCCAATCAGACGTGCCGATGCTCGGTTGTTTTTTGCCTTCATTGATTTGATTTAATAGGATGAAGATACATATGGGCAGATCCTCTATTTTATAACATCCTTGGATATTTGGTTCTTTCCAAAGCTAAAAATGGACCTTTTCCATTTCGCTAATGCAGAAGAGATTAAAACCAACGTGACGTCTGAACTTCGGAAGATACCAAAAAGAAACCTTTCGTCGGTGTTTCTACCAATCACAGGAGCGATGCAACAACTGTGTGTGTGTGTGTGTGTGTGTGTTGCCAACTTTGAAGGCGATTAAGTACATAAATGCACACATATTGTTGTAATAAATGCACACTTATATTGTCGTAATAAATGCACACTTATATTGTTGTAATAAATGCACACTTATATTGTTGTAATAAATGCACACTTATATTGTTGTAATAAATGCACACTTATATTGTTGTAATAAATGCACACTTATATTGTTGTAATAAATGCACACTTATATTGTCGTAATAAATGCACACTTATATTGTTGTAATAAATGCACACTTATATTGTTGTAATAAATGCACACATATTGTTGTAATAAATGCACACTAATATTGTTGTAATAAATGCACGCTTATATTGTTGTAATAAATGTACACTTATATTGTTGTAATAAAGAGTTACAACAAAATCCCGAGAACTTTTCGACCGTCCCTCGTAAGTATAATAAAAGAAAATATTAGTCACAATACACGGTAACGGAGCACGTTTCAGATTACTGTAACAAGCAATGATTTTATGAAGTAATCTAATACAAGTAACTTGTGTTACTATTAAAGTAATAATACAAGGTAACGCGTTAGAACATTTGTTAAGTAATTGTAACAAGTATTGTGTTAAGTTTATGAAGTAACTCAGGGTCGTGCCGTGGGAGGGGGGGCGAGCGGGGCGACGGCCCCGGGCGCCGAAGTAAGGGGGGAAAATTCGGGAGAAAAAAGGGAAAATTGCTTGGAATATATGTGTAGGGGCGCCGTCGTATACTCTCGCCCCAGGCGCTGATTTTCCACGGCACGGCCCTGAATTAACTAAACTATTCTTGCTTTACTTTCTGAAGTTTGAGTTACAGGAAAAGATAAGAAGTTTTTCGCCGAAAGATACAAGGAAAGAAAGGTAATAATGGTTTCACAGAATTTTCCGAGAGTGAATTTCCAAGAAGCAGCGTTTGTGGTTGGAAGTTAAGCCTCATTGACATTCCCTGTTTCTGAAGTAGATGAGATGTAAGTTTCAACAAATGTGAACTATGGAATTCTCCAGGGACGTACGGAAGGGGGGGGACACGGGGGTCCGGACCCCCCCGAAATTTCGACTTTTTAAAAATTTAGCCTAATTTTAGGGGCAATTTTAGTAATTTTAATATAAAATAGCTTCATATTTCGTTTGGACCCCCCCCCCCGAAATAAATTCCTGGGTACGCTACTGGAATTCTCAATAGTCTAAAGGCTTTATCATCATTTCACAACTAGTTCTTATGTTTAGTGTATTCTGTTTCTCTAGTTTCTACGTAAAATCAATTTATGTCTTACTTTGCTAATTTTGAGAATCAAATCTGCATGGCAGAAACAAGTAAATCAATTTTTCACTGTTATAATAATAATAATAACAATTATAATTTTACCAAAATTATCATAAAAGTACTTTAGGATCTATTCCATTACAGAACAACAAACTTCCTTTTTTTTCAAACACAGGCATTTGAAAAAATGAAATCTTTGAGTTTTACGTCCCACGGTTATGCCGGTTAGGCTAAAGAAGACGGTGATGATGAGTGATGAATGAAATCCTGGAATGAAGAAAGTGGAAGGAAACGGGAGAACCCCGAGAAAACCCACTCACACGGTGTTTGTCCACCACAAAGTTCACTTGGTGGGGCTGGGATCGAACCCGGGACCCCAAGCACCAGAGGTGAACGCTCTACCACTGAGCCACCGCGGCCCCCACAGACATTTGAAGTAAGTATGCATAATATGAAAACAAACAGTTCGTTAACTTAACCTACAAGAAATATCAATTGCATGAGCAGAACATCAAAAAATGGCAATGGCGATCAAGCCAGTCAATCTCATATCCTTTCAGAACAAGATTGAGCTTTGTATACAGGGTGTCCACAAAGTCTGATCCCGAACCACTTTCTCAGAAACTGTTCGGTGTTGGAGATTTCTGATAACAAGTAATGCATGCGTGGTGAAGATTCACTGTTTGAAATGCTCGAGAAAAGTGATTGCCCATCAGGACCGGAAGCAAGAGTCAACTCTAACGTTTCGAGTGGGAAAGTATGTTAAATTGAATGACATTTGAAAGCTCATAAGAGACATTTGATAACGTTCATCCTACATCGATACACGAAAGGGGTGTCGAATGGTGACAGGTCGAACTACAGTTTCAATCTCTGTCGTTGTTTGACCTTCCACCATTCGTTACCCTTTTCGTGTAACGATATGTGATGAACGTCTCAAAAGTTGTTTCCTAAGAGCTTTCGAATGCCATCCATTTTGACATACCTTCCCATTTGATTTTTGTAGGTGTTCCCTGCCCCCGCGGCTCACCTACTTATCACAAGCTCTTTAAAGAGTGAGCCCTCACCGTACATGAATTACGTATTAGCAGAAGGTCAGAGTTTTGGATCCTTGTATATGTATATCTTAATATACAAAATGCTCATTTTTTTCCATAATATTTTGCTCAAAGATGAGTTAAACACCCTTGCGTACACCACTTAGGCAATTAGGAAATGAGACTGACTTTTTTTTTTTTTTTTTTTACTGCAAAGTTATTTTTGTCACGGATGTTTTTCATGGTGCTGAACGCTGCGTGGCACCTTGGGAACACGTGCAAAAATTTACGACGTGGCCGGTCGCCGGTGTGTGCGTGACGTGGCTAAGTATAGGCTAATATTATGATACAAAGTCACCGTTTAACAGTGGAACAAAGATTGTGTTTACAGTTATGTGCTTAGGAAAAGTTCCAACGGAAATATTTGAGATATTGAAACTTAATGGGAATAATTGCCTTTGCAGTTGCCATGATTTTGAATGGCATAAGAGATTAAATGCTTGAACGCCATCACAGTCCAGGGCTTCCAGAAGCCATTCAATGACTTAATTTGATTGTCCAAACCTGTGTATGGGACAAAAGAAGTTCCTATTTTGAATAAACCAAAGTAAATTGATTCCAGTTGTTATTCATTTATTTTTGCAGACCTATTCTCGTTTCCTAACTGCCGTAGTGTTGTGTTACTTACTTTTTTGTCCAATAACAAAAAGAGGCCCGTTCTGTAACGTATCATTAAACAATGCAAATGAAAGAAATATTAAAGTAAAACACCGCTTCTGTATAGACACAAAATGATTGTCAATTTCGAAGAATTATTCAATAGATTTAAAGAAATATTTATGTGTAAGAATCTGCCAGTTAATCTCAGGAACAATATGAATATGTAACTCGTTAGTTATTCCATACATTACGTAACGGTAACTTATTACTTATTCCGCACATTACGTAACAGAAACTCGTTACTTATTACGTTCATTATATAACGGTAATTCGTTACTTATTCCATTCATTAGTAACAATAATTCGTTACTTATTCCTTATGTTATGTAACGGCAACTGCGTATATTACGTAATGGTAGCCCGTTACTTATTCCGTACATGACGTAACGGTAGCTCGTTAGTTATTTTGTACATTGTGTGATGAAAACCTTTTACTTTTTGTGGTGAAGTAACTTGATAGTACCGAGTTACATTTTATTTTGTAAACGTAATTTACCCAAGAGATTTCGTATCCACAACACCAAACAAACAGTAATATTTATGCTAAATTCGCAATCCAAAAGCTCTGCTTTAAAAAAAAAAAAAAAAAAAAAAAAAAAAAAAAACAGAGGGGAGGAATTGATGTCTTTCTAAGAGCACACACTACCAGAAAATGTTATTACATCATATGGTTCATATTTAAGAATTTTGACACAAATGACAGTTTTCAAGGTAGCCACGGAGATTTTCCGTGTGCTCTGTCATGATTGCGTTTTTGCGGGTATCACACCTATAAATTTTGATTTCATATTATCCACAATTTGCAATTTTATTTGGAGCTTTCCAAACTTCTGGATTACCCTGTACTTCGGCTTTACCTAATACAAATATTCAAAACTTAGAATCTACAGTAAATTTATACAGGAAAAATTAGCCATATTCAGACATTAAGTTAAACTATACGTTTTCTAACAATGAATAATGAAAGGGCGTTCCTTAACCATTTTTTACATTTTCTTCGATATTTAATTGGTACATTATTTAGGGGAGACCGGGGTATTCACGAACACTTAAGCTTTGATATAAATAACTCTTTTGTTTTTAGAGATAAAATTAAGATTTCTTGTGTATAGAAAGCTTGGAGATTTCCGTTTACTAAAGTGCAGAGGGAAGTCAAAAGTAATAGTTTTCAACAAATCATTGAGATGTTTTCAAAATGTACCTATGTTCGGGATTGGCCCAGTGGTCGGCAATTCCGAACATACTATTTACTTTAAATTTTCCTTTACTAAAGAAGCGAAATGCATTAAAATACATTAAAATTATACCGTAATTTAGTATTTAAATCTTTAATAAGAATTATAATTACAAGCATACCTCAAGTTAATGAGAAATATGACCAGACCTCATCATCTTTGAAATTATTACAAATGAAAGCTAATAGGTGATAGGGTAAACAAAATGTAATCTTATGAAGCAAATTCAGAAATAACGGTGTATTAAATAAAATATTCATTAAAATGAAAACATTATTTGGAATTGTAGAAATCACAGATATACGCATTAATGTATTGCTTCCAAAGACGATATTCTTTATTAGCCCAATGTTCAAGTGTGGTTAATAGACTGAAAAAAAATGACTAACTGCTAATGGACGCTACCAGGGCAAATAAATTTGTAAAACACACTGTGAATCACACACAGAAAAAATTGCAGCCTATGATGAAAGATCAGATATGGAAAATAGGGTTGCTGACTATAGAATAATGACGTAGGCTACTAATGGCCTAAAATAATAAAATTAGTAAACTATTCTAATTAATAAAGCTAATAACGCTTATTACCAAGACATGATCTACTTTCCCTAACAATTTCGTTAACGCATTACTTACTTTTCAATTGAAAAACTATTTAAAAGTCTTTGATATTTATTTCACACCATAGGGAAATCCCGAACACTCCGGGGTAGTGGCGAACATTCGGCTGGCATTTCCCCATGAGACACCATTTTACTGTTAAAGTTGAAACTAATTGTTGACTGCACCCAAGCTAATAAGATTACAAAGAACTAATGCTCAAATATAGGGGAATATATAGTCTTATTTGTAACAATATAGATAAGATGAGAACCAACTTATCATTTTGCAGATTGTTGATAAGTGAATCGACAAAAACAACAAAAGGTCTTTTACCTGGCAATCCACTCAACTGATTGTTACCAAATTTATGCTACACTTTTCCAGGTCCCCCCGCTAGCGTACAGAAAAATCGTATGTTTTCTAACAAACTTCCATTGGGCATAAACTTGGGTGTTCGGCATTATCCCAGTGTTCGTGAATACCCCGGTTTCCCCTAAAACATAATAGCTAGTGAAAAAACTGAATATCTTACCTGTTAGAAATCTAGGACTCAAGAGCCAATTTTGTGGATATCTAGATACGTGAATCAATGCATAACACTGGAGAAATCCATTTACAATCGACAGGACGAATAAATTCAACATTATCCAAGATGCTGCACCTTTTGAGTTCTTCATTTTCATCGAATGAACAAATGATCTGAAATAAAAAAGAAAAAAAAATAGCAGATATAATTCTTAAAAAGGTATATAATTCTTGTCCAGATTTCTAATTTAATGATCCAAGTTAGAATGACTAATTTCTCATTGAAAATTTCAAAACAATTTTCTACGAGAAGATAACTCAATAGCAGAACTTTCATGTTGCGTAACGTCCCTGATATCGATCTCAGCCATGCCCCTTTCTGCCGCTCTATTGGGTAGCAGCTGCGCCTTCCGTACGCAAGGTTTTGGTTTGATTCCCGGTGGCAGAGCCTTGAAATTTGAACATTTAACTGTGGTTCCACCCAGGAGTAAAAGTGCATCTGAGAAGGTAAGTGGACGGTAAGCCACGCCGTTCCCCCTGCCTATGTTTGCCCATTGTATTTTTTTAGGAACTGAGGGAACGCCGTAATATTAATTCGAGGTGAGGGGACGGCGTCGCATCGCGTTCCCCCGCACTTTTACTCCTGGTTCCACCTTCAACTAGCCTTGCGTCTTATATAGACCTGGTACTAAAAGTGACGCTAACCTCCAACCCAATCAATCAAAGAATCCAGCTACGTGACTTTAGGGTAAACAATATTGTGTTCGTGTGTTTTCTATTGGTTCTCCATTTCCCAATCACTTCCACCGATTCTTTCAATTGTTCGCTTGCTTTTGTAATTAGAGCGACCGCGACGACTCGTAAATCCTAGGCTCGACACCGATCATAGAACTGCCTTCTGTCACGTGTGATGCATCGGAAGAACTCGGTACGATTCGTAGAACTGCCTTCCGAACTCACACCTGAGAAAATGTGGAACGGCAGAAGTTCAGCTACAATATTGCCAAAAATTAGAGGACGTGGCAAACGAGCCTATTAACACAACCCCATAAATAAAACTAATTGATTGACTACCGTTTTCTCAAATCATGTTGTTTTCCTTTCTTTCTTCAGTTCACTTATAGATCTTTTTTATGACAGGGTTTGTGGATTATCTTGTGAGCTTGAGTGAGTTTTTGAATATATATCGGGTGTTCCCAAAATGGCGCCCACGGACTACAGAGCGCTTTTCTACAAGTAAAAAGAAAGCAAAAAAATGTAGGGATATCTTTCGGGTTCTCGTCTATAGACATGAATTGTAGTATGTGGCAACGTCGCAGATAAAGAACCATAGAGATCTACAAACCCATCAAATAGTTACATTAATTCTTTCCAGATGGCAGTTAAAGTCGATAGGAGTTGACACTAGCCCCATTTATTAGCATAACTATCAATGTAACTGTCCGATAGATTCGGAGAGCAATGCTAATGGTTCTGCGACGTTACCACATGGTGAAACTTTTGATTCCCTACAGCGGCTGAAGGAGGCCCCGGAAAGTATATACCATTATATAATATTTTCGCCTCCTTTTGACCTGAATAGTACCGCTCTGTTGTCCGTGGGCGCCATTTTTAGAACACCCGATATATACTAGCCTTCTCCCAGAGTTTCTTGCTCTGCCTATGGCATCGCGCTTCTCATACCCCTATATCCGTCTTGGAATCAACCATATTAAACACCATAATTGTAGCTTTCTACTTGACTTCTACTTCGTGATTTGAAAATCCTTTGTAAATATCATAATTAAACATCGTTTAAGGAGAGTACTCCTTTATATGATCGATTTTAACTATAAAAATTTGGGTAGTCGTCCTAATGAGTTTTAACGGTATAACTAGTTAAATTTGTATTCCAAAAAGTAAATCGCGTAAGAGTATAGCCAGTTGGAAAGATAATAAGCTTTTTATTCCCACCCACACTATCTCTATTACTGATAATATACAGGGTTATTCAAAAAGAAAGAACAGATTTCAAATATTTATTTTGTTCCAAACTACAAAAGATAGAAACATGAATCGAACGTTACTTGATTAAGAAAAGTTTACAATTTATTGTTAGTAATTATGGTGTGCATTCAATATGAGCACCGTGTGTTACACGACAAATGTCAAAACGGTGGCTCATTTCTTGCCACACACGAATCAGCTGGTCTCTAGTTATCGAATTCACAGCTTCAACAATTCGATGTCGTAGACCTTCAAGAGTGTCAGCCATAGGAGGGATAAAAACACGGTCTTTTACGTAACCCCATAGATAAAAATCACACGGAATGAAATCTGGAGATCTGGGAGGCCACCGGCGATATAGCTGATCATCTGCTCCTCCTCTTCCAATCCAACGTCCTGGAATGGTGTCATTCAAGTAACGTCGAACGTGGTTAGAGAAATGACGCCTGGCGGCGGTTGTTTATTAAATTGACGGCGAAATGCTCGCTGAACTGCAGCAATGGACTCGCCGCGATTGGAACTTCTATCCGGGCTGTTTAAATTGTAAACTTTTCTTAATCAAGTAACGTTCGAATCACGTTTCTATCTTTTGTAGTTTGGAAAAAATAAATGTTTGAAATCTGTTCTTTCTTTTTGAATAACCCTGTAAATTTGTTTCATTTGAGTAATGATGTCATATGGGGAACCAAATTTTGATGTTATTATGTTCTATCTTGACAGTGAGTTTCTGTGTAAACATTTAATATTTCCTTTGTAATTGAATCAAGAATCAAGCCACAACCTTTTCCCAGTTTATTTATTTAATGTAGAAACAACATAACTCAGTGAACAATAAATTAAGGAAAACAAAGTTAGAGTAAAAAAGAGAACTTAATTAATATTCCGAGAAAAGTCTCAGCAGTGCAGCGACACTATTACCAGAACTTGTCAAACAAGGCAATCATCAGATCAGTGCAAGTAAAAGAAAATTTGAAACGTGACAAGTCCTGAGTGCTAAATTTACAGAATCAAGAAAAGAAAAATACGTTATTACAAGAAATGTCTACTCTCACGTATTTTCGCTATCTTTAATGTATCTTTTTCCCGTTATCTGACATATTCCATTTCATCTCACAGCACCAAAAAGACGATAATTCATTTTCTGCTGTAGCAAAGTCAGTCGACCTTTCTCAGATACTTATCTTTTCTACAACGGAACTCTTGACTGAAGTCGTAAGTAGATTTTCTTTCGTTTCTAATCTCAAGATGTCTGATAGACAAAGCAATATATATAAATACATTTATTGCATATTAATATCTGTTTTTGTATCAACGTTTCTTTCGAAAAAAAGAAGTAATACTTTAGTACGTACAACAGGGTGCGACAAAGGTAATGAGTCAGATGTGTGGAGTAGCGCAATCGTTTATACGGGAGAAGTTGATGGTGTACAACCTTTCTTAACCCTTTATTTGACAGGGGGCCACGGTGGCTCAGTGGTAGAGCGTTCACCTCTGGTGCTAGGGGTCTCGGGTTCAAACCCTGCTCCCACCAAGTGAACTTTGTGGTGGACAAACATCGTGTGCGTGAGTTTTCCCGGGGTTCTCCCGTTTCCTCCCACTTTCTTCATTCCACCATTTCATTCATCTCCCATCATCACCGTCTCCTTTAGCCTAACCGGCATAACCGTGGGACGTAAAACTCAAAAATTTTATTTCCTTTATTTGACACTGTCGCATACAAGCAACATTGCATTCTATTGCGTTATCTGCACGAATTATAACTTCAGTGCTCATTTAATTGACATTATTGCTTTCATACAATATTCATATACACGATTAGCGGGTCGCTTGTTTAGATATTTCTAATCTTCGTCAACAGGAAACAGTCTTTAGTATTGCAGAAGCTTTATCTCCTACGTTTCGCGAAAGTTTATTTTATTTCTGGTTTCTTGCCTTGAAGGAAGATATTTCAACGAAACTGCTGCTAATTACTGAAAATATTCTTATGATATTTGACCATATTAGGGCAATGCTGCTCAGTAGCAACACATAAGACTTATTTTATGGCAATGTTGCTTTGAAGTAAGCAACCTGTATTTTGTAACTAAAGTACTAAAATACTTTAAAAATTACGAAATTGTGGTCAGAAAGATATGGTTCAACCATAAAAACAAACTAAATATTTTAATGGTAATTAATCAATGCTTGCCAGTTAAAAGGTTAACTGGTGGGGGGGTAACTGCATTGGGGGGGGGCACGATGGCTCCGAGGTAGAGCGCTTACCTCTGGTGCGTGGGGTCCCTCGTTCGATTCGCCTCTAATTAAGTTTGTGGTAGACAACATTGTGTCCATGGTTTTTTTCGGTGTACTTCTCTTTCCTTCCAGATTCTCATTCCACCAATTCTTCAATCGTCACTCATTTGCCTTAATCATGGTCTTGTGGCTGGCACGTAGCCACTAGTTCGATTCCCAGGGGCATAGCATTAAACTTTGAAACGATGTAGTGTTTCAGATTAATCCTTAAACTGGAGGTCCACGTCTCTATTCAGTGGCGGATCTTGCCTGGGGCCGGGCGCCTAGGCCAACCAGTTTTTTAAATGACAAAAATAATTTAAGCTATTATTTATATATTTTTAAAACTTTATAGTAAATTCATGATATATCTATCATAGTCTGTGTTCTGACTTCCCCCTCCCCCAGCAGTTTTTACCTTCAAGATCTGCCACTGTCTCTGTTCCCTCGCTACTGAAAAGAGACGCTAAACTTCAACAAAGCAAACAAACAAACAAAAGGAAACACTTCTGCTTTTCTATTCTATTTGTCAAATTCCATATTTAAACAATATACCTATATAGGCCTATGCAATTGCTGTATATTGTAGAATATTTCGCAGAAGCGGGCAAAATTTGCAGTTCTTTGTTTATATATATATATTATTTTTATTTTTATAAGATTATTTGCTCCATTTTGACAAACAAGGTCAACTCGGAATAGATGAAGGAAAAGGACGAGGAAAGAAGTAACACAGAGTCTAATTTACACGGGACCATCCCGTATTCACGACATAGTTTCGACAAAAAGGCAAATACTCTTGTATTTTGCTGGCTACTTTGTGCAGGTCCTTATAACTGGTATTTTTACAAACAGAAGTTCCAAACTTAAAGAAATTAATAAAATATTGGTCAATTATTATTATTTAAAAAAAAATATTGCTCGTGCCCGAAAACTTAATTCAAACTATTGGGTCACTTCAATATTCCAGGAAGAAGACATGGGGTTTCACTTTATACCCCGTGCGTATGTCCTTATGTATATATACAGGGTGTTTCGAAATGAACATATCGGGGTTCTAAGGTTTTGTACTATTTATTACATTTAACGTACAATTATAAAGAATGCATCAAATGAAAGAGCAACTCAAACAGTTTTTACTACAAGTGTTCAATGTAAGCACTATTCGTCACACCGCACACATCAAGTCGATATGCGAGTTCTTCCCAAACCGTGATCAGTGTGTTTGGAGTAATTGTTGCAACAATCACTTCACTCGTCTTTCTTGCTAACGGAGGCATATATACATGAACCTTTTTGAATCCTGAAAGGTAAAAATCTCATATATATCAGATCTGGTGAACGTGGAGACCATGCGAAACAAAGTCCATCAACTTTCCCCCGGAATATGGCACAAAACACATTCAATGTAGGTGAGTCTCGTTGCAACTATACCACCTCGAGGAGATTAGCTGGCTCTCAGATGCGAATATTACGAGTGTACACATCGCTATTTAGGTGAAATGTCGATTCATCGTTGAAGACGATACGATCCAGAAAATCTTAATCGACATGCAGCAACTAGTCGCCATCTTTGCTACTAGCGCTTTCTAACGGGAGATAGGGGAAACAGTGCATGCACATGCGTGCATACAAAACCGTTTGAGTTGTTCTTTCAGTTGATGTATTATTTATAAATTGTAAGTTAATTGTAACGAATACTTCAAAGTCTTGAAACCCCGATATTCATTTTGAAACACCCTGTATATAGGTCTACAATCTAAGTTTTTTTTTTTAAGGGAGAGGTGCTGAACTCCTCCTTCCACATGCAATACAAAAGACTTAATTTTCTGCACTACAAGCAACAACCTGAAAAGAAGTTTGATTGTGTCTAATCGCCTTAAGAAAACTTCGTTAACACCCTTTCTTCTTTCCGGAGATAAATGATCACCTACCTGTGAGCATAATGAAGAACAAAGAAGGATAAAACAACCCAATTGGTAAATGGCATTGTCCATGTCTTTTCATCGTTCAAAAGAAGAATAACTGGAATGACCACATGTGGAAGAAGCATAAATGTCCATGGAATGCTTATGGTTGACAGTTTACTTTTTGGCTGAACGCTATATCTTCCATAAGGAGTTGGAAACACTGCGGTGGTGCCACATATGAACACAGAAAAGGCGAGAAAAATATTGCAAAGACTATTCACAAATTCTTCGTCAGTCTCAGTTCGTAGAATAGGCTTGGCAAATGTATCCACCAAAAGTAGTAACTCATTCATCTTGTAAGATTAAAATATTTTTACCACACCTGTAAAACAGAAAGACAAAATATAATTCGAACAGTGTTAATACAACTAGATATGCTATAATGTTAATGTAATTAATATCATTTACTATTTAACATATAAGTGAAATCGATCGTTTTATATCAGTTATAAAGCGAGGTTGTAAAAGACAACACAACCTATCGTCCAAATGAATTCAAGATTATAGGGAAACAGAAATAGGCATATTTTGTTGGGAATATGGTTCAAAAGTTGGCTAGGTACTCGTATCTACTTAGGTACGTATGTACGAGTGCAAGTCAAAATTTATCCTCAATTTTGACGACCCGCTCGGGAGAGTAATGCTCCCGCAAGTACCTTTTTTTCGCGCGCTACTCTAGCCAGCTGTTTTACGCGCTATCCTAGCCAGTTGTTTTAAGTTGGTCACAAAATGTGTATCATGGAGTACAAGGGGAACAAAACGAGCCCTGTGGGGCTTCTAACCCGTTCCTACTACTACTATTACTTATCTGCACAAATGTAAGTAAATAACTTTTTTCAGTATTATTTTCATATTATTTTAATTTAAAAAGTGTTATAGAAATGTGAAAAAAAACTTTCCTCGGACCGGGTTTGAACTCACGCCAAAAGAGATTTTCGTTACTAGCATATAGAGCTAATCCACTAGGTCACGAAAACCGACAGCAACAAGCGTTTGATTTCTGCTATTTGAATGCAATGTGGCAAGAAGTGGATAACGCCAACCAATCAGAACTGTGTTTTTCGTTCCTATTTCCGGGAGCATTACTCTCCTGAGCTAATCCTCAATTTTGATATAACTTTTCTTACATTGTTTATACTGACTTCTGTCCTCGTTTATTTCATTGTTATGCTGTTGTGGTCATGCTAATAAAGTTTGTTTCTATTGTCTTCCTTTTGTCTTCCCTATTTGTCTTCCTTTGTCTTCCCTATTTGTCTTTCTTTTGTCTTCCCTATTTGTTTTCCTTTTGTCTTCCCTATTTGTCTTTCTTTTGTCTTCCCTATTTGTCTTCCTTTTGTTGGCGATAGATAATGGCCGCTCCATTTGAAGTTTGCGCCAAACAGGAACAACGAGCAGTGATCCGGGTTTTGTGGTCGGAAGGTGTATCAGGGGCCGCAGTCCATCAGTCTTTCGGCACAATACAGGAACAGTGTCTTGTCGCAACGGTGTCTATAGGAATGGAATGAAAAATTCAAAAATGGTCGCACAAGTGTTACGCACGAGGAAGGAGCCGGATGACCATCTACGTCTACAAATGATGACACAAGGAAGGAGCCAGACGTCCATCTACGGCCACAAATGATGACACGAGGAAGGAGCCAGACGACCATCTACGGCCACAAATGATGACACGAGGAAGGAGCCAGACGACTATCTACGACCACAAATGATGACACGAGGAAGGAGCCAGACGACCATCTACGGCCACAAATGATGACACGAGAAAGGAGCCGGACGACCATCTACGTCCACAAATGATGACACAAGGAAGGAGCCAGACGTCCATCTACGGCCACAAATGATGACACGAGGAAGGAGCCAGACGACCATCTACGGCCACAAATGATGACACGAGGAAGGAGCCGGACGACCATCTACGACCACAAATGATGACACGAGGAAGGAGCCAGACGACCATCTATGGCCACAAATGATGACACAAGGAAGGAGCCAGACGTCCATCTACGGCCACAAATGATGACACGAGGAAGGAGCCGGATGACCATCTACGTCCACAAATGATAACAATAGTGAGCGCGTCCCAGATTCGATTCCCGGTGGGGGCACTCGGTCGAAAAAGTGTAAAACTCTTTTTCAGGCCAGCCACCCTGAATGAGGTTTTCCTAGATTTTCCTCATTCACACCACACAAATGCCGGGGTGGTACCTAACTTAGAGGTCCCAGGCCGCTTCCTTCCTTCCCCCATCCTTTCTTCCTTCCCTTTCCCCGGATTGTGTGCTCGCCGAGAGACGTCATCCCTCAAAACGTGACGGGCTAGATGACCTTAGATGCCGAAAGCCCAGAAATCAAAATCTTAAATCCTAAATAGTGAGCGTGCACGTGAGATGGTTCTGTTAGACAGACATGTGACTATTGATGAAGTAGCGCATCGTCTGGAAATTAGTGATGGATCCTGATATACCTTCCGACCACAAAAACCGGATCATTGCTCGTTGATCCTCTTTGGTGCGAACTTCTAACTTAGCGACCATGATCTATCTGCAACAAAATGAAGACAAATAAAGGAATTCGTATCAAACTCTCATAGCACGACCACAACAATAAAATAAACGAGAACAGAGGTCAATGAACAATGTAAGAAGAATTATATCAAAATTGCTGATAATTTTTCACTTACCCTCGTATAAATAGCAATTTGTTCAGAGATACCGAAGTGTTAAATTAATTCGTTGTATACAAGAACTAACCACATTAAGAAAGCGTTCTTCCATTTAGCTTGTAGCAATAAAAGTTTGACTTTTACTTCCGATATGACCTCCCTTACTAGTTGCCACTGCCTACATCTTTGTAAGAAAAAAAACTGAGGATGGCGGTTAAAACTTACCTTTCTTGGAATTGTAAGTACTGAATCTTTATCGTTCTCCTGTACACTTTTCAATGTCGTAGATATAAGTATCCAGTTCTCAACTTATGGGTCGCGATTGACTGGTAGGTCTCGAGGATTTTTTTTTCTGAATATGGTTGTCTACGACACAAAAGATGACCCTGTCTTGTCTCGAAACCGTGTCGTAAAAATGTTTATCTCGAAAAATGTGCGATACTTATCAATGTAATGAAAACACGTGAAAAAAAAATAAAACTTAAAAGATTATTCAAATTTGCCCGCCTCCCAACGTTGAAGACAACTCTGCTCCCCTGATCCTCCATAGTATTGCTTTTCAACTTGATAAATATTTTGAACATTGCTTAAAAATATATGGGAACGGTCTTACCCCCCCCCCTTAATGTTGAATACAGATTTGCGCCGCTGATTCTTAATATGTAACACAGTGATGGCATTGATAATTTAAATTGGCCGAAATGTACTGTTCCAATTAAATTCTAGACTATACCCTATGTTTCCATTATGAGTGTTAGTGTTATTAAATACAGAAGTATGCCAGTTTTCCTGCTATTCTAGACTAAGTTAATTAGTGGATTTTGAAATAGTCAATTAATTTTCTTGAAAAATTTGTATAATTTTGTACAGTATAAGTTCACAGAAGGGGTGGATGGCGGATAATAGTAGTATGTTCCTATTGACGAGGATTCTAGTTGCAAAATAAGTCAACATTATCACACCTTAATTCTGGCGTTGGAGCATACGTAGAGGCTATGGTCAACCAAACGGCTTTTAGTTGACTGATCTGATATGTGGTCAGCACATCTGCCTCTATCAATTAATTTCAGTCTTCTAGATTTTAACTCCTTACCGCGTAATACAAGTTGCACCGCAACTGGATCACAGCCAAATACGTAACATTCTGTAGCCTTCATCGTTTCTCTAATGGATACTGCGCGCGCTTTTGGTGCACGGGATACCAGGTTCGAATCCTGGTGGAAATGTATTGAAAACACCATGGAAGTTCGGATTTCACCTTAAAATGTAGTTCAACGTCTCATATAGTCTTGCTGCTGAAAAGAGACATTAAATTACAACGAATGATCGCAATGCATCATTAATAGATGTAAACAGTGATTATATCAAAGGGTGGCCCGAAAACGTAATCCCCCTTCGGAGCTGCGAAATCCCCCCCCCCCCGGACAAAGCTTTGATCATGATCAACAAGAAAAAATGAAATCTTTCAGTTTTACGTCCCACTTTTGTGCCGGCTAGGCTAAAGGAGGATGATTAGAAATGAATGCAAAGGTGGAAGGAATAAAGTGAGAGGAAACGAGAGAATCTCGAGAAAACCCACGAACTCGGTGTTTGTTCACTACAAAGCCCACTTGGTGTGAGTTGGGATCGAACCAGGAACCCCACGCACCAGAAATGAACGCTTTACCACTAAACCACCAGTTGAGTTGCCAGTATTTTCGGCACTACTTTAACCCCTATATATTGAAATTGCCCACTTCCCCGCAGAGACGGACCTAGAAGGTAAAACTTGGGGGGGGGGGGGCAGCCAGAACCGTCTATGATAGGTATATCATGAGTTCAATATAAGCTATAAAAATATATAAATCATAGTTAAAATTATTTTTGTCACTCAAAAAGCTGGAGGGCCTAGGTCCCCCCAGCACCGGGCTGGATCCGCCACTGCTCTCCCGGGAAACCCATCACTGAATATAAAGAAGAAAACCAATAGAATACGTTTAACAAAAGAAATCACTTAATAGCTATATCAAAAACGGCTACTTACCACTAAATTTGCTATAACGTTGTCGAGAATTCGTTCTTGGTTAATCAAGTAACTATTATTGGTATGCACTCAATAAAAAATTAAATAAAACATTGAATCACTGATTTGCAGCCAAGCTGCTAGCAGATTGGTTGAACTTGAAAGTACGCAAAACGGAGCGAGCAAGCAAGCAAGTGATACTAACCTATATCGTTAAAAGAATTACGTAAATACACTCAATTTATTCTTATTAAAAAAAGTAAATGTATTTGTTACGATTCGATATTAGCACGGAGTGTAATACTTCTCAAAGTTCAAAAGAAACAAGGACACAAACACGTACGTATTCCAGTATGGTCTTACTGTCACCATAACACAAAAGACAATTTAGTTCTTCAAACCATTCTTATTAGCAATTTCATGAGCAAAATATAATCAATAGCATAAACAAACGAGTCGTGTTTTGAGGACATGCTTCGAATTAATGATGATAACACGTGATGTTATCACAAACAGTGACACCTTGAACTTCTGAGCGACCTTTTGTTTATCAGGCCGCATTTCATGTATTTATCAAAATTGTTATTTATTTATATATGTATAAGAGGAATTCTAAAGACCATAAACAACGTAAGGAAAGGAGAAAAAACTTTGTATTGTACCGTACTAATAATTATTTACTTAAAGATGTACAGAGGGCACAGAGGCTCAGTGGTAGGGTGCTTGCTTACCTTTGCTGTGTGGGGTCCCTAGTTCGATCCCCGCCAAAGTAAGCTTTTGGTGGAACGTCTGAGAAATGACGTTCCTCGGCGAACATACTATTCGGGGAAAGGGAAGGAAGAAAGGATTGGGGAAGGAAAGAAGTGGCCTGGGACCTATATCTTAGGAACCACCCCGGCATTTGCCTGGTGTAAATGAGGAGAACCCTGGAAAATCTCGTTCAGGATGGCTAACGTGAAAAAGTGTTTTACACTTTTTTTGACCGAGTGCTCCCACCAGAAATCGAACCCAGGACTGCAACATTTAATTAAATAAGCAGGGATGTAAGCAGAAATGGGTTCTGGGGGTCCGAACCCCCTCCCGAAATCACGACGTTTCTATAAATATAGTCTAGTTTTAAGGATGATTTTATAAATTTTAATATAAATTAATCTCATATTGAACTTGATTCCTCCAAAAACCAGCTTTGGACATCCCCCATCGAAATAAATTCCTGCATCTATGTCTGCGAATATTCGAACTGTAATTGTTTGAATAATTTTTCGTCATCCAAATGATTTATTCAAACAATTAATCGAATTACGAATGTTCGAAGAATCCATTATGTTCGAATCATGAATTATTCAAATTTTAACAGCATACAAGATGCTCCGAGCGGCCATTTTATGGAAATCGAAAAGTAAATTTCGATAGTAACTTGGTTAAGGTTTAAGTAGGGATGCGCACGAGACAAGATTTGAGGCTGTCTCGTCTCGGAAATGTGCTGTAAAAGTGATGGCTCGACTCGAAAAACGTATACTTTGCTATTGGAAGAGCTGTGTTTCGACTCGAATTTTCTCAGGAAAATTCTGTCTCGACTCGACTCGTGCGCATCCCTAGGTTTAAGCCTTTAAATAGAAGTTGGTGATTAAACGTATTTCAGGCCTTCTCGCTTGTATAGTGGGAGGCAGCGTAGGGAAGGCAAGCTGTCGGACGGCTGACAATCAGAGCTCCTTCGTGCTAAGCGGTTAGCGTACGCGCCTTTAGCGCGGGAGACCCGCGTTCGATTCCCGGAAGCTCTTGTGGTTCGGATTCCACGTTAATCAATAGGTCCACGTCTCATATAGCTTCGCTGTTGAAATGGACGTTAAACTGAAAATTAACTCAACTCAACGACTGACGATCATGTGAAGCCTATCTTTGAGTTTTACGTCCCACGCTTATCCCGTGTAGGCTAAACGAGACAGTGATGATGAGGGGGAATGGATAAAATGATGGAATGAAGAAAATGGTAGGAAACGGGATAATCCCGAGAAAAATCATTCACACAGTGTTTGTCCACTACAAATCCCACGTGGCGCGAGCTAGGATCGAACCTTACGCACCAGACATGAACACTCTACCAATGAGCCACCCTGGCCCTCTCAAGCCACGCGGGATTTCCATATTTTAACTCCATGCATTTTATTTACTTTTCATTCCAAACTTATTTACTCAATATTCTAACTTTTAATAGGATTCCATTACTGCGATCTTTTGATAACAGTGTACCATCTCCACATTCATTGGGTAGCGCAAGAAGTGGAGATGCTATGTAGAAAAATTAAATTATCAATTGGAAATCAATTTCCGGTATGACAGAAGGAATATCGTGCTCCCTTTCTTAAAAGAAAATGAATTTAAAATGGTCGACTCGTTATGAACTTATTAACAAAATATGTATCCATTTACGGAGAAGTTAGAACACATCAAGAAGACATGCACAAGACATAGTTGCAGCAGCCACCAGAACTTCGCCTTTCAAAGCACAGATAATTACAAAGACAGGACTTCTTATAATCTCATTTCCTAATTGAGTTTGAATGATGTTTTAAACTTGCTCTCATGAACTAATTGGCTCTCCTTCATTTGTTTTAATTGAATAAACCAGTTCAATCTAGTTATTTTGCATAGTGTCTAAATGTCACTTGTTTATAAACGTTTAACTGGTTTACGTACTTTCCTCCATTTTCTGTTTAATATAAAAGAAGAAAAGGTTGTGGGTCGTAACAGCACGATAGTTTATGTCGAGTTCTTGTTTTGGGGACAATGCAATACCTGTAGCTAATACTGATTAGTGTGCATAGAGAAAATAATATACATGGTAAACCAAAACACCTGATGTTTTTGCAAATAAAATTGCACTTACAGGGAAAATTAGGAATGGGCACGAGGCGAGTCGAGACAGGATTTTCCTGACAAAATTCGAGTCGAGATACGGCTCTTCCAATAGAGAAATATACATCGAGACATCACTTTTAGAAGACATTTTCGAGACGAGACAGCCACAAATCTTATCTCATGCACATCCCTAGGGAAAATGTAAATAATTTATTTCCTTTTTCACGACGATGCATTTTCCTTTTAATGGAGAATTACGACGTATCACTATTTCTTGAAAATTATATTTTGTCCAAGTGTCCACCATCGAGTCAAACAAATACGGTCCGATAATGTGCTTGGAGGAAATGGCGTACCATACCGTAGTTCTGTGCTGTGATTAGGATGTTCCACTAATTTGCATTGGTTGCTTGCAGCCCCAAATCGATGCACAGACAGGTGAAAATGTGCCTCATGTAACATCAATCATCCCTATACAATGTCATGTTCGAATTAACAAAAGCTCCAAGAACTCATTGCAAAATTGAAACCGCTTCGTCTTCTGCCGTCTATATCTACATCTTTCCTACTATCTTTACAAGAACCAAGTTGTCAATGAGCTTACAGAATGAGACAAAACATTGTTTCCTCCCACTTCTTCCAGGGGCGGATCCAGGACGGATTTCTCAGGGGGAGGCGGGGGGTTGTAATACTGCTACTTAGAGCTACTTTTAAGATCTCCAAATTCTGGGATGGGTTTTATTAATATATAAAATTAAAAAAAGTTTCCTCTTCTAGAGGGGACGATAGCCCCGATCGCTTCCCTGGATCCGCCACTGCTTTCTTCATTCCACCATTTCATTCATTTCTTATCATCACCATCTCCTTTAGCCTAGTTGACGTAATCGTGTGATGTAAAACTTAAAGATTTCATTTTTCAAATCTTCTCTTCTTCCATCTTTTAGGATGCTTATTTCGATGGAAGTTAAATTATAAAAATTCAGCATAACTTGAGTGCTATGTTTAAAGAAGCATTTCAAGCGATGCAGCCGTTATTCTTTGTGAAAAAAATTTAATCCCTTTCTCCCCTTGGGATAAGCATTTCAAAGTGTAATTATGAAAATCTAGAACAATCCAATTGGCAAATATACTCAAAAAATTCGGTCTTTTAAAACGGTTTACCTCACGTTCGCAATTTTGCGAATATAATGTAAGAAATTACAATATTATAGAAATTAAGCCTTCCGGGCCCCTTTGTAAGTGCATACTGCATATGTTAACTCGTAGGTGCGTCTGTGCTGTGGGCTAGTTTACAAATAACTTAGATATACAGTAGGTGCACCAATTTTTACGTTTTAGAGATGGTACCGAGACCGAGAGGGACTTTTATATATCGAGACGAGAACGAGACCGAGAAGGACTTTTATATACCGAGACGAGACCGAGACAGACCTCTATAAATCGAGACAAGACTGAGACGAGATTTAGGTCAGTCTCGAAAGTCTCGGTCTCGTCTCGAATATTGATAATGATAGCTATTAAAATTGCCCTTACTCAAAATTTGTTTCATTGCTGTGATTGATAATATAGGAGCGGTTGACTGATGTACAGTGGCGTATTTAGGGGTGGCTTATCAGGCTCAAGCCCCTCCCGAAATAAATTTTTGATCATTTTTTCGCATTGCACGTACAACACAAATGTTTCTTACCCGTTTCTCAAGCATCTCTCTCTCTCTCCCTCTCTCGATATATATATATATATATATATATATATATATATATATATATATATATATATATATATATATATATATATATATATATATATGCAGTGACGGATCAAGGATATGATCAAGGGAGGGGCTAAACCATAGTTTGCCACTTTATCCAATGTCAAGAAAGGATTGGAGCTCATTTTAACCAGTGTATACCTGAGCGTCAAGGAGGCTATAATTAATATAGCCCCCCCCCCTTGTATCCGCGATATATATATAGAGAGAGTGTTCCAGAGCAACCCAGATACTACCTTTTTCTCGAGAACGGTACATGCTATCAAGTTGAAATTAAAACTTGCACGAGAAATGTCAGTCCAAAGAATCCGTAGAAATTATTTACAAAATCCCGAAAGCCCCCCTTCGTGGTGTAATGGGAGACACCAGACACATGTCCCGTACTTGCGATTTTCAAATAGGAATATGTTTCGAATGTACAATCGAAAAGCTGGGGTAAAGTAAGATTGCCCTACGAAACATTTGTCCCTGCTATCTATTGTTTTCCGTGTACGAATTGTTTTTTTCAAAAAAAATAAATAAAATAAAATAAAATAAAAATAAAAATAAATAAATAAATAAAGGTGCGCGAAGTAGGGTTTACGGAGTTTACTAATTAAGACAATGTAAACACCGTCACAGATTTGGGAAGTGCAAGACACACGCTTTCCAATGATATGCCACATGGTGACTCAGGGTCTAAATAAAGAAGAAACTGCGTGACCCAATAAAAGGGGGTCTAAAGTAAGGTCAGAACTCGAAAATTTCAAATGGAAATGGGGTCGAGTAATACCTCGTTGCATAGGTTTCTGCAAATGTTAAAAGAATTGGTTTTGACCTTATAGTATACTTATAGCCGTAATTGGTATAGCCTTATAGTACGCTTCGCCACTGTTGAATAGTGAGCTCTTTAGGTACGTATTATTTGAATATGCTAAATTCTAAAATGCGAAGTTGCACAGCTGAATAAAAGCCCAAACAAGTTGCATTTTCACATTTTCAGCAAGTTTACATTTTCACATATTTTCCGTGGATATGTACCGGTATGTATAATTCGAAAAATTAAGGGGCATGCAATATAGTCAACACTTGACTCTAAACATCGGGCCTCAGATAAGTGCCAAACAGAAGTCAACGCGTGAGCCATATATGGCTCACAGGGTCTCACGGAGTAGTTTTGTGCGAGCCACATGTGGTTCGCATGGCGATTAATGTGTATATATTGGCTACATTTAAAACAACTCATTTCCCTTAGGATACACCTTTTACTAAAACTAAGATGACTAAATGCAAGTTCAATGTAGATGTTTCAAAATTAATTTCAAATTGTTCAGTTGTGTTCTCGCTGTGATAAGACAGATAATGTCGATTTGAATGTGGAGAAAAAGAACTATAGAAATGGTTCCTTTTCCGCACCTTTCAGAACTTTTTTTTTTAATGGTAATACATATGTACACTTACTTTTAATGAGAAATTTATATGTCAAGTTTCATCTTCCAAACTTAAGGGACTCCTCAAATATTCTATTTTTGGTTTAAATTTTGAACTCTCTTCCCCCCTTAAGATTAGCATTTTAATCAAAGTGATATAATAAAGTGGGAGGAAGAACTCGAGAAAACCAACGGACACGGTGTTTGTCCACCTCAAAGCTCACTTAGCATGAGCTTGAATCGAACCAAGGACTCCACGCAACAGTAATGGACGCTCTACCATTGAGCCAGTGCGGCCTCTTAGTTTGATGTACGTACTGACAGGACCGGACCAAGGATTTTCTGAGGGGGGTGCACCAATAACTTTCAGTACATTTGAATCAAATTTACATTTTTTTAAATGGCTTTAGGCATCTGTGATGTGTATGAGGAACTGACTTAAACTATTATGTTTAGCAAAATCGCTTTCTTTTAAGCCCGAAACGGAAACATGACATGAAATTTTAGGAAAGTATTGCTATTTCTACTGCCAGTTTTTCACTTTAGATAGTGTATATTCAGAACGGAGGGGGGGTACACGTGCTCCGGTCAACCCCCCCCTAAATCTGGCCCTGCGTACTGATTATATGAAACAACAAAAAGTCCTTTTCAAACGGTTCAGCCATTTTCCCGTGATGCAATCACAAATATCACTTCCTTTTTTTTTTTTTTTTTTTAATACTAGTTGTTTCCTGAAAGTCATCGGCTAGCCTGCAAATTGCCTGATATGTCTTGCCTCAGGTAGGAAGCCGCGGAACTAACGACAACTACTAGCCTGATTGTGAACTACTAGAAATTAGCGTGACTCACTGACTGAGGCGTCTTGCGTGTATATTTATAATAAACATTAAAAATAAATAAATATTTTCGCCTTGACATTTAAGCAAACCATAATTACAAAATGTTTTGAATTGTTTATATTAGCGTTACAAAAGACTGATATACTTTGTGGGATAGATTGTTTTTGAATAAATTACTCACATTTTTATACAAATTTTTAATTACTTCCTGGTTTCATTTTTTTTTTTTTTTTTATTTTTTGTCATATTCCGTTCTCTTACTAAATCTAATTCTCGAGCCAAGGTGCCGATTTCTCTGTAACATTTTTTTTTTGGGGGGGGACATTAAGATAAAAGTCTAGTTACAAAGATCTAAGAAGGTATATATGAGGCTTTTAAGACGAAATGAAATGAAATCTTTGAGTTTTACGTCCCATGCTTATGCCGGTAAAGGAGACGGTGATGATGAAAAATAAATGAAATGGTGGAATGAAGAAAATGGGAGGAAACGAGGGAACTCCGAGGAAACCCACGCACACGGTGTTTGTCCACCACAAGGTTCACTTGACGGGAGCTGGGATCTCACCCGGGACCCCAAACACCAGAGGTGAACGCATTACCACTGAGCCACCGCGGCCCCCTTAAGAAAAATTGAATACAAATTATGCCGAATATTGTATATTCATAAAAAAAATACATATTCATAAAAATACATGGGGTCCCACGTAAGCATTGAGGGGGGCCTCCCTCCCAAGATCGGCATCCTTGTCTCGAACTACTTTTTTTTTTTTTTTTTTAACTCGGTCTCTAAAGTTTCCAGTTTTCATATTGCAGAAAGGAACTAGCAACCCTTTCTAATGTTCCCCCCTAAGAAATATTAGATGAAATGAACTAGAACCTATCTTCGTATAGAGCTACCGGATAGATATAACATATCGTATAATAACAGTCTAATAATAAATCTGTGAGCATAAGTACTTACTTGATTTAATACTGAAAGAAAACAATCCATTTATATTCGTAAATCTTGTTTCATAAAAAAAACGAAAATTACAGTAACAGAAATGCACTAAGAATCGAACACAAGCCTCTCGAGTTGTCTTAACACGTGTGTCAACCCCATGAATGATACAAGATATAATGTGTTTTATTTATTCACTTTCTCTCGTAACTTTCTCCGTCATTTAGTGACTACCGTGTGACTTTTCTTCTCTTCTTTCCCTAAAACAAAAACAAAAACAAAAAGAAAAAAAGAAATGAAGACTTTCTGTCGCGAAATGAATGTCTTATTTATTTTCACTACTACCAGACGATTACGGTTTGCGGTTCGAAAATATCTTCTTATTTAAAAAGAAAAATAAAACTCTTTTTTTTCTTTTTCTTGCACATCGTGTTTCTCTTTTTTCACAAGGCAGGAAAGATTACAAAGATCGTCTTAAGGCTATGGGTTAACGCTTTGACTTCCTATAGATATTAATGACCTAGAACTTTCATTTTTTAATGACAGCCTCTCTTTGTATCATACGCTACGAGATTTATTCCTCTTCCTTTCTTTCTCTATTGTTTGTGTCAGCCAAGTTATAACAATAAATGGCATTGACTAGCGACAGTGTGCATTATTTGAATTTAAAACCATTCAGTTATTTCCTTCAAAGAATCTGCATAGAATATATATAAGCAGTTTTTATTCCATCTTTGTCTCCTAGCAATTCTTGACCTTTGCAGCTGCCCTGGAAACTCTAAAGGCCTAATAAATACACAACCTCAAAATACTTTTATAGGCCTTGTGAAACATCGTTCTTTCTAAAAGAATATGTTACGTGTCAAGAAATTCACTATATTTAGAAAAGCTCCGTGGCTATTCCCTATTGAGGGTGATTCCCTGTTCTTCAATTTCGTGTGTTTTCCCTGGCTTTTTCGTCGTGGCTTTTCCTCTAAAACAATGGTCTTGTCCAAGGTCACAAAGTCAGGCACGGGTACTTGAAATATATGTATGACACTTTCTAATGTAAAATATTTGTCACTTCATTATACTATCATATTAATAGAGACCCAGAGTTATAATTTGATTCTAAGCCAATGGTTCTCAACCTTTTTGACTGACAACACAATTTGAAGAACGTCCATGACCTCGTGGCACATTTTTTTTATTATAAATAATAATAATATATAAAATAATGCGTGTGTCTGCTTCTGTTTGTATGTGTGGCAGATTTTTGTATAGAACTCAGAGCAACCAAATTTGCCATATAGATAGATCTTTCGAAGGCCGCCCATCAAGGGAGGCAAGGTGGGGCGCTCGCCCCACCCTTCCCCTTTAGAGGAAATTGTGCTTCGGAAGATGGAAAACCCAACAGATTTTTTAGAATAGTTACCGCAAAATTTGAGACTACATTTGAAATGTCGCTTATACTTGCCCCCTCCCCTTGGAAACCACAACATGGGCGCCTTTGGATCTTTCCCAAATCTAATTACATACGAACCCCTTTTTTGATTTTCAACTAGGAGCTTTTCTAAGAACGTATTGCGTGTATGAATCCCCATTACGTTATAAATGTGTGGGTTTACATAACACCAAAAGATAAATACCGGGGAATGTAGTAAAAACATTTTTCCGACTCTTTTAATTGATGTTCTGACCAAAATTTTACATACATTAATTATTTTGTTTATTGGTATCCATTCTTCACTTTACACACTGTTCTTTCTTTTTTTTAAAAAAAAAAAAATCCATTCATTCCAAATACATCAATATCTTGAGCTACTGATTCAACTTTATCATGTAAGTTAACCTATCTTTATAACTGAATTTGTCTTGTGTAAGAGAGTGTATTTTCAATACTTTTCACGGTCTTTCGACAGGCCTATCTATATTCAGTATATTCATATCTTTGTAAAGTAATCTTCAAACAATTAATCTAATATTTTGAAATAGCAGACTTAAAGAGTAATCTGAATTCATATTCATTTAATACATGTCTGCTACAATTATGAGCTTTTTTGTTTTGTCAAGTATAATTTATTAATCAAATAAATGTATGCCTATTTAAATTTAATTCTTTCACAATTTACCCTCAATTCAAATTTAAAATGATATTACCACTATACTATCACTTATGTCAAATCTAAAGATTAAACATTAATATTCAAAATTTAATAATTTAAACAATCAACACATAACTCCTTAGTAAATAATCTATGAATCGAAACATTATTGTCGGAAGCACTCATTCGCTATATAGGGGATTTAAGTAGAATGTCAGGCAGAGTCATCATGCAGTAAAATATATTGATATTGCTAATTCTAGGTTTAGATGTTGGAACAATGCAATACTTCATTGGAGTTTAAGTGAATATAATCGATATTACAGTATTGTTCACGATTTGATGAAGAAATACTAAGGTAAGTCCTAGAGAAGTAGTGACAAGTCCTACAAACAAAGCAAAAGAAAGCATTACGATGTGATCCCTGATTTGTATAGCTATTATCAACATTTACCTCATCTTCACTTTCAGTTGAGTCACTATTGTGATGACTCAGTTCACTGTCTTCATCATCGCCACTGATATTATTATCATTTTCAAGAAGTGCTGCACAAGTTTCTTCATTCATTTTCGTTGACAGTAAAAAAATCCACAAAAGAATAAGTTCATAATTGAAAAATACAGTTGCAAACACCTCACATGGATTCTGAGGACCCAACAGCAGAGACTAGCAACACTACATGTTCACTCTAGATGCCGACTAAAAGCCAACTAAGGGTAGTTTTGAATAGCCAATTACTACTTGAACAGTGAAGAATAAATTATCACTGGGTCCCTAGGACCTAGGTGCGCCAATTAAGGATTATTACTTGTGTGTGATACATGCCAACAATAGTGTGTGTGATACTCAATACACTTGAATGTTATTTTCTCTTATGTTTCTGGACTAGTAAGCAATGAAAAGATATTTAAAACTTTATATCTAGCTATATAAAGATGGGAGAAACATGGACGATTTTTTTTCTTGCCTCTAACGTAGTAGGAGGGAAAATATCCATTTTTTTAAAGTACTATTGTTTACCAAAAGTCCTCTGTATATTTACCCTATCCGTATGACTGTCCGGGAGACAAGAAATCTCAAGCACTAATTGACATATCACTGCCAAATTTGCTTAAAATGTAGAGAGTCAAAAGTTAGTTTTTGGAGGCGATATTCAAACCCAAAGCGTATAAAATCAACAATTTCCGATTTTTATATTGATCACAATAGAGGAAAAGCAACAATAGATAGAGAGAAACGGTTTTCTACAATCGATCAAGCGTCTCGAGAATGTATTCCATCTCCAATCTAATCTTTCTCTATTAAAACAGGAAGTGGCAGAAAATCAACCACTTCCGGTTTTAATATCGGTCGTTGTATAGTAGAAATGATAACAGATAACGACAAAATGCTTTTCTCTAATTAATTAAGCTTCCCAATATTCTGTCTCCACTTTTATGTGTCTACTAAGACCGGTATAAATCTACTACTATTTCCGCTTTCGATATTAATTGAGAGAATATCATGATATACAAACCAAACTCCGTCACGTGGTGAACCCGTGACACTGTTACTTCTTTCTCCCTAGTTCTAAAACTAATAAGCTAAGTTCCGAACTAACGACTTACCTGTTTAAGTTAGTGCTTTCCTACATCAAATGCCCAAGTACGGTACTAATTTCACTTACAGATAACTATTTGCTACATGACTTATTCGACGCTCAATTATGCTTGACGTCACTAAAATAATTTATTTTTAAAAAAATCCAATTGTTTTCCCAAGAGATCTATTATCACAGTTTATCACTCAGTATTTCTTCAAACTGCTTCACAGAGAATTAATAAAATGTAACTGTAACGGTTTACGTAGTTTGGTCGTCAACTAAAAGTAGTTGACTTAAAGTAGCGTGCATGCGCTTCAAGGCAGAACGCCAGTAATTTCTTCCTGCTTATTTTCTTCCGGTTAGGAATGAGGAGAAAAAGGGAAAACAACTAAAGCAGGTAGGTGTACGCGGAAAACAGAATTGAAATTATCGTTACACTATATCTTTACCAACACCAGTGGTCACGCCAATTGCTAAACTAGCCAATGAAAAGCATTTTATTTAATTTAATATTTGTTCTCCTTTCTTCTCCGTTTTCTTTAAAATGCCCATACATTTAGAAAGACCAAAAGGTTAATAGCTAGATAATACTTCACACCAATAGGATGTCTGTTTCAATTTATTCTAAACTTTCAGACTATGCTATGTGTAACTAATGGAAGTCATATCAACAACTATGTCCTCCCGTCTGTCTGTGGACAGATATTAATAGTTTTAAAACAGTTTTAAAAAATACATAATCATCATCATCATCATAGGTATTTGCCATTATTGGCAGGTCACTTGCTGCAACTGAGAATCTTCCATGCTACACGCTCTTCCTCTAACTTATTTGTCTGTTTTAATATTGTTCATTAATTGTCTCCTTCGCCCTCTCCCTCTCTTTCCTGTCACCATACCCTCTAGCACGTCCCTCATGATACGGTTCCTTCTTAGCCAATCCTCGTTTTACGGTCCCAAACACTTTTTCTTCCTCTTCTTAATAACATCTAAAATTGTTCTTTCCTACAGTACCATTTCCAACACCCTTTCGTGGGTTTTTCGCTAGACCCAGCTAATTCTCTTAATTCTTTTCCACACCCACATTTCAAAAGCTTCCACTCGTTTTTCATCATTTTTGCGTAATTTCCATGTTTCCGACTCATACAGTACAATACTCCACACGAAGCATTTTTTTTTTTCGTCAACTCTTTATTCAAAGCCCCACAAAATAGTATTTACTTCATCCTAAAGTGTTCTTCCGCTATTCCTATCCTTGCTTTTATTTCCCGTTCACACTTTATATCATTACTATCCAGGTATCGAAAGTTAGCCACCTGTTCTACTTTCTCCCCTCCCGTTTCTATAATGGTCACTGACCCCTTCGTTCCAGTCACCAGTCACCATGGCTTTTGTCTTTCTAACATTTATTTTCATTCCATATTCTTCACAGCCCTTCCTCAAGTTTTCCAACATTTTATTGGCTGTCTCTTCAGAATCCGCAACAAGCGCCATATCATCTACAAACTGTTTTAAAAAATACAACTGCGAGATTTATTTAAAAATAACGATTTAGTGTTTCAAGAATAGGCTCAATGGAAATGGTAGGTATCAACGTTGATCATAGTAGAGCAAAAATGATAATAGATAACAAAGTGGTTTCTTGACATGAGTCAACGTGGTAAGAAAAGACGTTTCGTTCTTACCCTTATCTCTCTACTAAGACTGATATTACCACTTCCGATATCAATATTGATATCATGATAACCATAGAATAGAAATGATAATATATAGCAGGGATGCAAGTCAGCAACGCAATTTTACTAGCCCAAAGAAAAATGCTACTAGCTCACATTCCACATCCTAATCGTGACTTTCATAGTCTTTACTGTTTAAAAGCTCGCCCGCACCGATGAACCACTCGCCCCGGGCGAGTGTGCAAGTGGTTATTTACATCCCTGATATACAGATATCAAGAAGATTCTTTGTATATAATAGATTCGCTGTCTAAAGAATATATTCTGTATCTATTCTAATCTCTCGACGAAAACCGGAAAGGGTAGAAATTTACTACGACTTCCGGTTTCAATAATTATTTCTGTACAGCAAAAAAGGTAACAGGAGGCGAGAAATTTTATCGATTCAGGATGGCAAAAATATCTCTGCTTTTAATTTTCTCTTCAAACCGGGAGCGCAGCACGGTGGCTCAATGATAGAGCTACCCGAAGCTTTTAAAGTTTTGATAGTGGATATCGAGAGAGAGTGTGTATAAGGGAATTGTCTTACAGGAAATCTATGGTAAACAAGACCATGAAAACACTCTTTTTTCTCTATGGAGATTTAGCTGAGTGTCAGCTTTGAAAAAACTCATTTGTCGGCCATTTCAAGTGGGAGTTAACCTTGTTTTACAAATTCAGCTCAGTGTTACATCTCAAATCCGATTCTCCTTATTTATTCATTTATGTAAAGAAGTTCTAAATAGGGATGCGCACGAGTCGAGTCGAGTCGAGATTTAAGCCTGTCTCGACTCGTCTCGAGAAAATGCTGTCTCGACTTGAAAATATGTTTCTGTCTCGACTCGACTCGAATTCGTGACGAGACGTCTTGAAATTCGAGTCAAGACAAAATATATAGTTAAAATACTGTATATGCACACATCAATCAAACAATTATGAATATCTACCTAATTGTCAGTATGTCCAATTTTGGCACGGATAACAACGGCGACGCGTCTTGACATGGACGCAATGATCCTTGGTAGGTCGCTGGAGAGAGTTGGTACCACATGTACATACACAGGGGCCAGCACATCACTTGATCTCGAAAGATTAACTATTAAGTTTATGCGTTCTGTACTATTCTAAAGTAATAAATACTGAAATTGTTTTTAAGACTGTTTCTGAGTGAATAGTTTCGTCAAAATAATATTAAAAATTATAGAAAGATTTTCGAGACATTCGAGTCCAGTCGAGATTTTTACGACTCGACTCGTGTCTCGACTCAAATTTTACAAAGTGTTTCGACTCAATCCTCGATTCGAATTCGAGTCGAGATTCGAGACATGTCTCGACTCGTGCGTATCCCTAGTTCTAAAAGGTTTCAGAACATTTTATAATAGAAATATTACAAATTGAAGCGATTGACTAGTGTTCAACGGCCCTTTTCAGCACCAGGGCTACGTAGGACAGGGCCTATTGCTTAAAGTGAAATCTGGAGTACTACTTGGGATTGTATCTTACACAGGCAACAACACTAGAAGTCGAACCCGAGACCATATACACAGAAATCACACTTGCTAGCTACGAAGGGTCTTTGGATATGGCCAAAAATTTCAGAAGGGAAATCAGTCAGTTAGTGTAATATTCCAACGATTACTTATAAGGAACGTATGTGAACCGTGACAGCTAGATATTTATGATAATTGGTACCCTGACTAGTGGATCGCTGATCATCGTGATGATAATCACTCGGTGTGCAAATGCCTTGTTTACTCGCTACGTATAATACCTATACCAAGCAGTGACCGGGTGAAGCTGTGCCAAGTTATAATCCCTAAAAAGCCGGAAAATCAAAAATGTGTGCAGGTAACCTGATACCCACGGGAGGGAGACACGTGACCAAGAACACATTAGTGTCACACAAGCAGTATTGTCATCCCAACACAAACTTATAGTTTTTTTTTTTCAAATAGAACGTATATCATTTTATGGCATTAAAACATTTCGCATAAAAAAGTATTATATGTTGCTAAATATGAGGCTGTAAAGTTGAGAAATTATTGGGTCCGTACAATGAAACGAACAAATGTACAACAACAACAAGACTGCAGAAGGAACGAATGAAAAATACGGAGTAAACTACAGCAAGCACAGCATCCGGTGACTAATGGATTTGATACAGGGTTTACCCAAAAGGGGCACATGTTAGAGTAACCGTAGAAAGAAGACGTCCCATGTGACATAATGCGGAAATGTGAACAGAGAGTCTTCCTGTAGCCCAGCAATTCCAATTGCGTTTGTGTGGAATCGATATCTAGAACTGTTCCAGAGAGCTATAAAACGAACTGTCTTGCGATTACAAAACTATATACACGCACGCCTTTCAAACTACAGAAATTACACCGTAGCGTCTAAAAAGAATGCAGAAAAGCTGTGGCACGGAAGATAATAAATCTGTGACAAGAAAGTACGTCAGGATCGATTCGCAAAAATTAATGACCTGTGATAGGTGTCAATCGAGAGTATAGGAAACGTTAGCATCTGAGAGAACGATGAAGGTAAAACACACTGCATTCAGGTTACCAGTAATATACAGGCGTAAAATGTTTTAACATAGTACACCAATACATACAACAGAAAAGCCATAGATAGTATGGCAAAATACGTACATTTTTCGCCCTAGTCGCACACTAAACATGATATATCAAGCCCGTAAGTTACTGGATGCTGGTATGCTGTGGTATACTCCCTACTGTACATTAGTTCCTTCTGCAGTCTTGTTGTTGTTGTTGTTGTTGTACATTTGTTCTTTTCATTGTACGGAACCAATAATTTCTCAACTTTATAGCCTCATATTTGGCAACACTGATAACTCACTTCTTGCTTATTTTCTTTCACGTTTTATGCTAATTGTTTTAATGTCATAAACTAGTATACGTTATATTTAAAAGAAAACTATAAGTTTGGGGTGGTAACACTGCTTGTGTGACACTACTGCCGTGTTCTTAATCACGTGCCCCCTCCAGTAGGTATCAGGTTACCTGCACACATTCTTAATTTTTTTTTTTGGCCTTTTTCCGGTGTTTTTGGGTTATAGCTCGGCACAGCCTCCCCTGGTCACTGTTTGGTACATGTAATATACGTAGCGAGTAAACAAGGAATTTCCGCACCTATTGACTATCACCACGATGATTAGCGATCCACAGTTAGTCAGGGTACCAATTTTCATAAATATCTAGCTGTCACAGTTCACATACGTCCCTTGTTATTATGATACATTTCCCATAGCAAAACTAGGATATGGGGGAATTATTAAGATCCTTTTGGGGGGGGGGATGTTAACTTGAGTTTACATTACGTTTATAGATACACCAACAAACAAAGTTCAATCGGGCTAAAAGTGCGCGCAGAGTCTCAGACCCATAGCTACGGTCCTGCCGTGATAAGACCCTGGAAAATCTAGTCATGGTGGCTGGGTGCAAGAATCGAACTCTTGATATACCAAACTGTGAAGCAAGAACACAAATCTGTCATTCATGTACGCTAAATCTGATCAATTTCAAAGAACTATGTTTCAAAACAAAAATATTTTAGTAACTTTGCATCACGCTGTAGTTTATTATTATTCGATACTTTAAAAAAAAAAAAAAAAAGAAAAAAAAAGAAAATAACAATCATACTTCAAGGCTAGGGGAGACAGTGATTTTGACAATGAACGAAATGGGGGATGAAGAAAAATGAGAAGAAACGAAAGAATCCCTAGAAAACCCACGTACATGGTGTTTGTCTCCGATAAATCACATTTGGCCTAGCTGGACTTGAAACAAGGACTTCTCACACCACAGTGAGCGCTCTACCACTGAACTACCGCGACCCCTTCATGTAAACTTGTCATTGCAGATATAGCTGTTACAGCTATTGAGAAAAGGGTGATAAAACAACTTCAAAAATAGAAACAAAAAGTACATTGTAGTAGTATGGCAAAAACCGGGTCGAACGAATGGCTGGAATAATTGCGTGAACTGCATACAAGACTAAACAAGCGAAAGCTATAAAACAATTTTCACATCAAATGTTGCAACGCAAATGCATCTGTAACGAATGAAGCATGTTTAGAAACAAAAAGAAATGAGTGAAAGAAAAATAAATAAAACAATAGAACAGGAAAAAACAACAAAACGGAAAACAGAGACATCATTACTTGAATTGAGAACAGAATAACCGTTATGTGGGCACTTTGTTTTTATATCGAAGTTATTTCGTTGGATTAGAAAAGAAGAAGAAATAAAAGGGGAAGAAATTACTCCTTTGAGAATGGGAGTTATTCTGTGACTTAATGAAAACACCACGAATTAAAAATGAAAAAAAGAAAAATACAACCGAGGTGATTTGATATTTTTGGAGGATGATGAAAGTAAAGTTTCCAACGACAAAATTACGAAAGCAGTAAATTGGAATATTATATGGGTTTTGTGTGGGCATTTTAATATTCATCTAACAAAACTACAACTTCTAGGTTTTATATTTTTTTTCTTTCCTTGTGCTCGTTATTTTTTTTCGTAATATTTTAGAAAAAATCCAGCAATTTCTTCTTCACCAATTTAATGCTCCAGGCAAGAAACACCATTGGGCAGTTTATTAGTTGAGCGTATAATAAATTAATAAAAGAGTATTACATAATGAAATATTAAAAATATATAGTGGAAAAGTATAGGATGAGGTCTTACTCAGTGGAGTGTGGTGAAATTTTACTTTGAGTAAGTAATCCAATGAAATCTGTAAACTCTGACACAGCGATGCAAATAAGCAACAAAATTTTACTCGCAAAAGAAAAAAGCTACTAGCCCACAGTCCACAATAGAAATCATTTACATACTTTCGGTACGATATTAAATACTCGCCCGCACCGATGAACCAGTCGACCCGGGCGAGTGGTTATTTGCATCCCTGCTCTAAAAACATTTAACATTTGAATTAAAGCCACTGCTACAAACAATAACTAATATATTGACTTCTGCTGTTACACTACTCCTAATATTACTCTACTACTGGTACTGTATTGCGAGGGTTGCACTGAAAGTTTCGGGAAAATGGTAGAATGCAAGACCATCAAAGTATAGCAATTTTTAATTGTTTTTTCAAAGTACTCCCTCTGTGCAGCAATGCATTGTTTCATGCGATAGAAGTACATCTTGAAACAGTTAGGCCTATGCCACTCCGAAGTTGGTACCTGTGAAACATGCAGTTTGTTTGCTTCGATGGCTTCTTCTGAAGTGCAAAAAGCGCTTCCCACGCAACGTGTTCTTCATGATCGGAAATAAAAAGAAATCACTTGGGACTAAATCCGATGAATACGCCGAATGTGTCATGACGAACGTTTTTTCTGTTCCAGAAAATCACTGTGGCAGCTGCTGTTTGCAAGCTAACATTGTGGTGAAGCAGAATGATTCGACGGTTGAGGTTGGACTGTCTGCTCATTCAGTACTTCTGGTAGATATATGGTTGTGTACCATTTTACATTGACTGTTCTACGATTGTCCAGTGGGACAGTTGCAATATGACCTGATTTTCCACAAAATGATGCAGTCATTTGTCTTGGAGACGCTGTGTGCACGAACAACTTTGGTTGGTTTAGGTTCATCGCGGAACACTCATACAGCAGATTGTCACTTTGTTTCTGGTTCATATGCATAAATCCATATTTCATCACCTGTTACAATGTTAAATACCAAATCCAGACTTGAACCGTTTCGTCATAGCTTTGCACCACTTCACATGGACGTCTTTTTGTACTTGAATTAAATTGTGTGGGATCCAACGAACGCAGAGTTTTTGACGCCTAAATGACCATGCAATATTGTTTATATTTGGCTCATGCCAATGCCTAAGGTCCCCTGAATTTCGTGATAAGTCACATGTTGATCAATGTTAATTAATTCACGAACAGCTTCAACGTTTTTGGGCACAATGGCTGTCAATAGACGACCTGCACAATCCTCATCACTCAGGCTGATCCAACCACATCTGAATTCCTGAAATCATCTGTCAATTGTCAAATGCGATGGGGCTTCATCAGGAAAAGTAGCATTCATCCGACGAACACAATCTTGTTGCCTTAACCCTTGGCAAAATCGTAATAAATCATGGCACGGAAGTGCTCTCAGATTACGTCAATTTTTGATCATGACCACCTCACTTCAAACTGGTGCAATACAAAAACAAATATTCCGAATTGTATACGGTTTTGCATTTGTAGTGAACAAAGATGACAGTTTATAACTATAACAAAATCTGACAGATTACGTTGCTCCCAGTACATGATTCCTGAAACTTTCAGTGTAACCCTCGCATTATTATAACTACTGATTAAAATAATACGTTAAAAATGTTACCTAAAACTAGAACTACTTGAAGTGAGTCTTAATCCTTCTGGACTTCTTGCCAAAATCATTAATGACTTAGTCATAGAAGTTTCGGGGGTTTTCCGTACCTCCGAAAGTAGATCTCTTTCAATAGAGATTAGTGCTGAACTTTTAAGTCTGTCCTGGCCAGGGGCGGATTCAGGACCGACATCTGGGAGGGGGGGCGGTGGGTTGTCATACTGCTACTTTTAAGGGCTCCAAATATATATAAAATAAGAGTTTCCTCTTCTGGGAAGAGGGCAATCGCCCCGATCGCCCCCCTGGATCCGCCTCTGGTCCTGGCCTGGTGCTTATATCAAAATCATCATGTAATTTTAGCCTCTTTTTCTCTGGCTCACATAGGTATTTTGCTTCCTGTACTGCCTTCTCCCAATGTTCTTCAAATTGTCCATATTTTTCATCAAATTCAGCTTTCAATTCTTTCATTTTACTAGATTAGTGGTGATCTGAGGGATTAGTGTAATCTGGTTACAAATAATCTCCTTATGAAGGTATTACAAATTTCTGTTGACCTTTATCAAAAAAATGTTTACTAGAATTGCTTGTCTTGGTAATTATATCTTTCAGATATAGATAAAATGGTTATTGTTGTTTGTTGATTATAGTTATACGAGATGTAAATTAATAACTAGAATCTGTTATTTGAAGAAATGTGGATAGCTACATTTCTTGTTAATAGTTCAAACACCTCAAGTGGTGGAGGTGGGCCATCTACCTACTTGTTGTTGAAAAGTGATTGCATATACATTCACAATCATTACTTCTTCTTTCGGTTGAGTAAATTTGTTGTGATTCGGATTTTCGTGAATGATTAGATTGCAATGGCATAAGATTAGTTTTTGATGAGCTTTTCGCTTGTCTTGAATGCTCCACAATATTTTGATTATCTTTTCTGACATGCAAATAAAATACTTCATTATTGGATGATAAGTTTTCTTGAGAATAGATTCTGATGCGGAATATGAATTATATTTCTTCTAATGTTCTTTTAGGGATTTCACCATTGCTTGAAGAAATGATTTTTTATTGATTGGATTTCTCTGTTCCTCTAAATGTTCATCTTGAATCGTGCTTGTTTTCTAAGTTGATTGGGATTGCTAATACATATTATGCCTAAGAGGAATTTGGCTTGAAATAGACGCAACATGATTGTTAGAATCTTTTACTCCAGGCTCTACTCCCAAGTTTTGTGATGTATATGTGTGTGTATTAGATTCCGGTCTTTTCTGTTTTCTTCCTGTATTGGTAACAATACTTCGATTATTTATTTGCTTTATTTAAATCCTGAGAGCGAACTAGACTCCAATTCTTGGACAACTTTCCCTTTGCATCATTTTTAATTTTGATTGTTGCTGCAAAAGTGTTGAATTTGAAGGATAGTTAATGTGTTTTACTAATCAACTTATTGACTTCATTGAATGAAATATACAAGGAATTTTTCTGATCTATTTCTGACTAATCATTCTACACAATCGATATAATCTAAATCATGCTCTTGAGAGCAATGTAAACATTTGTGTGCATTTAGTGGCCTGCGGTGGCTCAGTGGTAAAGTGTTCACCTCTGATGCATGGGCTCCTTGGTTCGACCCCAGCTCGCACCAAGTGAACTTTGTGGTGAACTAAAAAGTGTGTGGGTTTTGTCGGAGTTCTCCTGTTTTCTTCCACTTTCTTCATTCCACCATTTCATTCATTTCTCATCATCACCGTCTCTTTTATCCTAACCGACATAATCATGAGACATAAAACTTAAAAGATTTCGTTTAATTTTTTCGAGTATATTCACACATTTTATCACTAAAAATCACTACATCTTTTGCAGCGATTATCTTTGTATCTGCATCTGGTTATGGTGTGACCATAAAACTGGCATCTTTTTTATATTGTTTGATTTGCCGGAGTGTAAATCTTAGCTGGCAGATTTAAATAATATAATTTGACATATTTTGGCAATGTTTGAAAGTAGGATTTAATTATTACTGATTTAGTTAGTGTAAGCTGATTCTGTTCATTCACACAATATATTTTTGTACTGAATTTGTTTTATGCATTATATATCATGTTTTTCGCATTGTATTCCTTCATGGATATATCCACACCTACATCTGAATTAACACCAGTAGATGTTATTGCATAATTTGGGATAAACGCCTTCCAGATATTTTGCTGTAAAATTTCGTGTTCGAGAACAGTTTGCTTCATAGCCTTGTGTGAAGAGAATTTTATTTATATCTTTGTCAAATTTAATTACTTCACTTATTTCAGAAATTTCTACTAAAAGTAATTCCCTACAAATGGATATTAGTGGGACCTCATGTTGAATTGACTTGAAGCACAACTAGGGGAGAGTTGCCTAATTTGAACCAGTTACCACTATTTACCATATAAACTAGACAATACACAAGTAAATAAGAGAATGATGATTTAATTTCAAAATATATTGTATCTGCTTTAAAATGGTATGCATATTGTAACAAAAACTCATTATTGACATATTTATTACCAAATAATTAAATTATTGACATGGGTCCATTTAAGGAAACTAGTTTCCTACATTGAACCATGCATTTCTCTGACACATACGTGTGCTAGGCTTGCCAAGTCCATAAGATAATTCATTCACAGACACTTAAAATCACATTAAAAATTATTAAAGCTCTTTTTAAGTTTGATATATGAGGTTTAATTATTGTACAGCCACGAACATTAATAAATGGAGGCTGAAGTCATTATTTCTTATGGCTTCAACCTCCACTTATTAATGTTCGTGACTGTACCTCTCGCTATACACCCCCCAAATTAGAACCTAGAATTAGAACAATCTCTTATAACAACAATAATTTCAAGATTAGGCATGAATACTTCCATAATAGAATTTGCTTGCTAAGAGGATTGGTGATACCACTTAGATTATATATATATATAGGTTATAGATTATATAGGCTCGACTCGAAAAATATATATTTCTCTATTGGAAGAGCCGTGTCTCGACTCGAATTTTGTCTGGAAAATCCTGTCTCGACTCGTCTCGTGCGCATCCCTAATAACTCCTATATGATATTAGTCATATAGCCTATTTACTATCGAGGAACTAGGCTTACTAGTAGTCAAAGCCCAGATTTAAATATCTGAAACATTTTATTACAAGTTCCTCAAAGCCTGCCAACGTTTAACACATTAAACCCTGCAACATCCTTACTATTTTATTCTGATATCTGACAAATGATATATAGCATTAGTAGCTCTATTTTCTACTTAATTAGGCCTACTACTTGTCAAAGTCTAGATTTTAATACCTCTTCATACCCATCATACGTTTTTCTAAAGCAAAATGAAATATATCTCAGATATTTTCAGCCATAGTGGAAAAAAGTAAGAAGGAGATACCCTTTCACCAAAATTTCGTTTACCGATATTTCTGTGCTGCAAAATATCCTGCATCGAAAGTTTCAGCAGAGGAGAGGGGTAGTATTCTTTTGTTTGACCAAATCTGTTTTCAACTTTATTTTATTCAGGTTTATTTTCCTTTGTAATTAAATCAGTTAACCTATAAATGTAATTAATTATCATTATTGTATTCTTTATTGCATTAATTATCTAACAATGCAAATATATTGTTAGGTGAGCTTGTCCGGTGAGCTTAATCCCGGTAAGCTTATTTTCGGTGAGCTTAATGCCGGTAAGCTTATGTCCGTGACCCGAAAATGCTACCCGGCCTACTCACTGAAGCCACCACTGGGCAATAAGTAAAAGAAAATTTTATTTGATGGACTATTCTTAATCTGCACCTCGAATTATTCTTAATCTGTACAAATATATGGATTCATTATGGGTTCAGGAAACTTTGCGAAAGATATACTTACCACAAAAGGCATTCTATGTCATTTAATATGTTACATTGGATTGTTGTTGAAGTTTGTTGTAAGTATCCCAGAAAAAAATATATCTCCCAATTTACAATCTGTAACGCTAGATGAAAGTTCATTCACACCGTGGTTGTTTACGGTACGAATGCAGTACGACGGTGCAAGGGCTGTTTTGTGTGATTAAAGTGGTAATTTAAATTTATGATTGCACTATAAATTAGTAGGATTAAATGTTACAAATAGTAGACGTTGTATTACAGTAGAATTGTATACTTTTGTTAGAAGTACGTTTGCTGTCGTATACAATTATTTACATTTGGAGGCTTTACACGCTTCTAAAATACGGTGTATCTCCAAGAATAAGTCTTGAAGTCGATCAGTAATAGTATGATCACGGTATAATATTATGTTCATTTGTTGATATATTTGGCATATATTATATAAGAACCACTTAACGTTACACTGCTATAAAATGGGCACTAATTTTTCTACATGCCGAGTGTAAGAAACTGTACAAGGGTTTACATATTTCAAAAGGTGTTTTACCACATGCAGTCTGATTATAGCGCGGACAGGCATTACTCGAGCAAACGGTTCTACCAAATTTTTACATATTTATTACATTTTCAAGTTCGGTTGGAGCTCCGCCTTCACTCGCTGACGCTCCCTCGGAATACTATGTGAATTGAATATTAAGCTTTCGTACAAAAAGGAACCAACTTAGCTGGTAGTCTATATGGAGGGACCTTCCCGCTCTGTATTTCTTCTAGGAGAGCATACACAAAATGAGGACCTCCATTACAACTTTTAGATTGACTTCAGGAGGACTCAGTATAATACAGTGTAGGCGTATGGCATAAAAACCACAGTGCATGTAAACACAAAGCGATTTGTGGTAGGCGGCCTATAAAAAGCACGAATGCTATCTAACCGAGTCAGGGAAGGAGCGCTGCAGGGAGGCCCGAGCGTTAGCGGGTGGGTGCATCCTTAGGGTGCAGGCGCGTAAGCGACGGGGGTATATGCGAAAACGAGAAAAGTGGAAGAGCGCACTTATAATACTTCCGCTATTATTGAAATTTCTGGTTCCAAAGTTGGGCGTCCGTTTTCAGCAAGATTTTTAAAATTTACAGGAAAGATATGTGATCGTTTGTTTGCTTGATAATATATAAGAGTCTCGAAAAATCTGTTTACTTGTTATATATAAGCGGGTGTAAACGTGGGACTATACGGCGAGCGGAGTGAACTACTTGGCGCAAGGTAACAAAACAGTTGCATTGTGGGAAAGAAATGAGCGTTTATGTCATCAACATGACGAATGTATAAGGGCAATGAAGTAACAGTTTTAACATTTGTGAAGCAATACGTTGATCACGAACAAAATCTTTTAAAAGTTTGTGAAGAGCACGGATTAATGAACCTAGTAACAAATTGCAGGAACTATGCAAAGTAGATAACAGCAAAAATACGTGGCGAAAGCGGACGCCCAATTTCGGAATAAATGCCGAAATTTCACTTCAAAATGCTTTTCACTGAGTGTAATTACTATATTCACATTCTCATTCCTTCACGAAAAATGTTTCACATTGTATTTTACCTATAAATTTTTTATTTGGTAGAACCGTCTGCTCAAGTGAACTGGCCGGAGATTAGGAATATGTGAGGAATTTTTGATTAAAATTTTCAGTAAGAGCGGAGAACATATATGTTCTCTGGAAACGTAGGAACACCGTTAAAGAGGTGGTAGTTGTAATCCAAAACTAGCAGAGGTAGGGCATTACTGCTGTATAGTGACCACACGAAAATTGAAAAAAAAAAAATAAATAAATAATAAATAAAAAAAAAGAAAGAAAGAAAGAAATATTTAGTTTCTCCCCAAAAATACTAGTTTGGGGCCTGTGTACGCTTGGTAGTGCTTATTGTTCGAAATACAGTGTGGAAGTATGGCATAAAACACGAAACAACTTACGTTAGGTGGCCATTGAAAGACATGAATGCTATCTAACCGACTCAGGGCAGGAGCGCAGTATGGTTATCCGACCGACAGCAATGGGGTGCGTCCGCCAGGAGCAGGCGCGTCAGCGGTGGTGGGTATACGCATAAACGTGGATAGTGGAAAGCCTCTTTATAGGTTCTGTCACAAAATGCATGGTTTATGTGTTGCACAGCTTTGGGGGGAGACACTAAAAGCCATCCAAAAATTTATCAAAACGTACAAAATTATTTTAGGTTTGGTTAGGTGCCCCTTTTTTTCTGTAGTTTCAGTTTGTTCTACACTTACGACAAACTGCTCCCCTGTTTAGTAGACAATGCCTTTCACACAATTTCAACAACCGATTTTCCTTATTTTCATACAATCGACAAAACTCAAACACTATATGTGACAATATGTGTCTTGTCATTTACGCAGCATTTCCTCACTGCGTTTCCCATAAATCATAACAAGTGTACCTCTCCGCCAAATAGTCCCTTCCGTCTCATATAATGCCGCTTACAACACCAAAAACAACTAACAACAACAAGTATTTTCTTATCTTCAACTATTCTCTTCACCTGATTTTCACTCCTCTTCCTCACAAATCAAAATAAATTTTCCAATCCATCTGGTAAATTTTCTGATTGGTCCGGTGATACAGCAGTTAACCCCAGGGTAGTGCTTGTTTCTCGTGACTCTCTTCCTTTACATGCGTACAAAACTTTCCTTCGCGCCCGGTCCCGAAAGACGCACTATGGTATGGGTCACTGTCTTCGACGGCTTAAACTGGTGTTGATAAAACTTTTACTGATAAGTAACATTCTAGCAAATGCTGGTACTTGTTTTCTTCACAAGTAAGCGTTATAATTGCATATAGATTTGCAGGTATATTATTTATAGCATATAAATGTGTACGCGTATTCTATTTGATAAAATTAAGTAAATCAGCGACATTACGACAAATTTTCTATTAATTTTAATGATACACAAAATCTGGGCATTCTTTGTGCAAGCTTATTGTCTATGGCATATAAGTTTGCAGGCACATTATAAATATATACGGTGGGTACGCTCGGTCGGAAAAGTGTGTAGGCAAGCCATATCTAGTGAGGGTTTCCTCATTCACACGAGGTAAATGCCGGGTTGATACCTCGCATAAAGGTCCCCGGCTGTTTTTTTTCCTTCTCCAATTTCGCGAGCAGTGCGATCGCCAAAGGACGTCATCCCTCATATGTAACAGGTTAACGTGGCTATATATGTCGACAGCTCAGAAATTTAATTCTTAATCGCAATCCTTAAAATATGTATTCGGTTGGTGGGCAGGAGCCAAGAAAATAGTGTCTGTCTAGAAGGTATTAGGAGATAACTAATGAAAGAATTTCAGTTTGTAAACAATTATTTCTGGCTGTGCTCCTCAAGTTTACTTGTTCCAAGTGGGGCATGGCATACACTGAGAAAAGAGGTGTTTAAAATGTGAAGATACTGTTTTCAGAAAGAAATGCGAGTTTCACTGGTGTATAAATTTGTCCTCGTATTCATAATCTGTACGAATTTTGGGCAAGATTAGAGGTGCGGTGGATATAGAATAAATTCAGTTTTGGTGCTTTTTAAAAAAAATTTATTTATTTTTTATTAAGTGTACTGATAAGTTACGTTAATGTTGTTATGCTAGAATAAGGAAAGATTTTCATTACTGGTTTTGAGCTAAACTGCTCTAAAAATAAAGCCCTTCTCTGTATGACACACTGACATTATAGTATTGTTGATTGTAGTTTCGCCAATGAGAGCATTGACACACATTTAAACTTTTGTATCCGCTAATTGATTTATGAAAGATTGCAAAGGCATCCTCCACCTAAGAAAATTTGTTAAGAAATTCAAGTATTGTTTATATTTAAGTTTTCTGCTTCTTAAACTTCAGGAGAGGGTGAGAAATAAATAATGAAAGGGTAATTCACAACATGCATTGAAAGTTTGAAATTTATGCATTTTAAACCAAATTATTAAAAATGATAAGTGACAACACTAATTCCATTGATTGTGTCTGTAAGATTTTTACTGGATTGTTTCGTCTGCTTAAACTGTGGCTTTGTTCGTTAGATTAAGATACTCTCATGAAGATCGAATAATTTTACAAACACAGTTTACTCTTTTAATATAAGAGTTTATATTTGGAAAAATACCTCTTGTTGAATTGGTTTGTTCATGTAGTATTTTAGTCAATTTCTTTGTGAAAGAAATGACAGTTTAACATCGTTAGAAACGTGTAGACACCCAACAAAACATGAGAATCTCTGTTAGGCTGTGCTTCTTTTCTTCGTGTAACTAATTCATTTCACGTTAAACTATTTTACATGGTGAAAAGGACCGCGGCTTAAGTGACCCATACCTTTAAGCAAAATCCAGACGCAATCAACGAAATTAGTGTTTCCTTTCCTTTCTGAAGTAACATATCTTACTTGTAAATTTTAATAAAAAGTTCCTTACATATTCCTAATCTCCGTCCTACAATCAGCCTCCGTTTGCTAAAACACCTTTCGGAAATATGTAGACCCATGTAGCTCCTTACACTCGGCATGTAGACAAATTAGTGCCCATTTTATAGCAGTGTAATGATTAGTGGTTCTTACCTACTACATCCCACAAATACATCAACAAATGAACGTAATATCATACTGTCATTTTTAATAACAACATCGATTTGAAATCTGAAATAGTTCTCAAGGAACACATTTTTAAAACTAGTGTAATACCTAAATATATTTGTGTTGCATTTATTGAAGTTTGTTCGTAATAGTTTCAGCTGCTTGTTCTGTAATCTTTTTGAGGTGTTGAAAAGTTTACGAGCTAAGAAGAAAATTTATTTACTTCAGAATATCAACAATCAAAAGCCAAGCAATTTAACAGTGAATATTTTAAAAAGTAAAATTTTGTTTTCTTACATACCTATAACTTAAGAATTTAAAAATATGATTGCAGTTTTGTGAAAAACAGGGCGACAATTAAAATAACGTTATATCATGTAAAGTTCAATGGTTTTGTGGAAACTGCACACTTTAATGGAGGGCATTTCATCATCTGCTTCAGTTGACAATTAAGTATTTGTAAGCTTAGTTGAAATTTAAGTTTTAAAAAGTCGTGTCTAGCACAAGAAAATTTTGTTTACCTAAAAGTTGTAAAATGACCAACGTCTTCAAAGTAGTACAGTTGAAAAAAAAAAAAAAAAAAAAAAAAAAGTGAGACTGACGTAGATAACTAGATTTCCATTCTTAAGCATTGTAGCAAGATATTATTGTAGTGTCTACTTGTACAGTCAGGTACAAAAGTTCTTTCAGTTTGGTAAAAATTTATTTTGGTAATAATGGTCGTATGGTTCGAACGTACAACGGTGGTATGGCTGAAACGTACAGACATTCTTTTTATTTTACTGAAAACTGTACTGAAATTGTCTTTCCATTTTGAAGTTATTTACGAAAATGATTTCATAACGGAAAGAGCTTTTGTTGCTGACTGTACAACCTTATACCGTCTTACAAACTTACTTTACAGCCACAAATAATTTAATTTATTATAGTAAACAGTATTTGATTTGAGTTATTGATGTGAAAACACTGTTATGTATAAAGTATTAATAAATTGATAGAAAATAAGGTATTTAGAATTAGTATTTGCCTTCCATTATTTATGTAAAAATTATAATAAAGCATAATTATCAAAGAAATAAACCATAATGGAAATTCCACTCAGAGTGGAACCAACCGACGTTATCTAAATCTATATTGTTGCTCCGTAGCCTTTAATTCGCCATTGAAAATATTAATTTCCTGAACTTTCAAAAAGAAACAGAGGGAAATATCTAAATACTTTTTTTTTTTTTTTTTAATAGTTACATTTACAAGCAGGAAATCAACCATATATGTATATTTATTGTTATATTTTTAGGTATCATAGGCTAATGCGGCCACATGCCGAATTTGCACAATGTGGTCGATGCCCACTATTTTGTGTTGCCATCGCAAGGAAATGTGTACTCTCTCACCAAGCTGTGCATGTCGGAAGGCATAAACAAAATTCTAGTGGCGTCACTTAGGAGGAAGGTGTTCTCTTTTGAATTCATAGAAGATGCCGAAGGATTTTTGAAACCGGCTGTCAAAGAAGTTCTCTTTACATATATTCCAAGTAAGTCAATTTATTTATATTGTTCAAGGTTCAGCACTTTGGCCATTTTACACTGAAACATGTAACAACAGTAGTAGGCAAAAATAAAATAGTGTGGACCTCTGGCAGTTTCTTCACACCCTCATTGTGTGGTCCAGAAAATTGAGTTATTAACCTTCTCCGTTCTACTTAGTAGTGAAACAAATATTTTTTTTCTCTCTGAAATCCGGTGTTGCCAACAAATTCAAACTGGGCGATAGTTTCCGGCCAGAATAGGAAGGGAGTAAAAGCTGATCAATGTCACTTGAATAAGAAACGGAATGTGCTAAATGTTTTGGCGAAGAAAAAGATGCTTCGTGTTGCTTTGTTATTTGACACTTTCAATAGAAAATCTTTCTTCTTCCATTGAGAAGGAACGAGCCATATGCAAATAGGTTGGTCAGTATGTTTGTTCATTTTCCCGTCCTTTTTCTATATTAAAAGAAAGAAAGAAATACATTTTGGAGTGTGCTTTTTTTAAAGTTATAAACAACAAGAATTCATCTATTGAAAAAAAAATGAGATTTTAATCTACAGGGTGGCCCAAAAATAGGTATACAGTCCCGTACTGATCGGCCCATAGTATTTTATAACATTTAGTTATTATTATTCATATAGGTACTGACTTATTTTCTTTATTATTTGTTCTTAATTTCTTTTCACTTATGCCTTAAACTTGGACAGACCGAAGCAAATAAATTCATTACCTTAATAAATTAAAATGTCATACTTGATCAATATAGGTCTGTATACCTACTTTTGGGCCACCCTGTGTATAAAAGACTCTTCAGTTCTGGTGAAATAGTGTCTAAAATATATGATGATGACATAACTAACGTTCTCATTTACATAACAGATAAGACAACAAGAGATCAACAAATCGGCAAATAATGTACTTTAATTGCATTATTGATACTACTAAACTAGGTTACTTCCGAAAAGACTCTAGTTCAGGTCATACTTCTGAAATTAATCTCATATCATTAATTCTTACAAGTTGTGTACACCTTCCATACGTATCGCCGTTACCATTTAGAATTAACACTATCTCCAATCTCAGTACTCTTTTAGTACAATTCTTTACACCAAATTACGAATGGAACTCTAACGTTCTTTCAGGCACTTTCTATATTCGTTTCTTCCACAAAAGCATTCATCTCATATCACAACTTCGTAACCATTAAACAACAACATTCTTCATTTAAAATCAATAATTATTCATTTGTCCTTTTCAACAAATAAATTCAGTGGCACTCTAAACAAGGTCTTTCTTGCCATTGCACATTTTCGACACACTTATTGTTTATTTCTAGCACCTACAATTATGTTAATTTTTGTAATATTACACCAGCGCACGGGCCGTTCTAATTAATTTTCTCTCATGACACCGGAAAAACATTGTGTAGTACATTAATAATTGTTAAAATTTACTCTTTCTCTTCCGAATTCTATAAAGATAGGAAAGATGCATTGTGTACAGATCACGGTTGCTGGAAAAGTAGTCTGAAAATGAAAGAGAGAAACTAAGAGAATTTTGTCCTAAGCCCACGTGTGAGTGTTGGCAAAAGTAGGGAAGAGAAGAAGAGAGATGCTGAAAGGACTCTGAAGAAATTGTATTATGATGAAAGTCATAGAGGGTATGACAGAAGGAAGAAGAGGACAGGGAAAGAGAACTTACAATACATATACGTTATTAAAGAGGATAACTTTTGTGGCAGTTGACTTGTATTAGTGATGGCCAGGAGCGCACCCAAGAAGTTCGCCCCACAAGCTCAAAATTTCGTACCTATTTTGAATAATATACGTGTGTTTACACCAGGGCCACATTTACAAGGGACCACTCGGTCCAAATCTTCTCTGAACTTTGGATTTTGGATTTTGGACATCCAACAAAAAAATTCTGGGTGCGCACCTGGCAGTATTATTATTATTATTATTATTATTATTATTATTATTTAATTTTCTAGGAAAAAATCAGAACGTATTGTTTAGGGTTGGTTATTTCTGGACAGTTTTCTGTAAGATGACTTTGGCGATTTTGTCCACATTTCATAAATACATACGGTATTTTATTAATAGCAGTAGAGTGTGGTGTATGCGGTTTTTCTCATTGAGATGAGTCTTTTTTCGGAATGACTTTTTTTTTCTTTCAAGAACGACTCAGGCGATTTTGTTCATAAATAAATATTTGATGATAATATGGCATAATACATTTGTCGTGAAAATATCCACAAGGTATAGTTTGTTCTTGGGAGTGAATCTTTTCGGACGATTTTGTTCGTATTTCGTAAATAAATATTTGATTTGACCTCATAAAATAACTTATTTGTCCTGAGAAAGCTCAGAAGATAGAAGCGAGTTTTTTTTTTTTTTTTTTTCGGGCGAGTTTCTCAAAAACGATATAGTCGATAAATAAATATATCATTAATAACCCTGTGATACAGGTTAAGTAATTTCTCACGAGTAAATCCACAAGATAGTTTACTGTTAGGCTGGGTTTATTTTTAGATTATTTTCTCAAAAAATGATTTTGTTCATATTTTATTAATAACCCTATAATGCTGCTTAAATCACTTCTCAAGAATATCTACAAGGAGTATGTTTTTCTTCCTTTTTACAGTTTCCTCAAGCACGAGTCACGTGATTTTCTAATACAGGGTATCTATCGGTCACGAAAGTAACGAAAGTGTCACGAAATCAGAAGTCAGTCATGAAAGTCAAGAAAAAGCCATAAAATTTAGCTTTCGGGTCACGATTTTTTTTAAATCTGTACAAATTAAAGTATAGACCGGAAAATTTTGCTGTATAAAACGTCAAAATTCGCCACCAAAAATGTCTATTGTCGGCTTTAGAAGCTACCAAATCTCAAGCAAAGCGCGCTTCTATGGCATTCATGAAAATTCGGCCTAATTCGCAACCAAAATCGCTCTTGAGAATGTTACGAAATTTTATGGTTTGGTAAAGAAAAGGTAACGAAAAAAGTTACGAAATTTCATTTTGGAATTTTAGTAGACATCCTGTAATATTTAATTAATAACCTTGTTATACGTCATTTTCCATGGGAAAGTTCACTGTGGGTTATTTCCTTTGAACGAAGGTTTCGGAAAACATAATGTTCATATTTCATGTTTTGGTAATAACTCTAGCATAATATGATTTAGTTTAAGGAATTGGAGCAAGAAAGTTTAGTGCAAAGGCACTCTTCATAAAATTACTGATCTTAAATATCTTTATAAACTACACATGGCCAACTCAGGTCCGAAACGTTACTCTCAGAATTGTAGTTCCGAATTCCATTCAAACAAACACGTAACACACATCTTTTTCATAGGTCGTATATAGTACGACTAGAACATTTTCCCTGAAGGAAATGTGTGTTACGTGTAGTTGAAGGCAGTGGAGTTCACAGTTTGCATTCGTATTCGGTTCCTTTGGACGTGTAGCCTAATGATGACGCATTATTCAGTTTAGTGTTGGAAAATGACAGACATGAATAGACATGCGAATCCCTCGACACTGACAATTAGCTATTAAGGGTCTTCACTACAGCGAAATTAAACTATCGCTAATTTTGGAGTTTTTCTGTAATATCTTCAAAACAAATAAAAATATTCGAAAAGCAGAAACGTAGTGAACTAGACAATACAATTTTGCATGTGATATCTTTACCACAATTCACCTATCTGCTTTTGGTATACCGCTATTTACAGAACCCGCAAAAAATGCAAAATCTATCTACAGTTGCAAATCGAAAGCAGTAGATGAGTTGTGATAACGGTATCACATGCAAAATCTATTGTCTTGTTCACTACGTTTCTGCTTTTCGAATATTTTTATTTGTTTTGAAGATATTACAGAAAAACTCGAAAATTAAGGGTAGTTTAATTTCGCTGTAGTGAATAACCTTAACGTATGAGTAATTAAGAAAGCAGAACAAAGTTTCGACATGATTCTAAGTCTATGTTGCTAGGAATATAAAAATATACTAACTTTTTTATTTTAACAAAATGTACCACATGCTTTCTTTATTAAATACGAATACAGTTGTTGGATTGTACACAATAAAATGAAGCACTCAGTATCTAACAACCAACATTATAAAATACTGCTCAACGGGGTTATAAAATTTTTGCAGTACAGTATTAAAAATTTCCTTTATTCACTTCTCTCCTCCTAAACCTTCAAAACAATCTCGTCCTATTTTTGTTGCAAGTTGACGTTTTTCAGCGGAAATATTGAAGAAACATATACTGAGATAAAATTATTCTGTTATATTTCATCCTCGGTGTGATTTTACTATATGATCAGGTAAGCATTAATGATGACACCATCGATTCCGGTGGAATCAAGTAGTGTTTATAATTATCCCGATAGCATACAAGTGGTAGCATTCCCCGTAACTATTTAGGAAATAGAAGCAAGGTTGTGCTTAACAATGACCGCTCAGCTAATGTATTGTATGAACTGTCGTGAAGGATGGAATATTTACCTACTTCACCCATGAATTATTTCCATTGCAGTTTAATAAGCTTCATGTTATAAATATTAATTTGCAAGAATTGAGTGCATATTTGAATTGTGGGATCTGCATATGGTAACAAGAGGAAATAACTGATTTTATATCACCGACATCAAAAGTGATACAATGTATCACTGTTCAGGAGATTATCTGGATACCGTAGTGTTAAACTCATCGGCACAGAAAGCTGCAGAGTCTGGTTCTTTTTGTAATCCGATCGTGCACTTTTTTTTCTTAACGTTTTGTGTATTTATGTGGGAATTATAGCTTTATGTTCGTTGAAATGTATAGATTATTTGATGTGCGTATGCCGATGATAACTCGGGGAAGGACTTCGTTAGGCGTTCTGCATTCGTTGAAATGTATTAAAGAATTTAATGCGAGGCACCCAGGGAGGCAGTAGCTCAGGAGAGAGACCAGGGGTTTGTCCATGGAACCGAAGAAAAGCGAAAAGAAATAATTTCCATTATTATCATTCTGAGTAAAAGAGTATAATCACGCAAATAAGGTATAATTTGTTGTTGATACAATAAAAATACTAACGAAACACTTTTTTTTTTTTCCAGGTGGAGCTGAAATAATTTCTATTGATGCGTTCAACAAATCAGAGACCAGTAATGACTTTGTAATAGGTATCACAATAATTAAGGTTTGTAGTTTAATATTATGGTTCTAAATCATAATGTATTTCAATTTTGAAGCTCTTTGATTAGATCCATTTGCACAAAGTACAGTCAACTTAACATAAATTTCTTGTCTTCTAGTTTTCCTGAAATGTTGGAGAAATGAAATGAATATGTATTCGCATCTTGATTTCATTGTTGCTTTTCAGTCACCTTGTCGATAAGGACCATTTCACTAGTTTTCTATACATATAGTGCACTAACCATATTATACAGTTTTATCAGTTCTTAATATGCTTACAGCGAAGAAATTTTGTGTATACACAAATAACACGAATTAATCACGCTGTCAGGTGAGTAAAACAAAAGCACAGGTCAACACAACAACCAAATTGAAGCAGGTCACACTTGTTCATTATTTCTACATAACGAATGTGGTTTATCAACGTACTTATATACAGTAAAATGTCGGTGTAACGAACACCAATGTAACGAAATATTCAGAATTGCAAAATTATTTTTATATCCCTTACTTTTTCCGTGTCTAATATGCGTTAAAATATTTAATTTTAACAATTTTCGAACTTTCTATAAAATGAAAATTTCGTCTTTTTGTCTATATTCTGAAAATATGGTTGAAATTCATTTTGTTTTATAATTTAAATATTTTTCTTACTACATTACTCAGATGATATGATGGTCATTTATCATTTATCCTGCGCGATTAGTCGCACAAGATAGCAATTTAAAAGTAACCGATGAATGGTATTCCATTAAATGAGCTTTGTGCATCTTTCAGTGCAAGAACTAGCATTATTAGTTAAGTAGGAGCACAAAATTCAAAATAAACCAATGAACATTGCAGTTTCATATCTCTGCCTTATTACTTCATTCAGTCACGCTGCATCAAATAAAAGCCCAGAACATTGTGTACAATATACAAATTTGGCATGTTAAAACATTACAGAACTACCTCTTTTAATTATCGAAGACGTTAAGACGTTCCCCTATTTAGGAAGTCTAATATACTCGGACAAAAGAAGTGAAAAAGACGTAAATTCCAGAATAGTGCAGGCTAACAAGCATTCTATAGGAAAAGAGGACTGCTAACATCAAGAAATGTATCGTTGGATGTTCGAAAACGATTTATTAAGACCCTGGTATGGAGTGTGGCGCTTTACGGATCAGAGACGTGGACATTGATAAAAGCTGAAATCTCCAAACTGGAAGCATTTGAAATGTGGTGGTGGCGCAGAATACTGGGCATATCATGGACCGAAAGGAAAAGGAATGAAGACACTAAAGGCAGCTAATGAAGGACGACAGATCATGAAGATAATAGGAAGAAGAAGAAACAGCATCCTTGGCCAACTTATTCGACACTCCGGTTAAATCACTGTGCTGATAGAGGGAAAGACAGAAGGGAAACCAGGAAGAGGAAGACCAAGGATAGAATATCTAAATGCAGTTACGAAGAAGAGACCTTATCAAAGTATAAAAGAGCTCTCCAAAGGGAGAGAAAAATTTTAAACTTTCCATGTTGCCCACCAATCTATGATTGAGGTGAACAAGAAGATATATATCCTAAGTTTCCTCTCATGTAATAAGTACTAAGCTTTCTTGTCTGTAAATTAGTGTTGAAGTAATGTAGACCCTGCAGTGGATATAACAACAAATTAATTTCAGAGGTCCCAAAATTTCGTTATACTAGTATTTTACTGTATAACGAACGTATTTTATAAATGTATTTTAAACACCTCACCTACTTGCCCGAAGGAAGGACAACCGAACTGCGTTTAAAAGTGATAAATATTATTCAGTCTTCAACGTTTCCGGAACACTTAAGAGATAAGAAATTTAAAATAATGTGTACTATATGAAATAACTAACTTACAATGTCATTGTATAAAAACGTGGTAAAAGAAACCTCTAGTGCATAGGGTCCTTGGTTCGATCCCAGCTCGCATCAAGTGAGCATTTTGAGTGGTAGACAAACACCGTATGCATGGGTTTTCTCGGGGTTTCTTCCGTTTCCTCCCAATTTCTTTATTCCACCATTTCATTCATTTCTCATCATCGCCGTCTCCTTTAGGCCACACAGCATATTTTCTCTCAATTTTTTAAAGCTATACTTAGAAAAAAAGGATTAATCCATTTTTTTAATTTCTGTACCAGAATTAAATTAGGAACTCATGTGGTTACACTGAGGATAAATAAACATGACTGCAAGACTGTAAATTACGCTATAATGATTACTGTTTGATATAACGGGCCAATTATCTGTAAATTTGAGAAGCGAGAGATCACAGAGATTTGTGCAATTTAGGAAATGTTTGATATCGACTAAAAGTGATAAAAGTAAACGTGTTGATCAGCTATTAAAAAGAAATCATGTATCAAATTTTAAATCTTTTGTATTGTTTTGAATAATTGCTCATTTTTTTATGGTGTGTTTGAGTTAATATATATGTGTTCTTCAATTTCTTACAGTCGAGTGGAGACAACTCTCCGGAAACCTACCTCAATATTTATTCAGATTGGGAGCCTAGTTCGGAATTCAATTTGGACAGCGTTGCGCAAAATTGTCTTTCAATTGAATTGCATTTTATTCCGTATCACTTGTATCATACGGAACTTCCGGTGAAAGCGAAGGATTGTGCGTCAAGAGAGGTAAGTGCTATTTCTTATGCAAATATATATTGTAAACAATGTTTTATTTAAGCGGTGTCGGATCGCACTTTGCTACACAAAATCAAAGAATGCGATCAAATAAAATATTAGATTACAAATTCGATGCATCTATAATTATGTTTCATTGCCGGAATGAGGTGGTGTTACGACAAGAACAGAAGGGTTCTCTGTTTATCTCGCATACGGTTGTGATAAACCTCCTCTCGAAAATACAAGGTTTTTTCTTTAGATACCTTGTAAATTTTCAATAACAGATATCAATCTAGTATGGACCACACACCACATTACTAGAGACTGGCTGTAGAATTGTAGGCTGAAAATGAAATCCGTGCTAAATGCCAAAAATTGAAAAGTTCGATTTAATGTCAAAATGTGACCTATATGCCTAACACTGCTCAATTAAAATCGGGCTATCTAGTAGGCGTTGTAGAAGTAGTTCAAATAATCGTCAGAAGAATGCCATCAGCGTGAACCTATGTCCCATCAGTTCTAAAGTAAAATCCGGGTTTTTTTACTAAACATTTTTATTTTGGCACTTAGCACGAATTTTATAGTCAGTCTACAATTGACGACAGGGGGGTACATGTCCACTTGACTTCGAATTTCTGTAACAACATCTGGAAATAAGCCTCTGTATAGGCTTTCGTAATACAAGACCTCGTTTTGCTTTACGGTGTATATCGTTAGCAAAACCAAAAGATTTTAATAATACATCCTTTTCTACCTACCTGTTATTTAAAGCTCTGTTAAGTTCATAAATGACAAATTTATATAGTTATTTTGTAGCATTGGTCCAAAGTTAATTTAGAACGGCGGTGTCTTTTTATGTTGAATTGGCGAAAAAAACGGTAGTTCGGTTTACAACTTTTAAGAAATGGAAAAGAATTGGTTCCGGATAGCATTTAGCTACAGTATGAGTCAGGAGCGGATCCAGGGAGGGGCGATCAGGGCGGTTGCCCCTTCCCCCCAGAAGAGAAAACTTTCTCATTTTATATATATAAATAAAACTCATCCCAAAGTTTGGAGCCCTTATAAGTAGCAGTATGACAACCCCCCCCCCCCCAGGAATCGGTCCTGGATCCGCCCCTGCTATGAGTTAGGAAATTAACACTTACCTGAAATTAAGTTATGTTTGTGTCATAAAAATGAAGTTTCTCTTCTTGAGTTGCGTAATGCCAGTTTCCTGTTTCTTGAAGGCATTACGGACTCATTACTTAACAAGAAGCTACATATAAACAGGTTCAGAACCAACCACCATCTTGGGGGGCGCGGTGGCTCAGTGGTAGAGCGTTCACCTCCGGTGCTTGGGGACCCTTGTTCGATCCCAGCTCGTGCCGTGTGGATTTTATGGTGGACAAACACCGTGCTCGTGGGTTTTCTCGGGGTTCTCCCATTTTCTTCATTCCACCATTTCACTCATCTCTTATCATCACAGTCTCCTTTTGCCTAACCGACATAACCGTGAGCCGTAAAACTTTCATTTCATTTCATTTCCAACCACCATCTTAGGCAATTTGTAGGATGACAAAGTTAATACTTTTTGTCTTTTTTATTTTCTATTTTCGTTTTCCTTACTGAAAACGCTATTCAAAAATTATAAATTCTGATGGAAATTTAAATTTGTTTCACAAATTGATTCAGAGAAAGTAAAATTAAAATAAATAAATATCGCTGGTAGTGAAATATTCCCGAAGTGGACATAGAGAAAACGCTCAAACTGATAGGGACGGGGAGGGGGAGAAGTAGCAAGAAAAAGGATAGATAGGTAACAGTTAAGTGTCAAATTAAATTTCGGATTCCATAGGCCATAGAGTTAGTTAATTAGTTTTAGTTTCTTTCTTTGAGTTCCCGTCTTGTTTGACATATTTAACATTATAATCTCAAAAATAATCTTGTTCTGAAAATTACTCAGTCGATGAAGTTAGTGTGAGACTTGAAAATTAGTGGAATTTTTTAATAAATGAATAACAATAATAATGAAAACGAAGACTTCAGATGACTTATATATTCTTTGTTTCTTGTTATCTGTCATCTGCATTCTTGAAATGTTTGTAGCCACTTCAAGCTCTAATCGTACTAACATCGTTGGTAAATTCATTTAATTAGATCAACTTTCCATGTAAAGAAAGCGGAAGAAGAACTTACGAAATACACGTTTTAAATCTATAATCTATAAGATGTCAACGAGACCTTGAACCTATTTCAATGCAGTTTATGACAATGGAAGACTGCTTCAAAAAAGACGAATTCCTAAACTGGGCAATGCAGGATATAGTAGGCAATAAAATAGAAATTATTGAGTCCGCTTAATGTCGAAGCTTGAATACAATACTTAAAGAGTTTCATTGTATTCACTGTACTACAATGATCTTTTCAAATTATTTTCGTTTGATTTTCTCAGATGGTGTGGCTGCTCTCTGGAAGCGATGAGGAAATTCACATGTTCCGTGAAGACAAGCTAAACCATTGTTATAGTCAAGTTGATGTTACAGAGTATTTTCCTGAGTTTGTTGACATGCCTAGCGTTGTAATGTGGATGGATGTTTATTATTGTCAAGATTATAACAGGTATGTAGTATGTAAGCAGGTTAAAAGAACTCTTTTTAGCATGCGTTACCAATAATGATTCACTATTTCGCTAATTCGAATATTTTTAAGAGCTCCCTTATGCCTGTATGATTAACGTAGGTGTGGGAGACCCGGATTTGATACCCGGTGAGGAGTTCATGTGGTTCGGATTCCACGTTAAATTCTAGGTTCACGTCTTATATAGCCTCGGTGTTGAAGAGAACGTTAAAGTCCAAAAACAACCAAATCATCGAGTATCAAATTGGTTCTTAAGTTTCTGTCTTCATTTTCACGTACCATCTCTCTCTCTCTCTCTCTCTTATTTGCCTTTACCATCCCAAATACAGTGAAACCCCGATTGTCCGCGAGTGCCGCGGAAAACTTTTTGAACTCTGTTGCAGTCGCGCTCATGCAAATAAGTACTGTAATTTCTAAAACATAAAAATAAATTGCATTGTAGAAATCAATATTTCCAACAATAGTGTACGTTTCGAAGGGCAATCTACTCTGATAAGCAGAACCCGATTGTTGTAAGGTATGGAAAACGGGAATTGGGAAGACTGATTTACATGGTAGTAAATTACATCCATTGTTCACTGCCGAGTGAGAGTCCGCAATCGACAGTGAAGGGTTAATTACGAAGAAAGAAAAAAACTAATAACCGGGAAGATACAATACGCCCTACAGTGCGAAGGTCGAAAATCACTGACAGGTTTATTGTCTATCGTAACCCTACAGGCCTTCTCGGAATTTGTGAATGAGTAGCAGGCTCTTGGTTTTGGTCATGACTTTCACATTCTCTGACCACTGACCAGGGCCGGCGCGAGGGGGGGGTCGAGCCGTGCCATTGCCCAGGGCGGCAAGTCTAATGGGCGGCAAAATTTGAAAAAGAAAAGTATACTATCGAAATATAATGCTTTGTAATAGGCCCACATGGAGAAATAAAATTGTGTTCACCTGAGAATGTAATTGAACTTACTCCACTCACATTCGAGATAATACTCACTCAGGAAATTCGAAGCATTCTCCTTCATTTTTCAGGAAATTCGAAGCATTCTCCTTCATTTTCAATTATCAAACTATTAGCCACAGGTACCTCCTTCAATATTTCCCTTGCAGTGGCGTAGATAAGATTTTCAGCTAGGGTGGATAAGAGTATCAAGGTTTCTTTTATATTTTGTTTCTATTCATCAATGTTCTAATGCTCCACTTCAGTATGCAAAAGGGACACTCCCACTTGAGGCAGGCCTTTCTTGCCTACAGCTTCTAGTGACATTTAGATTCTAGCAGCGAGTTTTTAACCAATTTACTGAGCATATGACAATAATCGTTCGTTTTGTACAAATTACATACAGTAATGGAGAATGCCTTGTAAAAATTTGCGAACACTTTCTTGGTTTCGTACCGGTAACAGACATCACTAGTCTAGAACTCACAGAAGTAATAATTAAAGAGGTAGGAGGAAATGAACATTCCTGGGGCCAAGGATACGACAATGCTTCCAATATGAAATGCAAATATTCAGATATTCAGAAGAGAATTTAAGAAATGAACTCCCGAGCCTTCTATGCTCCTTGCTGCAGTCATTCACTAAATCTTGTCTCAACGATGCAGCCACACCATCTCAGTACGCCATTTCATTTTTTGTAAAGTTAAAAAAGTTTATGATTTTTTTTCTGCGTCGGTTCAATGTTGGGCCATGCTAAAGGAACATATTAGCAGTTTCACTTTAAAACCATTAAGCACTATAAGGTGGGAGAGCCGAATTGATGTTCTGACTCAACTTAGATATCAAATAGGGGAGGCTTATGATGCCTTACTTCAAATAAGTAACGACAATAGAACATATAGAATGGTCACCCACGATGCTGTGTATAGCAAACCAGCTGCGTGGCTACTTTCCTTTGCTCACTCGTTATCTGGTATGACTTTTTACTCCACATAAACATAGTAAGCAAAAGTCTTCAAAGCATTGATTCTCATGTGTTGGATGCAGTCGGGTTTCTTGAAAATGTATTTGAGTACTTTGAGAGGAGAAGAAATAATGCAAAATTTCAATCTTACTTAGCTAATGCGATGGAGTTGGCATCAGCATTAGATATGGATGATCCACGGATAGGTAATACAATGCAACTCGAAGTCAAAAGAAGAAGAGACAGTTTCAGTACGAGGCAGAGGATGAAGCTATTGAAGATCCACAAATAAGATACAAGATCGATTTTTATTACAAAGTTCTAGACGTGATTGTGTTAGCTTTAACAGAAAGGTTTGAGTAACTTAAACATCACAGCGAGTATTTCGATTTTCTTTACGATATAAGTAATCTTAAAGATATGCCACCTGGACTTTTGTCTGAAAAGTGTACTAAACTTGCCAGCATTTTAACACACGAATAATCTAAAGATATTAACCCCAGTGATTTGAAAGACGAACTGAAAGAAGAGTTATCCGCTATAATTAAGCCTAAATGTTCACCAAAAGAGACTTTAAAATTAATTAAGGAAATGACTTTGCTCCCAATGTTAGTGTTGCATTAGGATTTTTGTTAACCTTACCGGTAACAGTGGCAAGTGGAGAAAGAAGTTTATCGAAACTTAAGCTTATTAAAAACTACACGTTCTTTTATGTCTGAAACTCGTTTGAGTAGTCTATCGATGATATCAACAGTACATGAATTGGCTGGAACATTGGACTATGTGAATGTGATAAAAGAATTTGCTCATAACAAAGCAAGAAAAGTTTCTTTCAATTAAGGTGTGTTAAATTTATGTCTGTCTATTGTGTTCTAGTATATTATAAGGTTTAGGCTAATCACTTAGTTTTGCCATTATGTCTGATCCACTATATTATCTTCATACTCCATACTCGTATTGAAAACACCTTTTGATATAAAATAAACTTAAAAATTAAAATTCTTACTCGTGACTAAAGCATACTTCTTTTATTTTATTTTCTGTATGCGCTACTATACATCACAGATATACAGCAAAATCGAGCATACTGAATATTGTGTCATGTATGGAGTCGTTTAAATATTATGTAAGCATTCGAAAGAAGTAGTTCCTTTTTTTAAAAAAAACTTTTCCATTTCGTAAATGTTTCTAAATGGGGCATATTACTTTTTCGTGACACTTGAACGTCTTCTGTCCAAATAAAGTTTGCTGATTAAAGGGGCGGCATGTGAAAGTACCGCCCAGAGCGGCAAAACTGCTAGCGCCGGCCCTGCCACTGACCTTGACGACCCGAGCAATACAAACAACGAAACATAGTTTTTATGCTGAAATATTGTATTTTTCGTGTTTTCGTATTGTATTTTTAGTCTTTTTTTCGGGTTATCCGCGGTTTTCGCTATTCGCGGTGTCCTTGTCACTCAATTCCGCGGATAATCGGGGCTTTAATGTATATCGTAATTTTCCTAGTTCCGTGTTTACATAACTGTGAGGGACATCAGTTATGCCCATGACACCAAAACTTGGGAGTAAATTCTTTATATCAATTAAATGAAAAAGCTGTAATAAGCAGGACTGGAAACATCTTTTTTCAGAGCAATAGGGCTGCCGAAAATGCGAAAAAATAGTTTTTAAAGTATCGTAGCTCTGAATCTAGCTCAAACATTTACAGAAAAATATGGACTATCTAGTACAAAGTCTACCTAAATATCGAAGTTTGCGTATCATATCGTGTTAGGGAAAATGCCCACATGCTTTTTAAACTTCATTAGCCGGCAGACTGAAAGAGAGAAGTGACTGTAAGTGATCAAGTGGGCTCTATCGAGTAATATTTACAGAGTACACAAAGTTGAGGATGTGGAATAGGTGCAACCTTTTTTGTAAACTTTGAATGTTTGTTTGTTAAAATTTCTTAAGGTCTTTTCAAAACCGAAGCTGTATGAGACATGGACGTACAGTGTAAGGTTACATCCGAACCATCGTAATGAGTTCAATTTTTTTTAAGGCTGTCTCACCGAAAATCGAAAGCACGCGCGTAACTACTAGACCTCTGGCGAGTGCACTCTTTGTAAACTACTTTTTTTTTTAATATTAACTGCTAGGTAATTAATTGTCTCTCTAATTTATTATGGTTAAAAAAGATAAATTTAATAACTAAGTTTTATCACGTCAGTTTATATATACAGGGTGTTTCAAAACAACACCGACAACGTTTGGGAGGTGATTCCTGACACCAAGATAAGACGAAAAGTATAGACCAACCTGGGTGCACAAATGCTTCCTTTCCGAGCTATAGGCTGCTAAAAACATGAAAAAATGAAGTTTAAAGGTACATAGCTTCAAAACTATGGGACCTACCGTAGTCGGTTCAATACTTCACTTAAGAACTAATATGTGAACAATCCAAAAATACATGTTCCAGAGTCCTGCGGCACTCACACTACAATTTTTATACAGGTAGTTTGGCTACGTGCATGTCACTTGAAGTACTCACCAACTACAAAGTTGTTGCGAAAGTACCGCAGGATTCTGAAACATGGATATTTCGATGAGGAACATACTAGTTCCTCAGCGAAGTCTTGACCTGACTACGGTAGGTCCTATAGTATTGAAGCTATGAACATTTAAAGTTCATTTTTTCATGTTTTCGGCAGCCTGTAGCTCCGAAAGGAGGCATTTGTGCACCCACGTTGGCCTATACTTTTCGTCTTATCTTGGTATCAGGAATCACCTCCCAAACGTTGACGGTGTTGTTTTGAAACACCCTGTATTTAATTATACTCTGAAAGGGAAAAGAAAAAAAATGTTACTTTTAATAACGCACTTTGTTTTTTCCTTTTTAGTTGAGAAAATTTTTTATATATATTGTGACTATCTCCATAATGTGTTGCTTTGTTGTTTTACCTTTGATCTAGATTAAAATATACGTACAAGTTTAAGAAAACGGTTGCTTAGGTGAGTTCAACCCTTTTAATGATCTACAACTTTATTTTGAAAAAAAAAAATGTAATAAAAAAGAATAAATCTGAATGGTAAAGAGCTTGCTTTACATGGACAACGTGTACTTTCAAAAGTGTTTAATTTTAATTATATTTTTATGTTGTATTATATTTGTATCTCATAGGATTTGAATTTACTTCCCTTTCACAAACGTGGTGGACAACGTTTCTGTGGGTTTTCTTGATATACATCCATTAACCCCCACATTCCACCAATTCCTCCATCATCATTCCCTTGCCTTAATCATCCGTCTCCCTTAGCCTAAAGGACATAATTGTTGGACATTTCATTGTATTTTTATTTCTTTTCACAGACGATTGTCTGCTGTAGGCTGTGAATGTGGCTACGTGAAAGTTTCCATTGTTGATGTGGAGAAGAAAGAGTTATTAACTTCATGGACTGCAAGGTTTGAAGGACCCGTCTCTTCTGTACGGTTTTTCACGCTAGAGCCATTAGTGAAGTGTCCAGATTTCATTGTTTCACATGGTCCACGGGAAAATTGTAGTAAGTTTTTTTTAATGATTTTTGTTAAATAGAACAAATGCTAGTTGATCACTTCTTCACTATGTCATTTAGAGGTACAAGTACCAGTATAATTTTTTATAGCGATACAGATCTAGATTCTGGACATCTATATCCTGTAATTTCTAAGCTCTGTTATGTTCTTTTTTATCAATTATTTCATCTTTATTCAAATTTTCATTCAATTTACTTCATCAGAGAAATACTTAAAAATGTTTTTTTTAAAAAAATGCATTATCATGTTTCTCTGGCTGGAACAAATTAATTGTGTTTACATTAATTTCAATGGGAGAAATAATTTCGGTTTATAAATATTTCGGTTCACGAATGACGGTACGAAGCGGATTAAGTTCGTAACTCGTATGTCCACGTACTGGTACATGTCCAAGTGTTACCACGCAAATTATGTTATGCCTCTTCCATCTGTGTATTCAGTATTTAATTTTTGAAGGTGAAGGATGAATTAACATTCTCATGATCCAAAACATATATGTTCCAAGTTATCACAATTATCACAATAACAGCACTTTCAGACTTTCGCCGAGATGATTACAGAAAAAAGATCTCCTCCAGTTCCTTACCAGAGGGTAGAGAGGGAGAGTTATGTATTTTTGATAAAAAAAAAAAAAAATGAAATAATTGATAAGAAATAACGTAATAGTTGTCTACAATTAGTTAACAATTTTATTCAACATTGAACATTTGTTGAAATTTTGCTGCCTTCACTGACTTCAAAACAAAGTACAAATGGCGGTTTGATGTGAAGAGGAGTGTCTATTCTGTGTGTGCTTAATTTTTTAAATTATTTTCATGATTTTTATAGTTCTATTTTCAACTCATTTGGCCAAAACTCATATAAATTCAATTTCTGTGAAATAATCATCAAGAATATAGCGAAAAACAACTCAAACTGCAACTGATATCTAGTAATAATATATCTTGAAAAACAATTGACAATCAGTGCAGCTAATATATAAATTGAATGTTTAAATATGTATTATCAATTCAATTTAATAATACCTTTAATTATGTTAATATGTGAATAGTACGACGTTCGTCAATAATACGTCAATTGTTCGTGCCAATAACTAATGTATTTTCTTAAAACAATGCACTAAAGCATTACTAGAACAGTACAATTTTGTGAAATATATATTGGAAATGGCGGCGGACTATATAATTAAATACAGAAAAAGCATATAGAGATTATACGAAAAAAAATGTAATTCAGTTTCAATTCATAACAACTTTTGCTTACAGATAATTTCAGATTAAGAATCACTGCCGTTATAAGATGATGATAACACTACTGTGTTACATTTATAACTTAATTACTTAGAGAAAAAAACTTATACATTTTTATCACATGAGGATGTCACGTCTGATGCAATTATTAACACCGATGATGGTAATAGAATATATGACTTCAAAAATTCTATAGTTGTTGATTATTTTAAAATCCTTAATAGTGAGAGTATGAGTGTATATGGATACTAGTACTACAGATTCAATCAACGGAGTTAGTGTTTTGACATATCTTTCCCATTAATTAGCACTTCAAAAGGAACTTCTACGGTATTATTAGAGTACAGTGAATAACAAAATTCAAAGATGAGACTTATATTAATCGATAGTTCTTCAGCTAAACAAAATAATGTAAGTGTAAAACCGAATATGTAGTGTAAAGTTCTGTCTATTCAAGTATAGGTAGAGCTAAATTACACATGGGAACGTTTCTCCCACTACCGAATGTTATTATAAAAATCTCCTTATTATAAATGATGTATTACAAAAATCACTCTAATATAACTAATTCATTATTACTGGGTAAAGATATATATATATATATATATATATATATATATATATATATATATATATATATATATATATTAAGGCTCGAAAGCCTAGGAAAGGATCTCCACAGAACTATGAGTAAGCTAGGTTGAGTTAGAGGTGTTCGATAAGGCTGAGGACCTATCGAACTTCGGGAGTGAAAATTTATCGAGTTGTCATCGATTACTCGAAACCGTTCGAGTATTTGAAATTATCGAAGTTTCGGGTATTATCGAAATTTCGAGTATTATCGAAGTTTCGGGTATTATTGACATTTCGAGTATTATCGAAGTTTGGGGTATTATCGATATTTCGAGTATTATCAAAGTTTCGGGTATTATCAAAAGTAGTGATGGACAGTTCGGTTCCTTCACCTCTCCAATGATTCCTTCTTGCAGCCAAACTAGTCAAACAACTTTTTTCATCTGATAAGTTATTGCAAGGTTGTATTTGTCGAAATCATATGTAAAGTTATTTTTCTACCTGTCCCGTTATTGGTGCAATCGGCAAAGTGACTATTAGTGGACTAATGGTGTCTTGGATTCCAATTCTATTCGAGTGATGCATTTTTTCTATTCCTCTTTCTCTCTTCTGACAGACTGCTTAAACCTTGTACAGATCTGTGAAGATAAAACTTTTCCTTCACTTCATTGCTAAGGAGAGAAGTTTTAAAATGAACACCCTGCATATATGTAATACATATTATATACAACTATGATAACCTCGAATACATTGTTTCTTCCGAACACTCCGATAATCCCGAACTTTTCAAAATATTCAAGCAACTCGAGAAATGCGATCATATTGATATATTTGTATTTGCTGCTTTCAAACAATTCGAGACTCTCGAGCAGTTCGAGTGTCTCGAAGTTGTCTAATGTTTCTTACATTTCGAGTGCCTCGAACACTTCAAGAGCCTCGAACATTTCGGGACTCTCGAACATTTCGGGAGTCTCGATCATTTCGAGTGTCTCAAACATTTCGTGATTCTCGAAAGTTCGATAATTCGATAAAATTAAAATTCTTTATCGATGAAACGGTTTTGAAATTTTATCGAATTGTTATCGATTACTCGATTATCGGAACAGCCCTAGGTTGAGTGACCTTGAAAGCCACAAAGCTCCACACAAGCTGGGTGGCTGGGGTTAAGAGTTCCGCATAGTTCCGAGCGAACTAAGTGGGCAGGAACGGAGGCCTAAAGCTCCGAGCGAGCTAAAGGCTTTGTGTTAGGTAGCTTCTAGAGCTCCAAGCAAGCTAAAGGAGTGAAGGTGACCACCCAAAGACTGATAGTAGATGCTGTGATTCTCCTGATTTTAAGCTGCTCCAGTGTGGGAGTGGCGCTGGTGGTCCTTGGTCGTCACATGACCAGTGGCGTTGCTGGTGTCCCTGTCGTGTGTCACTGTTGTAACTTGTAGTAGGACGCACATGGTTGATGTTTATAAGTATGATCACGTGTTGGTTGTTAGTAAACAGAGCTATATGTGGGATATTACAGCAGTTTTCGAGGAAAACAATTTTTTGTGTAAACCTAAAAATTGTGTACGAAAACAACGCCATCTATTAAGATATAACTGAAGTATATTTTTATTAAATTGTTCATTATGACAGGAGCAAAATGACTGTATACAGTATGGCTTATGAGATACAGCACAAAATTATCATTACCTCTAAAACTGTAATTTCTGTTTAAGTGTGATATTATCAAAAAATGATACATATATTAGTAGCAATAACATTAAGCTGACCAAGGTGAGATGCTTGGTGGTAAATTCTCATGTGTAGTTTTCGACAAAATTAACAAAAACTAATTTTTGTAGCGCTAAAATGTGTAGGTCATTTATTGTCAGTGATAATCATTGATATTGCTTTTTTTTTGTTTACAATAACAATATTCATTTATGTACCATACAGGCAAAAAAAAAATGCTGTTAACTAGCAGATCTATTGTAGTTTGTCTTCTCTTAAGGTGACATATGTACTTCTAACAATGACATACATATTCTTAACAGTGACACACATTTTCCTTAACAGTAGCACACATTCTCTTAAACAGTGACACACGTACTCTTAATGGTGACACACGTTTTGTTAATAGTGGCCCCGCGTAGCCTAGTCGCTAACGCTATCGCCTTCAGTGCGAGTGGTCCCGGGTTCGATTCCCGGTGGAAAAAGAGCTATATGTGGGATATTACAGCAGTTTTCGAGGAACACGCTTTTTCAGGCCAGCCACCCTGAATGAGGTTTTCCTGGGTTTTCCTTATTCACACCAGGCAAATTCCCAGGCTGCTTCCTTCCTTTCCCAGTCGTTTCATCCTTCCCTTTCCCCGGATTGTGTGCTCGCCGAGGGACGTTATCCCTCAAATCATGACGGGCTAAATGGCCTTAGATGCCGAAAGCCCAGAAATCTAAATCTTAAATCCTAAACATTCTGTTAACAACAACATACATACTTCTAACAGTGACATACATTCTCTTAAACAATGCTACACATACTCTTGATGGTGATACACATTCTCTTAGCAGTGGCACACACATTCTTTAATAAAAACTCTTTATTGAGGGCAAGGTTCAGCCAAGGCTGCTCTACTAATGACACATACTTCTAACAATGACATACATACTCTTAATGGTGACACACATTTTGCTAACAGTGACACACATTCTCTTCGGAGTTACACACATTATCCCTAATAGTGACACCCATACTCCTAACAGACATATTCTCTAGCAGTGACACACACATTCCTAACAATGACATACATACTCTTAATAGTGACACACATACTCTTAATGGTGACACATTTCTTAAGAGTGGCATATATATATTCATAACACGGACACACATTCTCATAGCAGTGACACACATGTCCCTAACAGTGATACACATATTCCTAACAATGACATACTTCTAACAGTGACACACATTCTCTTAAACAATGACACACATATTCCTACTGGTAACACATTATCTTAACAGGCACACACATTCTCTTAAGCAGTGACATATATACTCCGAATAGTGACACAATGCACTAATAGTGATGCTCATATTCATAACAGTGACACACATACTTCTAACTCGACGATTACGCACGTACTTGTTGTATTACCTCTAAATTGAATGGCTCTTGTTTAATCTGAATCGATTAAACATTATAGTCAGTCAGAAAATTTGGACAATAAATGTGAAGATAAAGAAAAAAAAATGAGCGAAAAGGAGGGAGCTAGGACAACCACAGTAATTGGAAAGGAGAAATTATAGTTATAATATAGGAGATAGCTTAGTTTTCGATACTAGATAGTGTTATCAGTGAAGATCTGAAATGTGAGTAGTACTTGAAAGCAAAGATAGGACTGGCAGAAGAGAGAAAAAAATAGGAAGAAGATAAAACGACTTCAAACAGTAGGTCCCGTGTCACAGACTTGATGCTAAAAACGGGACTTAATTTCCAACCAATCAAGAAGAACAACAGATACCGGTATATCTATACCATGGTGGAATGTTTAAGAAATATGAATTTCGTGGAGTGATCGGCAGTAAAATTTGTTAGGATGATATGATATTAGAACTGTACGGTAAGCGTTGTGAAGTAGTCGGTACCGAAATGTGTGGTGCTTTGAAGAACAAAATTGACTGGCTTAAGTAGTTGCCATACCGGAGCAGATGTTCATAAAGTTGTTTGTATACTTTATTTGGCTGACGTCAGAAAGCATGTACTGAATTATATAAAAGCATCCTGTAAGTATCAAATGGTCCATTGCCTTGAATATTATTACTGTTATTGTTGAAGTCGAAGTTAGAATCATGGAATAGAATATAAAACTTACTGTATCTTTTTAATTCGTTAATAAATCATCATAAGATTCGACTTTACAATACTATACTATGTCAAATCATTTTAAAGAGTTGTATTTAATCAATAAAGTTAAACCTTTTGAATAATTTCTTATTTTCAGGTACAACAGAAGCCACTTCAGGCAAAGACAGTTCTGTGGAATCAAACGTTCACTGCCTTATTACAAGTACTCTTAATTCTTCGGTAGTATTTATGTAAGTTGAGATTTTTTCGGCTATTGTTATTTCAGCAATATATACTCGAATAACCACTAAATTGCTCAGTGTTTGTAAGTCAAACATATTAAGGAATTCATATTTTACAATAAAGAGTTAAATGAAAAGTGTGCTAAAAGTTAAAAAAAGCGCATGATTGTCCTGAAAGTTTGCAATAATAATGATCCGCACTACTACACCATCCTCATGTAGCATTCCACCTTCGTGCTACAAGCTGCTGCTCCTTACCTAACCATGCCTCCCATTGTTGCAGACTTTCAAAACAATCGTTCTGTTTCTAAATTGTAGCATAGTTTTAAGATTTTCATTTGACTACCTTATATTTCTGTTGTAGATACATGTTCGCTTAATATAAGTTACTTTAAACTTGAATTTCTTTTTGAAAAATTTCTTTAACATAGACATTAAACGTAAATCAAAGAAATAGGACATTTTCTTTTGGATTTCAAATCTATAGAACATCAGCGAAATATCGTTAAATTAGCTAATGTAGCAAAAATATTTAACGTAGAATGCTTTGCTTAATGTAGAAATATTATTCTAATATGTCTTTGTAAACATAGTACATACTCGTTAATAAATTTAAAGTCTTCATACAAATAATAATAATAATATAAATATTGTTTTTCTTTCACAGGAATGTAGAAAAAGACGGGTTTTCAAATCCTATAAATTTAGATGCTAGTGAGAATTATGATTGTTGTTTATGTTCCTGTGTTGCTGATATTGATATGGATGGAGAACCTGAAATACTAATTGGTACCTATGGCCAGGTAATTGCTTTACCTATTATAATACACACCAATTTATCGTTTATTTTCAAAATTTGTATTATTAGGCGAATCTTTTCAGTAGGAAATTGTAACAAACAAAACTGGAATTTTAAAAAAAATGTTTTTTGATCGTTCTATACATATTTGCTGCATTAGAAATAATTTAACACAATAGCGGAAATTAGTATGGTATGGGCTACCTTCTGATTGATCGCCTTATAATACGATGACGGTGGGTGCATATATTTTGTTTTATATGGATAGCTATCAAGACTTTCTAGAGCTATGTTCTTTATTTATTCCTAAATATATAAATTCTGTTCATCGAAAACATTGAAAAATCATTTTCGTAGTATTTTGTTTTTCATGTAATAGTAAAGCGCTCACAGCTGGTGCGAGGGGTTCATGGTTCGACCCCATGTCATGTGAGTTTCTAGTGGACAACATCGTGTCCGTGGTTTTTTTAAGATTCTCCCGTTTCCTCCTACATTTTCATTACACTAATTATTTCACAATGAATGACTTTCATTAATACGTTAAAGATCTTTTTTAGTATAACACACCCAATTCCAATTTCTTGCTTCCTTTACTTTCATTAATTGTTCATCTTCATGATTCTAAAGAGCATGACCATGGTATAAAACTAGAGGGCTTTTCATGTGCATGCGCATTACTGTCTCTTTATGTCCTGAATGGTACTTATACATGTATATATTACTTTCGACACAGTAATAATAATAAACTGATGTGTGTGTATATTGTATGCAATTTAAAGAGTCAAAAATGTGTAACTAGACCGAGAGTCGAACCCTGGTCTTCGGGTTACCATGCTGGTGCGCTAAATACTACGTTACACAGTCCGCTGCTCAACCAGCTACAGATTCTTATTCTCATGTTGGTGCTCAATCATTTCACACCACATGGATTTCAGAGTATTTGCCGTTAGAGGGTCTGGTGTACGAAAAAAGGTATGTTGTTTCCTCTATTCATCGTTTAATAAGGACTCAGTAATAATAATAAAGTTCCTTTAAAGTAAGATTACAATAGTTCGTTTTCATTGTTAAATATGGCGTTTCGATTGTGACACGTAAGGGTAAAGACATACCGAAGATTCCTCGCGATCAAGGTCGAGGTTTAAGTCGCGGTCACTACCTCGATGTTTAGGTGTAGATGGATGAAGGGCGCACATAGCGAGGAAGTCGCACCTTCACTGTAAGTTCTCAGTTTGAGGAGAAATATTACTGTGACGCGTGTGAAATTATTGCATAAAAATCACTGCGAAACCACATTTTGAAATTGAAAGGACCAAACAGTTTAGAAATAATGATGGACGCGAGACAAGACATGATATGTGCTAAAGTCTAGTCTCTTATTTCACAAAAATATTTGAGTCTCGTCTTTTGTCCATCTTTATCAATAAATCAAAGATTTTTACATTTTTTCAACTTTCTGTAAAGAAATGCCCTGTTTCAGCACTCAGGCGAGAAATCATTTCAAAGTATATATATATATATATATATATATATATATATATATATATATATATATATATATAAATTATTTCAAAGTATACTAAGTGGTTATTCAGACTCTACAAAGACATTTCACACAAACGAATGAAAGAGACGATAATAAAGCTAGAAAGCTTATAAATATGGTTCCTTTTTTCCGTCTGAATGGAAAGAGCATATTACGCCACGCAGATTGTTTTAGACAAGGTGAGGACGAGGAGGATGAGGAGTTGGATTGAATACCAGGAGCAAGTGGTCGGTCGAGACGTATATTTCTGAATGCATAGCACACGGCGCAAGAGTGTGTTAATATTTGGACTTAAACTTTGTGTAACATTTTCAATGCCACGAACTTTACCATCTGTAATTTGAATAATTAATATTTTCTGTCTGAATATTTATGTTATATGTTATTCGTGTATGTGTATTTTATTTATCGTTTCCTTTCTTTGAATGTAAGGAGATGCTAGTGTATAAATACCATCCGGCTTCAGAAGGGAAGAAAGAAGGCTGGGAGTTGGCTGGACAGCGAAGTTTTGCAAATCCAATCCATTCTTTAATTTATCTTGATTTGACTGGGGACGGAGTTCAAGAATTGATTGTGTTAACCCTGAAAGGAGTTCAAATTTTGCAGGTAAGATGATGGTTCCGTTAGTACAGTGAAACTTGCCTTAACAGACACTTCTCAATAGCATAATAAGGACAAAACTTTTTGGCCTGGCAAAAATAAATAATGCAATTTCATAAGAACACTGCAACAGTTACAATGAACCTTTAGTGTAATGTCAGGTAAAATGAAATGTCTTAACAATCGTTGCAGTTTAATGATTGACTTCGTTTCGTAATAAGTACGAACACAGAAAGAGTATTGTTCAACGCTCCAGTGATGTCCATTGTAATTGTTACGGCATTCCTATTAACTGATATGTTATTCTCTTCCAATCTCCCACCCGCTATCCACTCTAAGCTGTTGCGCCTGCGCTCTATTCTACTTCGAAATGTGTAGAGCATCTCCTCACCACCCTGTATTATTATGGAAAAGAACCCGCGTTATACGGACACGGACAGTCATGTTTTGCTCCAAACATATCTTCATAACGGACAGAAATTATTCTGAACTCTTAACGTATTTAGCACAAAAAAATACTTCTGCAATTTGAAAATAATTCTCTAGTTGAACTCTTCAACTCACCCACCAGTTACAAGCATATTCTAACTAGAATTCCAGTGTTTCTGGGGTCAAGTCTCATAATTCGCTTACTGCCTGCACTAAAAGTAAAAGCAATTAAATATAGTGGTTTTCAAAGCTAAACCAAGTTTTCTTATCAGCAGTAAAACTGTCATATGGTTGTTAGCGGCCACGTGCGGTTTGTCAACCAGTTGGATGTTGCCGGTATTACAAAAGCTTAGCCGCTCTTCCTGTCGCCAGGGTAAACAATGAAGTCTCGAACTATTCTCCTTTGTGAGTGTTGCAAACCAATAAGCAGATACATAAAACCAGAATAACCATTTAACATAGGAATAAAATACATACAAGTCATTCAACAAGTAATTTTCTCTCCTATTAATATAATAATAATAATAATAATAATAATAATAATAATAATAATAATAATAATAATAATAATAATAATAATAATAATAATAATAATATGATAGTTTTTACGTTCGAGTCATTTCGGGCTACTGTGCATTTGCGGTAATGCTCGGAAAATAGAATAGAAACTGGACCGCACGTTGGACCGATATTGTATTTTTACCCGTATGAATCGTGTTTGCCCGATTGAACCGTATGAATAGGGATGACCTGATAATCCCGTGTGTCATTATTGTAAATGATATGTTGTTTCACTTTATTATCATAACACAAATTGTTCTAATTATCATGTACGAACTCATAACGAGTCTATCGGGTCAAACGGTCCAAACAGGCCAAACACGGGTCAAACGAGTTTATCAGGTCTACGGATCGAGTAAACCAAACGCAATGGGTATCGGGCGGGTACAATTTACCCGAAAAGTTCAAGCACTAATTATAGGTTAAAGTCAATACTTAAGAGCTCTAGTTGTTTGCATTCACTTTTTTCTTTTTTCTTTCCTCTTTTAGGTAGCCGACCAACGAACTTGCGGATACATAAATATAAATGCTCAAATCTAAATTATTGCATTATATTATTGCAATGAGCATCAACGTGATTTACTATTAGGAGTTAGCGTAATTCACTAATGTTAGTCTTTTATAAATGTTATTATTATTATTATTATTATTATTATTATTATTATTATTATTATTATTATTATTATTGTTATTTGTTTATGCCCTTCATGCAACTTAGAATCAATCTCACATAAAGCACTATATCAGAACTGATTGAACATTATTTTGAAAATTCTCACATAAATAGATAAAATAAACAATTGGAACTTAACACTTCAAGAGTTCAAAACATGTCTTCGTTTTCGTTTTCCTCAGTTTCTGAGGACGATTGATCTATGTCGATGACAACATGATCTTTGTCTCCATCAAAAATATTTTGCAAGACATGATATCTTTGTTCAATGTCCTGGGAAAACATTATTATTAAACATTATCAACATTATTATTATTATTATTATTATTATTATTATTATTATTATTATTATTATTATTATTATTTGACAGACCATCTGTCTATAATGACAATTTAAAACTTTGTTTTTTTTAAAAAGAAATGATTAAAAAGCATTCTATTAAGTACCTAAATTCTCATATGAATTAATGTATGCAGGTTAATATCTGAGTAATAAAGCTATCGTTATTAATTTCCTGTGTATAGTATCCTAATTTGTAGTTTGTCCAGTTTTTATATACGTGACGAAACACATTAGAAAGAAACTGATCAATTATATATTGACCTGTATAACTATATCTTAGAAATAATATACTTACAAGCAGAGCAGATAGATAGGCAGAATCTTTATTAAAGCCTATTACTAATATTACATATTATTATTAGCAATAATAATAATGATAACTAAATTCCTGGCACAACAGCCTTTAGAAGGCCTGGACTTATGACACTCATTTCTGTGGGGTAATGTGTTTAGAGGTCTGCACGGGCTCGGGCTACTATGATAACCGTAATGGGGTTAGCCATACTGAGAGCTTTATACAGTTCTACCTGAGTTGGAGCGGCAACGCCGGAATCTAGTTACAATGAAGGATTTATGGTAGGGACAAGTAAACCCTTAGATCTTGACCTTCGAGGAAAAAAATTGGTTGTGTTTTGTCGCGAGCTATAACAACATGTAACATTATTATTAAATACTGAAAATGTAGAAAAAATAACAAGTCATGTCGGTATATGAATTCCATGGGGAAAATTCTGTCATATTTAATCAACAACGAAATACACATGGCTTCATAGCAAATATGTAAAGGAGGCCGAATTCTATTTCAAGGATAATGCCAAGGAGGTATTAATACCCCCATACACTTGAAAAATAATACTAAATAGGGAAGAATTGTGTAAGTGCACTTTACACATAGCACAATTTTAAGGGAGGAATGAATAGGTTTGTTATGCCCCAACATAGAAGTTAGTTTTCTTTAAAGACGTCATTTCGTGAAATGCGTCACCTCGTGTAGAACTTTAAAGTACATCAGAATTACACGTATTCTGTTAGCTCAGATGGCCATTTTTCTTTGAGTGTCGCATTCTAGACCTCAAAATGAAGGCAGTACTTGTCAGAATTGATTGTTTCGTTTACTTTTAGTAACTTATATTGAATTGGTCCTCTCGTATTCCATCATATTGGCAACAGCGTGTTGGTAATCCATAATTATTCCCAGTTAGTCGACAATATAGATATTATTCATGTCTATATCTAGCAGGGAGAGACAAACTGACCGCCTGCCGATTCTTCTGACACGTTTCATGTGAAATCCATTTGAAACCCTTTTTTAGGAATCCCAACTATTTGACATGGCCAGAAACTGTTCACCAATACCAGACTTTTGTTCTGATTTAGTCAAAAATGAATCTCCTATTCCCTCCCCTCCCCCCCCCCAACCGAAGAATATCATCATCAGTCACGGAAAGTCGTCTAATGCATGGTTCACCTTAAAGCCTTAGTCTTCCTTGTTGAATTTTTCAAACCGAATTCTGCGTGTGTGGTCAGAACACACAGCACACAAAGGTTTAGTGACATTCGTTATATTCTTCCCCTGTTCATGCTCGTACAGTAAACAGTGATTCAAATGATCGTTATCGGCAGACATCTTTTAGGACACAGATTCAGTAAGAAATGTAGAAAATAATCCATTGCCGTTTCAAAAGAATTAAGTATTCATACAATACAAATACATAACGTATGATTTATTGCAGAAATGATTAATGTGTAGAAGGAAATGAGAGTTTAGTGGTGCAGAAACGGACAGAACTTGCCGGTAGACCTTATATTTTATTTTTGATTTTCTTTATGGTAAACCGTAAGCTACAAACAAGATAATTATTTTTTTCCCTTCCTACTTTCTTCCTGTCTTCGTTGTAATTGTAATTTTAGGATGAATAAATTGTAAATGTTGTTTCCTTTTGTTCCGAATATAAAAAGTAGTTTCTATCTATATCACTAGAGGCACGAATTTTTCGCAATGCGCGATAAAACGAGATGCATCAGAATTAAGTAATTTTTAGTTCGTTGACGTTTTGTGATATCCTGTGTATATTTTCATTGGTTTCCGTTGCGCGATAAAACACGAAATTGGCAGTTTTGCGCGAAATTTCTACCAATACGCGATATAACGTGAAATTTTAAAATACGATTTCATTATTTTAAAAACGCTAATTTTCCGCTGACAGAACGATAGAACATGGCATGAACTGTGCATTTTAAGTGATTAGGACACGACTATAGGGAACATGTTGTCCGTTAGCTATCGCCATCGTAGCTGGATATGGAGTTCCGAAGTGATGATTGTTTGAAGTTTGTTGTAAATGCACTTACATATGTGTGGCTTCCAACAAGCAATGACAGTTGTGAGAGATTTTTTTCCAAGTATGGACTGATGATGAGTGACAAACGTACAGCAATGAAAGAGGAAGATGTGGGAACATGTAATATGCTTATGTTTAATGCTTTTAAGTGTAACTTGTACCTATGTGTTTTCAGAAGACAGCAAAACTTTCCTACTCATAGTAAAATTACTTACTGATTTTCCTCACTTTGATTTGAAAAATTAGAATTTTCCATAAATGAAATTGACATTGTCAAGTGAAATATTCAGTGTATTTTGGTTCTAGGTAATTAATGGTTTATTTTTATAGTGATCCATGAATAAAAGGAACAATTGTAAAAATCTCAGTTAATTCTTTTCCACAAAAGCTACAAAATGCGAAACTTTATTTGGAAAATGCGACAAAACGCGAAATATGAAAAACGAAACGCGAAATTTTCAAATTCTTAGTGCGAAAAACTCGTGCCCCTATATATCACTATATTTTGCGAGAGGTGATTATATTTAGAAACAACTATAAATAAAAAGCTTAGTACTCACCGCAGACCAAATGTCCATCTAAGAAGTACTTTCGGAAATTACTGTTTTCATCTTCAGCTTATAGTTCAAGAAAGAGAATTTTAAAACGGGCAAGAAACATTTATGGGTAAAAAGTCAGATTAAAAGGAGTAAAAAAAATGAAGTAATCCACTTCTCATCAAAGGAAATTTGTACACCATTCACTGATCACTGTTCATTGTTCTTGTTCACTGCTTTAATGTTTCTTTCCAACTGGCGGAAATACGTGCTAAAAAAAATCGCTCCAAATTGTATGTATGTCACGGATTAGTAGCACACCTCAGATAAAACAACCACAATATTGCCAATTCATGTTTGTTGGAGAAAACAAAAACAATGACAGAACATAGAATTAAAGAACCCTACTATATTTATAAAGAGATACGTGCACTTAATTTAGAGAGGTAACATAAATCTAATTTGAAGCCTTCTTTTTAGCACGTATTACCGCTAGTTGGAAAGAAACAATAAAACAGTAAACAAGAACATTGAACAGTGAGTGGTGAACAAATATGTGTACAACTTTCGTTTGACGAGGAGTGGAATACTTCATATTTTTTACTCCTTTTTACCTGTTTTTTTACCCTTCCATATTTTTGCCCATTTTTAAATTTTGTTTTTTGAACTACTAAGTTGAAGATGGAAATAGTAATTTCCGAAAGTAACTCTTAGATGGTCTACGATGAGTACTAAACTTTTATTTTTTTTTAAATAGTTGTTTCTAAAGTTTCTACCTTTTTTTTTCTTTCTTCTTTTTTTCCTAATCAAACCCAACTTTATCTCGTCGTAATGACAACAGGCAACTAGACAATGGCACGCCCATGAGGGATTGATCAATCTTCTATTACATATATACAAAACCTCGCTTCTAATATTTAGGATAAACTTGAAAACGCGAAGATAGCTATTACTGTGCAATCCTTTTAAATCTCCGTTCATCTCGCTAATTCCTAATAATTTGATTTGATTTTGAGTTTAGCGACCCATAGTGAAGCTATATGAGACATGGACCTAACAGCTTAACGTGGAATCCGAATCTCATGAGCTTCTACCGGGAATCGAACCCGAGTCTCCCACTCCAAAGGTGCTTACACTAACCGCTTAGCCACGAGGGAGCTCAAATTCCTAATAGTAAATAGTCACGTTAATAGATGTACTATCTACACTATCGCTAGCCTGCCTAACGCTGGTAGATGTCGCTAGCATCCAGGGTAATTTTCTGGTTTAAAAATCTTGTGACGATTGTGTTTGCAAATTAAAAACTGTATTTGTTTCAATTGAATTATTGCAAAGTAGATGGTGATGATAGTGACAGAACGTACTTTGCTGTTCATTAGTAGAACTAGGGCCGTATCCGTACATAGATATGAGCGTTAATCTATGTGTAATCGGTGGGCAAACTCAATAATAATGATTGTGGCCCCACGTAGCGTAGTGGCTAACGTTCTTGTCTTTGATGCGAGTGGTCCCGGGCTCGACTCCAGGTGGGGACAGTTGGTCGAAAATGTGTAAAAGCTTTTTCAGGCCAGCTATCCTAAGTGAGGTTTTTCCTGGGTTTTCCTCATTCACACCAGGCAAATGCCGGGATGGTGCTTAGCGTATAGGTCCCAGCCGTCCCTTTCTTCGGTTAGTGTGATCGCCGAGGGATGTCATCGCTCATACTTGAGAAGCTAACATGACCGTCAATGCCGAAAGTCCAGAAATCTAATTCCCAAATCAATCATAATGATAATTTGTTCAGTGTAAACTATTAGAGGTATTAAGGAAGATCGATTTTAACCTACAGCTTACAGCCGGCCCAAGACAGCGCTAATTTAATATAGAGGTTATATGACACACATGACACAGGAAATTGCAATTAATTAATTGAAGCACCCTGCCGAACAACATTACATATGATATTTTGGACCATTTAGAGTTACAAGTGGAATTATGCTCTGCGAAATATGTCGGACATATATTGAAAGTTTGGTGGCCCCCTTGCCCACGAGATGGCACTGGCCCGCTGCCAAAGTGGTTTCTGACCGGAACAACGATATATGTGTTAAAGCACAATGGAGGACGGCAATGATAGCTAGCGACGTTCATTAGTGTAATAGAAGCAAAAACCGTAAATGCGCCTGCATGAAAGAACGGGACAAGGTGAAAGTGAAGGGATGCAGGGGAAGCACTCAGAATTGAAAGAGACAAGAATATGAGGGGCAAGATGGCAGCCAACAAACGTGAGTGCCAAATTGGAATGATAAAACGAGTGCAACAAACGGTAAGATAACAGTAAACTAAACCTGGCAGAAGAGCTCCTTCGTGGCTAAGCGGTTAGCATGCGCGCCTTTGGCGCGGGAGACCCGGATTGATTCCCGGCGGGAGCTCATGTGGTTCGGATTCCACGTTAATCAGTAGGTCCACGTCTCATATAGCCTCGCTGCTGAACGGGACGTAAAAAATAAATAAATCAATCAATAAACCTGGCAGAAAAATTGGTTGTATCGATATCTTGAATAGGTTCGTGAACCAGAAAGTTCGGATTAAAATAATAAAAACGCCGGCTATTTGAAATGTCCAAAAATTCTAATTTCCACGATTAGTAAACGATGGAAACCAAAGTTTTTCAAAAATTAGTATTTACAAGATCTGTGTTTAATATGAAAATCATAACGATCCATCAACATATTACAAAATAGCTACCGTTTGAAATTTACAGAGAAGTGTACCTGTTTCTTTCGGTCCTGTGCCAAAAGGTAGTTTTATTTTGGTTACCGGTCTGGCATCAGAGTAACTTGCCAGAGTAAAGTGTGTGTTTTGGCGTCATCGAACCATTACGTATGTATTTTGGTTCAGGAACTGGTATCAAGGCACCTTGCCATATGTTGATACGTTCAGTGGATGTTGTGTTGTAGGTAGTATAGTTTTTTCAAAAATTCATTTAACTTTCCGTACTGTTGGTGCTTATATACTGCATTCTAGTTATGCACATATATCGTTGTTCCACTGGCGAACTTTTATTGCGGCCTGCCATGCTGCTCAAGACTACAAATTAGCCACTCATCAGATCACATATTGTTCAACTATTCACAATGTGCTTGCTCCTGGTTTTATTTTCTCCTGTTGTACTCCTGAAATATGTACTACGACTTTTATCTTTTTTCTCGAAATCACTAAAATGAAACATATATCGTTATTCGGCGGATGCTTCAATTATTTCTTATGTATTTGAGTATTTCATTGAAAATGAATCGATATTTAGTAGACTAAATAAGAGATTTTGCGTAGGTGATAAAAAAAAAAAAAAAAAAAAACATCCAATACCTCATTTCGTATGCTATAAGTTACTTTCATTGTTTGTTTTTTTTCCAGCACGATCCAGATGAGTTGCTCAACGTGTTCGTTTCACGAGTGGAAAGACTTGAAGAAGAAAACTACTCTGCAGAAGTTACATAACACATAAGGAGTCGTTTCACAGTGTTGCCTTGCAAACAAACATGATTTGCACAGTGCCAAATTCATTTTAGTTCGTTTACTCATATGCCTTGCAAGATTCAAAGAATATCTGTGATAATACATATTTTTTCTTTCTTTTTATAGCTAAAGCACAGAGGAAAATGGGAGCAATGTGAGACAGTACGCTTTTTTTTTTTTTTTAATTAAGGAATGCCTATATAATAATTTGTATAATGTATATAGACATTATACATTTCTTTTCTTTTTTTTAAGTACAGATAATACAAATAATTTTTGTAATACAGAATTAGATTTATATATGTACTAGTGATACATTTGTAAATGTTTTTGTTATATCTTTTTGTTTTTTGTGTTGTTCTTTGTTGTTGAAATATTATGTAATGGGAAATATCGAATTTAGATTTAGCGAAATATATATATTTTAAAGAATCATGTAAAATTAATGTGCAGTGTTTTCTCACAGCCTTAATCGGTGGAAGATAATCGTCCCTTAATGCACGTTATTTTCTCGTCCTGTTTTGTAGTGTTTCTATCCTTTCTCCGTGTCTGTCTATTTATTTCTCTTTCTTTTTTTTCTTTTATTATTTATTATGCATAACATACTTTGGTTTTAGAGCGCAAATACCGAAGCCCATATCAAGTTTGCGTAAAAACATCATAATACAAAAAATTACAGGGTTCACACTTCTTGAAAGTCAGGAAAATTCAGAGAAATTAAAATGAATCAAGGAAATGTTTCAGAATATGCCGAACGTTAGGGAAATCGGGTTATATTTCACAGAAATGTAAGTTCATATATATATATATATATATAGCTGACCACTGTATAAATATGTAAGTGTTGCTATGAACAATATCCGGTACCGAAGATATCATTTTCTTTTGTGGCCGGACCTGTACATTTACGTTGTTAAGTTTTGTGGCCAGACAGATTTTTTATGCAGTTAAGATATAATACGTAAGGAGGCCATTATGAATAAATGTAGATTCAATTTATAAAGAAGAAATTTTGTGAAAATATAAGGGAAATTTTGGAAACTATTTTAAAATACATAAGTTTAATTCTATTTTATTCTGTGAGTTATCATTGAACATTCATGAACTAAATTACTTCTGTAAGCAGTTCAATAATCCTATTTTGACGAACTTAGAGCAAATATGTAACTAACTGTTCAGAATAATTGTTGGAGTCAGTAATTTAAATGTTACACCACAGAAAATATGAAGAACATCTCTAAAGATCAAGACATCCAGAAAGAAGATAGGAAAAAAAAAAGGAATGAAAAAATAAATTATCTTTAGAAATAAAATACACCAAAGGTTGAGAGGAGCGTCGATCAAAAGCTGTTAAATCTTTAAGCTTTCAAGGAAAAAGAATTTAAATCGAAGATTCAAATAATACAGAAGAGAGAAAAAATTATGTTTGTTGGTTGTAGATAACCAGAGATATAGGCTAAATTATGATACATACACGTTTATGTTTGTGAATGTATTCAGAATGTCGAGATATTAAACGTATCGTTAGTATATCATTACTTTGATACTAGCCTTTTATGGTATTCCAAATGTAGGAAGTTTAAATATAATAAGTATTTACAGTAAGAAAATAAGCTTATACTATGTTTAAAATGGAAAACAGAGCGTTGGATAGCTATGGGTATAGTGGAAGCCGATTACATACAGAGGGTGTTTCCGATCTATGGTGAAGATTTCAAACTGCACTTACCTTAAGAGAAACCGTGTCGCTACTATCGAGAGTGCTCTATTTAGTGGCCCTGCATCTGGGCAATTACTCGACAGCGAAATTTCCATTGTAGGAGATTGGCATGCAGTGTAGTCATGTCAAGCCACAATCACTCCTGCTGACATGCTTTCCATAGCCCTTCAACAGTGCAAGGCTTGTTTCAGGATGCCGAAGACGCAAAAGTCCATTGGTGACGCGGGGAATGTCATGGCGATAAACGGATGTCAGAACGTTAGTCTGATAATCCGAATTCACCTTCGCATTTTTGGCTTCGCACGATGTATGGTCAGCTTGCCCTGGTACGAGTATCCAGCAATGATCATGAAACTGAGCCAAAACTTTCCTTGCATTCAGTGAACCATCTTTGAAAGTCCCTCGCACCTGTCGATCGATAAAAAAAAGTTGCACGTGGCTTGAGACAATCATCTAGATAAACATGTGCCTCGTCCAATGTTACAACAAACTTCCACTTTTCACCGGCAAGGTACCGCGACGTTCCTGGATGTGTTTTGGCAAGAGCTTTTGAACACGCCGCTTCTGTGGCTTTACCAATCTCAAATCGCGGTGAATGATGGTGTGCACTGTCTTCAGTGATGTCTGTAGTCCGTATATTCCTCTGTGGGGGTGGATTGTCCCTGGTGACCAGAGCCCCTACTTCCCGAATTCTAGCTCGTGTGCGGCTAGTGACAGGTCGAGGATTGGCCTGTTTCTGTCCCACAGGAATCATCTCACGCCTCGCGTTACTTGCCCTTTCAGCACCCGTGATATGCCAGTTTTTGACACAGCGAATCCACGCTCCTTGCAGTTTGATAATGACACTATAACTGTAGTTCACGTTGAAAATAGCAGTTATGTAGCTCTCCCGATAAGTACTTAATTTCGAAGACAATTGTCCCGAAATTTTAATTTTAATTGTCCCGAATTCACTTACCACACTTGTCACGCACAGTCAATGGTCCAAGATGCCCACACAATTGGCAGCTTCCTTCTCTTTCCGTTTAGTGGTGCTGCACAAGGTATGTAATTTCGTCACCATAGATCGGAAACAACGTCTGTATTATCATTAATACTTTTTAAACCTAGCCATAGATGTAGGTGTTCGCGGTGTCGTAGGTCATGGAAAATCTACGCACAGTGTCATGGGAATTCAAGGAAATCAGTACCAGAATTTCAGTGTGAACCCTAAATAGATAAGTACAGGTCGTTAAGCTAAATACAAGATACATGAATTAAGGAAAATTAGCCATTGCACTATTCCCGGCAATCCGATGAAACTAAAGTTTTAGTTGCCGCCAGTGCAGAAACCAGTTTTTTTTCTCTCTCTCTCGTCTTTATTCTCTCTCTTTAGAGCAAATCACCTCTCGATTTCTTCCATTATTGCAATATTTCTGTACTTTATTCTTTTCGTTGTAGTAGGTACGTAGAAAAATAAGCTGAATTTATAATTCACTTCTATTGACACAAATACCTCATAGACGCAGCATACAAATAGTGTTGTCTATTGATAGAATAGTATTTAATCATTAAACTGTCCTTAAAATGAATAAATGCAATATGAATATATTAATCCGTCCAATCGATTCGTGATCCCTTTCAGTTATTTCGTTATATTTTCTTCGTATCTACTGTACATTAGCTTAAATAGTAATTTAAATATGAAGTAGATTTTTTTTCTTTCTTCAATAGGGTTCATTGAACTCATGCATACAGTTGTGAGTGAATATCTTTTGAATCAAATGTATTTTTAAATTCATTTGTGTGTCAAGCATACTTAGGATTAGGAATTAGATTTCTGGCCTTTCGTCATCTATAACCATATTAGCTCGTCACGTATGAGGGCTGATGTTCCTCGGCGATCACAGTATTTGAGGAAAGGGAAGGAAGGAAGCAGCCTGGGATCTGTATGTTAGGTACAATCCCGGCATTTGCCTAGTGTGAATGAGAAAAACCCAGAAAAATTGGCTGGACTAAAAAAGCTTTTACACTTTTTCGACCGATTGTCTCTATCGGGAACCGCTCGCACCAAAGACGTGAGCGTTAGCGACTACACTACGCGGGGCCACAAACATACTATATTTAAGTAATTGTCAGCTTGTCTAAACAGAAGTAATTTGTAATTTTCTGCCTAGAAACCGTTTTACATTTAAATAATCTTTATAGAAGAGCATTTTTGGCATCTTTCTTAATAGCAAGACGCATCTTTATTAATTTATTAATATGCCTCTGATAGTTCACATTCAGGCTAATAGATGTCACTAGCTCCACTGCCCCCTATATAACATCATCAGAAGATGTCACTATTATGCAGGCAATTTGGAGACCAGCAGAAGGCTTGGGGGAAACACAGGACTGGATTAACCCATCTGGAGGCCCGGGGCTGAAAAAAAAAATAGGTAACCGCTGCAGACTTCACCTAACACATTTCTGTGAAAGTTGAGTTGATTTTGAGTTTAACGTCCCGTTCAGCAGCGAGGCTATTTGAGACGTAGACCTACTGATTACCGTGGAATCCGAACCACATGAGCTCCCGCCGGGAATCGAACACGGGTCTCCGGGTAGCCATAGGCGCGTACGCTAATCGCTTAGCCACGAAGGAGCTCTTCTGTGAAAGTACAGTAGGACATTTAAGGAAATATGTTTCCTATTTTCGGTCATATTCTATTTTATAATGATGATTGTATTTTCATGATTCTTTTTAGTTAGCCAATTGAGATTTTGATCAGAGTGGAGGCCACTGTCCACCTGGAGGCCCTGGGCTATAGCCACCCTAAGCCCCCCCCCCTTCCCGCCGCGGCTCTTTATCCGACTCTGGGGAAACATCTACAACAATCATTTAGTTTACCAGAAGCTATCAAAATTCCAGATACAGCCTGAAAGGAGAACTTATACTGTAATCATGGACTTCACAAGAATAGCAATGGGCAAGGGATTCAGTAAAGCGTACACTTAGAGGTACCATTCTGGCATTCGGCTGGTGAAACTAAAGGAAAAAGCTAGAGAAACTTCAGTCGGGATGGCCGACCGGAGCGTTTGAGCTCAAATCTCGTGATTGTGAACCGATAACAACTACCGGACATTTACGTTGTTTACATCTGTAGGGAACCTGTTCGGTTTTTCACCGAAACCGGTTATCGGTTTTCTCCAAAACCTGTTCGGTTTTTCATCGGCTGCGATTTCGGTTTTCTTCAAAACCGGTTCCGTTTTTTTTTTTTTTTTTTTTTCAAAATTGGTTGTATTTCTTACCAGAATAGTGTTTCCTTGTTCTCCGGAAACCGATTCCGTTTCGACAAAAATAGTTTAATGTGTTTCCAAAAGTTTTCACCGAAACCAGTTCTGGTGAAAACCGAAACCGGTTTTGGAGAAAATCGAAACCGGTTTCGGTGAAAAACTGAACCGAAAAAATGTCTATTTTTCGGATTTCGGTTTTTCTAGAAACTGGTTTTCGGTTTTCATAAAAACTGGTTTTGCCCATTCCTAGTAAAGATAGCTAGTTCTAACTGCTTATTGTAAATATGTATACAAACAGACACTCACAACTGTGGTACTTGGTTCGATCCCATCTCGCACCAAGTGAACTTTATGGTGGACAAACACCGTGTGCGTAGATTTTCTCGGGGTTCTCCCGTTTCCTCCCACTTTCTTCATTCCACCATTTCATTCATTTCTCATCATCATCGTCTCCTTTACCCTAGCCGGCATAATCGTGGGACGTAAAACAAAGATTTCACAACTGTCTTAACTTCATTTTATAATTTTGATATGCTCATTGAATCGAGACTACTGTCTATTTTCAGTATTTTAAAATCTTTTTTGTCTCTTCTTATACTTTCGTTGTTCTTTTTATAATATATTTTAAAATTCTAAAATCAAAAAATTAAATACTTCTATTTATTGATATTTTTAATAATCTTGTGTTTTATGACCTATACCGTACAAATCGAATAATCGGTTCATAAATTAAATGATACCTCTGGTTGAGGTGCGTAAAGGAAGAAGAAAGATACTCTCACCGATTGAGGTTGGTGAGTCAAATCATATTTAAGTGCAAATTTGTTTAGGAGTAATTTACGCTTGTGTTTGTCAGGTATTTTAAAATGACAAGAAATCCAGTCATGTAATGGGGAAAAAAATTGAAAATGTAAATGTCAAGCTTGTTTGTAGGGATCTCATGCTGATATTATTTATGTTGCATTATTAGTTATGCAAAGACTGCAAAATTAAATACAGTAGACTTCCGAGTATCTGGCCTAATATAGCGGAAGGGCAGGCCAGATAACAAAATAGCCGGGTAGGCCAGAGTTCTATGAACTCAATAAGCATACCCCAAGAACAATTTACGAATACTGTACAGTTGTAATCAGGAACAGCGGCAAGCGTATTGTATTCAAATTCGTTACACGCTGACGAAACAATGAACAAGGAGCAGAACGCTGCTCTTTTCCTGCCACAACTTGTATTTTGCACACGACACGTAGGAGGATCGTAGCAGACGTCCACTTCCTATGCCTTGGCAATGTTACCAATGCAGCGCCTTACCTTCCGCATTTAATTACGATAAAAGAAAACTAAATCGGATAGTACGGAGGCCGAATACTCGGGAGTTTACTGTAAGTGATAATTTTTTATAACTTCTTATGCTAATAAGTGTCTTCGTTTCTTACAATGAATGTTTCACGTTAAAACAGTTAAATCATATTTTACAAGTCAATTCTCTACGCTATTCTGTTGTATTCTAACATAATATAATCTTGGATCATAATAGAAGTAACCAAAACCTGTTATATCCATAAGCATAAACTATGAAAATTTTCGGAGTGGCGGTTCTTAAAAAAGAACTGTAAATCATAAGTTAACACAGTAAAACCTGAACCTTTTTCATAAAAGGTCAAGTAATACAAATGAAGAAGTTGTAATTTTTTCAATGTTACAACTGAAATGAAAGCTACAAATAGTAAATTTATATTTACAATGTACTTGACTATTGAAATAACATTTGACGACTTGCTAAAAAAAAACACTTGTAAACTTACGTTTTCCGCCTTAATTTAATTAAGGACTGGCTAAGGTAGGCTGTGCCCAATAAGTGTGTTATAGTATATTACGAAACAGGTACAATATGATCTGTAATTGTCCCAGAAAAGTAAATCAGTTTTATTAGATATTTCCATATTTAGATAAAATGTCAGTAATAGGGCTTCCATCTGTTGATGTTTCAATGTGCTCAGCTTGCTTGTGTGTGCAGCTTTCTCACGTTATTAAAAATACTTCAAAATTCGAGGTAAATCCTTTAATTTTTTTTATTCTTCGGTTCATTTTTTTCTGGAAGAAATCAGTATATATATAGGCCTATCATATGCTAGGCCTCGTAGCATGATATTGAAAAAATATAGGACAGTTTGATTTATGAAATAGGACAGTTTGGTTGCTACAATAAAATATTATGCTCTGAAACACAGAAAAAAAATATAAATGTATTGTAAGAAAAGGCCAAGCTTCCAAGACTTTTCCGGTATTCATTGCAGATTTTCCGGGTTACCAACAATTTTGACTACAATGCACAAACACAAATTAGTAATGGAACTGAAAGTATTATTTCTTTAAGGATATCACCTCTCCATACATTCTGCTTTTTACGTTACTTTTCCTTTTGTTTTTATAATTTTTGTGCAAAACAATAGAATTTGAACAGGGCTTTTTGAGAATGATAAAAACACTAAAAAATGCAGTGTCAATATTGTTAGAATTTAGAGCATATTCGCACTACCTCAGAAGAAGAAGAAATAGTTAACTCTTGTTTATGGGATTACCATGGCTTTAACATTTTACTTACACCCAAACGGAGATAACTTTCCGAATTACCCTCGTATGTTCAGTTTAATATGAATGAAGTTCAAGTTAGAGAAAAGGTGCTACTGGGACACAGTGTTTCACACTAAATATAACAGAAGTGAACCTTGAGTTTGATTCGAAGAAGCATAGGAAAAATCAATATACAGATTTGAGGCTGTATAGAAACACTCATGAATAGATTTACATTAATTATTTCATGGTCAAAAGTTCGCATATGAATTCCTTCAATTGAGTAGTGTCAGAAGCTAGGTACAAAGGTGTACTAAAATCGTGGGAAATTAATTGAAATTATTCTTATATGTAAAATGTATCAAAAATATGTAGGTACTATTTTAAAACAAAATAAAAAAAAGTTAAGGGCGTAATGGAAATGTTTGTGATTAAGTGAAAAAAAGACGAAAAAGGGGTGTGATAAATAAAAAACATGTCTATCTGTAAATAAAATATGTCAATTTATATGTCCTTATAAATGAAAGAAGAATCCTTTCAGCGTAACTGAAAGAAACCACTCATTTGACTATAAGTGACAGGAATCAGTTAATATGTTTCTCATATTTAAATGTATTACAGTGTTTACACACTTTCAAAACGAAATCAGTTTAAAGCAATTAGTTACTTAATGAGGAAGAACATGGTAGATTCTTAATGTCAAAATGTGTTTCCTTTTTTAAAAAAAAACAAAATCTATTTGTATTAGTATGGTGTAGATTTCTCTATACTACACCCTTAAAATAATTTATTTTCTACCGTTGAGATTATGAGTATATTAAATAGATATAACGGTATGAACTATAGAACTCGCTGGTTTAATATTTTGAAAAAGTGTGTACAGTCTCTTAAGAAATCTTATAAAGTGCAGGAGTCTGTTTCACGAACGTACTAGTCTTGTAATACTAGCATAGGAAATAATCATAATCAAAAGTTTTACCATTATATATATATATCATTATGACAACAAATTAAGAGGTAAGAGGACTAGTATTTATAAGTGATTTAGACTATTATTTTAGGGCTTCTTCTTGACAATATTATGTGATTTGTAGAACTAGCAAAATCTGTAAAATGAGTCTCATGTAATAATGTGACTAGACGACACCTACGTTACACCTTCACTTAAGATTTCATAATTTATTTTTGTAACAAAACAACTGTATGTACACTTCGTAACGCCAGTGAGTTTAATACCTAAGCAGGCGATGTAATAATGAACTAAACTAACTTCTTGTTTGATATTGGTTATTCTGTGATGTGATTGACATTAGTGGGCTTATTTAATGTCGATATGTAAAGTGATTTTGACTGATATTAATGGGTAAAATGTTGGTAATGGAGAGATTTTGTGTAAGTCAGTGTTTTTATGTTGACTAATTTGCTACTATTTCCAGGAGATATAAATGTAATTTGTTTTTATTGTGCGCAGAAAGAAATAAAAGGATATTCTGGCTTCATGCAAGTTTTGAAATTAAACAATTCGTACAACCTTTATATATTTTTCACCAACTAAAATTTGAACTCTATCTTTCCACATTTTTTTTCTTCTTTCTTCAAAATATTGCATAAATCAGAGAATATAATTTCTGTGTAAATATAATGTTGTGCTTTCGGGTACATAGTTCAAAACTCAAAAATTTACGTTGTAACCCCAGCTGCTGATCATACTTAGGACATAATTTCTCTTCGCAATATTTCAGTTCTGTCTGGGACCGTATTCACGTGCATGTGTGACATAAGCCAGAATCTCTTTGTGATTTCATTGGATAGAACCTGCAAACGGAAAAATAATCCCAAGTATTCCGTAAAGCTCTTACCCCAATTTTACTGAACACAGAAGTTTTGTTTGTGGGACGTAAAACTGAAAGATTTCATTTCATTTTATTTCAGTTTTGTGTCCAAACAGTTTCAATAATTTGAATCTCTTGTACAGAAATCTTTATGTCCAATCAGTTCTGGTTACTTAAAACTTCATTTAAGACAGGTATGTGCAAGTTGGAACAAGGTGTGGGCCAATTACAGAGGACTTACTGGCGTCGATGGCCGTATGACACACTGTATTACATTTTCATAACAATATATGACCATATTTAATGGACAAACTCGAACATCATACACTAACACCACAAGAACACAAAAACTGTTGTAATAATAACTATAAAGAAAAGCAAAAATATCAATTTATTTATCATTTTAGTGGGGAATTTAATTCTTCATGTTCTGAACTAGTCTGTCAAACTTCTATGATACACTGGGTATTCCACCCTGCGTGATATTTTCCAAGGTGTACATCAGTTATCCAGGAAATACTTTCAATTCAGTTTAAGATTATATAAGAAATATATTTTCAATAAGGACCAGATGAAGGGGTTTAGTAGTGGGCTGAGACTGGCCCGGGAGCTGGCTGTTGCACATGGCTGCTTTAAGGTATAGTAAAAATTGTAGATTAAGTATCACTTACCATATTTACCATATTAAGTACTCAGAACACTTACAAAGAAAAATGAGTTATTTTTCCCTTATATATTAATATATAAAATGTATACATACGAGCACTTACACTGCTTTTCTGATTTAACTAATTACGTTGCAATTAATAATGAGTGACTATTATCACCTTTGTTGCTTGTTTGAATTATGCATTTAATTTTATAATGTTTACACTAATTGGAGTTTCTTTACTCATTGTTTCAGATTCGTCTTCCCAAACTAATATCACGGTTAATATGGGAAAATTGACCTTCATTCCAATTCGGAAACAATAGTTGAAACTAGAAGTACCAGAAAATTTCTGTGGCTTCCGGTTTTAGTAGTGTTATTGGTGGCGATAGTATATTTTCTAGAAACGTTGAATTAATTCCAAAAAACCGCTTGCTGCTATCTATTATATTTTCGTTTGTATAGCAATGAATGTTGAAACCGAAAACGGTTATATTTGCGGTTTGAATAGAGGGTTAATGGAGGACCTGAAACCTGTTCTTGGGATACTGAATTGATTTCAAGAAAACCGCTGCTCGATATATCCGTTTTTTCTCTGATACCTATCGACAGATAGAGGCGATCGGACATAAGCTGTTCTACCTAGCTATTTCACAAATACTGTCCGGGATTTGGAAATGAGACATACACACAGTGTTGATGATATATTGATGTCCTTTTACAAGATGATGCATAAAGTATGGATCAAGAGAAGCATCAATTTTCAAAATGTCCACCTTGAGCTTGGATGCAAGCTGGAGTCTAGCAGGCCACTTGTCAGTGGAATTACAAACATTGTCGATAGTGAAGTAACGGGCTGCCTTGAGCAGGACACGCTTCAAGGAGTTCACATTAGGATGTCTCCTCTTGCAGGTCATAGATTAAAGCACTCACCAGTCGAGCGAGTTTAGATTCAGGCTGCTAGAGGACTAGTCTGATGTGAAGATGAAGTCTGGGAAGTTGGCCCATAGCCACTCCTGTGTTGACAGTGCCTTGTGCACGGAAGAGAATCCTGTTGTTGCGGAACATGGTGGTACACAGTGATTTCACAATGGACTGTCGTTTGGTGCATGGTAGCCAATGTCTTCACTCCTTGTTCAGAGAAATGGAGTCGTTATGTGTCGTTGAAGCTCACACCCCACTTTACCATGAGTGATGCTAGGTGATGGGATCTTTGTACCCTGGAAACACGTTCAGCGGCTTGCACTGATGATGAATGATGTGTACACACGGTCATTTTGAGCATTAAGGGATCGGTCAACTGTGAACAGCTTTTCATCTGAAAACAGAATTGTCCTGTGACCATTTCCTACCTAACACGTGAAGAGACGTTTGACTTTCACCACTCTCTACTGGTATAACGCATCGGTCAAGAAATGACCTGCATGTTGTTTGTAGTTTCTGAGTTCCAGATCTTGATTGAGCACTCATGACATGGTTGGTCTCGAAATGGAGATCTCTGGGACATCATTGATTGAGTCGTGACGGGATTTCGCCGAATCCTTGCAGCTATGGCTTTAATAGCCTGTGGTGTCTTCATAATGCGCGATCTGTTATTAAGTTGCCAGTTATTGACACTTCCCATTTGATTGTAACGGTGGATGGTGTAGTAGACAAATCCTGCGCTGATTTGCAGAGGTTTTAGGACGATCAAGACCCGTGGTGCTGGCATGCCTATCTTGCATAGCACTATGGCTGCAACACGATTCTTGTAGTCGCCCCATTCCATCGTTACACATATCCACTGCCATGCGTCTCACCGTGGAACAAACAGCTTAGAGACCCACTTCTTCCACGACACACAGATGGAAGTACTCACTGAAACCCGGCATCGGATGTCAAAATCTCTGACAATGTTTATGAAATAACTAGGAATAAGACTTCTGATACTTATGCATAGCATAATATGGAAGTTTTAAAAGCCAAAGAAATAAAAAGGTGGTAACTCAGCGTGGAAGAACAATGAAGAAACATCTTGTTCTGTCAATTGCCTTATAACTAGTCATATTGTGGAGTAGCTCATGGTAAAAAAGATGGGATCAAGTCATTTGCTCCTTCGGGAAGAGAACGTTGCCATCTCATGTTATGCTTTCATTGTAGTTGTGCTAGTACTGATGCAATTTTGTAACTACTGTTTCCTATTCCTTACATAACGAGTCATTATCTTGTGAGACCAGATGTTCTGCTTTATAGTAGCATCTATAAGGAGTACTTTGACAGGTACTTTTAAATTTCTTGGGGCTGCGGTGGCTCAGTGGTAGAGCGCTCACCTCTGGTGTATGGGGTCCTTGGTTCGATCCCAGCTCGCGCCAAGTGAGCTTTATGGTGGACAAACACCGTGTGCGTGAATTATCTCGAAGTTCTCCCGTTTCCTCCCACTTTCTTCATTCCACCATATCATTCATTTCTCATAATCACCGTCTTCTTTAGCCTACCCGGCATAACCTTGGGACGTACAACAAAGATTTCATTTTAAATTTATTTTCGTCATATATATATATATATATATATATATATATATATACCGTACTGTGGTCACCTGCATTTTATATAATAGTCTCGTAAATTTTCATTGGGATCCTTGTAATAGCTTCTAAATTGGGTAATGTTCTATTCAAATTTTTGGTGGTCTTAATGCTGGGCTTAAAATGTTTTTAACAGTATGGTTTAAGCAGAAAATGATAGTATGTATATAAAATGTATCTTCAGTGCTGTTCCCCGGTGAGTTCATTTCTTTATATTTCCTTCCAATCTAAATTATGCTATGCATAAGTATTGGAAATTTTATAGAACGGCTGTGTCCTTCTGTTTAGTGACAGATCAGAGCAGAAACGATAAGAGATCGCTGTATCGATGAGAGAAGAAACGATAAGAGAACCGGTTGGAATCGATGCAGCGTCTTAAGAATACGTACTATGTCATAGGTTAAACCCTCTATTGAAAAACAGGCAATGGTTTAAGTTAACCACTTCTGATTTCAACATTGATTGCCGCAAAACGAAAACGGTAACATAGCGGCAAACTTTTTTTTCTTTTTGTAATCGAATCAGCGTCTGAATATATCATCTCGACTAAAACCAAAATTAATAGATATTTACTACTACTTCTGGTTTCAATTTAGATCTTCACAGAGCAAAAACTGTAAGAAAGAATAATAAGCAGTTTCCTGGAATCGATTCAGCGTTTCAACAGTAGGTTTCTATACTGCGTTAACCCTATTCAAACCGGAAGTGGGGGCCACGGTTGTTCAGTGGTAAAGCGTTCACTTCTAGCGCATGGTGTCTTTGGTTTGGTCCCAGCTCGCGCCAAGTGAACTTTGTGGTGGACAAACACCATGTGCGTGGGTTTCCTCGAGGTTCTCAAGTTTCCTCCCAGTTCTTCATTTCATTTATTTCTAATCACCGTCTCCTTTAGCCTACCCGTTATAACCGTGAGACGTAAAATTCAAAGTTTTCATTTCATTTTTAAACCGGAAGTGGTTGAAATTAACAATTTGCGGTTTTTCTCGTTGATCGTCAAAGAGCAAAAATGGTAATAGATAACGATAGGAGTTTCTTGATATGGATTCTGTACCGCCAGAATAATTTCTATGTCCTACTTTATTCCTCTTGTGCATCCGGAAGATAGAGAAACCTACTACAAGTTCTTTGAATGTTAATCTCTAAACAACAAAACTGATAAGAGCAAGAAATCGCTTTTTGATGTGGCTTCAGCATCACAAAAATAAAATCCATCTCTGACACTTATCCCGCGATTACAACCAGAAGTCAGTTTCAGGTTTGCGTTTGAATAGTTTGGAAGTCTACTGTAGATTCACAACTTGAAGCGAAACTCGTCTTTATTTCTTTGACTCCTATTTTTTTTTTTCCTGTATGAACATGGGAGCAGGGACAGATGAAAACTTAAGTGCATGGATTTTTTTTTTCGGGGATTAAGGGTGCGAAGTTACTGAGATTATTATTAGCCAGTAAGTTAAGTGTGTTTTTGAAACAGTGTTCATTCTTTGGCGAAAGTGAATATATTGAGAATAAACACTATTTTTTAAGTGCTTAATAATTATAGACAAAAAAAATTGACTTCAGCAATATTTTGTAGAATATGAAATTTCGGGAGGACTATGGGAAGTTTATGAGCATCCGTAATAACCGTGGAAATTTGTGGCATATCGAGGGTAAGGTTACTAGATCCGAACTAAACCGACGTACACTGTATAATGCGTGATTTAGTCAAAATGTTAGTTGCACTTGCGCAATAATCTTCTTCTTTCTCACTTCAACCATGGATTGGTGGACAATATGGAAATATTACCCCATCGGGATCCTGCCGCCTATAGTCGGACAATTTGTCCATGTCGACCAGATGCCGCGGAAATGAGCATTAAATGCGCCAGCGCCGTCGTCGGAAAGACGCCGGCATAAGGAGTCGGTAGAGGGTCGGAAAGAGGCCTTTCCGACTGTTTTGCCGACTCTGACGGTCGGCAAAGGGCATTTTATTTTACGATTTTTGACCACTTGTCACCTCGGCAACTTTGAACAAGTAGATCGTCGTGTCGCCGCGGACGGGTGCCGGCTGCCTGCGGCGGCAATCCCTCTTCCCGACCGCGACTTACTGATGGGGTAAGATGTGACTGATTTAGACGTGTCACTCCTATATGGCAGTATAATAAATACGTGCTTTTGTCCATGCCCTGTTTTTGTACACGCTGTATTTGCATGCGCTCTCTTTATCTGTGCGCGGTTTTTGTTCATGAGCTGTTTTTGTCCACACTGCATTTGCATTCACTGTTTTCGCTCATCGCTATTATAATTGTGCGGTTTTGAACTAAAACCGTCAAATATATTGATCTGTGTCGAACTTCATTTGAAAATAATGTAAGAAGTAGCTAAGATCAAGTTACTAATTAAAAATGCCCTATTTTGTTCATTCTTTGGTATTGTCCGCGCCGCATCTCTCCATACGCTGTTTTTCTCTGTGCGCGGGTTTTGTCCATGCACTGTTTCTATCTACGCTGTATTTGCTCGCGTTGCTTTTGTGCACGCTCGGTTTTTTCCATGTGCTGTTTTCGTCTACGCGGTATTTGCATGCGCTGTTTTTGTCCTTGCGTGGTTTGTGTCCATGCGCTGCTTTTGTCAACGCGGTATTTGCATGCGCTGTTTTCGTCCTTTTGCCGTTTTTGTTCATGCGCTGTTTTGTCATTGCGCTCTTTTGACCGGATACCCACAATTTGTCCTCTTTGAAACTCAGAATTTTTTTATTTATTTTATTTAAAGAAGAAAATATGATATATTGGAAGTATCCAATATATTAAAGAATATACATAAAAATAATAAACATACTAAATTATAAAAATAACAATATACAAAATATTAATGGAATAAAATAAAAGTATAAAGAAAAATTAACTGCTACAGAAATTAACAAGTCAAATTTCCTATTTGTAAATGCTATTACTTCTCCAAAGGAAATCGGATTTCGTAGATTCCCTTTATTAATAGAATTTAACGTGCCCGGTATTCAGAGACTTCCAGAAGTCATGTCTATCTTCAGGTGTCGGCCAGATTAATTCAATGCACTTATTTCTATATTGCGAAATTTTTGTATTTCTTATGCAAGGAATAAAGAAAAGATAGAAAATGGCTCACATAAGCAAATGCTTGTGTGTGAGCCTGATTCTCGTGTTTTATTTATTTTCTTACCGTAACATATGAGATTTAATAATCTCACTTTTAGCTAACAATAGTTTTTTTTTTTACATACTTTTTTATTTTTTCAACCAGTGTAAAATTAACCTTTTATATACTTTGAAATTACTTTCCTCTTTGATTCGGAGTAGGAGTTCGTTATAGATCTTCGGAGCTCTGTAATATGTTTGGTATTGAGTTATAGATTTACTCGTTGCTTTAATTTCTAAATTTTTGTTTGTCACGTTTTTGGTTATATACATATTATTTATTACGTCCCATTTGTTACTATTCTTTTTAACATATATTAATATCTTCTGCAAATATAATTTTGAAAGTGATAACACAAAAAAATTGATCATAGAGTCTACCTAGTCTACTTTCAAGTCCCTTTTTTAAACATATTCTTACAATATTATTTTGCTGAACAATCAAAGGTTTCAAATGAGTAGGGTAAGCGGCATCCCAAATTAATGTGCCATATGTAAGTACACTATTTACAAGAGCATAATATACAGTGCGTAATATTTTTATGCTTACAATGTTTCGTAATTGAACAAATTTATATAATAATTTTCTTAGTATTGTGGCGATATGTGTAATGTGAGAAGACCATTTTAAATGCTTATCAATAAATATACCTAAGTATTTTACTTTATTTTCACTAATAAGAGAATTACAGTTACATTTTTCAGTATTTTGACAATAATGCAATTTTAGTGACACGTTTTCCGGCTGCCCTGTTAAAATTGGCGAAAACGTTATATATTTGGTTTTTTCAGCATTTAATACTAACTGATGATTAGCAAGCCATTGTTTTACTTTCTTCATTTCTGCTTCAGTTTTCTTGAATACATCTGTCCATGTTTTACTAGTAAATATAAGAGAGATGTCATCAGCAAATGATTGTATATGCCCGTCCATTTTTAAATTACACAAATCATTTATATAAATTAAAAATAATATTGGACCTAATACAGTTCCTTGTGGGACTCCTAGTTTTACATATAAATAATTGCTTTGAAAATTACCTATTTGGACGGCCTGTTTTCTGTCTTTCAAATAACTGCTAAACCAAGATAGCGATATACCTCTTATTCCACATCTTTCTAGATTATTTAAGAGAATTTTGTGTGATATTGTGTCAGATGTTTCAGCTAGATCTAGGAAAACTGCAATTACTTTTTCAGCTTTAGCAACGTTTTTACAAACAATCTCTGTTAAATTGTAGCTATACCACGCCTGAGAGTGATTTTGAATTTAACGTCCCGTTCAGCAGCGAGGCTATATGAGACGTGGACCTACTGATTAACGTGGAATCCGAACCACATGAGCTCCGCCGGAAATCGAACCCGGGTCTCTCACAATGACATCGAAGAGTTCCTTAATTGGCACCACGTAGCATTAAAGAGTTGACTGATAGGTGGCACTAGGGATCAGATAAATAAGTTTTTGGTTATTTGTTAAACACAAGACATAAGTGTTTGAAATCCATATTGATTTGAAGAAAAGAATTTATTTTGTTCAAGAAAATTAACTAATCTTTATACATTTTTCTAACAGTTTGGCACAGTTACTGAGGATTGATATAGGTCTATAGTTATTAGGATCAGCCTTTGAGCCTTTTTTATATGTAGGTTTTATTACAGCAGTCTTAAAATCATCAGGAAATACACCTATTTCTAAGCTTAGGTTAAAGATATATTGCAAAGGTTTTACTACATTTGATTTTGTATGTTTCAATACACTTGCTGATAATCCATCTATACCAGATGTTGTTTTTGGTGATAATTAATTTATGAAGCGTTCAATTTCCTGTTCACTGATTGGAGTGAAAAATATAGAGTTTACTATTTTAGTTTGGGCATTAAAATTAAAATTTATTTTATTATCAATCTCTTTGTTAACTTTTTTTTTTTTTTTTTTTGCCAACACTGGAAAAATGCTCATTAAAATTTTCAACTATTAACATTGGATCACGTTCAAACGTTACTAAACCACTTTTAGTGTTTAGTTCAATAATTTCTACATATTTTTTGTCATTTTTATCTATAATATCTGTTATTACCTTCCATAATTTACTAATATTGTAATTTGTTTTCTATAGTAGTCATTTTTAACTTTTATTAATTGGGTAAGTTTATTTCTATACCTTCTATAATATTCCTTAAATTCTAAATCTTTTATTATTATTATTATTATTATTACTGAACGACTTAATCTATCTCTTTCTCTTATAGAGCTGACTAAGCCTAAAATATCTCCCATTTTGTATACCACCATCTGCTCACAACACATGCTTCCATTCTAAACGGCTGATGTATTACTAATGAACCAGTGAAAGTCCCTAACGGCACCAGCAAGGTGCATATTGCGTATTACTTGCAATATGCACTAGATATTGCATAATACATGCTGCAAAATACTGATATATGTGGTGAATTGAGCAAACGTTAATGGTGTAAAATGAGCGACTTCTCTCATTTCCAAAGAGAGCTATTTGTTGGCACTCGGTTACTTGCGAGCGTGACGAAAGTGACAAACGTGTTAGGTGGATCGCTAAGGGCAGTGTAAAAGGTGATGACAGTCTACAAAATTCATTCGGAAACCCATTGGGAAAGAAGAATAGTAGTCGGAAGCAGGGGAGCCCGAAGAAAATTTTCTAGGGAGGGGCTCATCTCCATGGTTGCTATATTACGTCTGGATTTCTGGTATTTAATATACGTAGATTGCTATATTACGGATAGATTTTCGTGAGCCAGAGGGTGACCCGAACCCAATCTTGCCCCCCCCCCCCTACGGGTACCCTTGTCGGAAGTGAATCTTCAGTGTCAGGTCCGTTGGAACATTCTGTTTTGCGTTGTGGATGCAAAATTTTTCAGATACCGTTGCACAATGAGCGCCGATGTTTCTGGCAGCTCCCTGGAAATTCATCTGTACGAAATAGAGCTATTTGCTATTCTTTTTTAAAGGAGTGTATGGAGATAATTAATGTAAAATGTTAATTTATGAATAGTTACTACTAATCTTTACTACGAACTCATAAAATAACTAGTACGTGTGTGATCCTTATTCCATATCGGATAGCATCAACGCTACGCAAAATTTTGTGTTTTAGTTTGCGATAATCGAGACAGCAGCTGATACGTAATGAGGCTATAGATATATATATAACTGAAAATGTTTCATTCTTCACTAGCAAGCCACAAAAGTGCGGAACGTAACGCAATATAAATAATGCAAAAGTCCATTAAAAATGTCATTTCTATTATCGTTAATGCAACGCAGACTTTGCGTTTTAGTTTGCAGTAGTCAACATAGCGGCTAAAATTATGTATTTCACTATTTAAGTTGTCTTGCGATGCTTAGACCGTTACAGAATGAGGGACATCAACTGTATTGCGTAAAATGGCGGTTATTCATTACTGTACTCTTTTAAAGTCTATGCAATGGTAGAAAAACGCTTGCGATGTTGAATTGTTTGTTTATGTTCAATGGTGAGGGTTGGTGAACATCATGATAAAAATAAATGGGAATATTAAAATATTTTGTGCAATGAAAGGACAAAAATTGCACATTTGTTAAAGTATTGTGAAGAATGCCATTACTACAGAAGTTGTAAGTATTTCATAATTTTAGCTCTTAATCATACTATCTGTAGCAAAATTATAGCGCATAAGTTTTCACAACAAATAGTTTGATTACTTTTTTCCTTTAATATTGATAGAAATAGAATGAATTTTTAATACGCTGTATTTCTTGCCAAATTTACTTACGATTTATGTATCACAACTAGGGGAGTGACAAGCTAATTATGTTCCTAGTTCCATATTTTGAATTACCAAATGGGTGAAGCAGAAGCTACTTCCGCAGTACACTTTTAAATGAGTAAACAATTCTCTACTTGAATTAATTATTGTTGGAGTATACTCGTAATGTTTTATTTCTGATTGTGTAGGAACAGCCGGATTATAAGAAAAAGCCATTCAGATTTTATGTGACCATACAGCTCATTCTTGAAGCTTGTACAGCTGTTTGGTTCTGAGATGGGGAAATTTATGTAGAGTTATATTAACGCAATATTAGTTTCGCTATTCTAATGAAATATTATTTACTGGAGGCTGGATGCAGTAACTTGTTGAACATAGATTACAAGACCGGTAAGTGATTCAATGAACTGTCATTGTAACCTGAGTAAGTGAAATCAATTGTTTTCTCTAATTTCGGCTCTAGTTCTGAAAAGTTATCTATGAGGAGATAGGTACGTTGCATTCAAGTTTCCTTAAAATTATGAGATTTCTAAATCTTGTGCATATCTTTCTAAGTAACACTGGTGCTAGAGTTGAACTCAGGCCATGTTAGTTTGTAGTGGACAACGTAGGGTCCCGCTTTCTTCTGCATTCTCATTCTATCAGTTATTTCAAATCATTCATTTTTATTAACCATCTGTCTCCTTCAGCCTAAAGAACATATCTGATTGAAGTCAAATTAAAGATGTTTCATCATTTGGTGAGAGTGCATTTGTGCAGAACATTCATAGGATCCAATACTTCAACGAGCCCTACGGAGCTTCTAACCCAGTTCGCTCGCTCAGCTATGTTTTGTGAAGTAACACCGGAGATCTTATATTTTCAAGATTGGGGGAGAAACTAAAAGATACCCAAAATCACTTGTTCTGCACAAAGTGTAGTCTTACCCATCTTTTTACTGAGTTACAAAAAGTTGCACTCGTACAGGTGAACCTTAACTACTTAAGCGTTATGACTAGCGATAGGTAGTTCGTGAATGAACTATTTTGAACGGCACACTCATGTTGAACTGCTCGTGTAAAATAACTGGTCACTGGTGCGTCACCAGCACCGAAGACTAGACAATAGACTGAAATAGTGTGACGTTACATCCGTCTCGTTGCGTTGTGTTTTCTAAACAACATGGCCTAAAAACAGGCATTTATTCCGAAGTTGGGCGTCTGCTTTCGCCACGTTTTTTCGCTGTTATCTCTTTACACATTTTCTGCAATTTGTTATTAGGTTCATTAATCCGTGCTCTTCACAAACTTTTAAAAGATTTTGCTCGTTATCAACGTATTGCTTCACAAATGTTAAAACTGTTACTTTATTGCCCTTGTACATTCGCCATGTTGATAACATAAATGCTTGTTACTTTCCCACAATGTAGCTGTTCTGTTACCTTGCGCCAAGTAGTTCCCTCCGCTCGCCGTATAGTCCCATGCTTACAACCGCTTATATATAATAAATAAACAGATTTTTCGAGACCCTTGTATATTATCAAGCACACAAACGATCAAATTATCCATATCTTTCCTGTAAATTAAAAAAAAAAAAAAAAAAAAATTCATGGAAACGGACGCCCAACTTTGGAACTTAACCCTAAGAACATAAGTGCAAAGGGAAACAGTGACGTGTTAACTTCCGGATTGCAAACATTAGAGTAAAAGGAACACTTGCACATTTTTTTTTTTTAAATCCAATGAATGAAACTATGAAAATATAGAAAAAAACAAACGGTTAGGTAAGAAATATGTTTTAAAATATGTCGAGCGTTGAAAGTGAAATGTTCCCCTGCTATCGCAGATTTAAATTTTAATATAAATTGTGATTTATATATTTGGATGTTACGTCAAGTGTCAAAATATACTTAGCTTATTTATTATCGGATATTTAATTTAAATAATGCTGGAGAATGTTATTTACTACCATCAATATCACACACTGCATTGCAAATGCGTAGGCCTACAGAATTAGTTTAAAACATATGCTGAATCACTCATAATTGGATGTTTTCTTGTTGTACTGTCAGTATATATTTTTAAGTTAAATAAGAAATATAAGGAAAGATTCGATGCATGTTAACCGATTAGAAATTGATCTATATTGAAAATTCTCAACACGCATATGGTTACAAGCTTCGTCTTTTTTTCTTTTTATTGATTGTTTATTTCTTTATTTTGTAGCCACTGTAACTATACACTCATATTTTAAAGGGTAGGCGTAAAATTTCTAAATGCACATTTATAATTAACATTATTTTCAAAGTAGACAATTATTTTTCCCTGTAGACAATTTTGTTCATTGTGCATTACGTGGGTATTGGCGCTGGCATTACTTATGTAATTTCTATCTTATTATATTACCTAGAGATGCGGCCCCTGTAGAAAAAAGTTCCTTATGCCTTATTTCGTTTATTACTAGATTTCATTCGTAAATTTTCTAAATAGTGGACCCATATTCTTAATCTACATTTTTTCCTGCCAACTTTACTTTGTCTCAAATTATTATTAACTCTGAGCTTTTATTAACAGGATACTTCATACTATTTCTATCGCTTCATGCATTTGTTTGAAAAAAAAAAAAAAAAAAATGGCGATCACCATGGTAAACGAAGAGGAAATGACGACATCACTATTTCAGTCTATTCCTCGCTCGTACGTCCTTACATCACCACACATGACCCTGGCACCGAAATGGCCAATCAGCTTGCAAGAATTTACCATATTCTCTTTTACGCGGACATGTGAACTTTCTAAAGAGTAAAGCAAGCGCCCGGGTGAATTTTCTCCCAGAGAAAAATTGCCGGCTTTGCTATCAATTGAAAGTTGAAATAAATAGTTTCATCTCAATTCTTGTAAATAGTTGTATCTGTCGATTACAAAGGGCTTACGTAACAGTTGAGCGTCGTCGGAAGATGTCGTATGCTCGTAGGATGTCGTGCGCGGGAAAAAGTTATAATTAGAGACCGGATGTTAGGCACTAAAAACCTGAAAAATAGGCAGGCAAATAGGCACTTAAAATTTAAAATATAGGCAGTAAAATAGGCACTAAAATGTAACTCGAAATAATGAAGATAAATACTCAATAACAATTAAAAAATAGATTCAAGTCATAGATAATGTTCGAAGAACATAGAGACAAACTTGTTTGTTAAATAATATTTTCTTTTACTGTATATACAAAAACGAGGCGTGTTATGCATTGCACATACTGAGTGAATCTGAAAGATGTGCACATACTTCGGGAGGTGATTCGTGACACGAAAAGAAGACAAAAAGTGCTGTTGCATGTTGTCGAATTCTGCGACGTGTTCGAGTGACAGGGGTGCCAAATTGGAATCGAAATCTAATCCTGACAATTGGAACGGGACATAAAGGTGCGCACATACTTCAAATGATGATTCGTGAAATTCAAGAGGACTTTTATCTTCTTTTCATGTCACGAATCTCCTCCCGAAGTATGTGAACATCTTTGAAGTTCATCCTGTATATATATTGTAACGTACCACGAGCTTGTGTTTACAAACACATAATATAAGTAAATATGTGTGTATTATGTTACGTAAATTATGTATTTTCCCAATGAAGGCTTATTTTGAAGAAAATGCATAGAATAGGCAATATTAGGCAATAAAGCAATTATTTAGGCAGTAAAGGTCGAAATAGGCAAAATAAAATTGGCTTAAATCGAAACTATAATCCCCCATATAAACTTTAAAACGTTATTTTTGATCATATCTTTAATATTAAAGAATAGGCATTTTGCCTAACATCCGGTCTCTAGTTATAATGTACCCAGCAATGTCAGTGGGAATGCGTATATAGGAATCTGGCGGCTAAGAATAAATGTGCATTTTCATGTTGATAGTCACTAAAGTAGTTTCAAACCTAATAATAATAATAATAATAATAAAAACTGTTACCGTAATATAACTAACTGATATAGAACTAAACACAGTTTTCACTAAACTCAAAATAAGACTTAGTGCACAACTACAGGATATCACTAGAATCCTGCTTGTGCACTGTAACGTCTAACACGTCACACATTTAAGCAAATTGAGAATTTTAACACAGCGTCAAATTCAGCAAGTAGACCCAGACACACAGGCGCCATTCGTAGGGGGTTGAGGGGGTCTGCCATTAAAATGTTTGTTCGAACTCCACAGAATCTGAATCTATTCGATAACAAACATACACACGTCCCAGAACGGACTATCAAAGTTGTACAGAAATCAGCTCCATAGGGCCCAGAGAAACAAAGCGTTTATTTTATTTTATTTTTTTCTATCACTGACCTGGGACATCCATGCACAGAAAGAGAGACACGTCACAAAAATATCTTTCGTCGGAATGTTCCTTGGTTGGTTTCGTGATTCCTCGTTGATATAACGGAGGAAATTTTGCGAACACTGATGTTAGTAATTTCAGAATTAATAAATGTTCATACCGACTGTGTTTCAAAGATGGGGACCGCGGTGGCTCAGCGGTAGAGCGTTCACCTCTAGTGCTTGCGGTCCCGGGTTCGATCCCAGCCCCCTCCAAATGAATTTTATGGTGGACAAACACCGTGCACGTGGGTTTTCTCGGGGTTCTCCCACTTTCTTTATTCCACCATTTCATTCATCACTCATCATCACCGTCTCCTTTAGCCTAACCGGCATAACCGTGGGACGTAAAACTCAAAGATTTCATTTCATTTCATTTGTATTTCAAGGATCATGAACAGAAAAAAAAAGAGAGGGGGGCCGAGGTGAGTATATTTCTGTAGACTTCCTCGTTTAAATAATGATGTGTTTTGTTTATTGCTTCGGTAATCTAACTACTTCTGTATTGTATTACCCATCTCCAAGCGCTTTTCATGCTATCAGTCAGGTTCTGTGATTGTTTTAATTTGTTTTCTCTTCTATTACTATTTCTTCCCTCCAACGTAGAATTTTTTCTTTAAAAAAAAAAAAAAAAAAAAAAAAAACATTCGAATTCACAATAATGTGACCAGGCTTTCTTACAGGAAAGTTTGCTCGGTGGAGCAAAATTAATATACAAGGGAAGGGTGTGACTAGTGTTGAACAGGAAACTAGAATTACAACAGTTGTTGTTTTTCCGTTTTTGAGACGAGAAATTTCTCGAGTCCCGTGGAAAACATTACTTGTTCACTGTTTATTGTTATATGATTCATAGTTTTTTTTTTTTTTTAAAAGAAAAAACAACTAGACGTTGATGAAGTGATTGTACGAACACAAAGAAGGGTATTTATCATCGTTGTAAGGTAGCCTATGCAAGTCATTGTACAGGGTGGAGCAGCGGAAGCGCATGTTTTTTAAACCGCTAGTATTCAGCGACGAGTAGGGGTATTGATTTTGAACGACCGTTGGCAGACAGCTCAGACAATACAGTGTCAGTCGCTATGGAGTGTAGAGCAGTTCTGTACATTAACATAACCATCCAGATGAAAATGAGCTTCATCATTCATGAATACTGAGACATCTGCATCTTTCGTAACAATAGCGTCCATTATGCCACAAAATTCTCTGCGCTGTACAAATTCCATTTCACTTAGCTGCTGGACAATCATTATTTTGTACGGGTGAAATTTGAGATCATCATGTAAGGTGCGATGAAGCGAACGACGTGACTACTCAATGATGCAGCTTGTCGCCTAGCGGATCGTTTCGGACTGTCAAGAACTGCCCTTTTCACTCTTACTACGTTTTTCGGAGATCAAAATGAACAGAGAAAACCAGTTGGTTTCTTTTTCATCACAGATCCAGTACTTATGAACGCTTCAACCCATCGGAGTGTAGTGTTTCGACCTGGGACTGTACTTCGACGTTCCACATTAAACTTCCGACGGAAAAGACGTTAAACCGTGATCGCAGAATCATCGTTTCTACAGAACTACTTGACCGCGAACACACCATGCTCTACTAGCGACTGAAACTGCATTGTCTGAGGTGTCGGCCAATGGTCGCTCAAGATCAATATCCTACTCGTCGCCGAGTACTAGCAGTTTAACCCTTTGACTACCAATGAAACACATGAGTCCCATGCGAATAATTCAAACATAGTTGGGATTTTTTTTTTTAGAAAATTCTAAAAAAAAAAAAAAAAAAAAAATACATGTTGTCCCATCGGTTCAAATGCTACTAGGAAACTGTTTAGTTTCCAAAACTGTGTACAGATGTCAGGAATATCCCACATTAAAGGAGTCATACATGTAAATATAAAAGAATATGCAGATTTAAAGAATTGGTAGTCAAAGGGTTAAAAGACTTGCGTTTTCTCTTCTCCGCCCTGTACAATATCACTTCAATAATACATACGGTTTAAATGTTGTTACATGACACTCTTCGTAGACCTCTCGTTACGTGGAAGGTTTCTGATAACTTCTGGGTGAAATTAAGAAGAAAATCAGGACATAAAATTTGTACATAAATCTACAAAGTGAGACGACAAAATATTTTCGACAATCGAGACGAGATAGAATTTTTCAAAAATTCATAAAAGGCAAAAATCACAAAAAGAATTACGCCACGAGAGTAGAAAACCTTATTTCTTATCTCGTGGACAATACTAGACGTGACCTGCACAGCTGGGACTGTAATTGCAATTTAATTTATCTTATCTCTTGGAGGGAGTAACGTTGCCATCCCCCCCCCCCCCCCGAAGTATATCGAATAAATAAATAAATAAAATAAAATAAATAACACTGGAAGTGACCCAAAACCTTAGAAGGTCTTGAAGATAAATCATAAGCGAGACGGAAAGAAACTGCGAAAAACTGTTCTGTAACTCAACATCCAAGTACTTTTTCTGGCAGCAATTAATTTTGATTTTTTTTTTTTAAACGTAAAAAAAGTGCCGCTGTTTCTTTTCCAGTTTGTTCCTTATTTTATCAGCAATTCGATTGGAACATTAACATATGAATTGAACGGTCTACTATTTGTCAACACAACAACAATCGTGATAATGTATAAACAATAGCCAAAACTTTTGTCTTTCGTATTCTATAGATCTACAGTTCTCGTCGTTTATTCTAGTTAAACCTATAGATCTACAGTTAAATCTGCAGATGTGGCAACGGTGAGACAAGGGACCACTATATATTACACAGACAAGATTTTTGTTCTTAATCTAACAGAGCTGCGACCAGGAAGCAACCCTTCATTGAAGTTTGTAGGAAGGAGACCACTATGGCCCTTATTCATAAATAATGCGTAATCACGATTCAAAATATGTTGTGAGTAAAATTAATCTTTGAAAAAATTTTCTCTTTGAGTCAATTCTTATTCATAAACATGTTTTGATTTCTCAGCAAAAATGTATCCTACTGAAGACTACTATATTCGTCTTATAGAAAATATTGGACCGGGCGTGTTGTCAACTTGCCCTTTTCACTGGTTATGACTGAATTAGTCTCGAGAAATGCTTATGAATAAGGTAAAAATGTGATTTTCGTGAAGACTCACTTACAGATAATCTATATCTTAAAATCTTTCCTAAATGGGATTACGAAATAGGAATTCTGTTCTCAAGACAAGAACTTGCATGCATGGGAACTCATTTCTTTCTCATAGCAATCACGGTGCCGTAAATGACAACCACTACTCCATCACTGAATTTGACAACCAATTCAAAAATGAACTGGTACTTTTGAACGACTCCGACATTGGTGCCAGAGCGAATGAAATAGCTCCAGCAAAGGCAGTTCAGTGTTCAGGCCAAACCGCTTAAATTAGAAACTTAAAATTTGGAGAGTGCATAGGATTTGTCACTATTACTAAACAAGATTTTTTTTGGACATTGGACGGGAAAGGAAGGAAATAGGGTGGCAGTTATTATAGTAAAATGTCTATATCTATGAAGGCAGAGAAATGAAATTTGGTATATGGACTTTTCCAGGTCTGAGGACTCGAAATTGAGTACACCGATTTGTTCATTTTCTTTTCCTCATTTATCTCAGGTAAATTAGTATCTTCGAGATAATGTAAGACATAGATGATCGGAAATCCTTAAAACATCCATGCTATCTTACCCCCTCTAAGTAACAAAACACCAAAACCGCCAGTCTCCCTGCTAATGGATTTTGAATTGACTTTATATATATATATATATTTTCACTGTGATATGAATTCGATCGTCATTTGCCAATTTTCTTCAAGCTCCCTAGAAGAAAAGGGATTCGAATACACGACGAAAACAAAATATATGATTAGCTCAATAAAACCTTTTGGACTGGATACTAAATGCCTTTGAAATGTACAGTGTGAATGGGAATCAATCTTGTTTTTACACTCATTAACAGTATACGTAAAAGCAATAAACAGTACCACCATCTGTACTGTTAATGGGTAGCTTCTCCCCTTTTTTTCCTTCTGTTTATTATTCTCTCGGAACACAACGGTAATTTATATTCAGAAAAAGTTTCTAAGAAATGAAGATCATATAGGCCCAGTATAATAGAGATGAATTTGTTATTGCCAGGATAGGAATAGGTTTACTTGAATGCGCTCATGTTTCAGAGTAGAAGGGTGGTCAACGTAGGAAGTAATAACCTATGTATGTCTTATAAGTAGACATCGGATTTTTAGATTCTTAAAAAGTATGTTTTAGGTGCCAAAAATACTAAATTAGGCATTAAAAGTGAAAAAATAGGGTCTTATAAAATATGCTCATTTTTAAATGGAATGATACATTAGATCTGAATACAAATTTTAAGATACATAAATGTACACACACACACACACACGCGCGCGTCATGTTACTTTACATTTTAGCCTGCTCAATATTGAAATATTGCTGAAATTAAGAATTTTTAATAAAACTGTATGTTTGTAGATAAATCTTCAGTACAAAACAAAACACCTTCACATTTCTGCACCACATAAGCCATAATTGGCTTCACAGTAAATTACAAGCATTTTTTTCCAGGTTTTCTATGGTGAAACGGTGGCGTTTATTGGTGGGAATGAGCTAGTAGGCAGAGAATGAACGTTCCACTTCAACTGACGTGATGGGGGCAAACTTCAACTTTGGTACATGTTTGATTGTTATTTCGTAGTTGTAATCACTTTGTTTCGCAGTCAAAATACCTGCTGCTGTACGCAAACTCTTGAGTCTCAAGTTCTTTCTCAATAAATTTTCAGGTTTTATCTTTACTTTCTCTCCAACTGCACCGGGCACTTCTACGAGTTTTTGCTTCACTTACTGAATAAGCTCAATATTCTTTGAAAGTGGTATTTCCGAGGCCTCTAATTTCGGGCAATAACCCGAACAAGAAATATATAGTGCGATCGGATGTGTGCCAAATCAGTAGAGATAGAAGAATCATTCATTTGACCTGGTCTAAAAATATTTCCGCATCTTTGCCACCTTCCTTGCTGTGGTGACTCAGCATGTGGGAACAGAACGGTTTTCTCATGTTTAACCTTTCGAATTTTTTTACATGTTTAATTTGTGTAAAATAGGCAAAAATAGGATCTAATGTTCAATTAGGCATTTTTAGGCAAAATGAAACTTGATGCTAGTGCTTTCATTTGTCATAAAACCTTCATATACGATTTTATTTTTCATTATGAGCTAAGGAAAAAAAAAAATAGTTCTGATGTCTGCTTATAAGGAGCTGTAGGTTCCACAAAAATGAGGCTGTTCGGCAAGTAGTCAACCTAGAGAGATGGCCAAGTTAACAGACTTTACTTATTTAATGGTCTACAGGAAATCCGACACAATATTATCAATAAGTATCTGGGTGGAGTTAGTCAGTTCAACAGTACCTGCAATTCCACTAAAAGTAAGGTCCTTTGTATCTTTCCCGTGTTTTACGAGATTGTCCCTTATTACGAGGTTATGTTCTGACGTCTCGACAAAATTATTCGGAACTCAAAATTATCCCGTAATTTCTGGACGTACGTTTAACGCTCTCATTCTTAGGTTTAAAACTTGTAATTGCCGAGGAATTTTAATTGGCAATCCAATCGGAAAACGACCATTAGGAAGATCTAGGCACAGATGGGAGGACAATATTAAGATGGATCTCGCAGAAATAGATATACAAAGTAGAAACTGGATCCAATTGGCTAAGGATAAGAGTTAATAGAGAGCTTTTGTGAACGCGGCATTGAACCTCCGGCTTTCATAGACCATAAAGTTAGTTAGTTGCCAAGAAATAGCTTTCCTCATAAATGTGTTGTACCAGTTGGTTTGGTAGTACTGTTATATTGCGAGAATAATGCTATAGCAGATACGTTGATAACTAAGCACTGTCAGGGTTCTCACCGACTTGGAAAACCTGGAAAATTCAGGGAATTCAGCTTACTCGTAAAGTTCCAAGAAAAGTTACAGTTTCACATAAAGCTTTTAAAAAAAAGTCAGGAAACTTAAGTAAATGAATTTTTACTTATTTTGAGCTCGTCTTTTTTTTTTTTAATCTTTTCTGGTTGTTTGATAGGGGATATTTTATAGAATAATTTAGTTTGTTTTGCAATGCTTCTCTACCTACACACACACACACACACACACACTGTATATATGTACATACCTATACATTATTCGGCGTAAGCTCTAAACTCCGATAAACAAAATATTTGTATCCTTCCGCTTGTCACAAATACGATTGGCTAGTGATGTATCACTCCCACTCCCCACGGGGAGGAGCAAAATTATACACGCGCATTTTGACAATACTGTCTCGTGTTGTCCAGATACTTACAGCAGCAGCAGAAACTCGAAAGATTAAAAAAAAAAAAAAGTATTTGAATTTCGCTCGTAAATAATTGTTGCTTAGTGAGTAAAGGTTTGCCTTGTTGGTGTTTCACCACAACACTCGCGGAACCGGGATTCATGCCAGTCATCTTTCAGACTTTAAAAGCAGAACACGCGTCCACAGTTGAGTTGGCGCCAGAATTACTGCGCATGCTTAGTGTTTATTTCTATTGTTTCATTAGCCACACTCGATTGCAGTATTATTAGATAATCCGTATTATATTTTTGTCATTTATAATAATATAGCAGTTTTATATGAAGGTTCATAGTAAAATTATAATACAATCACATGAACTATTTTGCGGAGGAGCACAAGCGTCGGTAGGACAACAGCAAATCAGCGAGATTTAGTTTCACGTGGCTTTGTTTATCGCAGTTTAGAGCTTACGCCGAATAATGTATAGTAGATGAGGAAACTTCTGGTCAGAAAAAATAAGAGTAGATTTTTTTACTTATATATAGATCAAAAAATTTATAAATCATGATTGGAAAACCTGAAAAAGTCATGCAATTCGTAGTCATCAAATAAATGAGAACCGTGACTGTTTCTGGTTATGACCTCAAAGTTTAATATCCCCACTTGCTGGGCGAATATTTTGCCTTGCTTGTTAGTGCAACGTCAATCAAAATACCTAATGTAGTGAATTGCCTAATTAATAAAGCTTCAGGATAATTGAACACACAGAAAGTTGATAGTGGCGCTGATAGCTCAGTTGATACAGGATCAACCCTTAAGTAAAAGATCAGGATTCGAGTTGCTGTCTGTAGAAATAAGAATTTTTGTGTTATTTTAATCGTGAGAGATTGTGTTTGAGAGCCAGTAGTGTTGATATTTGTTCGTATGTAGAGACTACTGAAATAGTCGGGTTGTGTTCGAAAGGTATTTTGAAGTCTTTTAAGTCTCATTTTTTTATTATTATTGTTTAATGTTCTATGTTGTAAACCATACGTAGGTAATAAGTTTCAGTTCATTCTTTAATTAAGAGTTAGAACCAGCATGTGAAAGTCAGAGCTATTAGGGGCTTAGGGTTGTGGAATCAGGTCAGAAATACTATTGGGGAAGGTTGATCGATTACGTGTGTTACATTGAGATTCAGGGAACTCGATGTGAAGTAAATCCTGTTATAACGGTTAACGGCAATACGGTATCATGGTAAATTCACTTAGAAAACAATATTGAGAAATATTTTGGAAATATATATATTGTTTGTAAACGTGATGAATGTATTAAGAGGGTTATTGCGCACTTCTGACTTAACTTTGCATGTAGACTGCTGTTTCCGAAAATTGAAGCACCAAAATGGAATAACAGGAATTGATCTAAACTTTTTTTTTTTTTTTTTTTTTTTTTTTTTACAACAGGGCATGGCGTAGGAACGATTATAATTCCAGCGGGATGGCGTATGCTTTAGTTCAGTAGCACCCTCGGTTCGGTTCTCGAAGCAATAATGTGCGCGGGCGTTTTTTGCACCCCTGAGGAGGTTCGATTAGAGCGTCGACAATCGAACAGGAAACGTCGTGATGTCCGTTGTCGGCATCATGGAGCACAATATAAACATACGGCACTGTTCGAATGAGCTGCATGCGTCTACGGGTAGGCAACTTATTGTACCGCGTAAATGGTGTGCGAATATGGATGCCACCAGAGATACGTGTGGGAAACAATGAACAGAAGAGAAAAAAGTGTAGCAGCGACGAACAGCAGTAGACTGCTCATTGTATTAGCACCACAAGATGAGATACCTAGTCTGCATGGCATGGCAGGAGATACTGTGGCCGACGCTGGAGTGCGGCAAGAATTGTAGAGGAGAGTTATTTTTTGTATGTGGTTCGAGAGCAGCTGCTAACACTAGACTGTCAGACTCCATGACTTTGCATCGGCTTCCATTAACTCACAACCATAAACTTTGTATGCTACAGTAAGTGCGTAAATATTATCTGATATGCTTAGTCGGTGGTCGCGCTTTCCACGATTCCCACTTCAATCTTCCCTACAGGAATGGCTGCATACGCGTTGATGCTATCTTCATAGCACAGTTTGCTATCGTGCATTATCGACTGTCATAGAAGGTGTCGGCCCGATTGGGTATAACACTCAATCTTGACTACTACGCATTAGGGTTGGCTGGTTTAAACCAGCTGTTAAAAAAAAAAAAAAAAAAAAGTTCCTAAAAGTGTAACAATTCGTAAAATCTTGATGAACACACATTTGTGGGTTATCACTTTTCACTCTCCTATATTATTCGTATTATATTCGGACCTAAATTCCCTATTCATTAATAGGGATGGGCACGAGCGAGTTTTCATTGAAACTCGACTCGATTCGAAACAGACATCTTTGAGCTGGACTCGAGAACTCGGCTCGAAAAATTTCTTTCAACTCGACTCGAATTTGATTCCAGTTTCGAGTCGAGTCGAGCCAAATGCTGTGTGTAGTTTCAAGTACTTCCTTTAAGTATCCTACATGGGCAATACTACTACTACTACCACTTATTATTATAACACGTTGGTGTTGTTATAATAATAAGTGGTAGTAGTAGTAGTAGTAGTATTGCATAATAATAATAATAATAATAATAATAATAATAATAATAATAATAATAATACCTTTATCAGAATTTCAGGCTTAGTCAATAAATGAATTCAACGTGGTCTCTATTCGAAGTTCTATTTAATCGAATCCGATAGAAATACAAAGAGAAACTTCGAGAACAAGTAAAAGAGAAATGTTACTTTGGTGGGATTGGAAGTAACTTTTAAGAGTTTTTTGGAATTTACAAACAAATGCCTTACACAGTTTTTTCTTTTCTTTAAGTTAACTTATTCACCGAACGTATATCTGAGTAACTTGTCTCTATTTTCTATTCGGTTATATACGTTTTACAATCATTTTCGTTAATCTTGAACGACAGGAACACGAATACAAAAACATCTAAGAGAGTTAAAATTCCAAACTCCCCCACCGGGAATCGAACCCGGGACCCCATACATCTTAGGCACACGTGCTAGCCACTAGACCAGCGGGGAAAGCAAATGAAATGCATTTTGTAGTGTCTGAAGTTTACACCTATTTCATCCTGCTGTAATAATGTTTACCGTATTCGTTACTTTGAGGAATGATATATGTTATTCATATAGGATCATGCTCAAAGTGGACTAATAATGTTTTATCAGTTTTCTCTCATTCATATATTGACCATTACCGGGGGAGAATCTTCTGAAATCGTCAATGCTTATAATTAGTTTTTCATTACAAATCAAAGGATAATAATGAAAAATTGAACATGATATTTTGTTCTCAGCTGTGGATTTTAGATTTGCAATTCATATAGATGTTCTCTTCTAATGGAATTTGAGAGAAAAGTAGTTGCCAAAGATTTATTTAAAGAAATGTTCTCAGTCCTCTGATGAAAATAGGAACACACTTTAAAAAAAATAAAAAAAGAATACTCCCTTCAGGGTTTGAACACATAAACTTCTAATTGATAGACTGGTGACCCAAACCGCTCGACCAGTTCGTCTGTCTTCAGTGAGTCACTTTTGACTTTTGGGTAAAGTAGTTTCCTGCTCCACACTTCTTTTTGTTTATGTCAATACGACTATAAGTTTGTGGTGAATATTTGGCAGTTACAGGTCTTGCCATGCACAAAAGTCTTTTTCGTATAAATTATATTCAATTTGACGTCCTAATAACTTATATGCAACAGGTTGAATCTGTGAAATGATTGGGGTTAGAGTGATCGTAAATGTTTTCATAGTTAGGAGCCTGGATATGCAAACCCGCTCAACGTGGGGATTTACTTTTGAGAAATTTGGTACATACATACAGACACACAGACATCAATACGAAAATAATAGGTCTTCATCCAAATGTGGTCATATCTGGATTTACATTAGGGATTTTGACTGTATACAATACTTCCTTGTTATATTTTTAACATGGAAATAATAACAATCACTCACAAAAATATAATGAAATTATGACATCAATATTGTAAAGAGCTTTTCTTTTTTATATCTACAGTAGAGATAGTTTTGATTTGTCAACATCAAAAACGTAAGCATTGCTCTGCAATACCTTCCAAACGGTACAGCTACCATAAAATCCACTATACCAGTGAGTTTCCGAGAAAAATGTACATAAATTTGATGTATCACTTGCACCTATTCCCATTTCAAAAAACGAAAGTTGAATCTAATATGAGGATCCAAGATGGCAACCGGTGTCAGACAAGCAGTTGATGCAATTTGTTTTGCATATGCCCACATTCATGTCCAGTTACTTCTAAAGAAACCAGAAGTATATTGTGTCCGAGCGTTATAGTAGCGTATCATTGATTTCCGGATATATGAAGGACCATAAATGTGCAAATTACCGGTATCGGCCGCTAAAATGAGTACAATACGCATTAGGCCGCGGAGTACTTAGCACTTGAATCAATTTTACACAACCCCGAGGGAACACTTCGGGAATGCAGGGGCGGACCTCCCGCAGAAGAGGAATCTTTCTTATTTTTTATATAAATAAAACCCATCCCAGAGTTTGGAGCTCTCAAAAGTAGCTCTAAGTAGCAGTATTACAACCCACCGCCACCCCAGAAGTCCGTCCTGGATCCGCCCCTGCGCGAATGTACCTTGTTAGACTTTACGACTACCGAGATCGGCAGTCAACTAGTTTTTAGTATTAAAATACAAACAGCCCATCTTTCATGTTTATACGTGGTGTTAATAATAATAATAATAATAATAATAAGTTGTAGTAAAAGTGGTATCATTGATAATAATTATATCGTTTGTGCAGGATACTTGAAGATAGTACTTAGAAGTATACACAGGATTTGGCTCGGCTCGACTCGAAACTCGACCTATATTCGAGTCGAGTTGGAGGAAATTTTTCGAGTCGAGGTGAAGGTAGTTTTTCGAGTTGAGCTGAAAAATGTCTGTTTCGAGTTGAGTCGAGTTTCAAATAAAACACACTCGAACTCGCTCGTGCCCATCCCTAGTGGAAAACATTAATGGTCTCAAAGCAAAAGTTTAAACAAAACACACCAACTACTTTTTGTTTATTATTATGCATATTTTGTATATTTATTATTATTATTATTATTATTATTATTATTATTATTATTATTATACAAGGTCAGTGGTAGCCCATGCCTTCAAATAGTATACGCCACTGGGTTCATTCGAGGTAAAACATGTATGAAACAAACGATTCGTTGTACTCATTTTTTTTTTTTTTTTGTCTTCCTATGAGGAGTGATCAGAAAGTAAGGTTACAAAGCCTGCAATGAAACCTGTATATTATTTCATACAACCAATACATCTAAGAGATAGTACATACATTACGTTATTATAGTGGGATGAGTTTGAATATTCTCTCCTGGTAAAAGTCTTGTCCTTGCGTGCTCATCTACGTTGTCACGAAGTTTTTCACCACCTCGTCTGAAGCGAAGCGATGATGGTCTGAAGGAAGCGAACAATTCCGAACGACATTCCCAATTCTGTCCTGAGATGCCATAACGTAACCCTCCTGTTGTCCTGAATCAGTTGTACTCCATACGTGCTGGGACTTCCATTGCGCTCCTCATCGGTGACATTTTCTCTACCAGCTGCAAACTTTTGACACCATTCTGCGACATGCTGACGAGACATTACAGTCTCTCCATAAACCTCTATCAGCTACCGATGAATTTCAGCCGCAGTTACATGTTTCGCCCAAAGAAATCGAATATCTGAATGGACTTCTTCGCGAGACCAGTTTTCCAAACGAATCGCCATTTGTGGTAGGAGGGGGCTGAAACTCTGCACAGTTGCCAACTCCATGTATTAAAATTATCGTATACCCCTCATTCCTTTATAATAGACGAAACTCCAGAAAGATCGGTCTTGTAACCTTCGTTTTGATCCTTCCTTATATTACCCTGATGGGAATATGCATATTCATTCAACTTCCTACATATAACGTTTACATATGCACTAACCTTTCATTTGCATGTGACCATAACTTTTGCGTTGACCCTCGTATTACATGGCCTACCTTAAAACACAATGGGCCTTATGCAGAGTCGTATTAACGTATGATAGTATTATACTAAAGGACTGACTACTACAGGAAACATATGTTAGTCGAACTCTTTAATATTGCACTAAGCACGCGTCAGAACAACTCTCCATAAGGCCCATTATGTCTGGGGAGAGGACAGACAATGCTACTGGTGTACGCCTGGCATTCTTTCCCGCCTTTTAGTATCGCCATCGCTTCCACATTATTATTCTACCAATTATTTCGTAATTATTCACTTTGATTAATCATCCGACTCCTTTAGTCTAAAGGGCATAACCATAGAACGTAAACCAAAAATTCCATTAATTTTTACAAAGTTACGTGTTCAGGAATCACTAGAGATTTTCGCTACTGATGAATGGTGAATATGTACTAGGGATGGGCAAAGCCGGTTTTTATAAAAACGGAAACCGGTTTCTAGAAAAACCAAAACCCGGCGTTTCGGTTTTCTACAAAAACTGGTTTCGGTCAAAACTTTCTGTGAAAACGGAATCGGCTTCCGGAGAACAACGAAATACTATTCTGGTCAGAAATAGAACACATTAAAAAAACCGAAACCGGTCTTGAAGAAAAAACGAACCGATTTTTGGGGAAAACCGAAAAACCGGTTTTGTGCCCACCACTAATATGTACACTCATGTCCAAAATGATTCCACTCATGTCCATATCTATAACTGTCTTCTTGTAAGAATATAATTCGATAATGATTTTGCAAGGTACTTTTAATACTGATACTATAGGCTATGTATAATCGGGAAATGTATATTTGTGGTAAATTTCATAGTAAAAGAATTATAAATGCGAAAATTAGAATGAGTAAAACAAAATGTTGCTAAATGGACAAGAAAGTTGTGTTTTTGTTTTATTGTTCTTATTTACTGCTCTTTTGACATGAAATTTACCACATACATGTCTTTGCCGATTATGCAGATGTTAACATTATAAGAAATACCGGGCGAATTCGTTATCAAATTGTATTCCTACAACAACATATTTATAGATATGCGACAATAATTTTGGACATGAGTGTACGTAGTTGTATAAAAAGAAAAAGGCAGCATTTCACAGGACTTCCTAGTTGTCATTTACAGTAAACAAACGTAGTATATGACGGAAATAGATCGAAGTTGCTAGAAAACTCATACCCACGTTAAGTATTACTGGCACTCTTTTGTATACATTTATAAGTATGAAATGAAAGTATGCCATATTATCAGATGGTTTTGGGGTGTCTTAATGTGAAACAGTATTGTCTCACAGGAAGATAGATACTCAGTGATTGTTTACAGTTTGATAACAGGCTCAGGCTTGCTATATTTGATATGATAACGAATGCATGTAGCTTCAAATTGATAATGTATGTATCAGATAATACTATACAAAATAATAAACGACAACACACTATTCTCATGCACAGAACTTGGCTTAAATGTTTGGCTTTTTTTAGGATTTTCCTTAGGCAGCAACGTGATAATAGAATGGTTTAATTCAACGCAAATTATATTCTATTGAGTTGAATTTATGTATAAATACTCCAAAATCTCAGTCAACGTTCAACACTCGTAATTTCTATCCGATTATTTTGATTTAAAATATTTATTTCACAAAGTTTCTTTTGAATTTTCGATACAGAAAAACCATTATGCATCAAAAAGGACTATTCTTTGCCGGGTTTGTTCAGCTGTTTAGTATAGGCTTCTTCCATCGGCCACATCTCTTATTTTCAGTTACAACCAGGGTGCGAATTACCGGGGGGATAAGGGGGGATTTTTCCTGCCAATAACATTACGTTTCCTTCCCAAAGAAATCAACTTAAGTATCCCCACCAGGGATGCTCGCTCCCCCCCCCAAACTATACTTACAAGGAAGGGTCACTCAGTGGCTCCGCTGAGATCCAAACGAGACAATTGTGTTCCCATTTGATATGTTATAATTAGATGAATTCCCAAGTTATACGTGCCACCGAGCGGAATATCGTGAGTTACAACATATTTTGTAATGTAAGAACTACAAAAAAATTTACCTGGCATAATAGTTTGAACCGAGTCATTTCTTCGAAAATGGTTGAGTAAGTGGAAAACTGGGCCAACACGTATCCCATCATTTTCAACGACAAACATTTTTGGGGAAAAAACTTTGTCCCAGGGTCCCCCGCAGGGTCCCAGACGGGGTCCAACTCAAAATTTTCAAATAGCAAGTGGGGTTAAGTGGCACATCATTTGAAAGCTGTTGTAAAATGAAAGAAAATGCAGCAAGTCTCGACTCCCTACAACAACCCTGTGCAAAATGGCGATGTGTCAAAGTGTAAAGAAAACTTAATTGAAAAGTCCAAGGTCACCCCTATAAATCGGAAACGGTAAGACAAATGTGAAAACAGGAAAAGATGTGTGGCATTATTTTCAACCTACAACGATTAAAGTGAAAACGTCTTGTTCCAGGTGGGGTCCAACTAAAAAGTTTCAAATGGCAAGAGAGGTAGGACATCGTTTGAAAGCTGTTGTTAAGTGAAAGAAGACGGAGCGCATCTCGACTTTCTACGACAACCCTGTCCAAAATTGCGGTGGGTCAAAATGTAAACAAAAGCTTAATTGAAAATCTATTGCCACCTTGAATCCAAGAGGGCCGCTTCAAACCTATATCGAAAGGATAAGCGTACCAAACTGCTGAAGCTACGAAAACAAATTTGGCATTAATGTTGATTAGTAAGTGACTAAAATATGCAAAATGTTCAAAAACGCAACATCCTGAGTTCAAAATGCCGCACTACGTATCGAACGTATATCCAGCTCACACCACTGGTGTTGGAGAAGCGAACGTCTATGGTTAATAGTAAATATCCACAAAATATCAAAGAGTATAATCTGTAATCCAATGTGGCTGCCAGCGTGAAAAATGATTTTGTATATAAATATGTTATTTCTTGGAATACTGTGACCAAACCAACAAAGTTTGACGCAGCTCGATGTACTGAAATAACTTACACATGTTTGGTACTACTCGCCAATCTTGCAAATGATTTTTTTTTTTTTTGTATATTTGGTATTGCTTGAAGCATTGCGATCAAACCAGCGAATGACATACAAATGTAACCATCACGAATACGTTACAACAGAGCCCCCGACCTACTTGTGCACCAAGTTCTTTCTGTATGAACTACGTATGACAAAATTAGAAAAATACCTGAAGGTATTCAACTTTTGTTTAGCAGCATGAGTAGGAAATCAGAGTTGTGTGTTCATCGCATATTCGTTATATTCAAGTAAATAATGTCCAGAGAACCGTGAGGAACGTGCATGAAGAACAAAATGTATATGTGTTGTTACCGAATGAAATAATAGTTGAAATGAATCGAAATTCAATTGTTCTTTAGTCTTCCTATTATTTCTAAATACATAATAGAGAAAAATAGAGATTTAGATTTCTACTATGAATAACATAGGTTTGAAGCGGCCCTCTTGGATTCAAGATGGCAATAGATTTTCAATTAAGCTTTTGTTTACATTTTGACCCACCGCAATTTTGGACAGGGTTGTCGTAGAAAGTCGAGATGCGCTTCGTCTTCTTTCACTTAACAACAGCTTTCAAACGATGTCCTACCTCTCTTGCCATTTGAAACTTTTTAGTTGGACCCCACCTGGAACCATGTGGGGACCCTGGGACAAGACGTTTTCACTTTAATCGTTGTAGGTTGAAAATAATGCCACACATCCTTTCCTGTTTTCACATTTGTCTTTGTCTTACCGTTTCCGATTTATAGGGGTGACCATGGACTTTTCAATTAAGTTTTCGTTTACACTTTGACACATCGCCATTTTGCACAGGGTTGTTGTAGAGAGTCGAGACTTGCTGCATTTTCTTTCATTTTACAACAGCTTTCAAATGATGTGCCACTTAACCCCCCTTGCCATTTGAAAATTTTGAGTTGGACCCCGTCTGGGACCCTGCGGGGGACCCTGGGACAAAGTTTTTACCCCAAAAATGTTTGTCGTTGAAAATGATGGGATACGTATTGTCCGAGTTTTCCATTTACCCAACTGTTTGCGAACAAATGACTCGATTCAAACTATTCTGCCAGCTTTGTAGCTTTTATATTACAAAATATGTAACTCACGACATTCCGCCCGGTGGCACGTATAACTTTGGGATTCGTCTAATTATAACATATCAAATGCAAACACAATTGTCTCGTTCGGATCTCAGCGGAGCCACTGCGTGACCCTTCCTTGTTAGTATGACGCCAAATTTCACTGACTTTTACCATTTCTTGTAAGTTTAATCTTCTAGCTATATTTCGAAATGAGCGATGTAGACCAGTGGTTCTAAAAGTAGGGTCCACGGACCCCTAGGGGTCCGCGACGCCTAAAAATTGAAATGTGTTCTACTAAAATGGAAATGACAGCTGTTATGCAAGAAGTATTTTTAAGATTAAGAAACTGCAGCTCTGGGCAGTACGAGTACAAAACAATAACTAGGCCTATTCATCATTTCCAGTGCTCAAGGATTTAATTGATTCTTCAGTTGAAAAGCTCTGCTGCATTGCACAAAACACTTGTAGGACACTTGAAAGCATTAGCTGCAAGTTTTCGAAAATATTTCCCTGTCCCACAACCTGGTAATGGTTGAATTTAAAATCCTTTCAATAATGTAGAAATCCATGACACACACATTGTATGAATCTCTCTAACACAGAACAAGAACAGCTATTGGAACTATCCTGGAACTTCATGAAGAAACTTTTTCAAAGAAGATAAACTTCGTAGTTTTTGGTTACGTGTACGTTGTGAGTATGAAAAAAAGAATCATTGCAACATTTGATGCCTTTCCCTACCACTTATTTACGTGAGCAGACTTTTCGTCTGTGTCGTCTTAAAGTGGAATTGGACCTAAAATTGATGGTGACAAAACAGATTTTACAGATTTTAATGCAGTTACGGAAAAACACAAAGAATTTCAATCCTCACATTAGTGACCCCACATTTGAGAACATTGTTTATCAAGCGGATTTCCTTATTTAAAAAAAAAAAAAAAATGATTTTCAGTCCTAAAAATTGCTATTTTCAATTGAAATTTTTATCATTATTATACAATCAGGTATCTTTAGAATAACTTAATTATTGCATTATTTTTTAAAATCATTTTCTTGTCTGTGGTAATTCTAATAGTATATTTTTAATACCATGTGAAATTTCAGATAGCATGGCAAGGGATTCCGCAGATCACTTTCCGAATGAACAGGGGGTCCGCGTTATCGGAAAGTTTGAGAACCACTGATGTAGACAGTTCAGTTTTGGTAATTTTTAATTTCCCCTCTATTTTCACCGTTACTTACTTGAATTATATTATCATGACTACAGTCATAGGCGTCTCTGGCGGAGGGACGAGGGGATCGCGTCCCCCCAATATTTTGAAGTACAAAATATTCAATATTTCATTCTAATTTAATTTATTTACTAACGACAGAATAATAAATAAATAAATAAATAAATAAATAAATAATAATAATAATCATATTTATTTGGAATATATTATTCAGACTGTGGAACGATTATAGAAATATCAGAGTTCTTGATATACCTTAGGGGATTCGAGAAGGTAAGCAGAAAGGTAACAAATTGAATCGAAGATAATAAATAGGTTGGGCTAGGTAGCACCATTTTAATCACTTTCTTCGATGTCTACCCCCCCCCCCAATTTTACATGCCAGAGACGCCAGTGACTACAGTTGTTACTTGTAACCGTATCCTCATACATTTCAGTTCGTCGTCGTTCGTGAATTTGAATGTATTAATTGAATGTAAAATGACATCATGGCGTTTTACAGTTTACGGAAATGAACGTTAGAAACTGTACTCAAAATCTCAATTATATATTCTCTCGTGGCTATATGTTAACGCACACGGTGGGGATGCTTCTGTAGTGAGCAGACACGTTAGTGTAGGTGAGTACGCTCATAATTGAAGATTTATTTCAGCATTTGCTAATGCGACTGGTTCTCCCGTGTCCGTGTCTGTATAAGCACTTCAACTGGAGCGGGCTTTTTAATGTTAACCTTTCATTTTTCCTTCTTTCTTTTCGCTGTTCCGTTTGCTGCCCACACCAATAATGCTGTCTGGAAAAACTTCAATATAATGTTTATACTTCATTTGATAATGTAGCATGTAGTAAATCAACTCAGCTGTGTAGCATATATATAAACGTGGAGAGCGCATCATTAGCGAGAAGTAGAAGCGCAAGCTCGAAATTTGAATTGAGAGCTTTTAAATATTTGGCCTTCCATTTGACTTTGATGCTAAAAATTGGAACCAGCAACAATCTATTTCTCGTATGATAGACTAATACGTAGATTAAAAAAGTAAGTTCGGTTTAACTGATAATTTTGGTTGTTTTCATAATACTGAAGAAGGTTTTCTTTTGCAAGACTGTGTGTAATAACGCAAAGTAGAAGATTTCAATATTAGAAGGAAAAATTAACATATGCTTGTGATCATGGCTCTCCCTCTGACCGAATTATTAAACAAATAACCTCAGATAGCTACGGGTACAAGAGTGAGTACAACATTTAACCACGTTCAGAAAGGTTAGGTGTGGTGTGTGCATGTCAGACAATATACACATAGTTATTGTCGGTAGCTTTATTGAATTAATAAATCTCTTATATATTGCAGATGTCGTATATTTATATATATATATATGTGTGTGTGTATGTGTGTGGCGGGGAGGGAAAACATTATTGTCTCATTTTGAATTATTGTATCTTGAGACGTTATGTCCTGTTGGCCTAATTTTCTCTCTCCCCCCACATAAATTATCTGATTCGCACACTAGTTACAACCATATGTTCTAAGTAAGGCAGAACCAGTTTCTCGCAACATTGAGCTCGGATAGCTGTCGATAATTAGAAGAAGCAATACTTCTTACTAAGTTATATCTCAGTTTGACAAATTTAATTGGTTTGATACTAAATTTCGGTGTTTTAGGATTACAAATAATGTGATACTTTTATTATTAACCCTTTGGGGATCATATGGTACAATTTGTACCATACGGGTGTTTCATGGTACACCTTGTCTCAAAAAGGTTGAGCGCATTCTTTACTGGTGTTTTGAGGCAATAATTTTCTAAGTCCAGCTTCGGGTATCTTCGGGAAAAAGTAAGCCAGGTTCGAACCTCCAAGCCAGCCTTTGCAATCGGGAAAAAGTTTGCAGATGTGTTTTTCTTCTTTTAAATATAATAAGACTTGTTACCAAGTGTTTAAAAAAGCAACATTGATTGAAATACTTAATGATACAATATTTCGAAACCTTTTTTTTTTTTTTTAATGTCAGCACATGCTTGTTTGTCATTTAGCTCTCCATACGTAATGGAACATTTAAATACGTTAAAGAATCTTTCCATATGTAAAAGAATGCTCAAAGTTAAGAAATAGAACATAATTATCGCCTGAGTACTAAAAGAAAAGTCAAAGTAGAACAGAAACAGCGTTTGTAATGGATATGAATGTCATAATTATCTTGAGATCCGTTATACATCGCTAGAAGCATAATTCTAGAAGTCCTTGTGCTAGCTCATTGGTAAGCTGTCGGATTTCAAATCATAAGGTTTTGAGTTCGAATCCCGTCTAGGTTAGTCTTTTTTTTTCAATTATATTTTCCGCAATGCATGAAAAATTATATAAAATAATTACATTAGAATACATAAGTTGTGTATATATAACATAATCATTGCAGAACATAGTAATTATTATGTTTAAAATATAACATCTGAGATAATTTTCACAGTAGGTCGGTATTATATATGAGGATGTAAATACAACTTAAGAAACTCGTTCAATAGCAATAAATAAATCATGTAGTGTATTTATTTGCAGCTATTTGTCATATAGAGGGTAATTCTCAACATTCATAATACAGAATGTCATTTATGTTCTTGAAAAGTTATTCGATGCATAAACAGAAGGTATAAACAGAGAATCCAAAGTCGGAACGCTCACAAAAAAATTCATGAACCCCAAAGGCCACGTGAGCAGACTGGAATTGTCCTTATGAAGCACGCCACAGCAGAAAGTCTTTACATAGATTTTCAATTCAATTCCTGATATATGCTTTTGCAATGTGGAAGTGGTGATGCCTTCAGTCGTCCTCTCTCGCTCGCTCACTCTCTATTTATACAGAATATAAAAGTGGATTTATGTGTGTATTTCAACATAATTCTGATATATCTAGAGCAATTTTAACTATATTTCTTACAGTCTGGAAAAAGAGTACTGTCGGGATACATATCAAAAATGCTAGAAACGGGTCGATATTAGTATCGAATCCATAGTTTCGTGGTCGCTTAGGTGAATGATTCTACTTTCAATTCAAGTCCAACTAAGCTCCCATTAGCACCCAGGGTGGTTACGTAGCGACATAAAGATATCGAAATCATTCGATATTAGAATCGAATCGTAAGTTTTCAGCGCCGCTAACAGTGCAGCATTTCCCATTAGTCGACAATAGTCCACATTTCACATTAGTCCCATTGCCTAGAGGGCAACATATTTGCAGAGTGCAAAGTTTAAAACTTGAATAATATTTTATTTTTTTCCGTATGAAAAAGTTATAAATCAAGAGCAAATATACTATTTCACGAACAATCCTCTTTTACTATTCTAATATGTTTAATAATAGCGTAAGAAATCTAATAGTAATTCAGAACATGTTTCACAGTTGTTATTTTTTGTTACATAGTTGTAGCTGTAGCATGTAGTGAGTGGAATTTAACTGTAATAAATTCACTAATTAACCATATTCGAATTAAGTTTTATTTTTAAGTTCGGGATGAAGGGGCGGAGAAATATGTAGTTATTGGGGGCACCGAGCTTTACTACATTTTACTTTCAAGATCTCCATTTTTCTTTTCTCATTTGTTCCTAATAAAAACAGTTCAGTCACTTTTGGATTGTCATAGGATAGTAGGAGTTGGATTTTGGGATGCAGCCTGTGAGATTCTAGAGGAGCTAACTGCTTGAAAAAGTATTTTTGAATCATCTGTAACATATGAAATGAGGATATGTATCATAAAAAATTGAAAGTAACTATGTCTGCGTAATCATCACGGTCAAATTGCAAAGTCAAATAAATTGACGTTTGGTATATAATCAGGCTCCAATCCCAACTGGGAAGTTATCATACGCGTGTCACTTTCATTATAATACATATCCTTAGGGGGAGTAGAAGTCCGAATTTTTGCGAAAAATTGAGTTGAGTTGAGTTTAGTTTAGCGTCCCTTTCAGCAGCGAGGCTATATGAGACGTGGACCTTCTGATTAACGTGGAATCCGAACCACATGAGCGAAAAATTGAGTATCTCACAAGCCGTTCAACTGAGAGCTGAAATTCAGCATATAACTCTTTATTAAAAATAAAGAGAATATGTCCTGGCATTTTTTAAAATTATCTTTTATGAGCGGGGGGACGGGGGTGCATTTTCTATATATTGGAAATTGGTAGTGGGTTGATTTGTAAAAATAATCGAAAACGATTGATATTAGTTGAGAAACAAATTGAGTAATGCAAATTAAAGTTCTTTTTGAATTTTATACCCACTGCTTTCTATTTATAATTGCTGAAGCTGGTGTTTAATATATGGAGCGTTCCGAGCATAAGGCAATCAAGCCATAAAGTTAGAGAAAAATGGCCATAAAATTTGTATTCTAAACTTAATTACATGGGCATTTTCAATGAGTACGGCATGCTTAATTATATAGAAAATTAGTTTCCCTCTCTCTCTCTCTCTCTGGTTTTTTTTTTTTTTTTTTTTTTTTTTTTTTTTTTACGTTGGTCTACTTTTCCTTGATTTGAAACTTTCAAATTTCACCCTATTTTGTACTGAAATGTGTCTGTAAGGCAACAAAGAAATAATTATATATGATAAATTTAAATTCATTTTAATTTGGAAGATGAGAAACACTTTGCCATTATATATCGTAAAGGTCAGACCCACCAGTATTGTAACAGAGAGGTGCTTGAGCCATTAACGGTATAAATTCAAACTCCGATAAGTGATAATTTCACAGTCTTGTTTTATTACAAGTGTAACCTCTTTAGCCAATGGAGAGGAGGACGTGGGCCATCGGTCAGAGTTGATGTCGATGGGTTTTGGTGGGTCGGAGTTGGTCACAATGGTTCAGAGTGGTTCATAGTTGGTGGTGGGTCAGAGTGGATCACGATGGTTGATGGATCAGAGTGGGCCAATGGGGCATTTGGGTGGTGGGTGATAGTGGGTCATGGTGGGTCGTGGATCAAATTTTCATTGACCCACACCATCTCTGGTTAAAATTGTACTAAAGATAAGAGGCACCGAAGATGCATGTCGGCTATCATGCTCAAATTTTGCTCATGGATAGTACTCCACCAGGAAGCAATAAATCTGAAACGGTTCACGGTATCACCTTCTAGAACTCGAGATGTAGGGGTTTGTCTGATTGGCTAAATTAAGACGTCAATGATTTATCCTTCAACAACCAAGCTTTTTATGATCGTTTCCGTGGGGAAGTCAGAAGAACACGTGCCTAGTAATCGTAATATTGATAGTTTGCGTCCACCCCGGGTATTTGTTTTGTGTTTTTTGATTCATCTAAATATAAACAAATTACACATATAGGCATTTTGACATATTTTGGGAGAGTAATTTTGTGGTTCGTTGGCGTTTCGTCGCGTCTCTGCTGCTGGTAGTAAAGTTTTCAAAATGGAACTTGGGCCACCACGGATCGTCGCTGCGGGGCCACCAATTTCTGGCGAGAGGTCAATAGTTGACCATCTGTAGTCCACCGACGCGACGCTTACAGCTTAGAGTAATGAACGATGTCTTTGCCTTGTAGAGTTCATGACTACCGACGTCGGCAGTCAACTAGCTTTTAGTATTCCTTTACTAACCATCTATTGTTCATGTTTGTACACGGTGTTGTCATAATAATAATAATAATAATAATAATAATAATAATAATAATAATAATAATTATTATTATTATTATTATTATTATTATTATTATTATTATTATTATTATTTGTAGTAATAGTAGTATAATTGATGATAGAATAATTATTGTCTATGTATTGTCCAGATAGGACTACACACAGGATTTTGCTCGTTTTGGTTCGACTTGACTCTAATCCGAGTCGAGTTGGAAGATATTTTTCGCGCCGAGTCCAAGAGTAGACCTCAAAGATGTCTGTTTCGATTCGAGTCGAGTTTCAAAGAAAAGTCGTTCGTGCCCATCCCTACTAATGAGAGCTTAATCGGAGTTAAGCGAAATTGAAAGTCTCACTATTTATCTAAGCGACCCCGAAAACTATGAATCTAATATCGATCATTTTCTACCAATCTTTTATATGTATCCCCCTCCCATTCACCATAGGTAACCCGACAGCACTCTTTTCGAAACTATAAGAAATGTGGTTAAAATTACTCCAGGCCAGTGATTCTCAATCTAATTCCTATCACGATCCCCTTTTATCACACGCTCTTGCCAGCGACCCTTTTATAATTTGTTTTATAATAAGCTTGTGTGGGATTTTTAACATACCTATTTCTATAATAGTAGAATCCATTTTTTTGTTTATAGTGAACAGTGCCATGGAAAATCAGCGCCCGGGGCGAGAGTATAGTACGATGTCACCGTATATATGAGTGACGTCGACAGGCTAGCTACGAAGCGCCACCATGGTTGGCACGAAGCTCAATAACATTTTCAAAATAAACCCTACCTTTCCTTAATTTTGAGCACATTTTATTACGTTTTTCCTTCTATTTTACACATGTGCACATGCACTTTCCTAACATGAGTAACACACTTCCTCCGAAATGTGTGGCCCCTTTTTCGGCGCCCGGCACTGACAGTGGATACAGTAACTGTAATATCTATATTCCCAACGACGAAGGCGCTGGTTCAAGATGGATGTTAAACTCCTTCATTGAAGAGGCCATTAACGTATCCGATCTAAGCCCACAACTTCTTGACCAAATAATAGAATGATCATGCGACAAGTCTTTGCAACTGGTTTTTTGTAACGAAGACTTGGACAAGTTCTGCCTCATGAGGAGAGAAGAATATCCTGGTCTGGGGATTGCTGCTTTAAAAGTAATAATTCCATTTGCTATATCGTACTTGTGCGAAAGTGTTTTTTTTTATGGTAAACATTAAAACAAAGATAAGAAATCGCTTATCAGTTGAAAATGGCTTGATAATGTTCGTCATGAAGATTGAACCGGACATTGCTGAACTGGTGAAATTACACCATGCTTAGGTGTCTCATTAGGTTTTAATTTTAATTGTATTTCAATGTGCAGGTTTTGTTGCATGTGTATTTTTCTAGTATTTCAATATACAGTTCTCATTAGCTTTATATCATACCTCTTTGATTTAAATTCATTTTTAAACAACTCTACTAACTAACTAACTCTATGGTCTATGGAACCCGGAGGTTCAATGCCGCGTTCACAAAAGCTCTACACTGACTTCTATCCTTAGCCAATTGGATCCAGTTTCTACTTTGTATTCGTATCTCAGCGAAATCCATCTTAATATTGTCCTCCCATCTGCGCCTAGGTCTTCCTAATGGTCGTTTTCCAATTGGTCTTCCAGTCAAGATTTTGAAAGCGTTTCTACTTTCTTCCATTCTAGCTACATGACCTGCCCACCTAAGCCTTCTCGACTTGACGACCCTAACAATGTTGGGTAAACCGTATAAATTATGTAGTTCCTCGTTATGAAGTTTCCGCCATTCCCCATTCCCGTTCCTCTTGGGTCCGAATATTCGTCTAAGGATCTTGTTCTCAAATACTTTCAGTCTATGTTCTTCCCTCAAAGTAAGCGACCATGTTTCGCAACCATACAGAACGACAGGCATGATTATCGTTTTGTATATTTTAAGCTTCAAATTTCTCGACAGAATTCGCGACGACAAGACTTTGAACCGAATAGTAACACGAATTCTACACCCTTTGAAAATGTTCAGTAGACTTATTTTTATTGTTCTTTACAGTGTGTATAAAAAACAAAAGTATGCCTATCAGAACAAAATTAAAAATAATATTTAAAAATAATTTCTGGTATTAGATTCTAACTATATTTATCTCTTCCGCCTATCTTCGCGATCCCCTAGGGGCCGCGACTCCCAGGTTGAGAAACACTGCCCTAGGCATACATGAGTTATGTTGGAACATACATACATACACTTTTATGTGTATAAATGCAGATAAGAGAGAGTTGAGAGAGAGCGATTAAGGAATTACCGCTCTCAATCTCTTCACTTTATTTTTGCGATTCGCGAATTTCTTACGTGACAGTTTGGGGCTAGCTAGTTTTTTGTCTTGGACCACGATCCGATTTTCGATATGCCCTACCTAAATGCTGTAATGCGAATATTGAGAAGTTATCTGCGATGAAAGTAGCTGCAAATAAATACATTACATAACTTATTTATTGGTATTACACGATTTTTTAAATTTGTATTCAATATTCACACATAACACACCGACGTTCTGTCAATATCTCAGATGTTATATTTTAAAGATAAGAATTACTTATGTCGTGAAATGATATGAATATATATATTCAACTGATATATACAACTGATGATATGAAAATATATATACAGCTGATGAATTGTAATGTAACTATTTTACATAATTTTCATGCATTGAGGAAAGAAGAATATCATAAAAGAATTTCACCTGAACGGGTATCGAACTCACGATTTAAACGCTCGGTGGTGTATCACTGAGCTAACATGACCGCTTTTCGGAATCTGCTTCTGAAATATAACTGAGCTCATACGTAAATGTTCTTTTCCGTATGGAAATCACAATGACGAAACGAGAGTGTGAATACATAGTCTCGAAATATTGTATCATTAAGTATTTCAATGTTACTTTTTTCTACACTTAATACCATTTCAACATGTCTTATTATATTTAACAGAAGGAAAAACATATCTGTACATCGTTTCCCGATTACTAAGGTTGGCTTTGGAGGTTCGAACCAGCAGCTTTAGTTTACTGTTTTCCGAAGATACCCGAAGTTGGACTTCGAAAGAGTTTGTCTCAAAACAGCTATCATCATATCGCTCAATCTGTTTGGTATATGGTATATGTTTTTATACGTGTAAAGTCAGTATAACAATTCATTCTTTAAACAGCTTTTCGTATGTATTAATATTCCTTTATAAAAACTGTTTTTGATATTATTATTACGGCACACCATTTTCAGATTTCTTTCGCGAGTCGTTGACCAAGTCGTTCCCCACCAGCGTTGCCAGACTCACAGCTCGGAATTATTCCAAAACCTGATCGAACTTATGCTAGATTCGGTCAAATTATGCTAGATCCTCATAATTACTAATTCAGGAGTTTAAAAAAACGAAGTTGAGATACGATAAGGTAACTGAAAATACACAGAGAGCAAGAATGCAATATTTCACGCACCAAAATTTTAACTCAGCTAAATTAATGCAGTCGTTGCCAGACTCAATGGCGTATATATCGTATAAATGAATGCAAAGTTTTTGTTTACATATTTTGAAAGAAAATTACTTCGCAGCATAAGGGGAGTTGGGAATCGTCTGCTAGGGGGGGGGGGGCGGCAGATTTTTGGTCGGTCTCGGAGCTGTCATTTTAGAAATAAATATGATCATGAAGTCAGAAATAAAGATGGTAAAGTTGTCAAAAAGTTGGGGGGAGAATGGCCCCCATAGCTCCGCCCATGCCTCGGAGTTAAAGGATTAGAAAACCCTGGGTGGAGCCACAAAAAATCCCAAAGACGTTTCGAACTTACTTCGGAAAATAAGACTGCCTGTATGGTTTACCGACTGTATGAATCAATGGAAGAGGATACATTTCTGCCGTTCTTTTTCTTCCCACGACCAACTTCTTTCTCATCTCCAGGTTTTACGGCTTTCTGATAAACTTGCTGAAATTGTGCTAGATTTGAGCAGGATGCTAAAAGCAAGATGCTAGATGCTAGAGACATGCAAATTATGCTAGATGTGGCAACGCTGTTCCCCACAATAGGCGTGTCGTGCAAGTAACCAATCACACGTCAGGTACTAGCTTTTACCTATTGCTTCCTTCTCACAGCTCAGAACATTGGTAACTATGGATAGACGTACAGCAGTAATTACTTTATGGGAGTTGGAAGGTTATTCTGCAACTGCAGCTAGCAGGCGAGTAGGTGTCCCGGCCTCTACAGGAAGGCGATGGATTCGGAAATATGGTGCTACAGGTCAGACTGATAATTTACGATCTCCTGGTCGTCCGCATGTGTCAACCGAAGCCCAAGATGCGAGATTAGTAAACGAAGCCCGGTTAGACCCACTAAGGACGTCTAGACAGCTAAGGGAAGTTTCTCTCTTTCCTGGTAGAAAGCATACAGCTCTGCGAAGGCTTCGTCATGCTGGGTTACGTGGCCGTGTTGCTGCCGTGAAGGAATAACTCTCAGACGACCACAAAATTTACCGTCTCGCGTTTGCACAGGCGAATGCGGGTCTCAATTGGGAAAACGTAGTTTTCTCAGATGAATCCATATTCACAACATCAAAGGAGGGACGCCGTTTTGTATATCGTCCGAGAGGCACCCGATATGACCATGGATATGTGGCTGCTTGCAATCGCAGTGGCCATGTATCTATTTTATGTTGGGGTTGGATTTCCAGTCGCGGAGCAGGACAGCTTCATAGAATTGAAGGACATCTGGACAATGTTCAGTACTTAGACATTATCAGTAATATCATGGTGCTATCTGTACGAGTATTTCAGTCTGATGGTGTAATTTAGTTCCAGCAATACCAGTCGCCAATACATACTTCCCGTGTGATTCAGGAATGGTTCGCAGGGCATCCTGAGATTGATTTAATCGACTGGCCGCTCGTGGAGCAGACCTCAATCTCATGGAAAATATGTGGGCAGAAGTGAAGCGTACTCTAAGGGAAAGTTGGCCTGAGGCAGATCCACCAAGAACTCAGGATGACCTGTGGCATCTTGTTTCCGAAGCATGGCTGAAGGTAGGGGAAGGAGATAGATTTGTCACCCATGTAATAGATTCCATGCCCAGAAGAATGGAGCGTGTAATAAATTCAGAAGGGTCTTGGACACAATATTAATGTCCCCGCCTTAACTCCCGAAAACAGCCCTTTTCAGGGCTACCTAAACGCTTATGAAAATATTTCTAGAAGTAAACCACTCCTTGTATCCGATTTCTGTGCAATCCTACTAACAAAAGAATGATTATTAGCTGTAGGCTTTGAACTCAAGCTCTTTATTGGCAAGTCCGTACTCTACCAGTGAGCTAACATGAACACGCAAACCCAACCTGAAGAAACACGACTTTCAATTTCTGGTATTCGATGACAATGATGCTCATATACTTGGCAAATGTATTCAACTTGGGATATTCCGCAACACACACACACACACACACAAACAAAGCGAAAGAGAGAGAGAGAGAGAGAGAGGAATATACAAAAGCATATTCAACGTATTCGAATGAGACTCTAAGTAACGACATTCCGTTCTAAAGAGAGTTTGTGTTTCTTCCCGTGACGTTAAGGGGATCGGGAAAAGTTATGTGTCTTGAAGCAGGATACGACTTTGGATACTCTGTTTATACACTTTCTATATCCGTAGGAATATATTGTATTTCACGAATGTAAATGACATGCTGTAATGAGAATATTGAGAAGTTACATCTGTATGACAAATAGATGCAAATAAATACACTACATAACTTATTTATTGCTATTGAACGAATTTCTTAAGTTGTATTTACATCCTCATATATAATACCGACCTACTGTGAAAATTATCTCAGATGTTATATTTTAAACATAATAATTACTATGTTCTGCAATGATTATGTTATATATACACAACTTATGTATTCTAATGTAATTATTTTATATAATTTTTCATGCATTGCGGAAAATATAATTTAAAAAAAAAGACTAACCTAGACGGGATTCGAACTCTCAACCTTAAGATTTGAAGTCCGACAGCTTACCAATGAGCTAACGCAAGGACTTCTAGAACTATGCTTCTAGCGATGTATAACGGATCTCAATATAATTATGACATTCATATCCATTACAAACGCTGTTTCTGTTCTACTTTGACTTTTCTTTTAGTACTCAGGCGATAATTATGTTCTATTTCTTAACTTTGAGCATTCTTTTACATATGGAAAGATTCTTTAACGTATTTAAATGTTCCATTACGTATGGAGAGTTAAATGACAAACAAGCATGTGCTGACATTAAAAAAAAAAAAAGTTTCGAAATATTGTATCATTAAGTATTTCAATCAATGTTGCTTTTTTAAACACTTGGTAACAAGTCTTATTATATTTAAAAGAAGAAAAACACATCTGCAAACTTTTTCCCGATTGCAAAGGCTGGCTTGGAGGTTCGAACCTGGCTTACTTTTTCCCGAAGATACCCGAAGCTGGACTTAGAAAATTATTGCCTCAAAACACCAATAAAGAATGCGCTCAACCTTTTTGAGACAAGGTGTACATTGCGTTATAACTCTTCTATTTAAGCTTTTTCTTCTTTTTTTTTTTTTTTAAGTTCAGAGGCATTGTAGAATACCTTACGTATGGTTTCACACCTTCCTGCGTCGAGACATAGGAGGTGATGACGTCATAATTCTAAAATATATATTTTCATTTATTAAGCCTATGTTCATTATTTTTTGGCGGGCTTATTTTTGCACGTAGAAGGTTGAAATTTTGCACAAACATTCAGTCCACCGAGTAGTATTTACTAGATTTTTTTCAGATTTCTGAGTTAAAACATGGGGGATCCAGAGGGGCAAAGGGTTGAAAAAAGGGGTATTTTTACCCCCAAAATCCCTTTCGTCGGGATTTTCCCGCCTTAGATACATGATGGAGACACGTGAGTCATACCGTCTGAAAGGCAGTTTTATTCTGAAGAGAATGATGGGCGAAACATGACCCTAGGGTAATTAGGGATGTGTCAGGGAATTTTTACAAAATATCCTTCTGTATACGGGAATATGGTACATTGTCGGTATATATATTTTTTGGCGGGCTTACTTTTGTACCTAGAAGATTGAAATTGTGCATAAACATTCAGCCTACCTAGTAGTATTTATCAGATTTTTTCAGATCTCTGCGTTAAAGCAGGGGGGTTCAAAGGGGCTAAAAGTTGAAAAAAGGGATATTTCGACCAAAAATCCCTTTTTCGGGAATTTCCCGCCCAAGATACATGATGGAGACATGTGAATGGTACCGCCTGAAAGACAGTTCTATTCTGAAGAGAATGATGGGCGAAACATGACCCTAGGGTAATTAGGCATGTCTCAGAATTTTTTTTACCTTTAATATGTTTCACACTTCAATTTCAAGTATTGCTTCAAAGTCCCATTATACACAGTAGTATTCTACGAAACTGACTTAACTTTCAAGGAAATTCTTTTAGGTGATATCTTTCAAATTTTGTTGGCCTTTACAGTGTCTGCTTTCCATACCTCTACAACAATAAACCCTCCGGGTAATTAGAACTGATGTTAACCGCCAACATTATAGCCAAAATACAGTTAAATGTTCTATCTTGCGTTAGCAGTTGAAACTTTCTCTTTACAGTTTATGGCTTTACTGACAGAGGACTGTGCAACTCTTTTGATGTTTTGTGCAAAGTTACCCCTAAAGTGCAAAGTAACCGCGTCTTACGGTATAAATATGCATGTATTCAGATTTCAGAATGTGTTAACAACACTGGTTTGTAATACTGATATGTACCACTTCTTCATCTATATCGCCTGATATATATATATATACATTTACATTTACATAAATATACATTTTCACCTAGAAATCAGATTCATTTATCGTAGTAGTATCAGTCTCATCTCTTCCCTTCCCATAGTAAGCCAGTGATGTATGGAAGCCAGTGATGTATTTACGATTTTGTTTCGGGGGGCTTTGGTAATTTTTGCTGGAAATGTGAAAATTCTGCAAGATATTAGTAAGTAAAATTTCGGGGGGCTTAAGCTCGGAAGCCCCCCCTGAATACGCCACTGATGGGAACTGTCTTACCCGTGCCCCCAAAGTTGAAGATAGATTTGCGCCGCGGCTTGTAACAGTCATTAGATTATGCAGGGACAAGCAGACTAATTTTTCACTTCCCAAAATTGAACTCCTTCCCCACATATTATACAGTATTATGTACTTACATGTTTTGTCTTCTTCATGAAATAGTTGTATAACGTTTTCTGCTTCCTTTTTTTTTTTCTATCACTTTACAGAAAATTTTTATAACTTCATTCACAGTCACAGTGTATGTTCTGTTAGCAGTGTATTTTCTGTTAGAAGTTGAGCTTCTAAAGTGATGATTGAAGTTTGCATTTCACAGTCGTTGATTTTTTCAACTTCGAGTAATCCAAACGAGTTAGAAGGCGAATCTATTGTTTATAATCACACAACTACTCTACCAACAATTACTCACTCTTGCGCCGCGCCACCGATTTATTGGACAAATATAGTTTTTTCTTCTTTTTTGAACAGTCTTGCCAATTCAGCGCGATTTCGTCAAATATTTTAGTAACATTTGGTTCATTTACAATTTTTAGAATAATGATTTAGAGATTGAAATCGAAACAGAAGTTTGACGGATATATTTAATAACTACTTTTGTGAGGTTTTTTTTTTTTTTTTTTTTTGCTTATTGTTCTTGTATATCTTTTCTTTTCTTAAATTATAACAAAACACGAATGATCCTTCCATTTTCTTTTTTCATTCATTCATTCTTTCCTTTTTCTTTGCTTTTTAAATGGTCTTTATCCTTTTACGTGCGAAACTCCAAAAACAACAGAAACAATGCACGAATTAGCTCTTTTACCCAGAGGAAGAGTAAGAGTATTATGCGTGATGTAATTTACATATTTACGTAGTGTAACACAATAATTTCAGGTCAGGGAGGGGTTTATCAATAAAATAGATTTACTAAAGGGAGATACGCATTAGTAGAAGGGAAAAATAAATGAGATATAAAAATAGGAGAATCGACTTCAACTTACCATTTTGGCCCCCGCATGGAGGGGCCCACATGAGCCTTGGGGGCCTGGCTCCCCTCCCCCCAGGATCGGTGCCCGTAGGGAAATGGTGTTCGAACCTAATCCAAACCCTTTAATAATAATAATAAAGAGGTGTCGTGTATTGAAACTAAAGACTTACATAGGATTGCGTTAGTTACGCTCAGCAATAATGAAAATGTTACGCATATATCCTATCCATTGAAAAAAAAAAAAAAAAAAAAAAAAAGACGAAGGGATGTGTGAGACGCAATGCATCTATCATTACAGATTCTGAGAAAATATGCCACCTAATCACCTTTCTCAACCGTTGCGTGTCCGATATTTCCGTTACATTACGATTGTGTTGAACGATTGAATTGCATACTACTCGATGCAGGTTTTAACTTGTTCTGTTGAGGAGAGTGAAGTTCACTGGCTCTAGGTGGGAGATCACGTCAAGATAGCCAACTGCTACCACACAAAATCCACCAAGTGTGTCTTAAAGAAGAAAAAAAGGAACAGGCATTGAGCATAGGATTAATAAAGAGTTAGTATGTGTTCGACGCCAGTGATATTCAACCCGGAGTACGCATACCCCCATGAGTGATTTATGGGTACGTGAAATTTAAAAATAACAGTGCAGCATTTATGTTAAATTTATAGGATGATGCCCCTGTTTATAGTAAAGCTGGGTTATGTAGTTAATACGTTAATTGCTTTTGATTACTTCACCTGTAATTTGAGCTGAGGTAATGTAAATTTGGTGATACACTTTTCAGTTTTCGTTAGGAATGCGCGGAAAAAGATTGAGTTCCACTGCGTTATGCTATAGTATTATATCAGATTCACCTATAGTATATATATAGGGGGCAGGGTGGACTCTCCTCTTTTAAGTTATTACTTACTTTCGATTAATTAGGCTATTCTGCCAATGAACACAGGCAATGGGTTTGAGACGTAAGTTAATATAAAATAAAACACAGATGGATTACCAAAAAATGATTGAATGATAGATGGTAGATTTTAGCATCCCTGTCAGCAGAGAGGCTATATGGGAAAGCTTAGCGTGGGATCCGTACCACATGAACTTCCACCGGGAACCGAACCCGGGCCTTCCGCAGCAAAAAATGAAGTTATTTTGTAACTAGGCTGTTGTTTACAGGAAAAGATAATTACATAATTTGAAATTTGCAATATTTTTTTTTCAAAAATAAGAAAAAATAGCGTTTTCAAATTAGTAAAGCACATCTATGCACGTAATAATTTTCATCTGTATGGGATTACTTGTAACTCAAATCACACATTAAAGGAAAGGTCGATTCTCACTTACTGTAAGACTTGGCAATGGTCTCATTTAGTAACACTAACCATTAAAAAAAATTAAGAAGTAATGTGTTTGATTATAACATCCAATTTTCTCGTCTCTGATTATGAATGAATTCATAGATAGAGAGATCTGTACGCCATTATAAATATCATATCTTGCCATTTATGCTGTAAAAATCAAGTTACGTATTTTTATAAACGTAGGACTCAGTCCTTGCCAGCATTTTGTTTTTCTTTCTGGTAATCACTAAAGCCGACTTGCAACCTTGACTGGTCGTGAAAGTGTTCCGGTGATTTTCTTGGATCAATATTCTGTGACAAGCGTGATTTTTCACTTTATTATTATAGTACATCTGTAAACGATAATAAATAATCGCGTATTGTTTTTCTGATAAAACGTCTTGAAATGAGCAATGTTGAAAATGAATGCCGCCGAGAGATTAAATGCTAAAACATCAACTCGAGATTTAAATTTTAATAATAAAGAACTGAGAAGTGTCGCATCTACGAGTTCGAGAAGAAATTCATTCATTATAGAGGGCGTGGCTAACATGAGTATACATCCCGATTAATCGGGATTGTCCCGCTCTAAGAACATAAAATATTGTCCCGATATTTTTAAAGACCGTTTTTTAATTTTATTATTATTATTACAACATGTATAATCTTTATAATTTATTTTAGCAGAATTGTGCTCAGTTGGTGAACAATTTAGAGAATCCTCTAATATAGTATAGCGTACTTCATGTCACTGCCAGTGCATACTATCAGTTAGTGCCCCCCGCTTTCCTAATAAACGAGGCGAATCGAAATGGGAAATAACGTTTTTTCATCTCATAAATTTTGTACAAGTCTCGTTTTGTTCATTTTTGTACTGGATTTTTTTTTAAGTAATCGTGATAGAATTATATACCTAAAAATAGATAATTCAAATCCTATGTAGATATAACTGTTCAATAATTAACATTATTATTATTATTATTATTATTATTATTATTATTATTATTATTATTATTTTAAATGCATATTCCCAGATTCCTTAACCAATGTTCTTACCCAGACGAACATAAAAGTCGTTCGGACTACAGAACTACTGTACTAATAACTTATTTTAATAAGGGAAATTTTCAGAGTATAATTATGTCAAAGACAAGGATATTAACTAAATTCCCGACCTGTTACAGGCACAAGTAGTGTTCTTCACGAGACTTGTGAAGCTTCTCGTCGCATCTCGAATTCAAAAATGTACTTCTGGTCTTGTGAGCAATATACAGTAAATGCCAATGCCGAGATAGTTTTCAGTCTTACTTCTTCATAGTAGACAGATGAGAGAAACAGTTGTAATAGTTACAGACCGGTAGCCAGCCCAAAAATGTGGGGGAGGGGGGCGGTAGAAGTTTGGGGGGCCCGACCCAACCAAATTATAGTTCATTTGCACGCCTACCGTGAAAATTTTATGGAACAGTGAAAATTAAGGGGGGCCCGGTCCACCCTAGCCCCCTGTGGATACGGGCTTGAATAGCTACCTAATAGTTACAAAAGTATAATAGTTGCAGTAACTTTCATAGTTACTTAATAGCTACAAAGTGACTTCCTGAATGCATCAAGTTCATGCGAAGATCTACTAGTTAGTATAAAATCATCTATATCTTAAGTAATTGCAAAACGAGGAGAAGGACTAGGGTTGCCAGACGTCCCAGTTTTCTGGGACAGTCCCAGTTTTCAATGAAAATTCACGTTCCGGAAAAGACTTCCAGGACTTCCGCCTTTGTGTCCCGGTTTTCGTTCTTCAAATTGAAAAAAAAAATCAACCCGCAAGCACTAGTATGTCTCGTAAAAACTGAAGGTAGTATTTCTGACTCAGATGATGACGCAACAAAGAAATAAGTGGCCTATCTCTTCAATCATAAAATGGGAGCGTGTGTAGTAATTGACGCAATATTTAGGACCTGTTAAACCCAAAAAAGCGGAATTCGGAGTATGGGATGCCAGGCAGCTCTTCTTATTTTACTTTTTCACATTTTTTTGTACACCCCTTGTGGGGCTTCGTTTGTGTTAACTGTGTATAGAATGAACTGGAAAATTGTAACTAGTAACCTGGAAAAGACAGATAATTAATTGGTTCTGACCAAATGGGTAAAAACCGTGATCTTTTGTTGGTGTCTCGGTTTTTCGTTTACAAAATTTGGCAATCCTAGAAAAGGGGTAATAATTTCCTACGAAATTTCCATCTCCTATAAAAAAAAAAGAGAGAGAGAGAGAAATCTCGACCCAGAAAAATAAAAGAGGTTCAAGAGTGTCGCTTCAGCTACTAAAAGATAGAAGGTAATTTCATATGAAATAATTATTCCGATACCGACCTTACCACACGAGACAGAAAATCAAAGTAAACTAATATCGTTCAAGATCCCGTGTATGTGAAGCAGTTGCCCAGGGCCCCCGTTGGAGGGGCCCGGTGCAGTAGGAGGAAAGAGCGAGTTTTCTGTTTGTAATTCTTGTTTGGGATTCAGAATATTTCGAGATGATGAGCCATCATTTTGTAAGACGTTTTTAGGACTATACTACTAACATCACGAAGTGCAGTCAATGAGTGGTTTGGTTAAGTTGAAGTTAATTTAAGTTAAGTTGTCCCTTTCAGTACCGAGGTTGTGAGACGGAATCTGGAGCTTAACTTGGGATCCGCACTATATGAGCTCTGACCGACAAATCGAACCCGGGTGTCCCATGCCGAATGCACGTACGCTAACCATATAACCACAAAGGAGACCACACTCGTAGTGGGATGTCCCTATCAATGCTGGATATGGAATTCTCACTTGCATCATTGACCCCTCAATTTTCTTTCACCCCAGGCTCTGTAAGTAGTGTTGCCAACTGACCGGTATTTTACCGGCTGACTGTTATTTTAGTCAGGCTGAACTATATATTTCAAGGTTTAAAATACAAGTATTCTTCATCTCTTTAGGGAATTACGAGTGGCTCCCGGTAATTTTATTTTTCAGAGTTGGCAACCCTGTCTGCAAATGGACGGGAGGACTTGTTTAAGATCATCCCAAAATCGGATGTTAGGCACTAAAGTATGCAAAGTAGGCACTTAAAATCTAAGTTATAGGCTGTAAAATCTAATTCAAAATAATGAAGATTAACATTGAAAACCTGAAATGGAATTATCAACAGTATTCAAATAATCTTGAAACGTAGACATATCCGATCCTTGTTTGTAGAACTCATCTTTAAAAGAAGGAAACATGGAATTATTTTTATATGTATCCAACAAATAATTTATATCATTACGTCATACAGTAACTAGGGATGGGCACGTGTCGAGTTTGATAAATGGCTCGCTCGTTTAGCTCGTTTTGAAATAATGGCCTGATTAGACTTGAAAGCGAAAGCCATGAGAAATGTAAGCAGTAATGTGGAATATTTTTAGTGTTTCTCATGAAAGGGAACACTGCTCACATCTCGTTACGTCTCGATAATGAAACAACAATAGATTGTTGTAACGAAACAGCGTCAAATGTCGTGAGCACAATATACTGGAGTTCTTACCATCACGGCTGAGACGTGCACGACCAAATTTTTGAGCCCAAACAAAAGCCCAACCCGGGTAATGATGTCAACTGGCTCGAGTCGGTTCAACTGAGTGAACAGCTCGAACCGGCTTGTTGAATGAGCCATCGGCTCGAGCCAACTGGGTTGGAGTGAGCCATCATATGTCGGTTCGGTTCGGCTTAAGTGAGCCATCGGCTCGAGCCAGCTAGGTTCGAATAAGCCATCGGCTCGAGTTGGTTCGCTTGACATGAAGCATCGGCTCGGTAAACGTGATATGTGAGCGGTCATTCTGTTCTCAGTTTTGTGGTGAAGAAGCCGTGAGCCGAACGACCGGACCGACCCATTCAAACCAATTACCCATTAGAGCCTGCACAGATCATACAGCACGATCAAGTGGATCGAATTTTGTTCGCTAGAGGTTGCTTTTATGGAAATTTCTATATATACGGCTCAATGGGGTTCTTGTATCTGGGTTCTCGTTTAAAGAAATCCCTGGTACGACTGTGAAGAAGACTAATACGAAACTAAGTTCTTGTGCAGTCAGGTATAAATTTACAACTCGATAAAATTTCTTGTAAAACTATCTTGAAAAGTAAATGGATTGAACCAATGTTTAGTAGTTTTCATTGCTTCAGGTGGGTGGGACGATGGGTCCCTTGCTCCTCCTTTGGGTGTGACCCAGTATTCTAAATCGTCTGCTTAACTTAGAGAACTTTCTGGTATACAGAAAATCAACTGAAAGTAATAATGAATTTGCTCCTACCGTTTGTTGAAACTGAGGTAAGCAGACTTGCCGAGAATAGACCCGGTACCGCACACATAGAAGGCAAGTATATTCGCCATTTGGCAGCGAAGAAATAGCATTAATTGAGTGTGAATTATATTAGTAACAACTATCAATTAACTTCCGGACCAGAATTCGAGTCGAGTCTCAAAGAAAACTCGCTCGAACTCGCTCGTGCCCATCCCTAACAGTAACCCAAATTTTTATCGCATTTTACACACAACGGTCCGAAAAAAGGAACTGTTGGTCACTCTCGAATGTCAAAATAAACCATTAAATATATTTTAATTTAATACATTTTTGGCAGTCTACGATGAGACATTATTAATTTCCAAATTTTTAGTCATGATCATTATCATCATAGGTATTCTGCCAATATTGGCAGTTAACTAGCCGCAACTGAGCTTTCATGCTCCACGGTCTTCCTCTAACTTCTTGGTTTTCACGTACGACTTTTGTGTTTTGATATCGTCCATTTCCTGCCATCATATCGTTTAGCATGTTCCTCATGATACAGTTTCTCCTTAGCCAATGTCCCAGCCAGTTTCTCTTCCTCTTCTTAATGATATCTAAAATTGTTATTTTCTCCCCCACCATTTCTAACACCCTCTCATTCGTTTTCTGCTCGACCCAGCTAATTCTCTCCATTCCCACATTTCGAAAGCTTGCAGTCGTTTTTCATCATTTTTGCGTAACTCTTTCTGCGGCCAGCAGTATAGATTTTTCAAAGTAATAATTGATAAATTATTACAGATGTAATCATGTATATTTAGAGCATGTAAGGACGTTTGGGTTAAATTCATGAGCTTTTGTTTTATTTTACTTTATTATTTATTTATTTATTGTCCAATTGTCTTTAATGCTGCTAAGTCCATATTAGCAGCAACAACTCGCTTACATTTCTCCCGGCTCTGTTTTTCCATGTATCAAGAAGGGGGTGAATATTCTCCTTGACCTGAACATTTTTTTTTTTTTTTTTTGTACCGTTTCTTGAAGGCAACAGAAATCTTTATTGAAGATCTATGTATACGTGTAATTATCGTAATTAAGTGCTTGATTTTGAAGAAAATTATAAAAAAAAAGTCTCAATATTTGAAACATTTAACCAAATATAGCCAATATAAAGTGAAATGAGCAAAATAAATTTTGCTGAAATTGAAGCAAATGTCCTCCAAATGAACTTTAGCGCATTCATTCTTGTGATATCTATAACATTATGAAATAGGCATTTTGCTCAATATCCAGTATCTATTAGTTAGTATCTATTTTTTATTATTTATTTATTTATTTATTTATTTATTCAACACAACAGGCTCTAGGCCTAGTTACAGTGTTGTTCCTTACAAATTTTAACAAGGTTATACATTTATATATTTTCGTTATCACATATTTTTAATGCTATTCTTGTATACTGTCTCCGACATTCCAAAAAACATCTATAGCAGTTATCCTTTCAATTGCATTGTAGGAAGTACACGTTCTCCATATAGGAGACTTAGCGAGAATATTTGTTCTTGCCTTTCTGCAGTAAAATATACTGCTATTTCCTACGCGGGTTTTACCTCATGGGACATGCAATTGAACCTTCGAAGTAAGATTGGGATAGTCAATTTTTCCATGTAGTAATTTGTGTAAAAATAAAAGATCTGTATGTTCTCTGCGTTGTTTCAACGTGTTCATATTGAAGTTTTGTACTGTTTCTGAATACGATTCGTATTTTGGATACATGCCAGTTTTTCTATAAGCAAGTAATCTCAAGGATTTTGATTGTATTCTTTCAATCATATCTAGGTGTTTTTGTTGGTGACCAACACAGAGTCGCATATTCTAATTGCGATCTCACAAAACAAAAGTAGAGTTTCATTAGAGTATCGTACAATATCTTTTTACTGTGCCTTTAAAGTAAATATTTTAGATTTTAACTACCCGGATTTTAAATTAGAATGTAAAGGTAGTATATATCTTTATACAAGAGATACTTCGACATCTAACTTTGGTTTCAAAGCAATTGAAAACGAATAAAATAGAGATAGGGTTCCCAACTGCCCCGGTTTAGGCGGGATTAACCAGGAATTCTACGTCTTATCGTGGATAAATTTTCTGTTCAGCGGAACGGTTAAAGTCCTGGAATTCTGTCGTAAGTTTTATGAACAATGAATATATGCAGTGACGTATTTACGATTTTGTTTCGGGGAAGGCTTTGCTAACTTTCGGGGGAGCTTTGCCTGAAAATGTGAAAATTCTGCAAGATATTTCATATACTTTACTCTAGTAAGTAAGATTTCGGGGGGGGGGCATAAGCCCGGAATTCCCCCTTAAATACGCCACTGAATATATGGTACGCTGGTAACTCTCCCTCCACCCGAAAAAAGTATCAACTATATATTACAATCGGAGGTCGATTTAAAACAGCTGAGACGACTGCGACTGATCTTCCCAGCAACAGTAGTTGTAAAAAAAAAAAATGCTGTTCCTGGCATTTCCGTGTATATTTAGATTTTTTTTTTTCATTACACTGAAAAAATCCTGTGAAAACAAGACATTCTTTAAAAATATATATAGGCCTAGGCTATATTAGACTTAATGTGATGTTTTTAGCAAGACAAAAATTTTGTTAATGTTTTCTATTGAAGTAAACATTATAACACTAACTTCATTTGAATGGAATATACCGTAACAAAAAGTTTTTTTTTCTGTTTGTGATGATGATGATATTGACCGAAATTAGGTTTCTATGCAAGTGTGTGTCTGATGCAGTTATATGCTGTAGAAAAAAATTCACAAACCTGTGAGTTACATCAATAGCAATAAAAATACGTAATGTTTAGAAATATAGCTTTATAATTTAAGATGTAATATGATTTGTTTTTATAGAAATCTTTGTGATATCTATATTCAGTGCTTCGTAAATCACCCCCAGATAAATGAATATACACAGGCCTATTGTCAAATATTTGTCCCGAAATGGTCAACCCATAGTAGGGTGGGAACCCCATCCAGAGAAGAAAGTTTGCATGGGTGAAATTCCTGGTGACATCGGTAACCAATTTAAAATCGTGTACCAACTCTCGGCTTCCAGGAAAAGAAGTTTCCTGCTTGAATGCGATAGGCTAAACCAAATACCAGATATTTTCAGTGTCAAACAAGATATCTTGTAAACGTATATTCGTAGCGGTGTTGTTAAACATGAATTCCCACAGGATCAGTCATGCTTTTGCCTACGCAGCAACACAGCCAGCCAAGGCGGGCGGACGGAGCTTCTGAATCAGTGATAACTGGAATCGTGACGAGTACGGTTCACGGAATCTCGGAGCAATCAAAACATTGCTGTCAAGTTCTATCGTCTGCTCTTTTTCGGTGTGGATTGGAATGAGACCCCATCCCAAGAGGGTCTGTCTGGCTGTGCAGACAGAGTTTTACATAAGGTATTTATTATATATATGAATATTATATAATGTAGAAAGCTTTCGTGTGATTTCTTTTTTTTATTTTTTATTTTTACTTGACAATCATGATAATACTTGTTTGCCTAGGGGTAGGATAATCATATGACCCGATTATTCGGGATTGTGCCGTTTGGAAAACACAAAATATTGTCTTGATTTTATTACTAATATATACAAAACAATATAATCAAATTTTATTATAATAGATAATACAATTACATGTTCATTATTCATACTGTATTAATTTATTTCCAACCACCAATAACACTATTTTGTTTCACATCTTAATTCTGTAGTCTGAAATCAGTAATTTATTCCAAAATTAGCTTTCGTTGCAATCTTTTTTTCCTTCTTCCGTTATTGCTTTAGGTGTCCCATTTTTAATTATTGAAATTAGGTCACCCTCCTACCTTTAGATTATATGATCTATAGAGCAACCCACATTATGCTTTAGTTTTTGTTTAATTATGCTTTATTTTTTTTCAAATTATGCTTTATTATTAATTTCAATCATTGTTTTACAGTAATCGTGTATAATGTGTAATATTTACTATATTAAATATTACATATTTAAATATTCTAAATATCTTGATCTATTTATTAATATTTTATGCAACCAATTTCTTTCATATTTAATGAACTTTTTACTTAATGCGCTGTAAATGAACCTGCCATATGTTCTTCGTGAGAATACGGGACACCTTAGATCTCCTCCCCCCTCCACACTTATCAACATAATCCAATGATCTGTAGCTCTGGTTATGAACAACAGCATAATAGGCCGCGGTGGCTCAGTGGTAGAGCGTTCACCTCTGGTGCATGGGTTCCTTGGTTAGATCGCAGCTCGCGCTAAGTGAGCTTTGTGGTGAACAAACCCGTGTGAGGGGTTCTCCCGTTTCCTCCCACTTTATTTATTCCACCATTTCATTCATTTCTAATCATTACCGTCTCCATTAGCCTAGCAGACGTAAGAGTGAGACGTAAAACTAAAAGAATTTATTTTATTCTTTTTCAACAATATAATAGGCTGCAGCTACTTTTCTCTCGTCGTTCCCTGCAATTAATTGTACGGACTGAAGATGTTTACAATTCAGCTACAAAAGAATTGCCTCTTAAACTTAAGATGTCTTTTAAAAATACTTTACAGGAAAACAATTTGCAAATTATTTAAATCAGTGATACAATCTACCTTCAATATTCTTCATGCGTTTAGCAATATTTATTTACATGGCTGTACTTGCCCAAATTACATTTGTCAGTTGAATCTGGTAAATAGCTGATTTTTTTAACTTCTCAAAACGATTATAATTCTTGTTAACTTATCTAATGTCTTGCTGAAGAAATGTCACTCATCTTTCCTGTGCTTGTAGATGTAGAAATACTCAAAACTATCTTATGTTTGTTTTTATGATGTTGGAGAGTGTCCGACTTTCCATCAGGTGCAATGGAAAAGTAGCATTGCAAATTTCGCTTGCTATCAAGTCGCACAGGGTGGTGTGATAACTTGCTCGAAACTGTTACATGCTACAGCTTACTGTTCATTCATTAATTACAGGATTCCCAGCAAATGTCAAAATTTTTGATTTTTCACTTTCCCAATAAACTGATATTGATAGCAGAATTGGGATGGAATTAAAATACGGGACATTTGCCTGTCCCGACTAAATTTACGGGGACGCGAGACAGTCGGGCCCAAAATCGGAGCTGTCGCGTATTTTACGGGACGTACGGCAGGCTTAACTGTAAAGAGATATCTGCTCGAGTCAGTTTTTCTTATCACTTGTGTGCACCTTAGAGATGCGTCCAAAAAGTATAGAAAGTGCTCAAGTTCAAGAGTTACACATAACAATACAGTGTGAAGTTCTTGTATACTATTCATTGTTGGCGGAAGGTCTTCTTCTTTTACTTTTTTTCTTTTCTCCACATCAAAGGATTACACCTAAAAGAAGTTTACAGGAATGAAAATAAGCTTTTATTGTTGCATTGTTATGTTCTCAGTGATTTTGCGTTGTAAATATTGGTTTTAAAAATATTAATACAGTATGTTAAATTTGCAGTTAAAACAGAATTTTTCAAAAATTGTGCTATATACAGTATTTTAAATTATGCTTTATTTTCTAAAATTATGATCTATTATGCTTTTAAAATTAGTTTCTTCTGGATCCTTAGACAGCCACAAACATGTTTAAGGTACCTACCATATGTGTAAATTGCTATTATGCTTTTTGTGGTGTTGAGTTGCTCTAATGATCTATGTACTTTAATAGATTCAATCTAATCTAATAAAAATAAAAAAGAGTTTGTTTGCCTATCTGTTTGCATGCGGCCTGGGGATCGGGTTGCCAATTTAGCCACTTTATGGCTAGATCTGGCCTCTTTGAGAACCTGGCTAGCCACAAAATTTCCAAAAAGCCACTAATTGCTTTCCTAGCCATATGCGTTTTGCTTTTAGCTATTCCTAGCCATTTTCTGAGTTTAACCACTTTTTGATATACTCTGTGTGTCATTTTGCTGTTTTCTGAAGTTTGATGCGTTCTCTAAGTGGCAACATTCTAAACTCCACTGCTAGAATTGTCCCTATAAAATATAGCATTGATAGTTATATTGATTCCTTGTCATATCTTGGATACACAGCAGAGAATGAGCTCAGAACCTGTAAGTTACCAGTAGACGTTGAGTAAAATTTTCGGGGAAGACGTGTATTTCAGAAAAAAAAAAAAAAAAAAAAACGCTTTAAAGAAATTCAAAATAGACTTCTTGACAATCTAGACATCCTTCAGAAAATGTCGCTTTTCAATGTCAATGAGGATTTGAAACCGGTAAAACAATCTTTTATTAATTTAGCTTCAGGTTTCACTCTGAAATTTGAAGATAATATCGACAAAACTGCAAATCAGTGACGAACATACATTTCATGAAATGAGTAAATAAGTCTCCAATTGAAGATTTTTTGCAAGTAGTAAATCGCAACACAGATGCTGAAGGAGAGAATCTATTTTTAGAAATAACTTCTTCTTTTTTTTTAATAAATACTAATAGTTCCACATTCGAACGCGGAAATAAAGCGTGTGTTCAATCAGATGAATAATGTCAAAAACACTGAGGAACAGGTTGAAAACGAAAACATTTCCTTGAATGTTAATGGTTATTTGGGTTGCGTGTTTATAAAAGTGTTATTTTCTATACGAAATTTTATTTACCGTTTTGTAACTAGTTGAAACAAGAGCAGCCCAATACAAACAACCGAGATAAAAAAAAAAAAAAAAAAAAAAAGCTTCGCCTCAAATTTGGGTCACGGGTATCTTGGGCCAGGTCCAGATTAAGATAAAGCGTTTTCTTCAAATTTTGAACCAGGAGATCTCAGGGGGGCGTTTACCGGGACATGTAAAAATAGTAGAAAATGACCGATATTAGTGTCGAATTTATAGTTTCGGCGTTCGCTGAGATCAGTGGTGAAACCAGGGTTGCCAAATAAAATTAGTCAAAATAAGGGACGGGTTGACGAGTTTGAATAAGTATTATGGGAAGGGTTTTGATAAACATAATCTAGTGGTTTAAAAAAATGAGCCAGGCATCAAATAAAAAGAGTAATCATTTTAGACTGAATGAAATACAAAAGTATGAACTAATAGGCCTACAAGGAGTTATTACAGCTCGTTCATGGCTAAGCAGTTAGCGTACGCGCCTTTGACGTGGGAGATCCGGGTTCAATTTCCGGCGGGAGCTTGTGTGGTTCGCATTCCACGTTAATCAATAGGTCCCACGTCTCATATGGCCACGGTGCTGAACAGGACGTTAAATTCAACATCAACGCAACAAAGAGTTATTATAAGAAGAATTAGGTAAATCTTACTTTTAAAACATTGGATTAGGTTACTTCAAAAAATCGTATTTCACACTTAACTGCACTTATAATCTTTTCAACTTTGATTTTTCTTCAGGTTGTTGAAAACTCATTGCAGCTTAAAGCCGAAGGGTTGATTGCTATTATAAGTTCAGCCTTCACCAATTGAACAGAACACCTTTTTCTTGTATCAGTCCACTTCAGATTCATATGTGGAGAAAAGCTTTACACAAATGAATTTGACGGTGGGATGCTTAGAAAAAGGAGACGTCCTTTGGCAACCCTTTCTGAAATAGCATTTGCCATTTACTACTTACATTCTGCCACCAAGATATCAATACAGTATTTCACGGAAGAAAATTCATATGTCGTCTAATGATACCTTGTTTTCAAGTTTTAACTGTTCAAAAACAGCCGATAAGTCGGTAAATTGGAGCTTGTGATTTAAAGCCATTTGTCTTAAAACATAGAGGGGATTACCGTTTGGGCAAAATACGGGACTTTTGCCGTCACGTATCGAAGCTCCACGGAACGCGGGATAAAATCATAAAATAAGGGACTGTCCCTTAAAATCCGGCACATTTGGGAACTCAGGGTGAAACTCCGATCGCATTAACTTCTAAATTCACCCAATTCGGCTGTGGAGCAGGGTCACCGGGAGGGGGAAGGGGGACCAAGACATGAAAAAGATAATCGAAAATGACCGATATTACTGTCAAATCCATAGTTTTCGCGGTCGCTGAGATAAATGGTGATACTTCCACAGGCGTTGACTTCCAAATATAGCCACTATGTGATGAATGGGTATTTCAGCTAGTATACATATATAGGAAACTTTACACGCCTATCTGGTTGGAATATGTCACAACTAAATTTCTTGTTCAAGTTTAGCATGCCATTTTAGCACTCAGGCTATATGAAACGAGATTTTACAGTTTAAGGTGGAATCCAGACCACGTCATTTTAATCCCACTGTAATATATCCAAATTTCAACGCTTTCTCACTTGGAATCGCACCCAGGACCACGTGAACCAAAGGCGAGTAGACCAACGGAGGAGGGCTTGGTGAAGATCTAGTCGTTATTCATAAATTCTCAGAAAGCACAAAGTGGATCAGCACAGTGATCGCATCTTTGGTAGTGGCTCACATTTGGAAGAGTATTAGGTTCAATCTCAGAGCATGGAACATCTCGACAACTTATGTCGGTGAACTCTGGGAGTTCTCCGGTTTGTTCTTTCTTTCTCATTAAACCCGTCCTCTCATCACCAACTTGAATTTATAATTCGTCCGATTTATCTTCGAAAAGCAAAACTACAAACTTCCGTCTACACAACCTCCCCTCCTCTTCCGAATTTCACCAAGCATGCAGAACTAGATTTTGTGTAGAAAGCAATTTTAAGGTATTCAAAAATTAATGGGGGGAAGGGGGTTGCTAATGCTTTTGTGTCAAAACGATCTCAGTCGTTCGATACAAAATTCTCGTTTGTGCGTAAGAGGAAGTGGGAGATAACTGGCGTATCCAGTTTAGGCTTCAGCACCCTCCCTCCCGATTAGCCTCAAAATGGTCTTAAACGTTAGTGCATCGTTTGTGTACATTTGTGTATGCAAAATCCTCCTTTGTGTATAAAAGGAAGTGTGGGATTTTTGTGTATTTCGTTTGTGTGCCAGGTCCCCAACTCCAAAATGGTTTTGGTTAGGTTTCGGCTCTTGGGTTTAGCCTCAATTGGCTGAGACATTTGGAACTAAACTTGCAGGATCCATAGTTTTCGCCCTACGATTAAAAACTAAACTTATTTAACTTCATAGGAGCCTATGCAGGGCTGCCATAAATTTTTGTTCCAAAATGCGGACAAGCCTTAAAATGACGACCTATCAAAGATAAGGCGTCTACAGAATAAATATTTTGATTTTTTTAAACCTAAAAATCACCTTTTTAGGTTATCACATAATTGTTTATTTAATACTTAAAAGATCGGAAACTAACATGATTTATATATTTTTTTTATCACAAACATAATAAATCATGCATTTAAATTACGTATATTAAATCTAACTAAAAGAACCCTGGAATGGAAAATGAGTTAATTTTTAAAATCATAACCTACTTTATTAATAGTAACTAAAGTATAAGTTGTATGATAAAGACACAATTCTTTTCGCCCGAGATTTTGACGATTCCCGACACGGAAATTTTCGGGCAGCTCCAAAAACTGTCAAATACGGACAATTTCCTATTCCATGCTTTGTACGACACGGACACGGACCCAAAAATACAAACTGTCCGTACAAAATATGAACATATGGTAACCCTATTTAGTATATGTCAATCGGAGACGGATTCATACTACAAAAAGATATCATAATGTAACAAAACTTGTAGAATTTACTCTCCATGACGCACTGAAAAGTATTCTTTAATTTTTTTTCCCTGTATAGCGGGAGTAGAAGGCAAAGGCGCAGATTTTTCTCTGTAAATTTGGGGGGCCCATTCAGATGCAGAAGGTATATATATATATATATATGAAGATTTTAAGACAAATTGCACTCAAATTATGCCAAATATTGTACATTCAGAAATACAATAGGGGGACCACATGAGCTTCGGGGGGCCCCGGGCCCCCTCGGTTCCCCCAGGATAGGCGCCATTGGTAGAAGGGGCATATTCCCACATTTCATGCCATGGTTCAACTCTTGGATGTAGCATAGGAGTAGGACGATTGGAACTACCATGCGGGACCAGTAGTTATTCGGCCCACAATTAAAAACTTAATAATAAACTTACTATATATGTACCATACAAGGGTATCAGGGGACATAATCCATAAAATTTCTACAAATATAACAACCGTAGGAGTATTTTCTACATGAAGGAATATCCTCCCCTACGCCCGCCAAATAGGAAAATAATATTTTTCAGAGCGTCATGGAGAGTAAATTCTGTAATTTTTGTTCCATACGGATAAATGTAATGTGGTATCCCCCCTATCACCTTGTGTTTATAAGTTAAACCGGAGAGCTATCGTAGACAGAAGATGCACAAATGATTCACTAACGATTGATTCCAGTTTAGCGCCAATCGGCGGTGCTGGGAGGTACCACTTAAACAACCTCCAAATTAATTGTTGAATACCTTAAAATTGCTATGTGCAGAAAGGCCAGTCGCTTAGACAGCCTCCAAATTAATTCTTGAATACCTTAAAATTGCTGTGTGCAGAAACGCCAGTTTTGCATGCACAAAAATTTGACATTATTGGTGAAATTCGGGACAGATGGGGGAGCGGGTGTCTGAAGGAACATAAACTACGAGCGTTGTATTATCATGGAGTTTACTAGGAACTTTATTCGGTAGACCTATCTGAGTACTGGAATGAACTTGTGTAAACTTTCACTTTTGGGGCACTGTGCTTAGTGCTAGAGCACTGACAATGGTCTGAAGAGTCATGGGTTCGCAGCAAATCATGTAAGATGATGTACAGCATTATTATTTTGTTTTTCTCATCTTTGTCCCGTTCACCCAAATCTTCCATAATCTTTAATTTTCTCTGTTAGGCTAGGGAAATAATTATGGAAAGTTAAATTTAGTGGCGGCTCTTGAAATATGTCACAAAAGCTTCAGGAAGCTGTGTACAAGAATTAGTACATGTCGTAAGCTTTCTTCCCTTAGATTGTACACATTAAATTAAGCGATGTGATTCACTTAAGAACCGTCACTAGGTAAACTAAAGATTTCACTTAATTTTTATGATAAAATTTGATTTGATTATTTGCTAGTTGGAACACGTCGTGAAAGATCGGGAGCACAGAATTCCTGATTTTTTCAACGATCCTGATTTTTGGAACATTTGTCACTCGTAAGTTTTATTCATTTTGTTTTTTGAAGGGCTTAGTTTCCAGATAATACAACATAATTTTCTTGCTGATTCAGTAACTAGTAACGTGAGACAGTTGAGGAGCTACATAAATTAAGAGTCTGCGAATTTCAAAAGACTGACGATGGGAATCAATGAGCTGACTACACATCAGTGTTTTGAAAGCTCTTTTTTTCTGTAAATTGAACACATTTCGTTCCTCGATTTCTAAAGAAGATCGACTTCGTTCCATTACTTTACTCTCAAAGTTGTAAATAATCTTCAGAGTAGTAAAAGTGTAAATCTAAATTAGTACTTATTGCTATTGTGCTGCCAAAATGTCTTGAGCCGTGGCAAAAATGCGAACTAAAGCTCATACCGTCGAACATCTACGTGTTGAGCCAATAAGGTTTCAGCTGTTGCTAAGCGAGAGAGTCTTAGCAAAAGGAAGTGGAATTCCTTCAGCTGATAGCAGCGCCTGGAACAGAAGACTAGGTGTCAAGTCATTGTGGTATATCTATAGTATTGCTCACGGAAGAGAAATAAGGTTGTCTCGTCTCGTGTAGCTTTTCTAGTTGTTTCTCGTCTCGCTTTGTAAATTTAAAATGTTTGCCGCGATTTCTTTTCATAATTTCTTGTAGAAGTTACCAGAATCATTCCGCGTCATACACGAGAGGTCCACGAAGGGTTGTGATATAGCAATATTTAAACCATATTGTGATTGGACTATACTCTGTAAGGTTTTGTTTATCTTTAAACGTTGATAGATTGATCTTCATAGTGTTCGCACAATCACGTTATTAATTTATTTGAGCTCCCTCGTTGTTAAGCGATTAGCGTACACGTCTTTGACGAGGGAAACCCGAGTTCGATTCCCAGCAGGAGCTCATGTGGTTTGGATCCCACGTTAGGCTGTAGGCCCACTGTCATATGGTTTTGCTGCTGAAAGGTGCGCTAAACTTTAAAAACCAAATCATCAGTATTTGAGGTCTTAGGTGAACTAATATTGTCCACGATACTCGAGAATTTTTTTTTTTTTTTATTATTATTATTTCATCTTGAAAACTAGACGATAATTGCCATATCTCCCGTCTCGGATTTGAAAATGTACTTTTTGTCTCGTTTTCAAGGCGAGACGAGAAAGTTTTCGTCTTGCGGGTACAGAGAGATGTAAAAATCATCATCAGTATCAAAATGACCATATTTTAGTTAAGAGTCTTCATCCCGGCGAAATTAAAATACCGCTAATTTTACAGTAATTATGTGATATCTTCAAATAGATAAAAGATAATTGAAATATGGAACAAGAGCGCCCTAGACAATATTATTTCGCGCGAGGTACCGTTATCACAAGTCACCTAGTGGCTTTCCGTTTTCAGCTGTTTGGAAACGCGAAAATAAATGCCGATTTTCAAAATGGCTCGAAATCGAAAGCAGATAAGTGAGTCGTGATAACGGTTTCTCATGTAAAATAATATTGTCTAGGGCGCTCTTGTTCCACATTTCGATTATCTTTTATCTATTTGAAGATGCCACATAATTACTGTAAAATTAGCGGTATTTTAATTTCACCGGGATGAACACTCTTAAGTATTTTCTGAATGCTCTGACTCTTTGACACTAGCGGAAGTGTGCCCTCACTGCTGTTATGTTGACTGTAACAGCAAGTTCTTTATACATGGGGTCCCGGGTTCGATTCCCAATGAGAAAGCATTGAACGGGTTACGGTTTTAAGCTTAAATTGTAGGCCCACGTTTCATATAACAAACAAACAAAACTATCAGAAGTCAAAGCCCCTTATATCACAGGGATAATGAATTGGCGTGTACAAGTGATTATCTGCAAAATCAAACCATAATTACACAATTTTTTTATACACCGTATTCCTAATTCTAATTTTTAAACCATCCCCATTCTCCAGCTATTACTTCCCAGTTTGTTGTAACCGTTTTTGAACCACAGAAGAAGTGAACTGGCTACCCTACCGCACCCTTATACCGCTAAGTAGGCGGGTGAATGATTATGAAATAATTGGTGTTGTGCTAATGTGGAAGAAAACAAGAATCTCAAGAAAAATCACGGAAACTATTATGTTCACCACAAATACACATGACTTGGGATCAAATCAGGGACCCCTCGCAAAAAAAAAAAAAAAAAAAAAACACTGTGTTGAAAGTATTGTTTTGAATAGCATAGGCTAGGGATGGCCAATTCTGGAATTTTTATTTTCCCGAATCCGGAAAGTAAAATCGGAGGAAAAGTAAAGATTTCGAAAAAAAATCGGTAATTGTGAAACATTTCGGAGTTTTTCCGAAATCCAAAAAGTGAAATTTCGGAGAATCCGAATAATTTTGACCATCCCTAGCATATGTCTACTAAGATAGACATGTATTGCAGATCATGTTTTTATATTGGAAAATTATTTTTTACTATATAGGCCTACCTATTACTTGTAAAGTACAAACTAATACTTTCTGTAAGTTGGACAGTTTCCAATGTAAGAGATGGTGGCCAACTTAGACAAGTTTTACTGTAAGAAAACAAACCGCTAAGTGCAAGTCACATTTCCAGGTTTCAAGTTGTTTCTATCTTGACTAACAGATGGCACGCACGTCTGTCGTGCCTTCCCTTCTGGAAGCTTGAAAAACGGTGTGGCGCTGCTCGGTTTACTTCCATTGTGTTCTGTTGGGGGAAGATAAATCACTATTCCGTATTCACCAACGAACACACAGTGCTGGCAGTGATAATACAGTGAGTGCGTGAGGTTGTGTTTGGATTTCTTGATCGTAATGGAACGAGCTAGTAATTACAATAAATTGTGGCTATTGTACATAAGTTGACGTTCTAAAGTGTATATATCTTGGACATTTTTTTTATTAGTATTGAAAAAGTAAGAACTGACTAATGTGTTTATGATTTGGAGATCACGATGGTGATCAAGTAAGTATTATTATTTTGTTTTAAATCTGCTTAATGTTCACGTAAATTTAGAAAATCTGAAGATCAAAGCGCAAGTTATAAAATAGATTATTTGCATTGACAGTCTATGGCAATTAAATATTAGTTTATGAGTATTTAAAATATTGTTTATGCGGGATTCTTGTACTTCAATCTTCCTTGGTAGAATTTGTCTAGTTCAGTTATGGAAACTGTCTTAACTTGCACTAAAACTGGACCAGGTGAGAAATTTCATAATCTGCATCCTTAAGGTATAAAGGTGCGCTGGTCCGAGTGGCCAGCACGTGGGCCTGGGTTCGATTCTCGGTGAGAGACCATTACAAAATTTGAAGGCATTACGATAATTTGTTTTCCACCTAAAATGTCTATGCTACATAATGGAGTATAGGGGCACTTAAACATACAAAAGTATACTGTGGTTAGGTTATCGTATAATGCTTATAGAGAAGTGTGATTTACTTTACTTGAGCAGACGGTTCTACCAAATTTTGACACGTTCCTTAGCTTTGTATTCATTTTAGCGGAGCATGGAATAAATGAGGAGCTCCATTACTACTTGCAGATTTACTTCAGGAGGGCTCAGTATAAATACAGTGTAGACGTATGGCATAAAAACTAGTGCTTAAAACACGTATCAACTTGTGCTAGATTGCCACTAAAATGCACGAATGCTGTCTGACCGATTCAGGGTAAGGGTGCAGCAGGGGGCCGGAGGAACAACAAGAGGATGCGTTCCTAGGGAGCAGGCACGTCAGCGACGGGTGTATACGCATGAACGAGGATAGTGGAAGAATCACTCAAAGTTCATTTCAGTATGCTGTGAACTGACAATGAGTACTTGTATTTACTTTCTCATTCCTTCTCGAAAAATATTTAATATCTTATTTCACCTATAGATTTTCTATTTGGTAGATACGTCTGCTCGAGAGAACCCATTATTTTTATAAACTAACATATCTATGATACTCTGAACATATTGAAGGAATACATAATTCTTTTAAATGAATTAACGGGTTAACTTTACTCGCTCCAGCTGTGCATTGATAAGTAGTACCGCTTTAAAAGGATCCAGTAGAGTAGGGTAGGATACAGTAAAATAAGGTAGCGATAAGAAGGGTTAATTTCAGGTCGGGTTAGCTTAGGGAAATTTTGACCCATTTCATTAATTTCTCGTCTTTATGTAAGGACACCAGGTGGAGCGGGCATTGTAAAAATCCGTAGACCACTATAAGAGAAACAGCACTTTCGAACCCTGTATGCATTTGTCTCCGGCTCAGTTTCGAATATAGTTAAGGCTCAGTTACCCGTACGCCGTCGGTACCCTATCCCTGTGTGATATTTGCGTGTCTCTACTTCACAATGTAACTGATCACATCTCTTTGCACAAAGAATATAAACTAAATGGGAAATTCGTTAGAAAATCCAGGGACGAGTTTTGCCAAAGAGCGGTCGATTTGTGGTCATATGTATGCTGGGCTATTCTCAGTGCATGAAAAGTGTTGCATAGAAGCAGGGCCGTATATACGCATTTGCCATGGCCCGGGGCGGCAGATTTTCTCGGACCAGTTCTTCTCAAACCTCCCCCCCTTCCCCCTCATAGTGAGAAAATTTCAGAAATTTATTATACATGCGCATGTGAATATGACGTGGACCTTCATGAATAAATGTGACAAGTAACCAATTGAGGAGTTTGATGTAGTAAGGGCGTAAGCGATTTTACGCCCTTTTTGCATCAAAGCCATAAGTAGCTTTTACCATGCTTGTTAAGCCTCCTGTCAAAATTTAAACTCAATTTGTCAAAATGTTACACATTACATTGTTTATATATATGCATTACTTAAATTTTCAACATCGTTTTTCTCCAAATGCATATTTCAGATTCACGCCCTTATTGCATCAAACTCCTCAGTTATCTGTTCGGCTAGAAAGAGGTCATTAACATTTTAATTATGAATTAATAGTCATTATTTCTCGTTTTCTATTGTTGACAACGTGTTCTTCTGTTGTGGATTAACGTCTAGAATTGCGTATAGTTTTTAAAGATTTTTACCCAGCTGTCAGCGCAAGTAATTCGACTGTTTCGTTGTTGACACCCGTAATATTACTCATGCTTCACAGAACTTACCAACCAATATCACAAATTTTCTACACTATTCATTGATTTCGGTGGTTGGGTGGCAATTTTATAATGACCTGGCCAGGGACGGCAGAAATGTTAAATACGGGTCTGGGTATAAATATTTTGCTGTTTAAATGTAACAAACAGCACTAACCTTATAATATTCACCATCTGAGCCTATGTGAGTATTTTTCCATATAGATCTATTTTTTAGATGCACTTGATATATTATTTTTAAAAAGAATATATATATATATAATATGTCATTTTATTAATTAAATTGAGCAATATTTGTTGTATCGGAAGTTACTGTATTCGAGTTCACTCGTGCGGACGGTTTTACCCAAATAGAAAATTTATAGGTAAAATACAGTGTGAGAGACAGATGTATATGAGATCTCATAGATATATATGAAATTGTACACTCATGTCTAAATGATCGTCGCATATTTATAACTGTCTACGTGTAAGAATATAATTTGATGATGATGTTGTAGGGCACTTTTAATACTGATACTATGTGTATCATCGGGAAATGTATACTTGTGGTAAATTTCATAGAGAAAGAATTATAAATACGAAAATTAGAATGAGTAGAACAAAATGTGGCTAAATGGAGAAGAAAGTTTTATTTTCGATTTATTGTTCTTATTTACTGTCTTTTGACATGAAATTTGCCACATACATGTCTTTGCCGATTATGCACATACTAATTTGGACATGAGTGTACATTACTCCTGTATCTCATACTGTCTGATGAAGCCAGAATTAGTTGGCAAAACTGTCATAAGTATTTAATTTTTGATGTAAAAATATATTATTTTACTCAGTAAATAATAACTTTGTATTTAAAAACATGTTTTTTTAAACTGTTTCTTTAGCATGAAATATCTTAGAGCTGCTACGATTTGTAAAGGCACGTGGAGTTCTTTGCTTAAGTTTTTTTATCAACCACTTTTTTTGTGTAAAAATAATTTGCTTTATTTATTCAGATTACATATCTGTAGAAATAAGTTTGTTTGGCCTTAACGTCTTTGTGCAACAAATGGTTATGAAGGACTACCCTACAGCTATAATAGCGTTGCCAGATCTTTACATTGATGCTCTAAGTTTTAAGTTTTTCTCGCACATTCTCCCACTTCACTTGCGGTATTACTTCTCTGGTAGCTATATGTTAAGTTTTTAACATATAGATGGATAATAATCTAACTTAGTGTTGTTTGAAAGAATATAAGTTTATGTTGAGTCAATAACACTGTTAACCTTCTGGTATCACAGAATATATCTAACAGTGCCCCCCCTGCTGATATTTGCATGTTGTAAAATTTGTGTGTTAGTTTAAAAATTACAATGGTATATCAAAATAAATGGTCCACCCTGTGTATACGTAAAATGCCGAGACTTTGTGATTACTGACTGTAAGAAGAGCTTTTGGAATGCTTCGTATCCCAAGATTTACATATCTAGTAACAGGCCACATGATGTGTAGGTTGTCAGAGGATTTGTCTGTAATCAGTGAAATTAATTTTTCTAGCCGTGAAATGGTTGTTCTCGTGTACTCGCGTCCTTGGAGCGCAAAGGTTCTATGTCTAATTTTAGAAATTTTACAAGAGAGCAAAAATAATGGACACAGGATATAGGACAAATGGGATAGATCAATATTTCATCCATTATTTCTTGTAAATAATAACGACTTCGTATGCTTTCTTATCGCCATGTGAAAGAGCTCATCATGCGCCATCTATAAGTATAAGAATCTCAATTTCGAAAAAAGTTGCACATATAACCTTTGTACTCTAAGGACGTGAATTGTACAGGGCGTTTCAAGGTGAATATCGGGTCTTAAGTGTTTGTAGTATTCATTACAATTAACGTACAATTATAAATAGTACATGAAATGACAGAACAACTGAGTTTTGTACGCACATATGCACTCTTTCCTCTGTCTGTCTTTAGAAAGCGATCCAAGGGCGCCCCTGTTGTGCTTTCCAGGGGGGGGGGGCAAGTATAAGCGACGTTTCAAAAATAGTTTCAAACTTTTCTGTAATTAATGTAAAAATTGTATTGGATTTTCGATATTCTGAAGTACAATTTCCTCTAGGGGAAAAGCGCCCCACCTTGACCCCTGGTGGGCGCCCTCGCTAGTAGCAAAGATGGCTACTAGTGTGCAGAAAGCTCTTTGTTTTACATTTTGCAAAGACTGAATCAGTAGTTACAGTGCAACTATTTATGTGGAGGATTTTAAGGAGACGCTTGCAATTACGTTCTTTTCGTTTGCAGTAGTTACAAGCTCTAAAGCTTACAGACTACGGTTTACGTGCCAACTTTGCAAATGAAATGTTGCTGAATGACAATGAAGATTTTCTGAATCGTGTCATCTTCAGTGATGAATCGACATTTCACGTAAGTGGCGATGTAAACACTAATAATGTTCGCATCTGGGGATCACCAGATACCCACGAGATGGTACAGTTGCAACGAGATTTTCCTAAATTAAATGGGCCGTATTCAGTTCATTTTCGCGTTTGATTAGCGTCATACTAAGCACGCGTGACTAGTGCATGATACATATGTTAGTCGAACTCGTTCGTACGACGCTAGTCACGATATCAGAACGACTCTGAATACGACCGAACGTGTTTTCTGCCATATTCCGGAGGATAGTTAATGGACCGTTCTCACCTATCGACTCGATGTGTGCCCTGTGCCGAATGGTGCTCACATTGAACACTTGTAGCGAAAAATCTTTAGGCCTTATTCAGAGTCGTTTTGACGTAATATTAGCGTCATACTAAAGGCGTGTCTACTGCAAGAAACATGTTAGTTTAACTCTTTAGTATCGCACTAATCACACATCAGAACGACTCTGCATAAGGTAGAGACCGGCCCGGCCCGCGGGCCGACACTGATTTCTCTTCAGGTCGGGACGGGCTGGGGCCGATCAATTGCAATTCTTTAATAATTATTGATTTTCGTTAAACGATAATTGGAGTAAAGCCAAACGTTGAAGAAGTGTGTCCGTGAAAAATGTTACAAAGAATGCAATAGCTATTTACAGCTTGTGTTGCTTAGCGGCTCCCTTTCACTATAGAGGATTGCAGGCATTATGCGGTAAATTGAGCTCTGACCTTGACCTTCACTGAACCCAAAATATGACAAGAAGCGGTGGGAAAGTTTTGCCTGTCGCTAAACAATATTGCCATCTTCACTTTATGCTAAAAATCAATTAAGTTAGATTTTTGTTACAGGGAATGGAGTTCTTGTTCTCTTGATGACAGGCAAAGTTCTAGGAGGCAATGGTACCATTTGGAAGGCAAGCGTTAGGTTGTGAACCAAAGTTTAGAAAATGTTTCTGAGGGTTAGGTCAAATTTAGTACTAAATTTTGAGAAATATTCGGGCTCGAGCTAATTTAAAAAAAAAATGTCGGGCCAAAAACTTTTAAAATTTATCGGGCCGGGCTTGGGCCAAGGATTTTGAAAAACTTATCGGGCCGGGCTCGGGCCGAAAATCTCCAAAACTTTTCGGGCCCGAGCTGGGCCGGGCCTAGATACGTTCGGGCTGGATTGGGCTCGGGCCGAAACATTCGGCCCGTGCAGGTCTCTTGCATAAGGCCCTTTGAGTTACTCTTTCATTTGATGTATTATTTATAATTATACGGTAAATGTAATAAATACTACAAAGCCCTAAAACCCTGATATTCAGTTTGAAGCACCTTGTAAAATTGTGTATCTTTACCGGCTGCTTTGTAGAGTTAACCTTCAGTCGAACAGGGGAAGAAGTTTTCTTTTAGTAACATCATTGGTATACCTTGTCAGCAATATTGAAAGTAAATAAAATTACGTTAGAAACTGTTTCGTGAGGCAAGTACATAAGTGCATTTGCCGAAATAGGCCTACGTGTCGAGAATTCATGTTCTTATGAATGTCCAATAAACAGTTAATATACAATATGGTAATATCCGGTTCAAACATAGGCGGAGCTATGGGGGGGAGGGCATTGCCCCCCAACTTTTTAACAAAAAATAAAAAATGCCACTTACAAGATCCTTCAATTCTCATTTGTATTTACCATGCCCCCCCCCCCCCAGGAGGCAATTTCTACCTCCGCCCATGGGTTCAGAGTTATGAACTTATTATTAAGAGAAGGTTGGGTAATTTCTTGGTGAATTTATTTTTGAATTTTACATTTCTTAATGCTGATTTCTTGGAATTTTGACGTGCGGAATATGGCAGCCATGAGGTTAAATTGTTTGTCATTATCAGTAATAGCACATGTATAAAATGGTTACATTTTTTACGTGCTTTCTAAAGATACTTTGTCGATTAGGTGTATTGAGTAACTGTTTTCCTTGTTGACATTTGATTTTCAAATATGTGTGTGTTTGATATTTTTTTCCTGTTCGATAATTTTTTTTTTTTTTAACACAGCTCTATAAATCACTAATAATGTTTGCAGTTAATATCTCTCATTAAAGAATATTTTTTATTACTTCAGCTATTGTTCTCTCACTTGGTGAAATAGTATATTACCAATACTTTTCTTTTTTGTAATTTCCGAATGAGACGGTCATGGTTAATGGATTGCAGGAAATGTTGAAGGTTACAAGGAGAATTAGTTTTTGTTTTGTTTCTCTGCACTAATAGGTTTTCACATTCGGAATGTATAATACGCAAGATATGTCTTTTTTTCTCTACTGTTGTGATTATTTATATGTTGTAACTGTTTTATAAGCATAGCGTATTACATGACTGATGTAGTCGGTCGTGTAGAGAACACAATCTGACGAAGTGAAGTGGATAAGCGATTTCCAGTCAATTTGTTGCAACTTATTAAGGATCCCGAGAATCGATTGGTCTGTTACAATACAAATCAGATAGGATAATAGGCTTTAGAAGCCTAGAGTGTACGCGTCCACTGAACTTGTTCTTATATTTGTCTGGAAACGTGTTGGCTGTGCGAGGCTGATACTGGCCTTTATCTCATAATGGTCATTGAACGTTTCTTCTACATTTTCCCTTTACTCTCGGTCAGGGGTGGACTGGCCATAATCAAGTACCGGCCCGATGGCCGCTGCGCCCTCTTCACATCAGTGCCTTTGCGCCCTCCTCGGGAGGGGCTAAGACCCGTCTTAGCCTCGGGAAGTCGCACAGTTTCCTCTCTGAACACAATTAAAAAAAAACAAACAAACAAAGCTACATAATTATTTTATAAATTCGCTAGCCCTTGGCCAGCTAGGGCTCAACCCCAAGACCACGGTATTTGCTCGGCCTGCGGCCTCGCTCTTTCTGTTTTCGGCGTGGGAATGATATTAATGATATTAGATTTACCCCTAAATATATAGATTTGACTCTAATATCGGTCATTTTGGACGATTTTTACATATCACCAGTACCAACCCCACGCTCCGCCCCAAAGTACTTGCTCGGCCTGCGGCCTCGCTCTTTCTGTTTTTGGCTTTGGGAATGTCATTATAATGATCTTAGGGACCCTGAAATTTATAGATTTGACTCTAATATCGGTCACTTTGGATGATTTTTTATATATCAACCCTCCCACTCCCACTGCTCCGCCCCCAGGTCCCGTCTTTACTCGGCCTACGGCCTTGCCCTTTCTGTTTTAGGCTTTGGTGGTACCATTATTGATCTCAGCGACTTCGAAATATATTGATTTGACTCTAATCTCGGTCATTTTGGATCATTTTTACGTCTCTCCCCCCACTCCCGCCGTTAGAGGCGCTAGTGGCGTTACATAAAAATAGAGATGCAAGGGCTCGGAAAAAAACCGGCTTTTTTGGAAAAAAACTCGGTTTTTTCTGCTTTGCTTTTTTGCTTCGGAAATTTTGGGCTTTTTTCAAAATACTGCTTTAAATTGATAAAACAGACTTTGTATCGCTTCTCTATAACACAAAAAATCATTTAATTAGTGGTTGATGCTGATAATAATATAAAACATCGAAAATAAACTATGAATTTCGAAAAAATATTTCAAACAATTTTTCTTCAACATATTTACATTATGAATTCCACAGGATTAACCAATGTATATAATAAGAATTTTTTAACCTCCTATATACAAAAGTAAGCAGAATTGGCAAGAACCGTGGTTGTTTTTGAAAATGCCAAAAACCCGTTTTTTGGGGGATGTTTAAACCAGGCTTTTTTGACTTAGATTTTTTGCTTTATGTATTTATATTACATATTCACAGAAATAGCCTAAGTTTGTTTCGCCTTGATGTTATTATGCAACAGCGGGGTTATGCCGGAAGAACTCCCATAAGCTTAAAGAAGTGTGGTCAGTAAATTTCTTAAGTTGAGAATCTCCCGCCCTAGCCATTGGGAAAATCCCGTCATTACTTGAAATGTAAGACAATAACGGGAAAATCCTGTTATTGCTTTGCATGTAAAATTTAAAGGTCAACGTACCATAATCAGTACGCTAAAACTGAGGTATTAAATTACAAATTTAGTACCGGTACGTAGATATCATTGAAAGTCCAATCCAAGCTAATGTTGGAAGCTACGTAGGCAATCGATAAATTTTGCCAATTTCTATCAATACATTTAAGCAATATTGGCTTCTTTATAAAACAACGCGCATTTAGGCATGTAGAAATATACAATTTGGTTTGTTTCGTATATTTAGGCTTAACATCCTTACGAAATACCGAGGTTATCAAGGAGAAGACTTTCGCTTAAACTGACATCCGAACCGCTACTTGGGTTACGCATGAAAGAAGGATTGTGGTTCGACCGAGAATTGAACATGGGACACCTTGATTAAAAGGTAAAAGGGAAATAAAACTATCGCAGGTGGTTTGATATCTGGAAACGTTACCATGAAGTTCACACGATTCGCATTTTTCATTCTTTTTATTTTTGTGGTTTAAACCAGTTATTAAAAAAAAAAAAAAGTTGGTGTAAATCAGCCAACCCTAAAAGTAAACACTTCTTTTTAAAGAATACACAAATAACTAGCAAAAGTATGTAGTATTTTTACTTCAAAATATTCCATACCCTCTTTTTGAAACAAAATAAAATTAAAATAAAACATAAGAGAAATACTTAGATTTATATGATACACTTAAAGACTGCACATCTAGAGCTTTTGGTTCTGTATATTCTTGAAATTCTACAGTTAAGTTTTATAGAACCACCATCACAGTTTACCCAATTCTCAAGTTTTCTGAATTTTTAACAAGAGGGATTCAACATATCATTACGGAACTCCCCCCCCTCCCAAAAAAAAGACTACGGAATATATTTAAGTTAAGCTAAATACAACTGCACAACAAACATGACTGAGTGATTAGCTTTTGCGCTTCTATCGGGAAGTCCGGGATTCAAACAGCATTCGACCATTCTGTCAAAGCTTTTCTCGTCCCATCTGTGAATGTAGAAATAGTGCGTGTACTGTGAGTTGGGCGACTTCCTTTTTTATTGTTTTTAAATCATTATTATTACTAATTACCAGCAGTGACGGTTTTGCGAAGGTTAGGGGGGCGATCTTTCGGACTGAAGCCCGTTCCCCAAAGTTACGGAATGTCTGCAACAAACGAAATATCTATTATTTATGCCTTTACTCATAAACTTTAAGCTCCCGTCAAATAAAAATTACGAATGTTTAAAAAGAACTAAACATTAGTAAGAAACCCTTCCCAAAATACTTTTCTAAATCCACCACTGATTCTCAGTATAAAATGATTTTTAAAGTTGTATCCGGAAAATTATTGCTAAACATATAAACGAAACGAAATATTAGTTATGCCTGTACTCATAAACTTCAAGCACTTCCCAAATAAAATTAGGACTTTTTAGGAAACGAAACAATCAGAAAAAACCCTCCTAAAGTACTTTTCTAAATCCGCTACTGATTATTTGTATAAATTGGTATTCAAGGTTGTGTCCGGAAAATTATTGCTAAATCACTTCACAGCTACAGTATAACAGAAATGTGGAAGTACGGTTTGACATATATTGAAAAACGTACGCTTTGACGGATAAATAGAAAAACGGGCAAGTTCATTTAACTTTTGCGCTAGAAGCTAGAGTACTAAAAGCTCTTAGAAATGAAACACGGATGACAAACTAGAAAAGAAAAAAGATGTCGATAACTCAAAAGTTAAAATAAAGTTAAATAGCCTCTAAAATTACCCTCAAATACTACATTCTTCATGTTAGCTTTAATTCGTAAAACATGTGCTCCATCCATCTTGATGGTGAATTTCAGAGCGAAATATCACATTCAGGTCATGGAATTCTTATCTAACTATAGAATATACTATAAGAAAGCTATTTAGATAGAAAAATCATGAAGTTGAAAAAAGCCAAAATTTCCAAAATTCTCGTTTTTTCCCCAAAAAAGCCGGCTTTTTATGTGAAAAAAACCATCGATTCAAAAAAAGCCGGCTTTTTTGCATCTCTACATAAAAACAAGACTCCGTTCAAGACTTACAGATGAACATCTGGAATCATTGTTCTTGATGAACCCAGAAAGAGACATTCTGACCAAAATAGACAATAATCTTATTATTGACAAAATGTGTGAGAAAAGCAAGGAGATGCGAAGGCTTCTTCAAGCATAAAGCAGTGATTTTACTTTCTTTTTCCAGTTTTGTTTTTGAATTTCTTTTTTCGCTAGGTAGGTATATAATTCTAAATTTACTTTTGTTAATTTGTAGTAAATGTTTCATGTATACTTTTTATCAACGGTTTTAAAAATAGATAAAAAAAAAAATAAGTTAATGTTATGATGAACATAGCTTTAAAAAGACAGAAGTATGAAAAATAGCATAAGCCCCAAACTTAACTTAAATCTCCAGTTATAATTAGGCTGTTAACAAATGTAGCCGAAGAATTTAAACAACTGGTGTGATTTTTGTAGTCTCAGTTAAAGTGTGCAGATTTATATAGGCCTAATATACGAGGCGTGTTTTTTAAGTAAGGCCGTTTGAACATAAGTACACAACGAAAGGTTATTTCAAAAAAGTAAATGTATTTCCAGAAAATACATACTTTACTCCATTTTTCGACATAGTTGCCAAGTTTGTTCAAACACTTATCATACCTCTCAACCAATTTCAAAATACCCTCTTCATAAAAACTTGCCGCCTGCTCCGATAACCAAGAATTCACTGCCGTTTTCACATCGTCGTCATCATTGTAACGGTTGCCACTGAGGTGTTGTTTGAGGTGGAGGAACAGATGGTAATCGCTCGGCGCAAGATCAGGACTGTAGGGTGGGTGGTCTAAAACTTCCCAGCCAAAACTGTCCAACAAATCGCGGGTATGACCTGCAGTGTGAGGTCTTGCATTGTCATGGAGAAGAACAATGCCCTTTGTCAGCATGCCGCGTCGTTTGTTTTGAATCGCTCTGCGTAGCTTTCACAGAGTTTGGCAGTATGCTTCTGCGTTGATAGTGGTTCCTCGTTGCATGAAGTCGACCAACAAAACACCATGCCTATCCCAAAACACCGACGCCATGATTTTGCGCTGGGACAGAGTCTGTTTGGCCTTCACCTTTACAGGCGAGTGTGTGTGTCTCCATTCCATGCTCTGTTGCTTCGATTCGGATGTTTTGTCTCCAGTTACGATCTGACTCAAGAAGCCGTCACCTTCTTCGTGATAACGAGTCAAGAACTTCATAGCACACTCAAATCTTTGGTTTTTGTGGTCCTCTTTAGGAGTTTCAGGACCTAACGGGAGCACAGTTTCCTAAACTTTAGGTGTTCAGAAACAATTTTGTAAACCACTGATCTCGACACGTTAGGAAATTCGTTTGAGAGACCTGTTATTGTGAAGCGCCTGTTCTCACGAACCCTCGCTTCAACTGAAATCACTAAATTGTCTGTAATCGAAGAAGGGCGACCGGAGCGATCCTCATCATGGACATTGTCACGGCCATTTTTGAATTCTCGTACCCACTTACGCACTTTGCTTGCACTCATAACAGTATCACCGTACACTTCGCAAATCTGTCGATGAATTTCTGCAGCAGACAGGTTACTTGCTGACAAAAACCGTATCACTGAGCGAATCTCACACGCGGCGGGCGACTTGATAGTCTTAAACATTGTGAAAGCACAGAACACAACCGTACAGGTCAGCTACAGAGCTGAAACAGAGCACAGTTGTTCCCGAGGCATGCCGGTACACGACACACGCGCTAGTTGCGGTATGCGTGCGAACTACTAGTGTCTACAACAAAACGGACCTTACTTTAAAAAACGCCTCGTATTTAGTACTCAAAGTCTCTTTGTTTGTTTATGAAAATATTGAATTTGTATAATTCTATCGTGATTAACTGCAATAGCTACTTAATCTTTTGTTGTTTTTTGTGTACTAATTTTCCGGGGGAAGCCCCCCGGCACTTTCTTTTATTAGGAGGGGGTATTACATACAAGCGAAAGCCTCGGATGGACGGCGCCCTTCCAGAGTATGTGACCGCGCCCTTTTTACATAGCCAGTCCACCCCTGCTCTCGGTGTCTGTAATGCCGTGGTCCCATCGCCCAGTTCTTTGGAACTTCAATACCACTGGTCTTCCAGGCTGTAAGTTGGGTTGGGGATGGGAAGATATCATCCTTCTAGTAAAACCCCGACTGCGGATGGTGATCTAGATCACTAATCTGCTGTAGGGGATTGATGTTCTTGTATAGTGCCTCGGATGAAGCCGGCCTGATTTTCTATTGTGGTCAGCAAAGATTTATGGACTCTGATTTGGTTTATGGGCGGGATTTCCATTTTTATTTATTTTGACCTGGTAGTGGTTCTTAAATTCGATTTTGGTTGTCTTCGGGTATTGTGACGACAGTGAGAAGCTTGTTGGTGCGTAGCGATACTAGATGGAGTGATGCCCTGAGAGGGAAAGCTTAAAATGCGGCTTGTTGGACCTCCAAAGAGCCTGACCATGATCTGGTGGGGCAGTGGTCTCTTTAAAAGTACCCGCTGTGTGAACGTTGTGGTGGACAAACACCGTGCTCTGGGTTCTCCCGTTTCCTCCCACTTTCTTCATTCCATCATTTCACTCATCTCTCATCATCACCGTCTCCTTTAGCCTAACCGGCATAACCGTGGGACGTAAAACTTAAAGATTTCATTTAATTTTTTCCTTAAAAGTACCTATCAGTCGAGGATAAAAGTGGCGCTGGCTTCTCGAACATTGGGTCTGGAATCATCGCTCAGCTTCCTGACAACGATTGTGGGTAGTATTTGCCCGCCTCGTTGATCATCCAGAACGATGACAGGGCAGTGGATGCTATTATGATTATTTTCACTCCATGACACAAAGTTAACCCCTTAATAGTCTCACACCTTCTGATTTAGAGAAAGCGAACGAGGAAACGATCGGTTAACACGTCCCACGATATTTGATTGTTAAAGATGCATAGGAAGAAACTGATAGTAGTTCATGTATCCTTAGAGTTTTGTAGCATATTGTCACTGGAACATTTCCACCGAGGTATATTCGCAAACTTAAAAATGAACTCTTCTTAGACAGTAAATGACGTCGAAACTATTGCTCAAATGCATCACATTGGGCACAGTCCCAATACTAGTTAAAGCATATCATCAACTGAATATCAGCAAATGCATTATTACTTGTTTTAACCTTCGGAGGATCAGAAACTAAGGTTACAAGGCCGATATTTCTAGAGTTTCGACTGGAAGAGAGTGCGGTAATTTCAATACATGGAGTTGGCAACTGTGCAGTTTCAGCCACCCACGACTCTACTTATGTAAACACAAATGGCGACTTGTTCGGAAAACTAGTCTCGCGAAGAAGTCCGCTCAGTTATTCGATTTCTGTGGGTTGAAACACGTAACTGCGGCTGAAATTTGCCGGCATCTGGTAGGGTTTACGATCAGGCTGTAATGTCTCATCAGTATGTCACAGAATGGTGTGGTAGTTTGTGGCTGGTACAGGAAACGTCACCGACGAGAAGCGCAGCCCGGAAGATCACAACGCTGTTAAAGCAGTTTCGCTGGGACCACCCTCCCTGCAGCCCGGACCTCGCTCCAAGCGACTTTCACGTGTTCCCGCACTTGAAGGAGCATATAGGAGGACGTCGCTTCGCATCGGACGAGGAGGAGAAACACTTTGTGACAACGTGACTGGACATGCAAAGACATGATTTTTACCAGAAGGGAATATTCGACCTTATCTACAATACGACAACTGCCTCAATCGATACGAAGACTGTTAAAAAATAACTTACTGTATGTAGTATCTATTTATTGACTGTATTGTTTGTATGAAATAATACGCGTTTCACCGCAGGCTTTGTAACATTTCCGATCATTCCTCATGTTAAAATTGCTTAAATTTGATTAATATAATTTGATTAATATTAGGATTATTAATATAATAAAATTCAGTTCAAGGGAAAAAATGTAAATGGATTTAAGAAGAAATCGGTAAAGTTGAACCATTAACATTTTAGTTCATTTCAAAGAAAACAAAAGAAGTAATTCTGTATGTAAATTAGTGGACTTCAAAACAAGATGGCGTAGATAAACCGTAAGCTTTTTCTAACAGGGTCTGGCGACGCCACTGGATTTATTTTACTGATCTCCATATGGTAGATAACATTGATTGTGTTATTCAGTTGTATGAACGTTAGGGTCAGTGTTTTGTATCTGACATTCATGGCGGATTCACTGATGGGTAACGTTGCTGAATTTCGATTTATTTATTTTTTTCCCCTGTGATTGGTAGCCACTGTAAGTAATCTACCTGGCAACGCTGCTGTATTGTCTGTGTTCACTAGGTCTTGGCGAGTTCATGAACTTGCACGATAACCGGCGGCAAGTTCTTGTTCAGCGTGTTGAAAAAGAGACTTTCCTGTTTCGGCAGTGGAGATCGTTGGCATCATTTCTGCGGAAGACGAGAGGAAAAATAAAGTTGTTGTTTCCAGAGATAAATATCTGGTTCTTATACTTCTTCCATCTTTATGAAGCGCAATACTGTTTCATCTTTACAGTAGATTGCCGGATACTTTCATTTTTATCTTTTTGTGTTTCAGTCCAGAGTCCAAGACCAGCTACTGAATAACGCATAATTAGGAAATAAGCGTATTGTGTTTAACTTGATAATAAATTCGCAGATTTGCTTTTTATGATTCTTGTATAAAATAACTGACAAATTCTGACCAAAGCATATATTAACTAATAAATAATAGCGTTACAGTTTCGGCAAATTAATGTGTCTGATGAAGGCAAAGTTAATTTGCCGAAACTGTAACGCTATTATTTATTAGTTAATATATGCTTTGGTCAGAATTTGTCTGTTATTTTATACAAGAGTTCCAAAGCTAGAATGAGTGGTATTATGATTCTTAAGCAAAATATGGGGCGTTACATGATATGCCCCAGCCATATTCTTACGACCCTGGATAAGTTACTACCTTTTTATTTGTCTGTTATTTATTTATTTATTTATTTATTTACTAAAAGCTGAAGTACCGGGCGTTACCATGGAATTAATCTAACTAATTACGGTTTCACGAAATTTGCCCAGGAAACTTATTTATAGTCATACTAATTATCTATCTATATATATAAAAGAGAACGTACAAATCCTTTGTCCGCTCATCACGCTAATACGGCTGAACCAATTTCTTTTATTTTTGGGGGGTTATTAGGATTTGGACCCTAGATGGTTTTTATCATATCACTTTAATTTTCAATTACCAGTGTCTTGAGATAATTGACCATTCAGGTGTCCATTACGTACAAACCCTTTGTTAGTTCATCATAGGTATAAAAATAAACGTATTTATATGCAACCCGCATGACCGTGTCACTCGGCGGGTTAACATAAATGACAGGCGTTATAATGGTTTTTATCATATCACTTGAAAGCGAAAAAGTAAAAATTATCTAAGTAACAAAGTTTATTGCGTTCGGGGGTGACCGCAGCGAAGCGGGGCGGGTTAACATAAATGACAGGCGATATAATGTTAACATTTACTGCAATCTTCTATGGTTTTTATCATATCACTTGAAAGCGAAAAAGTAAAAATTATCTAAGTAACAAAGTTTATTGCGTTCCGGGGTGACCGCAGCGAAGCGGGGTGAACGCTGCTAGTGCCTTTTAAAGTAATATGTGTTAAGGATATTAAATAATACTTGCAACAGAGTAGATACTTCCAAATATCTAGGATCAATATTAACAGACCAAAATCATATTCACGAAGAAATTAAATTAAGTTAAATTTTTGAGTTTTACGTCCCACAGTTATGCCGGCTAGGCTAAAGGAGACGGTGATGATAAGAAATGAATGAAATGTTGGAATGAAGAAAGAGGGAGGAAACGGGAGAACCCCAAGGAAACTCACCCACACGGTGTTTGTCCACCACAAAGTTCACATGGCGCGAGCTGGGATCGAACCAGGGGTCCCATGCACCAGAGGTGAACGCTCTACCACTGAGCCATCGCGGCTTCATACGGAGAAACTAAACGTCGACAAAAATCAGCGAATTCGTATTACTGTCGAGTTCAAACCAGGGTGGAAAAAATTATGATTTTTTTAAAAATTATTTTTGTTGATTTTTTTTTATTTAAATCGATTATTTTGGATTTAAATCAAATCTTTCTCCTCGTATAATACAAGTCGCGAACTGAAGAAAAAGCATTAGGAATTGGTATTAAATGCTAATTATGCCATTTAAGTGAAAGTATTGGGGTTGAATTTTGAATTATCCCCACTCGTTAACCTATATCAATCCCAAACAATGTTTCTTAACCCTTTTAAATTATGGCTCTTTTTAAAGGTAAATTATAGACTTTGTCAAGCAGCTACAGCATCATCCCTATTTATCCTAGGATCATGGTACATACATCACTCTCTTTAGGATAGAACAGCTTTTGAAATGGTAAGATTCACATTTCGCTATCATGTTCCTGAAGCGGGAAATTTTGAGTAATCGCATTTTTTTTTTTACTTTTTTTTTAAAAATTGATCTCTTCTGGATTTCCTTATGTTAACACACAGATCTAAAAATCAACTAAGAAATACTAAGGGGTGTACTAAATGTGTGTACAAAATTTCAAGCTTCTATCTTGAGTAGTAAGGGTGAGGAAACTATTTAACAATGAGCTAAGAACATTCCCACAATGTCCCAGATGACCCGGATGTAATATAAAAATTTCCTCAGACATTTCTATTTATCCTAGTATCATGATTTGTACATTATTCTCTTCAGAATAAAACAAATGTTCAAACGGTATCCTTCAAATGTCTCCATCATGTATCTGGGACGGGTAAATCACGAAATAAGGAATTTTCTGTTAATATATATATATATATATATATATATATATATATATATATATATATATATATATATATATATATATATATTTACCTCTTGACCACTCCCCCTGTTTTAAGGTAGAGATCTGAAACAAATCTGAAAAATACTGAGGTGTGCACTGAGTAAATGTGCAAAATCTCAATCTTAGGTGCAAAAGTAAGCCCGCGAAAAATAATATTCCCCAAATACCTCAGATTCCCGTATAAAACAGAATCTCAGGTAAGTTTCCTGAGACATCCCTATTTATCCTAGGAGCATATGGGTCGTTTGCAAATAGATTGGCCTTTTGAAGTCTTTCAATAGTAAGTTAAAAAATTGTTTTTAAAAATGAGTTCTTTTCGAGAGAGATATTATTTATAAGTATATCAATCTGGTATTCGGTATTTTTTACATAGTTCGTAATGATTTAATATATTTTGAGGGGAAAGATAAAGAGAAATGTCATTCTCCTGGATGTCCCTATGTACAATTATTACTAATAACTCTTGTATATTTTCTTTTGATGACAATTCTATTTCATAAATTTCACATACAATATTTGAAATATATGGCACTTTTTCAATTCAAAAAGAGGAAGCAAAAAAATATTTTTATAATAGTTTCTATAACATCAAACTCTGGCCTTAATATTTCTGTCATTCTCCTGGGTGATTTCTCGTCTCTTTCAAGATCACATTTGATTACATGTACAAAATCGTAAGAGTTCATTTTTATACAGATAGTACCTTCTATATCTGTGATATTGGCAACACTGTTCAACCTGCGTGTTGCGTCAGCCAATTTCTGAGTGAGTGTACTGCGAAGTAGGTGTGTGATTCTTTGCAGCATTTCCAGTCATTCTTCTGGTAAGTCATTTAGTTTGTTTTTTACAATATATAAATTAATAAGCTTTCTTAAGAGAGACAAAACAAATACGTTTAAATTGAGTACATTATTTCATGTAACAGATAAATACAGTGTAAGATTTTAACGAAATGTCATTCTCCTGTCATAATTACGCAGTCATTCTCCTGGCATTTTCGTGCCAGGAGAATGGCAACTGCTACGTGATCCGAAGTCAGAGCACCCAGACGTTACTTATAAGGGACTGAAGTGGACTTCCTTGTCACTTGCAGATGGCAAGAAAGAAGCAAAGTAATGAAGAGCGTCTTCGGAAAAAAAGGGAATCTGAACGTCGAAGATATGAGAGACTGAAGCAAAAAGCTGCGGAGTGTCCTTCCTTCGCTGCAGAATTGAAAGAAAAGTCCAGAATGAAATACCAAAGAAGACGGAAGAAAGGACAGGTTAAGCTTATCAAAGAAATGTCAGAAAGGGAAAAGCGAATGAAGAGAAAATAGTGGCGTCAAAACACAGCAAGAATGAGACAAAGGCGGAGAGTAGCAATTAATACGACTATTTTTTGTGATATTATCCCATCAGACAGTGCTTCGGAACGCAAGGATGTTCCACATTCCCCAAAAATTGTGGCAGAAATTATAAAGACAACAGAACAGAAGAAAAAGAAAGTGAGAAGAGAAAAAAATCGCGAGTTGAGTGTAAAAGATGAAGTGATTAAATGTCTGAAGAGAAAGTAGGATAAATACAAGAAACGGCTGCAAAGATTGAAAACGAAATCTTCTAGGGAAATTAGCTCAAACAAAGAATCATTTTAACTCCAAGAAAGAAAGTAGGAAAGCTCATAGCTTCAAGAAATAAGAGTGAAATAAGAAAAGGACTTCTCTTTGGTGAAGTTATTAATCAACAGTTAACACAATCAGTTGAGACAATGAAGGGTGGGGGTTCGAAGAGAAAAAAACGAATGTTATACTTAATAACCAGAGGAAAAATATTAAAAAAAGTATCGGATGTTGTCCGCAGCTAGATTTCTGAAGAGAGGGCGCGTAAAAATGTTAGAGGCAGAAAATGCCAGAGTGCGCAAGACAGCTACTCCGAAGCTTCAACAGGATATCATCTCGTTTCACGAGCAAGACAATATCAGTAGAATATTCCCAGGAAAAAAGGATTGTCAGTTCTAAGTGTGGAAAGCATCAACGAAGAGTATTGGAAGATAGCATGACCACCTTATATACAAAGTATTTGAGAGATAACCCGAAAAGAAAAATATCAGCCATAGCACGTTTACCCGGTACCGGCCAAAATGGGTGACGAAAATGACTATCGGTGAAAGAGAGATGTGCAAATGTGTGATACATTCAAATATGGAAATGTTAATCAAAGCTCTCTATGCATATGGCTGTTTAGATGTGTCAAAACCAGACTCGGTGTTAGAAATAATTTGCTGTGACTCGCAAGAGGGACAATGTTTATTAAGAGAATGTGAAAGATGCAACAAGAAAACAATCATTTTCAAGGAATTTGATGATCATGAAGCCGAATATTCAAAGTGGATCACAAAAACTGAAAATTATACAGATAGCAATGGATCGGTCAAATCGGTGAAAAAAGTTGTTAAAGAAAAAATAGATACGACAGTTTCAAAAATAGCAAATGAGTTAATAAAAATAGTAGATGAATTTTCGAAGCATGTGGCTCGAGTAAGACACCAACAAAATACTTTGAGATTGCAAAAAGAGACCATAACTCGAAGAGAAGCAATAATTCACATGGATTTTAGTGAGAATTATGCATGTAAATATTCAGAAGAAATACAGTCATTTAACTTTGGAGGATCAAGACAACAAGTGGCAATGCACACGGTGGTCGTTTATACCCGCGACAAAAGCGAGTCTAACATTAATATACGAAGTTTTTGTACTCTGTTCAGTAACCTTCTACGTGGAGTACCTGCGATTTGGGCCCATCTTCAACCAGTGATGAAAAAACTGCATCCGACTATAGATATAATCCATTTCTGGAGTGACAGCCCTGTTACTCAATATAGGAATAACTTGATGTTTAGTGTTTTGTGCAGTGATTTTTTTGAAATGTACCCAAACATATCTAAAGGATCTTGCATCGTTTGGCCTAATCCTCGTTTCGCCTAACCGATTATCTGACATTTTTATGGCAGATGAATGATAAGATTTGTGTCCGCCATTTTAGGCGAAATAAGTATCCTCGTTTGGCCTAATCCTCGTTTTGCCTAAAATGGCAGACTATAAAAAAATTCGCGGAAGTAAGACTGGAGGTAAATTTCGAAAGATTATTCCCTACTATATGAAGAACTGAGAAATATTTTATTTCCAAAAAACTAATTTCTAGTACGAGCAGTTGCTTTAGGGGAAATGCATCGACATTTGTGTTATGTCGACAAATGTTTTTCCTTTTCATTTTGAGAACATTAACATTTGATATACCTTTCATTTAAACTTAACGCCCTCAGCATCTATAGTGGCTATATTTCAGATGTGCAAGAACACATCTGAATGAAGCTCAAGATAAACAAGTATTCTTTATACTCTAGCAGTTTTGTTATACGTCTCTGCTTCATTTATAGTTTTGTCGTCCCAATACATTACAAATTGAATTTTCTCAAAGCACTTAATCAACTAGTTTTTTTTTTATTTGGACTGGTGAAATTATAACTTTTGAATTCAAATTTCACTCGTTTGACATACTACCGGAACGTACATAGCGTAAGTCTCTGATTAAGATTGCTACGTCTCGGAGATGGTGTAAAAATTGAACAAATTTTAATGATACTAGTTAAGGATAATCCGGAGTTGAGGACACGCATGATACAATCAAATTTAACTGGTGTGCAAAATAGTGAATCTAACATCCTTATTGCATTTATTTCACAAACTTAAGCAATTAGAATTCCAGTCAATATCTCAGTTTGTAATGGCCTTACGGAATCAAGCAAGTTATTGTAATTTTGAATCCTGTTTGGAACATTCATTGAGGGACCAATTCGTTTTTGGATTAAAGAACAATGTGGCAAGACGACAGTTGTTGGCAGCAAAATCATTAACATTTCAGCAAGCTGTAGATATAGCAACTGCAGCAGAAAATACCGAAGAACAAATAGCAATTTTTAGTGCTTCAGATTTGCAGCACCAGCAGATTGGTAAAATTGACAAAAACCAAGGAAGAGGGAAGAGAAAGGACATAAATCATTGAGGTAGTACATCGAGTGCTCACCGTTCACCTAGGAGCATGACTCAACGACATGGGTATTCGTCGTTGTCAGAGCCCACCGAACTAGAGGAAGGAAATTATGTTAAGTGCAAAAAATGTCGAAGAACACATGTAAGAACAGAATGTCCAGCTTACGGCAAGCGTTGCTTCCGATGTACAGGACTCAACCATTTTGCTCGTGCGTGTGTACTGCAGTCTGTTGAGAATAAGATGGAACAACTACAGATGAGAAGCTGCGAAGATAGCGATGACAAAGTTACAAAGCCCGGTGCAGATGTAGCACTATTAGACCAGGAGGGTGTTAGTGATTTGTACCAAACTTTAACTATGAACACCTTGCATCAGCAAACTGAGGTGGATAATTTACAAGGAATCGTGCATAAGGCAGAAGACGATTTAGTAGATTTAAAAATGTTAGTAGGCGAATCGAAATTACTGCCCTCTAGTGGTATGAATATTGATGAAAGTTGTTCTAGTAATTGTTCACAGAAGGACGGCAATGCCCGGCTAAAGATGCCACTAGAAGAACGGAGAAAGTTAAAAAATCTCAGCTTTAAATATAGATGGTTATTTGATTCAAAAGAGGAAGAAGATAAATTTAAAAATGACAGAGAGAGACGCAGCAGTCATAAGGTTAGAAACATAAGAAGAGGTCACAAGAAGAAGGAAGACAGCAAGAGACCTACGGTTCTTCAAAGTAAAGAAAAGGAGAAAGAATTGAAGTTTAATATGAAACAGGAAATATTATTCTGTATGTTTTCAGAGCTTAGATGTAAGGATAGAGAAATACAGATTCTAAGACATAAAATTATGGAACTAGAACAAAAGTTGTTGAATTTAGATAGGAGGAAGAAGAAAAGTAAACACAGTTAAGAAATGTACTGGGTTAGGTTAGATGTTAGTTTATGGTAGTTTATCTTCTTTTTCTTTCTTTCTTGGCAAACCCCGGGAGGATGTTAGGGTTTGTAAAGCAGTTGGTAATTTTATCGGACAAAGTGTTAATTTTTAAAAGAGACAATTGAAGAGCGTAATTATGTTTACGTAGAATTATCGGTTGTGATGGATATGTAATGTTGATGAATTGAGTATACAGTGGTTGCAATATTGGTAATAGTTTTTGTGTAATTGTATATAGATGGAAAATATGTTGGTTATTGAAGTTTGTGAAATTGTAAAGAAGTCTAGGTTCTTTAAATAAAAAGGACAGGTCTATTATAAGAGGTTAACTGTCCAGATAACAAGAATTAGTAGTGAAGAGTTTTTTAATGTTCGTAACACATAGTAGTGATCTTTTAGTCTCCCGGGCGGACTCACTCTCTCTCTCATACAGATACACACACACACATTATATATACGGACATGGTAAATACATAAAGGAGTTTGCTAATCCTAACTGCTAGAAAATGTTGACCACAGGTTAATATAATATCAATATTTAAAAATTTGCATTTCTTTCTAGGGAATTTTGTTTTGTAATTTCCCTCTACTTGAATTTCCGTGATTTTTTTTATTGTCCGCCATTTTAGGCGTAACGAGGATTAGGCCAAACGAGGATCCTTTTTTCGCCTAAAATGGCGGACTGAAATCTTATCATTTATCTGTCATAAAAGTGTCAGATAATTGGTTAGGCGAAACGAGGATTAGGCAAAACGTGGCAACACGTCTAAAGCTACCTGGAACTATCATGAAGCTGATCATGGTCAAGGGGCACCAGATGGCATTGGAGGCACGTGCAAACGAGTGGCAGACAACATAGTAGCACAGGGTAAGGATATTGCAAACTCAGCAGCTTTAGTCAAGTGTTTAAAAGAGAGCATGCAAAGTGTAATCATTGAAGAGATATCATCGGATGATATTAAACAAATGCAGCGCAAATTATCCAGGAGAAAGGTAAAAAAAATTAAAGGAACCATGTCTGTACATCAAGTGGTCACAGAAAAGGACACAAGTAACAGACGATTACTCAGAATGAGAATGCTGTCTTGTTTTGATTGTACAGGTTATTGTTATCACTATGAATTAGGCCAGTACTCTAATTCTCAAATTCCAACCAGAGAGAAACTCAGAGTTGAAGACATTTATAGTAGTGATGATGATGCATCTTGTGCAAATGTTACTACTTCGCATTAAAGAGGGAAAATTTATTCGCGTTAATATAAAGGGTAGAAAAAGGTCATTTCAGTACATTGCACTGTGTAGAAGTGATGTGAAGGATGGTGAAGTGAATATTGAGTATCTTATTCAATGTGATAAAGACACGAAACTATGGAAGAGGAACCTCAATGGTATTACTTACAGTTGTAATGTTCATGAAGTTACTGAAGTTCTTCCACTTCCAGAAATTATTGTAAAAGGACAGCGTGAGTTCTATAAATTTTAAGTATAGAATAGTAAAGAAGTACTCTGTGTAAGTTCTTTTAAATTTAATGAATGTAATGATCGGTCTCTTATATTTATTATTGAATACAGACAATAGTCACACTCTTTTAGATAAGATCTTGTTTTATAGAAGTTATGTGAAAAATATATCAATTGCATTAAATTTATACTTTCCAACAAACAAAGCTTGTATGATGAAACGGTATGTTTATTTTCAGACTTCTTGTCTTATAGCCGTCGAATTTGAGATTAGAATTTGCGTCATAGGCTATATTCTTTAAGATAGCATGTTGCTATTCCTAGTTTCGCACATAGAAATGCGAATTTAAATAGATTGAACGACTGTGATGTTACTATTATATATCATTTTCTAAAACATACAGTATATTATGTACGTTTGTATGCATCTTGTAATTAAAACTAAGTATTATGTTATACATATCGCTTTAATATTTTATGTTCTCCATATTCTTTATATAATAATATAATTTTAAACTTTTTTCACGCTCTGACCCCTTAGTTTTTAACTATAGTTAAAGATTATCCTTGTATTAACGCTTAAGGTTATGAGAGCCTCTGGCTGCCAGTTATAAGCATAAAATTAAAAAATCATGTCATTCTCCTGATGCATGGATTTCCCTTTTTGCTGTAAAAATGGTGAAAATCTTAATAAAATGAGTTGGCCTCGACCATGAACGGTTTAAATTTTTAGTGCGTATGATGAGTGCTAATTATGAGAATGATATTTTAATTATTTAAGTTTCGCCGTTTTTAGTCTCCAAAAAGCCAATTTATTTGCAAATGACCCATATAGTATGTACATCAGTTTCTTCAGAATAGAACAGCCTTTCAAACGGTACCATTCATATGTCTCCATCTGAGGCGGGAAAATCACGAAAAACTTTTTTTTTTTGTTTGTTAAAAATGTCATTTTTTAAACATTTTTGCCCCTCTGGACCCGCTGTTTCCACGGAGAGGTCTGAAAACATCTGAAAATAATTACGGATTGCACTGAACGAGTGTGCAAAATTTCAGTGTTCTGAATGCAAAATATAACCCGCCAAAAAAATAATAATACGCATAACAAAAAATATCTTTTTTAAATTTATGACGTCATCACACACTAGGCCTCAACGCAGAAAGGCGTGAAAGCATATGTAACGTGTTCTAAAATGCCTCCAGTCTTGAAGAAAACGAAGTAAAAAGCTTTATTGGTACTTTTTTAATCAAATAATGAAGATTCTACCCTATCACCTAAAAATAGGTTATATTGTTTAAAAGCTTAAGCATTAAGGAAAAAGTACAGCAACGTTTTAAAATGACACTTTTTTTTCACAAAAGTTACTGATATTTCTCAAGGGCCTATTTTTAAAAACTCACAACTAGCTTGCGGCATGAAATACATAAATTTCGCCTAAACTTATAGAATTAACAAAAAACAATTTGGAGAGGGGATAGGACCCCTCTAAATACGCCCTTTTATTTGGGAACAAACAAACAGACACGCACAAAAAAAGAATTTTCGTCTTACACCGGCCATACACTGACGTATTTTTCAGTCGTAGCCATAAAATTTCATGCGCTAGTCTTGTTAGCAGCTGTCAATACGTTAGTGTATGGGACCTGGCGTACGTTTACGTACCGAATTTTTATACGCTGGAAAAGTCTGGGTGCTTTTAACTTCGAGCGTAAATACGGCGCGTAAAAACGGCTCAGATGAAAGGGTTTTCGAGCAGCAGGTGGTCTCTTGCCCTTTCCACGGCCTTCTCCCTGGTCTGGTCTTATTGTTTTCAGAAGAGAAAACCTGTTCTTGTGTTGTCCTCGCGAATCGTTGCTGAGGTTTGCTGGTAGACTCACCAGAAATCATCATTCCAATCTAGTTTCAGTCTTTCCATACAATATACGATTTCGGCTAAACTAATATTTCCTATTGCACAAAACGAGACCTTATTTCCTAATTAAAATTCATAATTAATTTTGAGTGCACAGAGAAAACGGTATTTAAATCCAATACTTCCTAATCTGAATTCGCAAATTATGAGAGCTCCTCCGTGGTTATATAGTCAGCGTAAGCTTCTCCGGTGCAGGACATCCTGTTCGATTCTCGGCAGAAGCTCACGCAGTTTGGATCTCACTTCTCATATAGCCTCGCTGTCTAAGAGGTCGCTCAAGTCAAACCCAATCCAATCGAACATGATGTCTTTCGACTACGAATTTAACATTAAATTTAATATTTGACAATTAGTCCCAAAATACTTCAACAAGATACTATCTCGATATCTGCCTGATAAAACAGCAAAAAATTGCGTTTGACTATCGAAATTCACTGATTTTTTTTTTTTTTTTTTTTTGCTATTTCGACCACCTGCTGATTGTTATTTTAAGTACCTTCTCAATTTTACAAGAACTTGTAACAAAATAGGATCACAGTCATTATTATTTTTTTTCACGTGATCTTAACATTACTCGTGAAAAAGAAAATGTGATAAACCACAATACATAGGCTAGTGTTTCTTTCTTTGTGAATTATTTCAAACCTCAGATGGTACATATATTTAAATTTAATAGACCTAATAATCCTATTTCGCCATTAGTGCTCACATACTAAGTCTAAATAGCACAATCATTATACCGCTCGTTTTAGTGTGCTTGCTTTTCAGCCTTAAAAGTTCAAGTTCAATCCAGGGTACCAGCTATGTTGAATATTTTTCAACATTTTATTATATCTCGTCATGATGGGGACTGGGCAAACACTTATTTGAAAAGCTTATGTAGACTCAAAACAGAACATACTTAACGCCAAAATTGAAATGACACCCATTTGCAGGAAATAGGGTTACACTCATAATAGTTCATGTTAACTCGTAGTATGCCATTAAACCTTTGTGGTGTGGTTACTATCAATTCTCCCCAGATAAACGTTAACTTAAGGTCTATTATCACAAAATATTAAATAACAATGAATATCTGACACTTAAATAATTTCTTTCACGAACAAGTCAATCATTTTACTGAGCTCCTCTGTGACTAAACGGTTAGCATACGTGTCTTTGGCGTGGGAGAGCCGGGTTTGCTTCCCGATGGGAGTTCATGTGGTTCGGATTCCACGTTAATCAGTAGGTCTCGTCTCATATAGCCTCGCTGGTGAAAGGGACGTTAAACTCAAAATCAACTCAACTTAATCGTTTTACTATCTTTATAAGTAGCATGTCCATCCTGTCAGGAGAATTTATATAATAATTGACTTAATAGTGTACTATTTTTCTTCTTACTTAATAGTGTATTATTTTAGTGTCATTTTTACTACTAGATCTTCGAAATTAATTGATATTTAATTGTTTTCAGTTTCGTATAACATACAAGTTTGTTTACATTTTTCTTTTTACTTTCTGCTTAATTCCTTATAACTACGCTTTCTTACAGTGAAATATGCCTTATGTAATGAATATAAGAACTATGAGTATTAAAAACATACAATACGACGGGCTCTTTACACTGAGAGAAATGAAAATTTAAAATAAAACAAATCTATTTATTTTCTGAACCAGTAAATGGAAACTCTTCCGAATTAGATTGTTTCAAATCATTGGTTCATAAGTTGTGAAACAAATGTAATAATAATAATAATAATAATAATAATAATAATAATAAAAATTATAATAATAATAATAATAATAATAATAATAATAATAATAATAATAATAATAATAATAATAATAATAATAATAATAATAATAATAATAAATTTAAATGAACGAATGGATTTGGTTCAAAGTGTCTTTAATGAGTTAACAGTTTAAACTTCTTTTGAAAAAAAAAAATCTAAACTAAGATTGGGTAGCTCTCAGTTAATTTTAATAAGCAGTTGGGTGTTTGTACCAACATGTAGTAAAATTTAAACAAACCAGTTGTTCAGAATAGTTTAACTTTGTTTGAAAATAACCTAATCGGAGTTGAATTGGAGAATAGAGAGTTGTGATAGCTAATGTTTGAAAGGAATTTGACCACTATAAGTTCGAAATTAAATAAATTAAGGTCTATATTATGGTAAAGCTTCGTGATAATATGCCAAATATCATAGCTACGCCAAATTCATGAAACAGCTACAATTATTTGTAACAACCTCACATTTTATTATTTGCTGTTTTTTATGTTCCCATATAACATGCACGTGCAAACATCTTTCTTTTAGACAAATTTAATATTTAGTATACTAAATAACTATAATAATTTTAATAAAGCGTTAAATTTATCTTACTTCCCGTAATCAATTGTAGTTGCGCAAAAACACAGATCTATTCGCTTGTAATGGAAAGTACCAGTGACGGCAATTGGGTATGAACACTAGAAAGGGGGACAAAACACTACTAATAGTAAGGGGGCATGTAATTAGGCTATAGTGTAAAGCCAAAAAAAGTGGGGGCAGCAATTACCTCCACGCCCCTAATCGCTGATGGACAGCAAACTTGCTAATAATATTCCCAATTTAAGTGAATTTTAAGAAATTGTTGAGGAATAATCTTAGTAGTATTTAATTAGATCTATACGGTTTTATTTGAATTACTTCACTTCAGATCTACAATTAGTTTCATTATATTTTCATTAACTGTTAATCATCAAACGATGCGTTCAAACGTAGAATATTCACTAATAGTCATTACATTGGCCAACAACTTAAATTAATTTGTTTACAATTAAATAAATGACTTTTTTTTAAAAAAAGCACCAAATTTGTTATATTTAATTTGAACATGTGGTTTGGTCCAGTCATTAGAATCAATCATTTTTTTTTAAATTTAAAAGTTGGTTTCATCGATTAAAAGTGTCTGCTTACTGTGTCACAAGGTTTTCACTAGACCCTACATTGAATGCTGTAAATTTCTTATATCTTATACATTAACATTAGAGGTGGACAGAGGGCGTATTGTGAAATTATACACTGAGAAAAATGTATGTGACGTACGTAAAAACGTATGTTACATGTGTAAATCATGTAGTTTTAGGACTTAACGTACAACAAATGTATAACTGAAAAAAGTACATTTTATACATACTTTCCGCATACATGTTTCGAATAAACGTACTTTCTGTACGAACGAAAGACCTGTATATAAGTGGTCAGGATCTCACATACAGATATACGCATGTAACATACAACTGGCGTATGTAACATACGTATACGTATGTGATATATGGAAGATTGTTAGATGTTATACATCCCGCAACGGAATGATGTAACATCTAAGCGGGAAAAGTCTGTAGCATATGGATAACGTATGTTCCGTGCAGATTTCTGTAGTAAACATAATGATTCTGTATATTTCTACAATATACCGCTGTCCGAATAACGGACTTTTCTCAGTGTATTAATTAATAAGAATTTGCGTCCGGTGAAGGGGAATATTAAAAGTTCGAAAAATTTTATATATATATATATATATATATATATATATATATATATATATATATATATATTTGCAACAATGAGGAGAACATCACAGTCGAATCGATAAGTGTTAGTAAACAATACAAATGTTTAGAAGGTGGATGAAAAACAGAGCCGTTGGTAGAGATTTCGGCGCCAGGGGCGAAGTAGAATTCGGCGCCCCTACACTCACCTTATCAAGCTTTTTTTTTTTTTTTTTTTTTTTACAAATAAAAGAAACAGCTGTTGTCGTTATACTACGTGGAATTTTTATTATGCTGCTTGCACAGACTATTGCAACAGCCAAAAGTGATCATTCTCTATTCTTTTACAAATAAAAGCTGTTTTCAAGAGGCTTATTCTGGACTTTTTGTTAAACTTACAAAACTGCCTTTGCTGTACACAAATCCACTTTGAGAACAATTATGAAAATTTATAACTATTTACGTTTCATACTATATATAAGAAATGAAATTTTAATACGTTAGAAATTATGTGATTTAAAAAAATGTTCGAAATGGGTAACAGCATCAATTTCCAGTAATAATTGTAAACTTTTGTAATTTTATGATATTCTGTATGTGAGCACATAAAGATGATTTTAATTTTGATTGTTTTACGGTAAAAAATATTTTGTGAAATGTAACGGGACCTTCTTTGGGAATTTCTTAATATTGATCGATAGAGGTAAATAATATGTTTAATGTTTGTACTTGAAATCCAAAGTGTAGTTTGGCTACTACATACACTACGTGATCAAAAGTATCCGGACACCCCCCCAAAACATATGTTTTTCGTATTAGGTACATTGTGCTGCCACCTACTGCCAGGTACTCATTATCAGCGACCTCAGTAGTCATTAGACATCGTGAGAAAGCTGAATGTGGCGATCCTCAGAACTCACGGACTTCGAACGTGGTCAAGTGATTGGGTGTCACTTGTGTCAGAAGTCTGTACGCGAGATTTCCACACTCCTAAACATCCCTAGGTCCACTGTGTCTGATGTGATAGTGGAGTGGAAACGTGAAGGGACACGTACAGCACAAAAGCGTACAGGCCGACCTCGTCTGTTGACTGACAGAAACCGTCGACAGTTGAAGAGAGAATAGACAGACATCTATCCAGACCACCACACAGGAATTCCAAACTGCATCAGGATCCACTCCAAGTACTATGACAGTTAGGCGTGAGGTGAGAAAAAACTTGAATTTCATGGTCGAGTGGCTGCTCATAAGCCACACATCACGCAGGTAAATACCTCGCTTGGCGTAAGGAGAGTAAACATTGGACGATTGAACAGTGGAAAAACGTGTGGAGTGACGAATCACGATACACAACGTGGTGATCCGATGGCAGGGTGTGGGTATGGCGAATGCCCGGTAAACGTCATCTCTCAGCACGTGTAGTACCAACAGTAAAATTCGGAGGTGGTGATGTTATTGTGTGGTTGTTTTTTTCTTGAAGTGGGCTTGCACCCCTTGTTGTTTTGCGTGGCACTCTCACAGCGCAGGTCTACATTGATGTTTTAAGCACCTTCTTGCTTCCCACTGTTGAAGAGCTATTCGGGGATGGCTATTGCATCTTTCAACACGATCGAGCACCTGTTTATACTGCATGGCCTGTGGCGGAGTGGTTACACGACCATAACATCCCTGTGATGGACTGGCCTGCACAGAGTCCTGACTTGAATCCTATAGATCACCTTTGGGATGTTTTGGAACGCCGACTTCGTGCCAGGCCTCACCGACCTACATCGATACCTCTCTTCAGTTCAGCACTCCGTGAAGAACGGGCTGCCATTCCCCAAGAAACCTTCCAGCACCTGAGTGAAAGTGTGCCTGGAGAGCGGAAGCTGTCATCAAGGCTAAAGGTGGGCCAACACCATATTGAATTCCAGCAGTACCGATGGAGGGCGCTACGAACATGTAAGTCATTTTCATCCGGGTATCCGGATAATGACTGAAAATTTTGAATTTAAGGTTACTTTTATTAATAAACATATTAAAATACATGGATACATATAAATACACACACACACACACACGCATATATATATATATATTTATATAAAAATATCATACAACTAGATACGTAAGCACAAAAAAGAATCCTGGCGATACAAGTAGTTAATGCAGAAATGATCCCAATAAATTCCTTTAAATTGGAAGCATTTCATATGTCAATCAAATAATAATAATAATAATAAAACACTGGTAGCGACCACTTTGAAAAAGACGAAATTCGTGGGGTAAAGTTCTGACCCATTAAGCCCCTATTCTACAACTGTTTCAAATTCAAGAACGTTATTATTCCTCTTGTTTACCTTCATTTTTAATATTCTAGCGCGAACACCAACTTGTGTCTCTCTTCACTCCTTTCATTTTTCATACCTTTATTCTCACCGTCGTGATTAAAACGATTGGGTAGAAAAACGTGATTATCTAACCAAACTCATCATCATCAAAATGCGTAATTCGTACGTATTCAAGACGGTGACCGTTTCTGATTTTGAAAACGCTCTTGTTTACATTGTAAGTCATTACTTGGCAGCATGTATGTCACATCGTCATTAAGAAATAATAGCTTTTTTTTTTAAGTAATAAGTAAAAACTTGTTCTGACTTATTGAAACGCTTGGATTACGGGCGTAGCGAGCAAGAAAATTTTTAACAAATCTATTTTCATTTCCAATACTTTCCTTTCTTCTTGCTCCTTCGGCACCCTCTTGCTATCAGCGTCCGGGGCAACCGCCCCGCTGGCCCCCCAACTTAGTTACGACTCTGATGAGAACTATTCTAAATATAAAGCAATCTATTCTACGGTTGCTAAACGGATAAGAGATAGCACAAGCACTTATATATTTAAAAATTAGTTGTATTTAAGGTAAAGTATTTTTTATCTTAAAAAGATATTTTAACTTCCAAGCAACTTAATATTATGAGCAAATGTACTATCCAATGTAATGTAGCATGGTGCATTAATATCGTCACTGTTAGAACAAATGCTATGCTTCAAAGATCGTGAAAGAAAACAGGAGAGTGAATTAGTTGCCACCTTTCATATTAGTAAAGTATAACAATACAATTGATATTGTTTTCACTTGGTTATGTTGTACCTCAGATCAAGTGTTAATTCGTTTTCTAAATATTAAATTTTAATTATTCTAGATATTCTTTGGAACTTTTAAATAGCTTGTCAAGTCACACTTTGAAATTAAAACTTGGTTTGTTTGTACTTGGAGACGGTTGACTTTCCTTCTTTTACTTGACCCTTTCATTAATTACTAGATTCTACAAGAGCAGCAGATGTGGTGAGCATATATTACCCAAAAGCAGTGCGCAAATTAGGTTGTGTATATTTGAAGGGGAATAAAATAGTTCCTAACAGGAGAAAGTTGATTGCTTTGTGAGCGATCAATGTTTCAATTTGTTGCTTTTGGAAGGGATTAAAACAAAATACAAGGAAATTCCGGCCCGGGATTCGCACCCTGCCCTAAAGACATGAGTGGCACAAGCTGGATGGTAGGCCCTGGTTCCATGAGATATGTTACGCCAAGAGAGTAGATTTATTTATTTGTTCGAGAAGTCTAACAAATTTAGTGAGAAAATTTATTAAACTGAATACTGCTTTCGCAAAATCATGCATTTAGCTTTTGTTTTGCTTTCTCCCTTTCTTCTTTTTTTTAACCTGATTTAACTTTCTTAAAACATTCTATGGGAATTTCACATTCCGATACTACGAAAAAGAAACAAAAAGTACTCCTACATTTGAATATCACTTCCTATCCAAATCTATTCTGTTGTTCTTTCTTTTTATTCGTTTCCTAAATAGCATAATGTTTGTAGGACCTGCACTTAGAAGGTATATGCGTCCTCTTCAAACAACTTGAGCAAACTGGAAAACGACCGCGTGCTCAAACAACAGACAAGAGGAAGAGCGAAAAATGACCGCTTCTTTTTCTTCTTCTTTTACGCGCCTATTTTTACGCTAGGTGTATGGGCCAACTTACGGACCGAAATTTACGACATCATTTTACGGACCGAAAATGCGCGCTGAAAATACGCTAGTGTATGTTGGCCTTTAAATGTCAATGGTGATTTCCCCGTTGGAATAGTTAACGATTTTAAAACCTAAACCCAATGTTACGAAAAGAAGAAAGCAGGATTGCTTCGTTACCTGTTCAAAACGGAATTTTCCCTAATCATCCTCTGCATGACACTTGTTTTCATACTATACTGTACATTTGAGTCTCATTGTATTATGATTATTAACTTCCATAATCGAAACAACACAACAGAAGCGGGATTTTACTTATTTTCACTTTATGTTGATTTATTTCGGAATTCGATTTAAATCAATCCACCCTGATTTAAAATATTAAAGTTCGTCCCCGGGCCCCCTTGAAGAGCGGCCCTGGGGGCACCGCGACATCATCATTCGATTTGCCCCATGGTATTTCCTATTTGAGTTTTTGTCCAGTTCAGTTATGTTAAATCGTTTTCGAGATATTTCCGTGGGAAGATTAAAATGGGTCACCCTGTATATTATTTTATTTTTTATTTCCTATGTTATATGAGGTGAAGTCGGCCCGTTGAAAGCATCGTAAGTAGTAGGTCCTAGCCTAAGTAAACTTGAGTAGAGTATTACAGCAAGAAAAGAAAGTTTTTTTTTTTTCAAAGTTTAAATAAGGTTTTAAAAACCACCTTTGCTTCAAAATAGATCAAGTATCAGTCGCATCACGTAGAAATCTGTAGTTAATAATACTTGTAATATAATAATAATAATGTGTTATTAGTGTGTATGTATTTTGTATACCTAAAAAGTAGCTTTCTATATGTGTATGTATGTTGACGAACTTTTTTGATTTTGGTTGTTGTATTACTACAGATGTTCTCGACTTAAGAAAGGGGGGAAAAAAATGGGTAGCTCTTCGAAGGTAAAAGAAGACTGACTTCGTACGGTCACCGATTTCTTGATTGGAAGAAAATAATAGAAAAACTAATATTCAGAAAGCAAACGTAAATTATTTATTCAACCGAAAACTGGTGCAATCAGTGGAGTACCTCAAATTGATCTCATTTCGCATGACTAATCACGAAAGAAGCCTTAGTGAAATCAAACATTTGTAGTTAATAGAAAGTTTTACACTGCCTCGGTTTAAAAAAAAAAAAAAAAAAAAACATTACGGATACCGAGAAAGAGTTCCATGAAATGAAACAAATTAATTTTCTTACGTAAAGAACAAATGCTTATACTGTGCTTTTTTGTGTGTAGAAAGAGTTTGACGAAACGGAAATGGCTATTCAAATACTATTTTATAACCAGGAATACATACCCTGGGAATCTAGTAAGTTCGAACACCCTCGCAGAAGAAAAAGAATGTTCTTTTTGAATAGTATACTTTTGTTTTGTCTTCTCCATGAGTGCAGTCACAGGAGACCGTTTCGGACTTTTCAACATTTGCACTCCAACAAATTTTTTTTTTTAGATGCGCGCCTGTCTATAACTACTAGAGATGGGACGTGATTGACACACCAATTAAGTGACTGAATTGAAAATGTTACACATTTCGTAAAACAGCAAGTTAAACTGAGATAACTATTTTATTAGTTACTAGCAGAAGTGCACAACTTTTCTTGTGAGTTGAATACGATGCAACTTACAACACATTATAGTAGTGTGGATTGTCTAACTTGAGGAGCATCTGAGATAATTCATACTTTTTGAACCGCTGGAGCGTGTAACTTCCCTAACTTCCTCGAATCGAAAAAGAAAAAAAAGTGCCTTAATACGCCATTAGATGTGAAGATGTCTCTCTGTACAAAATTTGGTGACTTGAAATCACCCAGAGGCAGCGTTGAATTTTAATATCATTTGTAGTTTGAAGAAAAGGACATTATATAAATTTTTAAAAATGAGTACGGACGTCTGATAACTCAAAAGCGGCTCGAACCCCTTTCCTTATCTCCCACCGTTTGCAAGATTTGAGGCTACTTCCGGTTGTAGTTTCTCAGTATTTTCTTTCTTCTTGCATGCAGTATGTAATAAGCAAATACATTACATACACACTTAATTATAATGTCAATGATATATGGTGTTCATTGGGCAAAATACTCCAAACGATGAAGATTCATCGTAGACTGGAGAAATGGTTATCCTTTGTTTTTAATTGTCATGTATCCATAAAATAACACTTGAGAGATATACAATCCCTGTATACAACTATGTGGTGTTGGAATGTATTACTTGTAGGATATGATGCTTTACTTTTCTAAAATTTCAACATGTCCCGTGTACCCCTAAAAATGTTATAAAGAAATAACGGTCATTTTTTTAATCAGTTAGAACTGGACAATCTACACAAAATTTGGAATCGACCAGTGAAAACGGGACGTTTCTAGCACTTGTGGTTTTCCAGATCTCATTGTCGAAAGGATTGGAGGCAAACATATAAACTTTTCTTTGAAGACAAACTTATAAACCTTGCATTTTAATATATGACTAGCTGAACCTTCGCTCTTTACACAGCGCATCATTCATATATGAGCATGAATCTCCTTGTTATTTCTCACATCTGTACATGTTCCTTTGCAGACACAAGTGAAAGAAGTCTTGCTAAAAATCGGCAAGAGATACCGTAAAGGGGAGATTTTTTTCGATTACTTTTCAATATCTCGTACCGTTTGCAAGATTTGAAGCTACTTCCGGTTACAGTTTTTAATTCATGTATGATCTGTGTTTTCTTTCTTCTTGCATGTAGTATGTAATAAACAAATACATATTCTAAGTAACTCTTTGGCCTATGGAACCCGGAGGTTCAATGCCGCGTTCACAAAAGCTCTCCACTGAGTTCCATCCTTGGCCAATTGCATCAAGTTTCTACTTCGTATTTCTATTTCTGCGAAATTTATCTTAATATTGTACTCCCATCTGCACCTAGGTCTTCCTAATGGTCGTTTTCCGGCTGGTCTTCCAGTTAAGATTTTGAAAGCGTTCGTTCTTTCTTCCATCCTGGCTACATAACGTGACCACCTGAGCCTCCTAGATTTGATGATCCTAACAATATTTGATAAACCATATAAATTATGTAGTTCTTCGTTATGAAGATTCCACCAATCCCTATTCCCGTTTCTCTTGGGTATAATTATTCGTCTCAGGATCTTGTTCGCAAATACTTTCATCTATGTTCTTCGTTCCGAGTAAGAGACCATATTTCGCAACCATACAGAACAACAGGCATGATTAGCATTTGATACATTTTAAAATAAGCTAATACGTTACATATACAATTAATTATAATGTCAGTTATATATGTTGTTCATTGGGCAAAACACTCAAAAAATAAAGATTTATCTTAGACTCGAGAAATGGTTATCCTTCCTTTTGCATTATTATTTGGCCATGAAACAAACGCCTGATACATATACAACACTAATATACAACAATGTGGTGTTGGAATGTATAACACATAGGATATGATGCTTTAGGTTTTTTTTTTTTTTAATTTCAACGCTTCCAGTGTACCCTTAAAAAATGTAATAAAGAAATAATGGGCATTTTTTTTAAATATTCAATTAAAACTGGACAATCTACGCAAAATTTCCAATCGATCAGTGAAAACGAGCCTGTAGTTTCCGAGATCTCATTGTCGAAAGGATTGGCCACAAACATATAAACATAGTTTAAAAGAGCTCGGAAGATGGAAGCACAATTCACATGCATTGATTTTTGAGAAAGCTTATTAAAACACAAAGGCTTTGAACAATATTTTATATCATAAGCTGTATGGAAAAGATATTGTTAAGTAATTTAGACTGTTTAAAGTACAAATACTTAAAATGTTTGTTAAACGTGAAATCACGCATAACCGTAAATGAAAGATTTGAAAGCTGAAGTTATAGGTTGGGGCTCAGGCGCTTTTAATTGCTGTTGTAGCATTTTAATAGATAGATACTACATAATTCTTATGTGCTATATTTACTTAATTAAGCATTTTTTAATGTAGGGCTAAAATTCCGTAATCTTAACAGTGTAAAATTCTGTTGTTGTTTAATTTTCCAGTTATGGTTGTGCTTTCCTTCGGCATAAGAACCATTAGCTTTATCATGCTTTATTAAGCGAAGCGTCATTCGTAATTAACCAGTTTTACATCCCTTCTTGAATCATAGGAGAAAGCAACTGGCCCTCCTATCTCTGCATAATTGGATTAGTGTCCCCGCCCAACTACAGTAGGATAAGTGGGATATATCCTACGTTTGGGCAGAACACTCATTGTGAAGAAGGGGTGTATTTTATTCTATACAAACAAACGAGTTCTTCATGATTTATTTGCATTTATTTGTTTTTAGCCTTCAAGACATAACGTGGGACGTTGGATTAAAGATTTATTTCAGATTTGTAATTGTGGTGTTAAAAGCAAGTAAATCAAAAAGAGAAGCGATGACGGGAGGAATAAATTATTAGCTGTTGTTGGGAGCCATTAGATACATTTTATGATTAGTTATTGCGTTATAGATATTAAAACTTTCGCGCGTGATCAAAACTTTATTGTAACTTGACCTTGCTGAGGCCCACTATTCTCTTGAAGACATGACGCAAGATGACGTTGAGGATTGTATACTGTTTGACTTGCATGTTCACAACTCAATTTTGTAATTTGCATTTTAACCGTAGTCGATTGTAAGTAGGGTTATTAATGTGATGTAAATATACGTAATTTCGAAAGTGTGTGAGAAAACAAACCTAAGATAATAATTCATGTGTTCTACCGGAAACTGAAAACCACTGCTTAGTTCGATTTTGGTTTATCTGAGGAAGACTGGTGTAAAGTGAATGACCAAGGTCAAAATAAGCGTCATACGGTGTTAAGAAACTTCGCATGCGTTAACCTAAAGAAGCAGTGATTACGTATTTTCTAAATAGTTATAACGTCCAGTGTTGAATGTTACGTTGTCACGACTTGTCAAAGTATATATATATAATCTGTCAGTTGCACAAACATAGTTTAAACCACGAGAATATCTAAACTTCTTAGTGTGTTCATTTCCCTATCCCAGTTTACATTTTCAAAATACTTTTGGATATCGATGACTTAGCTTAAAATTTCTTTATAGACATTCATAGTATGACCAAACAAGTATCAACTGGGTGAGGAGGATTCGTATGTTCGGGGTGACTGAGTATGGTGTCAGGGTAAATGTTCACCTTTAGTAGGAGCAACTGATGGTTAGAAACTAAAAGTAAGAAATATTTCATGAAGCAAAGGAAATCATACTAGAAGTGGCTAATCCACTATTGGTGAACAGGCAGATGCGTTGAAGTCTACAATACAGAGTGAGTGGGAAGTCACTCTGATTTTTGAATGGCCGTAGTTCTGTCAAGTTTTAATTGATTCTCTGAATTATTGTTTTATGTTGTTGTAAACTCCTTGAGGAACCAGAAGCACAAGGCATTTAGCAAACAGATATTGCGTTCTGTATGAAATTCTGTTACCATTTTTTAACACAGGATTCATACGATCCTCCATTTTTTTTTTTTTTTTTTTTTTTTTAAATTATTACATCGTTCTGTTCGTTAAACTTCGTTCTTGGCCGATTCCATAACTCACGGCATGAGGGTAGGATTGACAGTAGGTCATTCATATGGTCCTCTGTGCTCCAACCAACACTCCAGGAAATGTACACTTCTTCCATTTGGTACAGATCCGGTTATTAATTTAAATGACAATCAAGGTGCTTTCTGCAGTAAAAGGTTAGTTCCAAATTCGGCAGTTTCAGGTATTTAGTATTGAATAAAATATTATTTCCCGTTTTTCCCTCAAGTATAACTCAACTGATTGGGGGGTGGGGGGAATTCGTTCCTCGTACTGGTTCTCAAAATATCATCTAGTTGGAGTTGACTGTACTGTTCGAGCTGGATTTTTTTTTTAATTTTTTTTTTTTTTAAAGTTTTCAATAAAAGAGTAAAAACAGACCTGATTCCTTAGTGCAGCATGAGGTTCTTGAACACTTCGCCACAAGGACTACAGATTCCCACATTTCAAAACAAGCAATGACAACAGTTCTTGCAATATCAGTTTCTAATTTCTCCGCCATCGTCGGTAGTCATGTACGCTTGATGCCACTGCTTTTGTTCTGATTTCTCAAGGAACTTAGAAAATATAAAACAAATATTGTAACAAAAAATAAGAGAATTACACCCGTTTAAAATCCTATAGTGACTGCCTCCCAGTCATAGTATTAGTGTATAATAATACTGAAAATAAATGAAAGTCCAAATAATAATCCGTATAATAATAATAGTCTAAATATGATATATATCAATCGAAGATCTCATCGAGCTGATAAAATGATCTTAAAGCTCACATTATAGATTAGCAGTTTTTTCTTTTATTATAGTAATCAAAATTGCAATCGGAAATAGTGTATTTCTATACATCAGAAGATTACTTCTCACTTTAACATTTACCGTTTTTGCACTGAAATCTGTCGACGGACGGACATAGCCGTTCTATAAGAGTACTAATGCTTATGTAAGCATAGACTGGAAGTCCAAAAAAGTAGCGAATTTTATTATTCATACGATTTAATCATATTCTTCATATTATCTGACTAGATAGGCAATCAAAACACTCTCCCTGTCTTTTTCTTCACAAAAGGCATCTTTAACTCTGTTCAGAGTTAGCGTTTATTACCCCTTTCAGCACCGTTTTTAGACGTGGACCTATACTTAACGTGGTATTCGAACCACATGAGTTTCCACAGTTAATTGTATCGGATGTTTTGCCTATTAACCACATAGCTACTATTAATATTCACGTCAGTAATTACAGGATGCCATGATGTTCACCAGGGTGTCTATCGGTCACGACATCAGAAAACGGTCATGAAAGTCACTAAATTTAGCTTTTGGGTCACGATGTTTTTTAACTGTGCAAATGTAAGATTGGAAAATTTTGACTGTGCAGATTGGAAAATTTTGTTCTATAAAACGTCAGAATTCACCACCAAAAATGTCTATGGTCGACTTTAGACGCTACCAAATCGCAAACGAAGTAAGTTTCTATTGCATGGATGAAAATTCGGCCTAATTCGCACCCAAATTCGCTCTTGCTAGGATATTGTATGATTTGGTAAAGAAAAGGTCACGAAATTTCATTGTGGAATTTTAATAGACACCCTGTTCACGTATTTATTACCAGTCCTGCAAAGTTATTTACTGCATGCAGTGAGTCATTGCTGTATTAATGGAAACCAATATTATTTGAATATGAAAGCATTTAATTCTGTCCTGAAGGAGAGACACAAGTAAGGAATACTATTGCTATTATGTATGTTATATACTGGGTGGGACAGACTCAGGCAGTTTCTGATAAATAATAACGAATTAATCGAACATCATACAGAAAGCTACCTACAGTAACTGAGGGAAAACTATCATCCCAGAACTTTCAAAAATTGTGGTGATAGCAAGATGGAGCCTCACCATACCACGTCAAAATTGTTCGGGCGTTCTTACAAGAAGATTTTCTTCTATAGGACCTGTGGAGTGGCCAGCCAGATCACCCGACAAAATACCACCCGAGTTTTTTTCTTTGGGGTCATCTTAAAAACAAAGTATATGCTAATCCTATTGACAGTGAGCAACATCTGCGTGAAGTGATTGTTCAGGAGTACAACAATGTTCCAGTGAGTATGTGTAAGAAGGAATGTAAAAATGTTCATTTGCGTCTGCAAGCCTGTATTGACTTAAGTGGTGCCCTGTTGAAAATCGAGGACTTACTGAGTGTGTGATTCCATTTTGTAACCTAACCAATAACCATTGCAGCATGGTATACGTATTTCAATAAAAATAACATCTATTCAAACTGCCTAATTGAGTCTGACCCACCCAGTATATAATGTTATGAGAACTTGGTTTTGTTAGATGATGAAAAGAGGCATGGATTACTTTTGATTTGAAGGTTTTAATATATAGAAATATGTATGTGTATATAGGCACGTATAGACATTGACTTTAATGATTTCTTTATATGTGCTTAAATAGAATGTATTCGTTGGGTTTTAAGAGAAATAGTTAGTGTGGACGAGATCGAAGTGAAAAGAAAGTTTGTCTAAATCTCCCATTAATTTACCTGCAATGAAGAGTCCTGTAGGAAACTCATACTAATAAAAAGGTTGGAAGCCGAAACGTTGAGCAAGCTTTTCTCACATGAGTTGAGTTGATTTTGAGTTAACGTCCCTTTCAGCAGCGAAGCTATGTGAGACGTGGACCTACTGATTAACGTGGAATCCGAACCACATGAGCTCCCGCCGGGAATCGAAGCCGGGTCTCCCACGCCAAAGGCGCGTACGCTAACCGCTTAGTCATGAAGGAGCTCTTTTCTTATTTAAACTTGTATCGTTTGGCAGAGAATGGTTATTTGCTAGCTCTAGCACTAGCCGTCAAATTTGAATTTACGACCGTCACATGTAATGATACACCTTTCTGTAGATAGGCTGCTATATCGAGAAGTGGACTTCATGAGAGTCTGGTCACCTAATGTTCTTTTCATATAGGTCTATCCTTTCTTCTACCACCCTAAAGGGCTTTTGACGTTGCTAATTAGTACGTATGTCCAACTGAGTTGTAGCTCAGATAACTTGTATTTACGTAAGTAGTCACTCGGTCATGACTAAATTATAATTTTATGAACAAGTCATATGGAGTTGCTTTAAATACCCGGCACTTCACGGTTGTTTGTTCAACAAATGTAGTTCAGTCTTGTGTTTATAACGTGTGACATTGCCAGGTGTCAAAGGCTGAAAGCAGTGGAATGTTGCTTACGTATGTTAAAAGAAAATGTATATCTTATTAGGGTTTGACATAAAGGCCTGATTATTGTGTATGCAGCAGCTTTTTTTTTTTTCTTCTGCGAGGCAATAATTTTAGTATATAGGCCTTAATATGCAGTACAGTAATATGGCATACTTTGTACTTCAGTAAACATGATTTTCGCACAGTTATGGTTCTTTCATCAATATGTCGTGTAATGTTTGTTTGTGGTTTCGAGTCAGTTTTGCAACATTCAGTTAGTAGTTGGATTTCGTAACTTTTTTCTTTCTTTTGTGGAAGCGCTTTTTTTCTCTGTCTCTCTTACTCTGCTTAAGTAATTTTGACGCATAGAAGACAAATGTGATCAGATCTTAGATATGAACAAAATGTACTCATTCTATTAAGATAATCACAGCTGATAACATTTTTGTGTAGGAATCATAGTTTATCGCTAAATTTTTAAAACACTTTTAATATCAGCTGTCAACGTTGATATTTCAATTTCAAATGTGAAATGAATTCTTAGATTTAAATTCGTATTACGGAAATGACAAGTGAAAGATTTGATAGATGCACGTGAATAATGATTTTAAAATACATTTTCTAGTATAATCTTCTGTAGCTGATCCAGAAATTATGACTTAATTTAATTATATAACTAGAGCTGCAATGATGTAGCTGGTAAGATTTATACCTACCAGTTGGACGGTCTAGGTTCGAGCCCCGGTGTATGTAGGATTTTTTTTCTCGCACTACTGAGCTTACGACGTCTATAGACAGACTTACGTACTCAATTGCCGCTCAATGGGAGCATATATGCAGTGCTTGCAATTGTTGCAATGCGCAACAAGTCGGCTTACGAAACCATCGTAAAAATTTTTCAAAATATTGTTAGCTTTTTAAACGTTTACGTATCAAGATGTATGAAAAAGTACGGAATATTAACTTGCTTTTCTTTCTTTCTCTCTCTCTCTGTCTGTCTCTTTTTTTTTTATGTCTGCATTGACCTCCAGTGTCTATATTTTACAAATACACCTAATACCGAGCGAAGTAGCTCAAGTGGTAGAGCGTTTCGGAAGGTCGTGGGTTCGATTCCCGCTGCCTACCATACTGACTGTGGTTTTCCTCAGTCCTACCAGGCAAATGCCGGGGTGGTACCTACTAAAAGGACCTGACCGATACCTTCCTAAATCCTTTCCATTGTTGCTGTTATTGTTGGATATCCAGTATAAAATGGCCTCTGAGTTGTATCTGGTGATTGTTAAATAAATAAATAAATATGTTGCCTCACCTATCATGCTGTTATTTATGCTGTCTGCAGTATCTCTCAGATCTCGATTCAGCTGTCGTCAAAATTTTATGCTTTAGGCCAGGCATGTGTAAGAAGTTACACAATCAGAAGGTTGACTGTTGTCGAGGACCGTGCGGAACAATGTATAACATTTCCACAAGAACTGACTAAGCATATTTGGTGGAAAAATTCGATCATCTTACGCTAACATCACAGGAACACAAAAATTGTTCTAACAATAGTCAAAAAGCAGAAAAAAAATATCTTCCATGTTATTGGAAAACTTGACCCTCCATAGTCTCTCAGTGTTTGGTAACACCGATACCCTGGATGTTCCAACGTAGTGGATATTTTTATAGTGGATATCAGTTATCCAGGGGGGAGGGAGATAATTCAGTTTAAAAGATTACGGCCGGCTGTTGCACATGGCTGCTTTTAGACAGTAGTCTTCTGAGACACAATGGCAAAGTTAAGTTCTTCCGCCAAAATGATAGGTCGACACTAGAAACGCGCTCTCTTTGACTGGTAATATACGTTTATAGTACAAGTAATTACACAAGCACAGGTGATTAAGTAAAATACCATATGTTTCTTATGCAGGACTGAACATAACACTTACTCAGTAATATACTCGCCTCCATTGTTAATGATTATATCGTATTCCAACTTTGTGGGAGGAGTGCCGCTCCTTTAGAAGTGGTGTGGTTTTGAGTTTGAGAAACCAGTGACCCAAGTTTCAAGAGCAGCTTTATCAGGAAACATTTGTCCATGAGTGTGGTTAGAGAGAATAAGAGCGGAAAAGTGGAAATCTATAGGCACAAGGTCGGGAGAATAGGAGATGCAGAAGCCGAGTTCTTGGTCCTCCACTCCTTTGGTCAATTTGACCGAATACATCTTACCAATAGAATTCAAATGGGCGGACACAATAGTTGAGTGCTTACAATTCATAGTTGATGCCACTTACTGCGTTGTTTAATGGATATTTTCGTGAAGAATTTCATTTAACTGCTCTTTGTCAAATAATCATTTCCCTCTCTCCTTTCAGCAATGTATTAGCTCCGCTGTATAGAGAACAAATTGATTTCGCCGTTGCTGCTGCATCTGATCATCGGTGAGCAAGATGTATGCTAACGCATTGTTGCTACCCCATAATCAAAACCTTCCGAACTTACGCACCAATCCAATATTTGAAAGAAAAATTGAGAAGTGGTAATGGGATTAATGAGCTTACCTTAATGTCAGTTCCTCCCTCCAATAAATAAAGACTACGATTTATTTCACGACATCGATTAGTCTTACTGTTATTTTTAGTATTGTGCAAGTACTGTTATCTCGTTACTGGCCTACACTTCACAAAATATCTTTCTTCTGCATCAGCAGCTTCATGACAAAGAGCTGAAGTCATAGGTTGACTGCAATGAATTCCTGTTCTCGTGTTTTTGTTTAATCCAGTGATAAAATTGTACAGGGTTTTCATAAAGTCTGGACGGATTTAATTTGCTTATAATTTTCATAAAAATGCTCATAATGAAATCAAAGTGCAAACGGTAGCGGAAGGATTAAATTTTTAGTTGGTAACACTGTTACCGTATCAAAGATGGCGTCGGTGAAAGAGAAAGCGCAATGTGTTCTGTGGTACGCAGAGCTAAAATCACCAATTCTGGTGTGTCGAAAGTTCACCAAAGAGTTCAAAAAGCCGGCACCGACTGAGAGTGAAATCCGAAAGTGGCATGCTAAGTTCTTGGAGACAGGAAGCGTCCTAGACCGTCCTCGAAGTGGGAGGCCGCCAACATCGCCTGCAACAGTGAGCAGGGTAAGGGAAAGCATCATCAACAGCCCACAGAAGTCGATTCCTAGAGGCGCCCAGTTGGAGGTGTGGCGGTGATTGAACTGAGCTGGTGCAGATTAAGGTAAAAGTTTAATCCTTCCGCTACCGTTTGCACTTTATTTGATTTCAATATGAGCATTTTTATGTAAATTATAAGCGAATTAAATCCGTCCATACTTTATGAAAACCCTGTACTTGTAGATTTTATTTCCGAACATCTAGCCAGATTATTATAAGAACAAAGATGAATTTTAGCAAAGTATATTGAAAGACTCACTTGTCAGCTAAAGCATGAATGAGTTTATAAATTATAGATTGTAAGGTTGGTGTCAGCCTCTGTCATAGCGAAATCTAATGTAGGAGGCCAGTAATAGGATAATGGAAACTGTTATGGTGGCTTCAATCACCCAATAAAAAATGCGACCGGAAAGCATTGTTTATTGTGAAGTTGAACGTCCCGTTTCAACATCGAGGCTATACAAGATATGGACCCGAACCAGTGTAACGTGTTCAAACTTCTAATGCTCTCCCACTGGGAATCGAACCCTAAACCACGTGAATCAAAGACGCACGCGCTAGATAGTAGACCAGGGAAGAGGGCTGTAGTTGCTTGGATTTAGACGAATAATACATGGGTCGTTTCCTTTAAGCGTATATTTATTTTTAAGATCAGGGTGTCTATCGGTCACGAAAGTCACGAAATCAGAAAACGGTCATGAAAGTCAAGAAATTCAACTTTTGGGTCACGATTTTTTTTATCTGTACAAATATAAGTATAGACTTAAAAATTTTGTTCTATAAAACGTCAAAATTCACTAACAAAATTGTCTAAGGTCAGTTTTAGATGTTACCAAATCGCAGGCAAAGCACACTTCTATCGCATGCATGAAGACTTGGCCCAATGTGCATCCAAATTCGCTCTTGAGAATGTTGCTAAATTTTATGGTTTGGGAAAGAAAAAGTCACGAAATTTCATTTTGGAATTTTAGTCGACACCCTGAAGATAAATTTGAAAACTATACATAAATGTGTAGGCGGGTCCGTCCTCGCCCCTCCACATAATCCCCATTGACATTGAGGCATTTATTTGTTCCGTCATTGCACCAATTTATCCTAACTTTATACAAAGAAAAAAAAATCGAGCTATTTAACACTCACCTCACATTCTGCTCACTTCATCTGTTGCGAAATGTTCACATTGCAATGCAGACTTTAATTCCGGTAAAAGATGGAAGTAATTCGGCTCTAAATCGAGGCTATATGAAGGGTAATGAAAAAAAAAAAAACAAGGAATGTCCATGTACGCGTTTTATCGGATGCTTTGTCCTATCTGTTGATGACTCTTGGTATTATTTGACTGCATATGCCATGCATGCGTAGGTGTAGAAATGTCCATGTAAAAAGGGGCAAAAGATTTGATTAACTCTATTCTTTTTTATGCGGTTTTCAGTATTAAAACGCCGTTTAGTCGAAAATGCAGTTTTGTGACATTCCTTCTTTTTTTCCCCCCTTACCCTTCATATGAAGTGTGGAGCAGCCGTTCCCAACCTAAATCTTCAATTTTGTGTCTTTTTTGCGTGTTGAGTGATGGTGGGCGTTATCGGTTCTCCCGTTTCCTCCCACTGTCTTCATCCACCATTTCCTTCATCTCTCATCATCACCGTCTCCTTTAGCCTTACCGGCATAACGGTGGGACGTAAAAAAAAATAATCGTCAAGTTCTTCCCATAAGAGATCAGGTCGTTTATGTCGAATTGCATTTGCCTGAAGAAGAGATCGACATTAGCGATCTGGTCTCGCGTCAACTGGTGAAGAAGTCAAACGGAATGTGAGAAGAATGCTAAGTAGCCAGAGCTCTGATTTTTTTTTTTTTTTTTTTCAAACAGTTTGGACAAATTGATGCAACTGTAAGACAAATTCCTGATTCTCGTCGGGAAATTATGTGTAGAGGCGAGGAGTGAACCTTCTACACTTGTACCAATATATATAGTTTACAAATGGACTTTATTTTTTTTAATTTTTTTTTACAGCTTAGGGAAATTTATATATTGAACGACCCACGTATTAGAGAAAATTTTGGGTATTGAAAAAACGCATTACATATCGTCTTGATGCACCACATTACAGGGTTCAGAGAGTTTTAGAGTGAACCATTCTGCCAACTCCACCAGCGTTCGAATAATGACTAATTTTGTGTGCATATTTTCGACTCAAATATTCATAATATATTCTTCTGTGTTGGATATTGAAATAATTTCATCCTTGGAATGAATTCAGGTGTCACACAGGGGCGTCATTTTGGGGGGGCAGGAGGGGGCAATTGCCCCCAAAGAGTTTGAGGAATACATATACTTTAATCGATTGTCTACTAATATACTAATACAAAACGTGAAAGTCATATGTCGGTGGTGCTCTTGCCCCCCTCAAGTGAAATCTGAAATGGCGCCACTGGTGTCACATTGTGCATTCTTGGTCATTTATGTCCTGCAAATACTAGAAAGGTATCTCGTAACAGACACATCCAAGAAAATGTTAGTAAATAAGGTTAGTTAGTTTGTTCGTTTACAGTAGATTTAACTTTTGTTTTGCAGATCAGATGGTACGGATTCACCACCAAATCATCAGGAAGTCCTCACCGATAAGCAGGATTCTGCACCTGCGACACCAAAGCATGATAGCGAGAAACCCAAACAACTTGTCAAGTACGGCGAGCTTGTAATTTTAGGGTATGTATTTTTTTTTTTTTTTTTTAATTCTTAACATCAGTTTTACAACGTAAAAATATTGTAATATTCATGTTGGCCTTGTGTAGAGGTCTTCATTTTTTTTTTTTTTTTTTTTTTTTTTTTTTTTTTTTAATAATATGACCTTCGTGATTGAATCGTACAATTAGAGTAGAGTGTATATAGTGTATAGAATATGTGACTTGCAAATGGTGTGGTAGAAGAGTATTATATTTTATTTTCGTGTTACAGTTGTCCCTTAAGAAAACTGAGGTGTGAATGTTAACGAAATAAATAGTGAAAATGAACAATACCTTCCCGAAATGAAATTCGAACTCGCGATATTAGGTCTTTGCGGTAATCAGCCTAATTGCCTTGGACTAACGGTTCTTAAATATTGTGAGGGCTCAGTGGTTCGATCCCAACTTCCATCTAGTAAATTTTGTGCTGGACAAACACCATGTGCCTGGGTTTTCTCAGAGTTCTCTTGTGTTCTCCTCAGGGTTTGCCCAAGTGGGCCCAGCCCGAAAAAACCCGCCGGGTTTTCTCGGGCTGGACCCACCTGAAAAAACCCACTTTAAAACCCACCTGGGTTTTTGACTTTTTTGTTAGTATATTATTGGTACAACTAAGGTGATCACATTTAAAGTGATTTTTATCAGATCTTGGACTTTCCTTGGGCGAATTAGATGCTTTCATGTTAAAGTATACAACAACATTCAACGTTAGACCTATATAAAGTTCTGAATGCACTGAACGGATAAAAAGCTTACGTTAGCTTGAGATAATTATAGAACAAATTAAAGTATGGATTGTGTTTATAGCCTACTTGAAGTAAAATATGAAATTTTATATTTTAGAAAATACTTTCCGTGAATAGTGTGCTCGCCGACTCGGTGACGTTACCCCCATACATTTGACGAGTTTAAGGCCATAGGTGCCTGTACTAGCAGTAAATATGTAAATACACTTGTATTATTTCATACATTTGATAGTAACACAAGTATTCTTACGTGTTTTCCAGCAACAATAGTGTAGTTCCGTAATTAGTTGCTACTCTTCAAATAAGCATTCTGTAGAATCAACACCAGATTTAAGAAGCGTAAAAATTCTTGTCAGATTTAAGAAGCTTAATGCTCGAAGACTACAGGGGCGTATCCAGACGTAGTAGGACTGATTATTATTATTATTTTTTTTTAATATTGAACATTTTGGTACATTGACTTAATACTCTTCAAAATAGGCCCCTTGGGCATTCACACACTTCTGGTAGCGAGCCTTCCAGGTCGCGAAGGCTTTCTGGAAGTCATCCTCCGGGATGCCGTTCAGCGCCCTCGTCGTCGCCGCTTGGACCGCTTCCACCGAGTCGAAACGATGCCCCTTGAGCTCCCTCTTGATACGGGGGAACAGGAAGAAGTCCGGCGGTGCAATATCAGGGCTGTAGGGGTGGGTGAGGCAACGTGGAAACGCCGAATTTGGTCAGGAGATCCCTTACAATCCACGCGCCGTTGTCATGGTGGAGCTTCCATTTCCCCACCAGGTCTGGTCGCACGCGTGTGATCCGATTTCGCAGCCGTGTGAGCACTTCCACGTAAAATCTTGCATTTACACTCTGTCTAGGAGGTACAAACTCCTTATGGACAATGCCACGACGGTCAAAAAATGGAATCAACATCGATTTCCACATTCTGGCCTTCTTTTTACAGGGTTATTGTGCAGCTCATGGTATCCTCCTTGTAGGCCTGCATAAGCATGTCCTTGGTTTCGGTCGCTGATTTTTCCAGTTTGACGCAAAACTTGATGGCGTACCGCTGCTCCAAATTTCGCTCCATTGCAACTCACGACGAGGCGTCACAACAGGAGGTCACTAATACAGTGGTCCACACTCAACTAACGCATGCAGGCGACTGCCGCCGATCGACACCTGTTCCCAAGGCTCCCCTCCATAACATCCACCCTTACAGCCCCCCCTACATTGCTCCGCGCGCTCGGGAAAAAAATCAGTCCTACTACTTCAGGATACTACCCTGTATGTAACTACTATTTCAAGTGCTGAATTCAAACTTCCGTACTAGTGGAAGTATCGATGTACAGTAAAGAAAGCTACATTTTCGGTGAAAACACGTCGTGAAAGAAGTGCTCGGGAAATTCCCACAATTGAATGCACAAAGCATCGGAAGTGAATACTTCAACAATAAAAGTATTTATTTTAAGCTGAAAGATATTTAATTTCATTTAAGGCAGTTTGAAACACTTACTTTATAAAATTTGAATTATCACTTTGTTAATTGTTTTAAATTCATTTTCAGGAAAGAACCGCTTGCTAATGCTAGGAAAATTCCCGTAATTCAACGCGCAAAGTATCGAAAGTGAACTTCAAAAACAAAACCATTTATTTGACGCTGTAAAATATTTGCCATGAATTTCTTTGTTTTAAATTAATATATTTGGTATTCATATTTGGCGAACGTTACTAAGGCTCCTGGGATGACTTGATCTACACTTGTTCGTCTTCCTGTACCACACACACATTACAGGGTACAACTTTCGGTCTTAAATTTTCAGGGTACAAGCACGAGACACACTAAATTTCCTGTATAGATTTTGGCGGCATACCAACGTAAAATTTCAGAATGGCGGCAATTTAAAAAAAAATAGCGGGTATCCACACAGGGCGCAATTTTGGGTCTTTTGAATAGAAATTTTCAGAGTAGAAGCACGAGACACACTAAATTAGCTATATATATATATATATATATTGGCGGCCATCCAACGTAAAATTTAAAAATGGTGGCCATTTTTCAACTAGAGGGTATTCACGCTACAGGGTGCAAGTTTCGGACTTTTAAGTTTAAATATTGAAGGTAGAAGCAAGACGTTCTAAGTTTGCAGTGTAGATTTTCTCGGCTATTCAATGTAAAATTTCAAAATGGCGGACATTTTTTTCGAAACAGTAGTGAACAGAATATTGTTCCAAGTTGCGACAATGACAATCTTGAAATATAAATCAAATTTGAACACTTTTACCCCAAAGACATTGAAATATTTCGAAAAAACCCAATTAAACCCGAAAATACCCGAAAAAACCCACATGGGCCCAGGTGGGTTGGGCTTTTTCAAAAATACCCGGGTTTTTTCTAACCCTGGTTCTCCTACATTCTTCATTCTACCATTTTGTTCATTATCATCGTCACTTGCCCTTTAACTGCGGAGCATAATCATGGAATATTAAACTAAAAGAAATAATTGTAATTTGATATGACGTGCATTTTGCCAGGACCCATAACAATTTCTTATTAGTTTAATGCGTATACAGTATATTGCATGCGCACTATATTCACAATACTTTCAACATAACATTAATCTGGGATGCAAACCTGAAACAATCAATTCCCGTTGACATATATTTATTTATTGCTTACAAATTACATTTTACGTAACAACAAAGCGCTCTTTTTGATGGTAGTGAAAGATTGCCTGGAATTACACAGCATGATTAACGTATTTTGCAGATGTTCAATAAAAATTACCTGACTTGCGAACCCCTAACTATACTCTCAAAGACCTCCAGCGGTGTGCGAACTGCAGTTTAAGAATCGCTGGGTCTGTCAGTTGGCTTCTAAACTAGATTACACTAGTTAACAAAGGTTTTGTTACATAAAAGGAAATACCTGTTCTTAAAGGAACTTTTTGCGCTGAATTCGAATATGCACTCGGTTTTTCTCCATCACATACGATTTTCCCGTAACAGAGGGATTTTCGGGAAAATCCCTCAAAAATTTCCCTTTTCGTTTATTTTACACCCCAAGATCTTGTCCCCTTCACTAACATAGAAATTATACCTAAAGTTTATTCAAGGAACGTTCAGTACCTCATGTAAACAAATACACGTGGTGATTGTTTGATTTTATTGGTTAGAGAGCCTTAGAACACCCATGCGGCAGAAGAAAATAGTCCTTGCTTATAAGGCTCATTACCAGAATTCCGTAGAATTAGACAAGAGAAACAACACTTTATCTAAGAACTAAATTGAATTAATGCAATAAAAGAGAATACGCCTGCACTGAAAGTGGTTTTGACCCAACTTTAGCGCGAATCACAGTTAACAATATGGCCACATGCAGGGAATAAGTAAAACATCGACAGGGTACAAGCACGTGCTTCTCGAAAGAAGCGCTGACCGATAGCCAATCATCCGATGACTGGTGGAGTAATACAATTCTGCAATGTTTACATCAGGATCAGAAGGTTCGTTGAATGACGTATAAGTATACTTTGATTCATATTTAACAAACCATCCAAGTTTCGTAATAATCGCTTTATTCTTTCTAGAGAAATAAATATGTTTGTATGTATACTGTGTGTACTGTTTATTGCACCTTATAGTAATGCTTTCAGATCTCTTAAGTTGAGGTAAAACGTTTTGCTTTATTACCACAAACGCATATATAAAATATAATACAATATAATTTACAAGTGTGACAATTTACAATAAACAATAATACAAATGTACCAAAAGGTCATGAAAAGACAATCAAAACTATCACAATATATGAAACTTCCATTGGGTTACAAAAACGTACACTACTTCCTTCTTTTGTAAGAAATGTTGCATTCTCTAACAAGACCCCAACAATAGTCCCCCATCATTGAAGGATCCCATCGTCCCTGGTACCTTTTCTCCATTGCCATTATATCTTGGTGGAATCTTTCCCCCTGTTCGTCGCTGAGAGCACCTAGGTTAGCAGGAAAGAAGCTGAGGTGGGAGTGCAAAAAGTGGATTTTTAAAGACATCCTACAACCCAACTCTTTGTATTTCTGTATCATGTCCTGTACGATTTCTGTGTAACTCTCAGCTTTGTTATTGCCCAGAAAGTTGCGCACAACACACTTAAATGCTGTCCAGGCAGCTAGCTCAGCACTGTTTAACTTGCTGTCAAAGCTATCATCAAGCATTAATTTCCTAATTTGGGGACCAATAAACACTCCCGCTGAAATCTTAGCATCACTCAGGTAAGGGAACTTATCTCGCAAATACTTGAAACCTTCACCAGATGTGTCCATGGCTTTGACAAAGTTTTTCATAAGTCCTAACTTGATATGAAGTGGCGGTAGTAATATCTTATTAGGATCTACCAAAGGAGCGTATTTGACGTTGCATTTTCCAGGTACGTAATTCACTCTAGGTTCCCATTCCTTCACTTCATAATATTTGTCATCAGCTCAGCTATCCCATAAACATAAAAAACATTGGTACTTCGTGTAACCGTACTGCAGTCCTAATAAAATACCAATTACCTTGAGATCACAACACATTTGCCAACAGTGGTCCTTGTAATTTATAAGATTTAGCAAAGTTGACATGGTGTCATAGGATTCCTTAATCTTCACTGAGTGCGCAAGTGGTATAGAAGGTTTTTTATTTCCATTATGTAAAAGGACAGCTTTAAGGCTGACCTTTGACGCGTCGATAAATAACCTCCATTCTTCTGGAACGTAAGGAATTCCTAGCTCCGCCATCAACCCATTTATATCCGTACATACGCACACATTATCTTGCATTGAGAAATAGCTTGAAAATTGAACATGCCTTTTCCTGTACACTGATATGTTCGTTTCTGCATCCAATAAGTTCCACTGCTGGAGCCTTGATCCCAGAAGTTCCGTCTCTTGTTTTGTCAGGTGCAAATCACGGACTAGCTCATTAAGTTCACATTGCCGGATGAAATGTGGCTCGCGAACACAGTCAGGGATGAACGTTGGATCCTTGGATGTACATGTTGATGTCGATGGTTCATCAAGGTCATGATCATCACCAGAGTCTTTTGGCCATATCTCTTCCCAGTTGGTAGGGGGCTCGGGAAGTGGAAGTTCTTTTGCATTCTGTTACATTTGATAACAAATATTGATAACCATTTCATGAACAAAACGAAAAAACTTGGAGAATTGTATATATATATGTATTAAGATATACATATACTGTACGTTTTAAAAAAATATACGTTGGAAGTACATTCTATTTTTATACACGTTTCTAATTTACAGAGAGCAATACAAGTGTGTTGTTGACTATTGTAAATATTCATTTTTATGTCTGTGTTTGTAGTAATAAAGCAAATCGTTTTTACCCCAACTCAGGAGATCTGAAAGCATTACTATCAGGTGCAATAAACAGTGCACACAGTATACATACAAATATATTTATTTCTCTAGAAAGAACAAAGCGATTTTTACGAAACCTTTAGGGTTTATTAAATATAAATCAAGGTATACTTAGGTATAATTTCTATGTTACTATATGTAAGGGGACAGGAGCTAGGGGAATAAAATATCTGAAAAAGGGAAATTTTTGAGGGAATTTCCCGAAAATCCCTCTGTTACGGGAAAACTGTACGTGATGGAGAGAAACCGAGTGCATATTCGAATTCAGCGCAAAAAGTTCCTTTAAGATCAGGTGATTTTTCTCATGTAACAAACAAAAAGTTTAAATTTGTTAATTAGTGTTATACAGGGTCCGGCAGGGAGATTCGGTGGGCCGAGTATGATTTAGAGTGGCTGAATATACTCGTTGCCACATGCCATTTCAGTAGTAAGTTTTGGTCTTGGGCTGTAGCGCATCGCGACTTTCGTACAACTCTTTCATTGAAACGGGGCGTTGTGTAGTGATCACACAATAACGTCTTCGAAACAATTTTAGTGTTGGTTGTCATGGTCACATTCCAAAAGGAGATATCACTATGAAGTCTGTGGTGAATAAGTTTCAAACAGGATCTGTAAGGTAGGGACTACACGGGAGGTGTTCGAACAGAAAACGTTGAAGGGTTGCGACAAGCAGTTAAAGCTAGCCCTCGTCGTTGAGCAGTGCGTTACGCTTTCGCTCTCTGTATGTCAGACATGTCACTTCGGGAAATCTTACACTTGGACTTCCATTCTCATCCCTGTAAGTTGATGGTTGTTCAGGAACTGCAGCAAAACTAGCAAAACTACTCCATCGGACGACACAGGTTTGCAGAAGGGGTGTTGGGATTGTTTAATAGACAATATAGTTTTGATTATAAGCAACGAATCCCACTTCTATTTATCAGGAATGGTAAACAAACAAAATTTCTTGGTGAACCCGCACTCTGTTGAGGATAATGCGTAGTCTTCTTAATTCTGGCAGAAAGTAAACATGTAACATGGCAACGTAACGATCTGTATTAACAGAGATTGTCCACCCCTTTTCACGAAGAAAAAAAAAAGCGCAATAATACACGTTCGAGATAAACCACAGCAAACAGTTAATTTGTCACAGTAAAAAAGAGCAATAAGACGTATTTCAGATAAAAAAAAAAAATTCCCTGGGTGCCTGATTTCATTTCATGTAGATGTCGAGTGGCATTCTCCGTCACCAGACCAATCACCTTGAGACTGTTTTTTATGGGGCTGCCTAAAAAGTGCCGTTTACGTAGACGAACCACATACTCTTGAAGTCTTTTTTCCAATATCATAAGATGATAAATTGAAGATGTTCCATATGCTGTGTTTAGAAGTTGTATGGATAATTTCACCAGTCGCGGACGAGAATGCTTCGACAAAAATTTATGCTACCTAACTCGTATGGTTGTAATCTCAAATGCCAATGTAACATTAACGGATGATAAATTTTGAACTTCATTCAAATATAAGTGTGTGACAGTCTTTTCAAATACACCATACCTCCTTGCTGGATCCTGTACAAATCTGCCAGCTGATTACAGGCTATTGACGAATTTGGTTGTAGATGTTACATCAGAGATAGTAACAAAACTTTTTCTTCGGGTTTAGGGGTCTGGTCTAAACATTTAAGTTTCGCTATTTTAGATTGCCGATTCTTGGACTAAATGTTTGCTTTATAACAGTGGCAGAAGATAAATTTCATTCTTCTGTGAAGTTCACTTCTTGGGGTTCGTTACATGTCTTGACGCAACGCCAGTTGTATTACTGAGCTATTAATGTTAACTAGTTGTTTACCCCAAACCTTCGGCCTCTTTGCAAATCCCCTCCACACTAGCGACATCTCTTGGCATTAGGTATTACGCAGCACACCTATCGACAACTATTAGCCTGACGATAAACTATTAGGAATTAGGGTCTTGGTTTTATGAGAAGAGATAAGAAATATTTTCGCCTAGGCGTTTATGCAACCCGTAGCTCTTAAGTGTTTTGAGATTTGCAGACAGGCTTTTTTGCTTTTATAATAAAGGTAATGTAATTATTTTCTGTAATGTAGTTTTTACAACGTTAAAAAAGAGAAATAAAAAAAATAAATGCGCAAGATAGATCACAGGCTCAGACTTGCGAGTCTTCCAAAGGAAAGTCTGTATGTAAATATTTGGTTCAAAATTAACCAAGCAGAGGGAGAATGGTGAAAGTAACTGGTTTCACTTATATGCATTTGTCTCCGAATGTCTTTGGATAGTGTCAAAAAAAAAAAAAAAAAAAAAAAAAGTGGATGTACCAGAAGAGAATAGGACAGAGGAGATATGAATTTCATACAAGTTGAAGGCTAGTGAAGTTGGTTTTGTAATAAGCAAATGCTATGCAACAATATCTGAACAGAAGAGAATTGGAGTTGAGACAAATGAAAGGAGACTTTGGTAAAGAAGAGACCAAGTTATTTCGTATCTAGTGAGACAAGAAAGATCCGAAATAGAGTACACTAGACCGGATAAAGAAGTGAAAAAGTAACAATGGGTAAAATATTTGTCAAATGAAGGAGAAAATTTACGTTAGTTTTGATAAAAGTTTGCTTGTGAATGGAAAATACTTTCTTTAAACCTACATATTTGAAGGGATTTATGTGTCGAACGTACTAGTTTGAAAATTTCAAAAAAGAAAAGAAAAGAAAAAGAAAGAAAACTTCTGTAAACAACAAGACTGGTGACGAGCAAATTTTCTCGTGTGATATTACATGATAAACATTGAAGTGCACACAACTATTGCATTAATTTTGACTAAGCTTTCCTCCATTGGTTCTCTATCTTCACTGTTTGTTTTGAAACAAAACACAACTTGAGTTGTTGGAAACAGGTTTGACATACACACAAGGTTACAGGTCTGCAGTTCGTCTTTAGAACAGGTTTTATACTCTGAACAAGTTGTGCTAAAAAGTTAGTACGAACAAGTGTCATAGGATTGTCTTTACGGTACTGATTGTCGTAGTTTTCACTCATGAACATCTTGTATTTGCATTTATGATATTTCAGCGTGTTGGTGATACTAATATGTTAATCTATGTCAATTGTAATATTTTTCCTTCATTTGCAAAATTCTCTTATCTTACACTTTGAATGAGTTCCCTAGTTCAATTCTTGATCTGATACTTTGAATGCTTTTCACGGTTTCTGTGTGGGGTAGCACTTTACACTTCTTTAACATTTAGATCTGTGCTCATCTTGAAAAACAAATATGAGAACAAGTGGAAAAGCTAAGAAATATGCTTGTAAAACGAACAAGCTTACTGGTTCGAATTCGGGATTAGTACGGTATGAATTAAAGCTACCGTTCGTATAATTGCTCCATCTCAAATGTAAGGCAGGTTAGGATATAGTGGTAGAGTAGCCTATGGCCGAATTTTGCTTCCTGCATAGAATAATTTCATTTTCAAGATAATAGGAAAAAGAAGAAACAGCATGCCTGGCCATCTTATTCGGCACTCCGATTGGATCATCGTGCTGATAAAGGGAAAAGCAGAAGGTAAACCAGGAAGAGGAAGACCAAGGATAGACTATCTAGGTGCAGTTACGAAGAAGCCTTATCAAAATATAAAGCACCTCTCCCAAGCGAGAGAAAAGTTTTAAAATTTTCGTGTTGCCCACCAACCTATGGTGGAGATGAACAAGAAGAAGAATGCAAACAGTGGTTCACTTAGATTAGTAGTATGTTTATAGCTACTGTATTTTGTCCATAAAAAAAATAGAGATCTATATTTCTTCCTACAAGTGTCGTTAGTAGAATGTTTTCAGTTTTACGCTCCATGGTTATGTCTAATCTAAAGGAGACGATGATAAGAAATGAATGAAAATGTGGGAGGAAACAAGAGAACCCCGATAAAACACACACAAGAATCCTGTTTTAAGTTACGAAGCATGTTGAGGCACTTCGGAAGGAAACGTTCTTATACTTGGTACTTGTACTTCTGATAAATAAAAAACAGTATTTATGATAATTGAATATTACTTTGTATAGTTCATCAGTATAAGAAGGGCCACGACCTGAAAACCTTATTTTACAAGGACCTTTATCGTAGTCTCCCGCAAAATTAGTGTGACTGAAGTCTAGTTGCTAGACTTGTTGGGCTATATTCAGAGTAATTCTGACGTGTGATTAGCATGATACTAAGGACCTGACTACGCATGAAACATATGTTAGTCGGACTCTTTAATATGGCGCCATGCACGCGTCAGAACGACCCTGAATACCACCCGAAATCTTTTTGAAAACGTTCCACTATTGTAGTAGTACTGTGATTCCGTGTGTCAAATGTTTGGTCGGCCGCTAGAATTAAGTTTCGAATGTGAAGCCATCCATCTTTATTTTTTTAAGTAAATAATTAGAGTGCATATAATTGACTTCCTTAAACTTAATAATTCTGTTTACTTAATGCAGGTCCTTTGGGATATGTTTATCTGAAAAACGTGCAGCCGAGTCAGAGAACATGGTTGCTGAACTAGTTTTGCGTCATAGCTTCTTACTAACAAGGAAACCGAATACTGTGTTTTCCAATGTTGTATCGTTGACTAAGCATTTTTTTTTCCTTTCCTTTTAGTTCCAAGAATTAAATGTTTGCAAGATTATGGTGTTTGCGTGGTATGAGCAATGATGCTTGCGTGGCAAGACGAATATACACGATTTTTTATTGATTAGCGGAGGGATGTGAATCAAAATTCATGGAGAAAATTTTAATAATCATCAGATTTATCTGAGACACAAGTTTGCAATTTTGAATAAGAAAGTCTATAAAACTAAATTTAACCAAACCCTGGTTAGTTGCAACGAACGAGCGCGATGAATAATTCGGACTGCAGGCCGATCCATGTGCATTGTAAGCGTCATATGCATTCACATGAGCGTAAATAATTTTTTACTACCAGATCTGATGACAAATTTAGACAGCAAAAAATATTAGTAATTAAATTATATCAATATATATAAACATAATTCCATCGTATCAGCAACAGTTTTCTCCAAGACGAAATGGAAGGACGTCACATAGAATCAGGATTCTCTTGAAAATCTGTAAACCGTCTAGATTATACCACATAGTAAAATCTGACACTTAATGCCGACGATGTTTTTGTTGTAGATTTTAATGTGGAAACTAGTGTACAGTAACACGGGGATATGATTTGGGCGTGAATTCTATTCGTTCTCTGACATTTTTGAGGTTTTGTGAATCTCAGCGCTGAGTAGGCATAGAAATTAGTGGTTACTGTTCTCGCTTTCTGAACAGCATCAGAGAACAATGATGATATAGAAAAACTGATGTGACGGCATAATAAGTGCTAGAATATGTATGCCGAATAGCCTGAAAGTAGAGAGCAAGGTGGACTACGTAATGTCTGTTCCATAAATCAATTGTTTGTGTCAAAACAAACCGTTCTTCTTTCTCCACTGCAGGGGCGTCATTTAGGGGGCAGGCAGGGGCATTTGGCCCCCTGAGTTTGAGATGTATATACATTTTATCAATGTAGTAGTAGTAGTAGTAGTAAGTCAGTGAAAAACGCGAAATTTTACTTATATCAAGGGGTCTTGCCCGCCCCAAGCCAAATCTGAAAGGACGCTACTGCTCCACTGGATGTCCGTCGTATTTTATTGAAGCATTAGGGATTAGAAACCGAATAATAAAAAAAAAAAAAAATGGCGTTGTTAAATTTGTTTCTCACAATTAGTAGATTTTGATGAATGATCATACATTATAAAGTAAGTCAACACGTCAAAGTATTAATTGGCCGTGGCTGAGTTAAAACATGCAGTACCTAAGCTGTGCAATCAGTTCCCTGTCAAACGACCGGCTATGTAAGAATTATACAAAAAGATAACAAGAGAGGGACTGAAAATATTCTTTCCCTTATCGTTAGAATTTCGTTCATTAGTTTGAGCCCTGTATCCAAATGTTGAGAGAAGGCCACGGTGTCTCAGTGGTAGAGCGTTCACCTCTGGTGCATGGGATCCTTGGTTCGACCCCAGCTCGCACCAAGTGAACTTTGTGGTGGACAAACACCGTGTGCGTGGGTTTTACTCGGGGTTCTCCCGTTTTCTCCCACTTTTTTCATTTTCGCCCATTTCTCATGATCACAGTCCTTTTACCCTAGCCGGCATATTTGTGGGACGTAAAACTTTATTTATTTATTTATTTATTTATTTTTACAAATGTTTAGAACCAATGGATTAAGAAGTAAAACGATATGTTGAAGATTTTAATCCTTTCCTCATAGGTGTTGCAAATGTCTTTCAGGATTCCGGTATTTGATTTCCGAAGGAAGAAATGTAGATTTGCTCTTGTGGTTTTTCTATAGTAATTGATACAGTTTTCAAAATTACACTTTTCCTGTTAACATTCATAATTAATAAATGTGTCAAAAGGAAACTAATGTATAGCTAAGCAAAAATTTGTTCTTCCTTAAGAAAAAAGAATGTAAAGTCTCATATATATGACTTCTTACGGAGAAAGTTCCCGCAAGGAGAAAAAAAAAATCACGCAATTAAAGCGTTGAAAATTATGTAATATCCTTTGCGTGAAGTAATAGATCCAAGGATGAGTGCACTGGGTGATATTGTCGGAAAATATCTACAAAAAAGCATTCTTTGTATTAACATTAAATGTATTGCACAATTAACTTTGTCCGTAAAGATCTTATCATATTCAGACTAATGTTTTCTCAACGATGGAAATATTATATATCCAAATCATCTGATAGAATTCATTACATTTCATGGTCAACTGCCCCTGCACCTTGTAAATGAGGTGTGTTTGTTTGTTTATAATATGTTTATTTACGGTATGTATGTTTATTAACAGTATTTCAGAAACATATTTCTAAAAAGAAAGGAAAAAAGTGACAAGATCTTTACTGACTCATGGTTATACCCTTTCTGGCTAAAGGAGACGGATAATGAATGAAAAAGTCAGTAATTATGAAATAATGGGTGGAATGAGACTGTGGGAGGAAACGGGAAAAACTTTTGAGAACTCACGGGCACGATGTTGGCCTTCACAGATTTGCATGACTTATGATCGAAAAAAGACCCCTTGTACAATTGTTGAACATTTTACCACTTAGCTATCATTCCTCCTCCCAGAAAAAGAGAAAATTATCAAATGAAATATGGAAAGGGTCAGATGTAGTCGTGTTTATTTAATGTCTTTGTCCGCTATCGAGTCTGTTAAACCAGAATCATAGTTTAACGTAAGGTTTTGACCACCTTTATCCTCCATCGGATCTTTTAGTGTTATACATCAAATTTACTTCTCTTAGGTATATCTGATTTTTAAAAATGATAAGTGTGTTCTCTGTTCTACTCGAATAGTTAATAATATTGTAGTAGTAGTAGTAATACCTCTGTTGCTGTGAGGCGAATATGGAATGGTACGTGGAATATAAAACCCAAGATATCTCTTTTGTCGAGAAATGCACTTTTTTGAGGTCTTATGCGTCAAAGAACTAGTGTAATTTAAAAACAAAAATAAGACATCGAAGTAATTGTGTGATAAGGAATGTCGCTGGTTCAATTCTTAGATCTGTAGATCAAGAAGGTGTGTTATAATCGGCATGTAACGTAGGAATCACGTACTATGTTAACTTTCTAATTTACGAAATTTGTAAACTGTCCGAATTATTTGGGTTTCCAGTTCTATTTCCCATCAAAGATTAGTAGTGTCGAAAATCTCTTGCTGCAGGCTTTGTGTTATCGTCATATAGTAAGTAAAATTTAACACTTCGAGTGCTAGTCACGTATACATACAGAGTGGCCGATGTTTCGTAGTGTATGGATCACGTATATGTACGTGCTACCATTCAAAATTTATTTTAACGGTTTTTCATCATACTTGTATTGAGTTGGCAATCTTGAATTAATCCTTGGACTTCGTAATTTGTAATTTTATTATTTCATTGTGTGAAAATGCTCGTTACTGACCTGCTGGTGTCGTTATCTTAAGCGATACGCCAGTTGTTTGGACACTGACTGTTATTGAAAGTTCTTTTTATTCTAAAAGACTTTATCTAAAAGTGATACAATGTAAGTGCCGAAATGTAATGTAAACAAACATAGTAAGTATAATAATGTGTATATTTATAGTGTATATGTTCACCTTCTGTGTGTTATTTTTTTGTGAATTTTGTGCAGTATATAATGCACATTTCAGAACAACTATATCAGGGTTCCTACTAGTCAGGAAAGTCAGGGAAAGTGGTGGAGATCAGGGAAACTCAGGGGAAAAGACTGGAAATCAGGGAAAGTGAGGGAAAGTTTATAAAATATATTTTTTCTAATAGCAATTGTACACCAATTTCAGCTTAGCCAACCATTAATGATCACAGTATGGAACGTTGCTCAGATTTTTTATGGGTGGTAAGTGGAATGTACCTATGAGCAAGTAATAAATGTTCTCATATATAAATATCCATCGTTATGTGTCAACGTCATCCGATACCTGTCATGAAACTCCAGGAATTTCCTGCCAAAGTTCAGGGAAATAGATTTCTCCAGATCAGTAGGAACCCTGTATATATTATGGAATGTCAAATATCATATACTAATATAAGGTAAAAGATTCACAGTTTTTAATGGTGTATGATAAATTACTTTTGTTTCTAAGTTTCGAGATTTAATATTTTAAAATATACCATAGCAAAAAAGCCCATCATTCTTGGAAAGGCATGTGTGTCAGAGGTCAGCACTTACTGTTACATTATCTCAAGTCATTTAGTTCGCGAAAAGCTTTAAAACGTAAAACATTTCAAGACACACTTTGATTTAATATCGTTCTCTGCGAAAAGTAATATATTGATTTCGATTTAGATAGGAGGAGAATAAAGTAATTTACGTAGTTCAGATCAGTGCAGTTGCCCTGAAAATTGGTTGTCACAGATATTCCACATTTGATTTAATGAATTTAGTTACCCTTCAGGGAACGAACGGGATAATAATAAAAACTTGTTAGATATATTTTTGCAATTCAACAAGTATGATGATATCATATTTAATTACACAAAGAAGCCAACATACTTCTAGTTCACACGGTTCGTTTGAGATTACTTGGTTTAAAGAGAAAAAAAGTATGTTACAGAATTGATAGGAACGTGCAAAGAATCGCCATATTCATTACATTAGCTGGTCAGATAAGTTACCTTCTTGAATAAAGTGATTACCTCAACTGTCTTTTCTGGAGTTACTGCGAATTGATACAAAAACTTCATATTTTTGTCTGCATATATAATATGTGCGAAATTGTGATTATTCGTGACAAAGGAAAGTTTTTTTTTCACACTTTTATTTAAATATACTTTCTGTCTTGTTTTCCCATGAAAAAAATAAGAAAGAAAACTCATACTGGCCTACTTGTGTAGGTTACTTTGGACAATATTGCATAACGATGTAGACTTCAAGTCTCGGCCACAGTAACATAACTGTTAACACCTTAAGTAGTGGAGAGTAAATTGGGAAAATAACGAGACAGTAAGTAGTTGATCTGTTGATTTCAAAGTGAAATCAGTTTGAAAGCTTCGGTGGTGCTATATCTGTGACTTTTGTCGTTTGCAGTTATTCCCATTATTAATCCATTGATTTATATACTAGCACAGGTGTCCTTTCTACACACTTGAAGAATAAGGTAACCGAATATTTGCACATTGTAGAAATTGTACCCCCTTTAAAAGTGGAATTTTTGAGAGAGAGAGAGATTTTATACCGCATTCACCAGCGCTTCATCCACTCTCCTCGATTTCATGGGTGAATCTAAAGCTTTATGAGGAAGACTATATTCATGACGTATACGATACGCTTACATCTTTAAAATAAATTTAAGGGGTTCAAAATACCATGTTTTGAATATTTGATGTTTTCACAAATGTAATTTCATGTTTATTCGTGATTTTTGAACTTAGCCTTAAAAAAAATCACCCTGTTTTTGCTCAGAGGTATCTTTTATATACTCCAAACAATAGTTTTAGTGGATGATTAAACTTTGACGATGTCTCTTTAGAGAAGCATTTAGCTTAGCTTTCCTGTGAATCAGACGCGTTTGTAGTCAGGTAAACCTTGTAGTTATCTTTCAGTTCCAATGTATGACACACACAGACGCAAGGAATAAAAGAGAAGGACAATTATATTTAGTGAAAAGGCACTCCATGTATATGATGATGTTTCGTCACCGGGTCCAGTGGATAATGGGTTTGATGACTACCTCTGGTTCTTCCGGGTCACTAAGTTTATGATCCATTCCACCATTGAGACAGATAGGGGTAGGTCGGTGATATCCATCGAAATATCGCACAATTGGGTAAAGGTACTATTCCAGCATTCTTATGGCATCATCAGCCTTCTGTCGTCACTGGACGTAAGTTAATACTTCATGTGCTACGGCCCTCCGTTAATCTTTAGTTTTGACATAAGGCTTGCCCTGTTTCATATCGTTTTTGTAGTCTTTCCTCCATCTCTTGCCTTCCAGTATATCCATATAGTCCATTATGTCTTTTCAAATAGTGTTCTAGCCAGTTTTGCTTCCTCTTTTTATCTATTTCCAGCATTGATTTACTTTCCCCAGATTTTGCAATCTTCCGTTATCAGATTTTTTTATTTGGCTGCTGTAATTTTCCTCATTCTTCTCCGTACATATATTTAGAATTTTGTTTTTACTTTATCGCTATTCCGTAATGTCAATGTTTCTGCCCTCTACAGTATAATCAGTAGGGTAATTTCAAGTTTTGCTGGAGGGGCAATGTTCTCTACTTACATAAGAATTACACATTTTTGTTAGTATACAATTGGCTAAAACATGTATTCTTCACACTGGGGGGTTGTCTCCTTCCCTTCCGAAATGACACCCTGTAGTATAATACTTGGGAAGAAGTATTTTATGTTTCCCAAACTTTATCAACGACCACATAATAGCACGTTAACGGATAAACCGAAGATCTCACCTACAAAAACTGGCTGGATAATTCGAAATGAAACTTGTAAATTACCAAACGTAAACGTTAACATTTCGTGCCCCCCCCCCCCCCCCCGATTGTCAATATAATCTATGAGATTCACAAGTTTAGTTCAGTTGTCAGTCACTAGCCGCCTTATGCAGAGTCGTTTTGACGTATGATTAGCGTCATACTAAAGGCCTGACTTTTGCAAGAAACAAATGGTAGTCGAACACTTTAGTATAACACTAATCACGTGTCAGAACGACTCTGCATAAGGCCTTAGATCTTTTCATTTTGAAAAATCACAAGGATAATACTATGTGTATATATATCGTATGCAATCAATGAAACTTATTCGATTTTGACAAAATTTGGAATGGTGATAATTTAGAGCTTCGCGAGTTTAGTAATCATTTAAAAGATTATACTGTGCAGACTTTTGGCTCCCGAGCTATTGCGCATCAAAGCAAGGATTTTTCACGTACTTTTTGACTAAGTTCAAATCCCAAATTTGATGTTTAATTACTGGAAACCAAACTTTGTACATTGTTAATATTTAATATGCGTACTGAGCTCATCAAGGTCTAATACTGTTAAATTTAATAAGGTCTATTCACTTGGCACTCTAGTTATATATAGGCCATCAGAGTTTGGCTTTTGATTCACTAATCTGCTAATGTTCGGGAAATGTAGTGTGTACTTAACTCATAATAGAGATTTGCTAAAAGTCAGCGAAGGGTATTTTCCCCGCATATAATACTAATGCGTATTAGAGTACCACTTTTTTCTGCAACTTGACAACACTAATACTATCTGAACAATGTTATTTACTTCTCTTAGCCAGAAAGTTTGAACGCAAATTGTTGAACCTTAGAGCCCTTTGTTTTCTACGTACAGAAGACTGTAGTTGTGTGTTACGTGAACGGGAGAGACAAAAGGAAAGGAATGTGCGTGCTAAGACAAAAGGCCTACTGCTTGAATTCTTTGTATTCGTGTTACGATAATTGTTATGATACATAAACGTTAACATGCTTTGGAAGTGATAAAGTTTATTGAATTACGTCAGTAAGGCGTATGCAAGGTTATACGTGTTTGTCATTTTACTTTTCTCGTTATTGTTTTAGGACAATGCTGAAGATTGTAACTGCGACTTCCTGATTAGATAGGATTGTTGCTCTTGGATACAAATGAGCAAAATCCATAGTAGTTAATCACAAACTAGTAGTGAGAGTGGGTAATTGTGTGACAATGTCGCAGCAATGTATGGGATAATGGAATTGTTCCGAAGAACTCAAAATTCTGTTTTTTAAGGAAATTTATTGCCACAAAAAAAAGTTCGGAAGTGGTTCATCCTATCCTGCGCTAAACTAATTATTGCTTAAGTAAATCGAAAGTTTATCGCCACAGAAACAAACTCTTGGAGGTGGATCCTATCCTGCACTAAACTAATTATTGTTCACACCTTAAAGTTCTTTCTAATTATGGCTCATATCCTTCCTTAACGTTTTCTAATTATTACTCACGTCCTTCGTTGGTGTTTTATCTAATTACACAGACACATTAAATACATAAAAGTTCTGCGCACCGGACTCGACGGTATGGATTCGATGTATTTTGTTACGCCAAATCCAAATTTTGAAACCCCAGGACAATTGACGGTGTCCATTTTTTGTTCTATAGGCGAAAACTTGAGCGAATTTGAATAGGGAGGACACACATCGAACCCATACCCTGGGTGGGATTCACTGCACAGAACTTTGTTTTATTTGGTTGTGTTACATGTATATTCCCTATCCAAGATCAGTCAAGTTTTTCGCCCTTTCCCTGGACGGACACACGGAAGACAAATAGGCTATATCAAGAAGGACCAAACTCTTTAATAAATTGGTAACTTTCAGATATATAGTTTCTTGTATATTTTATTTAAAAATAAGAGCTGGGGTCCAGAGGGAACTTCCTGTTTGATCTTTGTACCGTCTCCTCACGTCCAGTGTTCTCTCTCTCTCTCTCTCTCTCTCTCTCTCTCTCTCTCTCTCTCTATATATATATATATATATATATATATATATATATATATATATAAAATATGCCCATTGTACTGTACACTCATGTCCAAAATAATTGTCGCATTTCTATAACTGTCTTCTTGTAAGAATATAATTTTATAATCAGTTTGCAGAGTACTTTTAATACTGATACTATGTGTATAATTGGAAAATGTATATTTGTGGTAAATTTCTTACGAAAATAATTAAAAGTGCGAAAATTAGAATAACTGAAACAAAATGTTGCTAGATGAACAAGAAAGTTTTATTTTCGTTTTATTGTTCGTATTTACTGCTCTCTTGAACATGAAATTTGCCACATACATGTCTTTGCCGATTATACACATACTAATATTATAAGAAATACCGGGCAAATTCGTTATGAAATTATATTCCAACAACAACATATTTATAGACATGCGACAATAATTTTGGACATGAGTGTACATTGTAATTCATATCTAAAAAGTGGATTTTTTTGTGTGTATACCTTGTCAATACGTCATGGAATTTGTTTATGGTTTTAGTTATGCAAATTATGTAAGGATTTTTCGAAATGGCTTTAGTTATAGTGTTCCGCTTATGATTCTGTTATCTCAAAACTCTTGATGAAAAGTAGCATTGGAGATGATTGCATTAATAGCATTTGTTGGAGATTGTGAAACTTCTGTTACGAGAAAAATCCTGAGAGAATTCTCCATTGTGCTGCGAAAGTCACCGCTGTTTTTTTCCCTGACGTTCAAGTATGTTTCGTCATAAAATTACTTCACAGAAATAAAGCAAATGATGAGCGATTCCTTTGTTGTATAACTTATGGTTTTAATATCCAAGTTTTTCTTTTTTGTATTGTCCTTCTAGAGTTACTTTCTCTACTTAGTAACTGAACTTTTGTAAACTGTTTTTATCTTAAATTGTTATTTATATGTTTCTTTCCCCTCTTGCGTATTTTTATTTTCGATCTACCATACACCTGAAAAATTGTTTTGTAATTGGGAGAAATTGAAGTACGAGGGGCAATCAGAAACTAAGGTTACAAGGCCGATATTTCTGGAGGAATGAGAGGTGTGGGGTAATTTTAATACATGGAGTTGACAACTATGCAGAGTTTCCATCACCTACGGCGCTAGCTAGGTAAACACAAATGGCAAGTCGTTAGGAAAACTACGCGCACAGTGCACGCTGACCGATACTGGAAGATCTTGACAGGATTGCGCTAAGCGATCAGGAAGAAACTGCCAGGACACTTCACCGAAGTTGTCATCTTGCTTCACAACAACGTGCGCCTGCATACAGACCAGAAGACCTTCACGCTGTTGAAGCAGTTTCGCTGGACATCATCGACCCCTTCCCCTTACCTCACTCCAACCAAATTTCATCTGTTCCTGCACTTAAGAGGTCTCATCCCGATAAATTAAAATACTGCTAATTTTACAGTAATTATGAGATCTTCAAATAGATAATAATTGAAATGTGGAACAAGAGCACCCTAGACAATATTATTTTGTGTAAGGTACCGTTAGCACAAGACATCTAGTGGCTTTCCGTTTTCAGCTGTTTAGAAACGCGAATATAAATACCGATTTTCAAAATGTCCGGAAATCGAAAGCAGATAAGTGAGTCATGATAACGGTATCTCATGTAAAATGATATTGTCTAGGGCGCTCTTGTTCCACATTTCGATTATCTTTTATCTATATGAAGATATCACATAGTTACTGTAAAATTAGCGGTATTTTAATTTCACCGGGATGAGGCCTCTTAAAGGAGCACCTAGGAGGCCGTCGCTTCGCTTCAGACGAGGAGGTGATGCACTGTGTAACATAGTGACTGAACACGCAAGGATAAGATTTTTACCAGGAGGAAATCTTCGAACTCATCCCATGGTGCGACAAGTGTCCCAGCCGATATGGAGACTGTCTAAAAATAACCTGATACGTGTATTATCTGTTGGCTGAATTGGTTGTATGAAATATACAAGTTTCACTGCAGACTTTGTTAACTTACTTTCTGATCACTTCTCGTATATGAAGGAGGATTTTAAATTGGGCGTGGTTTTATTAGAAACTGTGCTTTAAAAAAAAAAAAAAGTGTTTTCGTGTTCCGTAATATTGTTGAAATTAAATGAAATTTCAAGTCTCATGCATATAACCTTTAGGATAGAGAAGACGGGAAACATGAGAGTAAATAAGAAGAATTGGTAGAAAAGAACGTTGGGAGAAAACAAGATATTTCCGAGAAAACCCACGGATACGATGTTTTCCACCGCAAGTTTACATTGCTTGGGATCGAACCAGGAACTTGCTACACTAGAAGGTGAGCTCTACGTTGAACCACCGTTAATTCAGAAGAACCATAATACACGGAATGTTTCGCTTAAGGATTTTGATTCACTAACAATTTGCAGCTAGTCAAAAACGAATTGCTGATTTTATTTGGTTTGATGTCTTAGTAGTTTTCTTATTCTTAACATATAATCGATTCAAAAGCCTAAGTTTATGCCTTATGTACAATATTGTTGGTTTTATAACTTTAAAGTCAATTTCTACAAGACTAAAGTGTGGAAAATCCTTGAGTGCGCTTTGTTGTTACTCTCATGGCAGTATCTGAGTATTGGTGGGATTTCTTCCCACCGGACAGTCAGTCATGCATCTCGACGAGAAACAGCTACATCATTATTTGAGGTAGGGAAAATGCAGAAGCGTGTAAGGTTCGTTGGATTCTGGTGTCTTGTACCTCTGAAATCTTTTGCTTTACTTCGTTGTATATTGAGAATGTAAATCAAGTAAAACGTGCCGTGAATTTTCAATTTGTTGATGTCTAATTGTGTTAATTCGTTGCAATTGACTCAGTATAAACGGCTCCTGTCTGGTAAATGGCGCTACAAGGGTCAACGTCTGCTCACTCGACAACGGCGTTGATCTCTCGCAATCCTGAAATCGTGATTTAGAAGATTTCCGGCGTACCAAACATCGTGTTAAAACCGTTTCAGGTAATTGAATGCTTGTTTCACTGTAATTCTATCTTGAAGCAGTAATATATATATTGCATTTGAGAACTGTTGTATTGTAAATGATAGAGCGTTTACAAGATTTAGTAAGCGTTCTCGCGTTCTGTAGAGGAAAGACATGTTAAATCTCAATAGAAAACTGATATAGTTCGGATCCATGTTATGCTATAGGCCTCACAACGTCTCAGTGGTTAATATCACTTTAGCGTAGATTAAACACTGTTAGGGCGGCCGCACATTGACCAGAGGACAGGGTAGGTGAGTTAAGATACAATAATAAGAGGGATGCAGCAAAGGCCCGTACCACATACTCGAGCACGTGCTAGTTAAAACCGTCTTCAGTATCGTGATTGATACTCAAGAGCTCTTGAATCTTTTGTCTCCCTCTGGCTCAGTGGTAGAACGCTTACTTCTGGTGTGTGGGGTCCCTGGTTTGATCCTTGACAAGTAAGTTTGTGGTGGACAATGTCGTGTTCGTGAGTTTTCTGGGGTATTCATTTTCCTCCCACATTTTCATTCCACTAATTCCATTATAATTCACTTACCTTAATAATGTCTCCCTTAATCTAACAGGCATAATCGCAGGACGTTAAACAAAGTTTTTTCCTCCTGTCTCAGCTTTGCTGTCTTCGCTCTGGGTTAATATGAGGCTGCCCTTAGGGTTGCGCAGGAAACCAGGCAGCATCAAATAGTCTTTGTCTCATGCATAGGCCTATCCCTAGTCACTGTAGTTCCAGGTCGAATGAAACAAGATGAGGTATGGTGGTTGAACTCCCTAGATATTAAAATTTTTCGTTATTTTTTTAACCACTAGCTAAACCTGCGCTCTCTACACAGCGCATCATTCGCATATGAGCATAAATCTCATTATCATTCCTCACAACATCTCAGACACAAGTGAAGGACATCTTGATTAAAAAAAAAAAAAAAAAAAAAAAAAAAGTTCTCCAATTCGTGTTCGTCGAAAAAAGAACCATAGGTAGGAATGGAATATTTTAAATTAATTGGAAGTCATGTGCTAATGATGAGAGAACATAAAGACGTCCTGGCGTGCTTGATGTCCATTAGTCCAACAGCACAACCATAGCGGCTGAATATAAATTGTTAGCCTCATTGTCTTGATGCAGGAGTCTCCCGGTTACTGCTGCCGGTAGATGTACATGTGGTTTATATCCCACGTTAAGTTAGATTCCTGTATAGCGTGTGTCTAAAGTAAGTCCCAGTTTAAAAACATTATTATGAGAAAACTATTGCTTTATATTTCATGATGTAACTTACATATGATAAACTGGTCAATGTTTTGTTTTCATGTCATCTCAGGTTTGTGTAGTTTCCAATTTGGCCTCCAGAGGCACTGGCCAAAGTTTAATAATGGTTGACTGCATTCTGCAAGTCATTCAGAATGTTGAAATTTGAAAGATACCAATGTTCTTCGTAAGCGCAACGTTCGTTTCCAACTAAATATGGTACGAAAGCACCCTCCAGGAAGTATATCTAGAAATGTCATGAACAGTTGGTCACAACTGATTGTTTATGTCCCGCGAAAAGATCTGTACGTCCTGCTGAGCGCAAAGTGTGTTTGAGCGCATAATTTTGAGTGGCGAGGCCACATTTCATGTCAGTGGAAAGGTTAATCGACACAGCTGTTGAATTTGGGGAACAGACAATCCATACAGAATGATTTAAGTTGAACTAGAATGGTTTCTCAGCACAAACGTCATTTTTACAGCTTTGACTACCAGAGCCTCTGGTGGCCAAATTGGAAACTACATAAACCTAAAATGACATGAAAACAAAACCATAAGGACCAGTTTATCATATGCAACTTAGATCATGAAGTACAATGCAGAAGTTTTCCCGTAGCAATGTTTTTAAAATGAGAGTTATTTTAAAGACACGCTGTATTTTCGGTACTCGTCTCCAGACAAAAAAACGCAACATTGCAGTATTGAAATGAATATTTCGTCTTTTGTTTACAATAAATTCTTACTTGTAGTTGAAACTTTGAAACAACAAATTTGTCAGTAATTTGATCTTTGAATAGAAGTAATCAAGGCCCTTCGGTAAGCTCACCTTTTAAATTCTAGAGAATAACAAAGACAATGAAGAATATAAAAATGTAGAAAGTAAGCGAGCTGATACCTACATAACTCTATTAAATAAATTAATAACCGTTTCCAACCCTTTTCTTAAATGTCAGACATTTGGGTGCGGAGTTAACGTCATAATCATTGGGCTTTCAAATGTATACGTTACATGAAAGACCCTGAAAATAAATATTAGTTCGTACAATAGAGTTTTGCAGATACTAGCTATTGTACTTCTTGCTTTTATATATATATATATATATATATATATATATATATATATATATATATATATATAATTAGTTGTCTTTAACTTATTTGAAAAGCCTTAAAAGGAAAGTGGATGTCCGTTTATCAGCGTTTTCCACGTGCACCCGAATACCGCTAGTTTAAGATTAACTGTATATGTATTTCAAAATAAGATATTTGACGTGGAAGGAAAATGAGCAGTAAATGGGTTGTTGTATACTTTGAAATCAATGTTGACAAGGAAGTGATGAACGTTGAATTCAGAGGATCCGGCATAGATTCCGAGGGCTAGTTAGTCCCACCGGCATATTCTCATTTTCATAACGTATGATTTTAGTGGAGTTGTTCATTTGGGTGGACTTTAACATTGCTCCTCAGCAGGCAGGTTATGAGACATGCACTTAAATGTTTAATGTTCAATTTCCAATCCGAATAATACAAACTTCAACTATGAATCAAACCCCAGGACAGCAAGTTACGAGTTCGATTTCAGTGCATGAGAGTTGTGGTAGACGAACATAATGAATGTTCTTTCTTGGAGAAAGGAGGATTCACTTATTTCCTCGTAGTGTATTCATCTGTTACCATTCCTTTTCAATCTCATCCGTCTTCTGTACCCTATCGGGTACAAACGCGATAAATTAACATTGGAAATTGTCGAAACAATAACTGGTAGGAACATTATATGTTTAGTCAAAAGATAACACCCTGTTATTTTCAGTTTAGGGTGCTATTGCTTCTATCATACAAACCTTTCCCCCTTCTCCTTCATTATTATTATTATTATTATTATTATTATTATTATTATTATTATTATTTATTTATTTATTTATTTGGTGCAAGTTGAATGGGATCATGTAAGGCTAAACGTTTGACATTTTTAATTTGATTTGTAGGTTGCCTCAAAAGTCAATTTTAATGGTAAAAGTCAAAAGTACACGACAGTGTCTCAACGCTACAAAACGAAGCCTAAAATGTGACAAAAAACTAACAAGTACACAGTAGCCAGTCACTCAAACGAATTACTTAGCATGAAGTGTACTTATTTCATAAAAATATTATTTTTGTGGTTACTGACTTCTGCGGCACCCTGTACATAATGCATTGCTTGATGATCATAGAACTTCCATTCCAAAAACCAGTCACTACCCATCAAAATAATGGAAAACCTTCTCTCGTTTGGTCCATAGCTACTAATACTATTCTTGTTCACTAAGATTGTAGAGTGTGTTAAGATTGTATACAAATTAAAATTAAGTTTGTAAATTGTATCTATCTTCGATGTTTTTTAAAAAATAAATCCCATTGACAAAACATTACAGATGACTCTTTGTGTATAGCATTACTAAAGGTTGTTTGGTTTTGAAAGTTCTGTTCTTCCTAAACGTGTTGGAGCATACACATTATCTACACATGCTGCATAATCTGGTAGAAATGTGATCATGTGGGCATACGGGACTAAAAACAAATTTTGTTTTTTCTAAAAACATTTACCAGTGATGTTTTGAACGTTGCTTTGTTACTAACTCATACAGAACGAAGGACAAGCTGTAGTGGGATTATTTATTTGTTTTGAGTATATCGAGATTCAACAGAAGAATTACTGCAGGCGATATGATAAGACCGCCGGAGATATAGAAACTACCTTTTTTTTTATATATATATACGAGAATGCGGAAGCAGCCTAGCGTGTGATGTACTGTTTTACTTCCTAGTACATGAGTAAGCTACTCACTCTTGCAGGCTGGTTTTTTTTTTTTTTTTTTTTTTTTTTTTTTTTTTTTTTAACAAATAAAAGTGGATTTACTCTTTAAGAAACACAGTGACTTGAATAGCACACTTTTGTATCATTACCGTAGATTTTTGAAACTTTTAACCCGAAGTTAATCCTTATTTAACGAGAGTTGCAGATCATTTTTATATTATGTCATTTAATAGTTTTGGTAGAAGAATTAAAGTATCTCTACATACAAAATCGACGAGTGATAGCATTATTTTACAGATATTTGGTGCTGACAAAGGATTCGGAATATATGGATTCGATATTATTGCATTGTATAACTCCGTTGTATCAATATAAATTTCAACTTTCAAGTCATGTTTTCATAGCTAATTAGTAACTATTATTATTTTGTTTTTTAAATACATTATACCTTTGGAAGAGTGGCGTAATCAAGGTACATCATTTATCTACCAACTCTATTAAAGTATTTCTGTATGCTTCAGTCTTTTAAACAATTAATTGTATAAATAAGAATAAATAAAAATCTTATTTATCATTCAAAACCTCTGTACGTACATTTATGAGATTATATTAAACTAGTATAATACCCGTTCTTCGCACGGTGAGAATACGTTTCGTTTTAAACATAAAGGGCTGAATTTATATTTAAATGGCATCTAAAGTGTCAGTGTTCGATTCAGCGACCCCGAAAACTATGGATTCGACACTAATATTGGTCATTTTCGATCATTTTAAAAGATCTCCCCTCTACCCCCCCCTCGCTAAGTTGCACCGTCAAAGTGAAATAATAAAAACCATCCCGGGCCTGAACATCATCTATGTTGAAAATTTGGTCGAGATTTGTTTTGTGGTTCAAGAGTTAAGTAACATACGTGGTCACTTTCATTTTTATATGGATTTTAAAAAAATAAGACACATTATTTAATATTATTCCTGAGTAAAAAAGAAAAAAGTTTCATTTGTATAGTTAATTACTACGTTTCGTTTATAAAGTGGATTGTGCTCATTCACATCACATTCGTTAAAATATAATTTTCGAAACATAGTAGGCCTAAATAGAAATTTAAAATATATAATTTCTAGACTTTATTCAAATTGTGAACATTGAATTAAATTCCTTTATCAATATTAACCTTTTTTTAAAGGGAGGTTGTCAATTCTACCTGTTTATATACTGTATTTGTTCGTCGTAACTATACCACTATTGGTTGAATCGTTTTTGTTCGAAAGGATATGCTCTTTCGGTGGCCCCATATAAGTTTTGTCTTGATACAAGTATAGTACTGAGTACTGTATCGTGAAACACCTTATCGGGTGCAGTGTGAAAACTGATCAGTTGACTTCAACGTATGTATGTTCACCTATAACTTCAACATAAGTGTGCTGTTTTTTGCTTCCTTGTAAATTGCATGAGGACTTGATTATTCGAAGTTAGTTTTTATATATTTCGAGAAATAAATAAATATATTTATTTCACGAAAAAATATTTATTAGTATTTATGGTGTTATATTTATATGACTGTACTAAAACCACTATGAAACTTTTGGTAATAGGCGTTCAAAGGTGAAAGGAGTTATTGCTTCAATGGCTGAAAAATGTTTCGAGAAGTAAATAAAGAAATAAATTATTACTTCTCGAAACATTTTTCAGCCATTGAAGCAATAACTAACTCCTTTCACCTTTTAACGCCTTGTTTTAGTACAGTTTGTGCAGTTGATATAAAATTGCATTTTGTGTAAGTTAAAAGAGTTCAAATTGATATATTCTCTTAAAAAGTATTTGCGGAGAAATTATATTGCTGTTTAGAGCGCTTACCTCTGGTGCGTAGGGTTCCTGATTCGATTCCCGACTACATCAGTTTGTGGTGGACAATATCGTGTCCGTGGGATTTCTCGGAGTACTCTAGTTTCCTCCGCCAGTTCTTCCGTAATCATTCACTTACTTGAATCACCGTCTTCCTTAGTCGGAAGGACACTATCGTGAGACGTTCAACTGAAAGATTTCGGAATTTACTGGTGCTGTACTCATGACTTAAAAAGTTCGTTGTTTTACATTATATTCAGATTACAGGCTATGAGGGATAGGGTGTGGAGTTTAAAGTGGTTTCCCAACTTTTCAGCTTTATTCTTAAGATTAGTGAGACAAACCAGGGACTATCAGTGTTAACTATAGTTGCTGATAAAAGCCTATAGGTGACATTATGGTAGACTCATAACTCGTAAAAAGATCCCTGGTTCGATTCAAGTAATCGTGTCTGGATTTTCAGTGGATACTTCTGTTTCTCCGCATTTACTTCCTCGACACCTCTGTTATGATCATCATTTACTTGTGTTCTTCGAGCTTCTTCGTAACTAAGCGATTAGTGTACGCGCCTTTGGCGTGGGAGACCCGGGATTGATTCCCAGCAAGAGCTGGTACGGTTCGGATTCCACGTTAATCAGTGGGTCTCATCTCATATAGCCTCGCTGCTGAAAGGGGCGTTAAACTCAAAATCAATTCAGCTTATGTTCTTCCACCGTTTTCTTTAACCTGTTACCATAATTGCAGGATAAAGGTGTAATTTCGTTGGACAAATTTGTTTTGAACTAAGTATAGGAGTATGGCATATTGGTATCCATTTTCTCAGAATAGTCTGTGTTAACACAATCATAATTTACTTTTTTTTCGTTACTGCTAGTCAGAGAGTTGTACTTTCTGGTTCAATTTGTTGTGCTTCATTTTAACTCTATTGTTCTCTTTGTATTATGTTTTGGTTTTGATGTAATATTGTGATTCTGACAAGTTAAAGTGCTCCAGCTGGAACCACAAGAAAGAGACCGCTAGAAAGAGTAAGTTGTTCAATTGTTATACGGATTTCCTTTCATGTCTTGTATCGTGAAAGCCAAAGGGCACATTTGAAAGGCATTGCCATAACAAAAGTCTCCATATTTGTCGGAATTGTCTGCTGAGTAGCCACGTTCTCCATTCTGATGTTCCGTTATCCATTTGAAGGAAGTTGTTGTATTGGTGCTAGCCGCCCAAACATCATTTGTGTGTTTGGTAACCATTTGAAGCACTCCTCCCTGCCTTTTCTAACAGCATATTGCTCACTTACTGCAAGAGTTTATTCTGTACTTATTGTACGGGAAATTACAGTGTAGATATTTCGATCACAATTTAAAGGTATGAGATTTAGAAAGTAACTTCCTTACTATGACTCATCTCCCACACCTCCTCCACTGATGTAAAAATTCCTCACACCCAACTAGTGATTTGAAGTGAGCAACTGTTAAATGAAAATGATTATTAGGTCTAATAATAATGAAATCTTTTGAGAAGATGATATATTGATTCCTGTGATAGTTCGAACGAACTTTGTCGAGTTGTATCATAGCTGTAAAGTTAATAATATTAGCAATATTACTAACACCTGAAAAATTCGTGTGATGTAAATAAAACGTCGTGAATTCCAAGTACTCATTTGTTCGTATAATAGGAAGTATGGTATTGAAAATAAAATGTTTTGTTTTACTTTTCCACACCAGATTTGAAGAATCTCGATTCTTGCTCGTGCCTCTACTGAAACAAGGGTCCCTTTGGCTGCCCCCAATCCTCATGCACACAAAATGATGATCCCTTGCCACCTAACGGCATCTTTATCTCAAAGTTATTAGCGCCTTTGGCGATGATTTTCTATAAAAGTCATTTCCAACTGGATGCTGGGGGCATGGTGGCTCAGTGGTCGAACGCTTATCTCCGGTGCACAGAGTCCCTCGTTCGATCCCCGGCCAAGTAAGCGTGTGGTGGACAACATCGTGTTCGCGAGTTTTCTCGAGGTACTTCCGTTTCCTCCCAATTATCATTCCACCAGTTCTTCCATCATCATACACTTGCTTTAATCATCTGTCTTTCTTAGCCTAAAGGGCCTAATCTTGGAAAAGTAAACAGAAATATTTTATTTTCCAACTGGATGTTCTGTGACGTCTCAATTTGCTCTTTTCCTTCTTAGTAAATCATACGGGTAGAAAAATCTGAGGGAAAACATCATCGAGGTTTTGCAGGCATACTACTTGTAGATCCAAGACTATACATATGTTGCCTATGAATACCACGTTCCTCTAGTCCATTCTTCTACCTCGTCCCTGTTCATTCTTCGCTTATCCTGTTCTCTATCTTTCCTCCGATCGTAAACTACTGCTGATCCAGTCTAAAGAATCCAGTAGTTCGACGAATGCTAATCTAAAATTAGCATTAATTATAATGCAAAACTATTGAGTGGAGTATGTGTAAATTACTGTATCACACATGTAACTACCATTCTTTAATATTCTCTATTGATAGTATCGAATGAAGCCAAAGTGTTTAGTTGGCAAAACTCTTTAACAAGGTATTAGTTTTATAATAAAAATTGGTATTCTTTGCCCAGCGATTAGTTTATTATTTAACTGTCATTCTTGCTAGGTTATGTACAGCAACACCTGTGTTGAAATAAAAATGCAAACTGAAAATCTTTTTAATTTCCGTTTACTATTAACAGTATCGACACACATCGCGGTTGCAAAGATTTTGCTTCCATAAGAGTCTGCGGTGATATGCTTAATGCTTAGCCGATTATGTGGAGATTTTACTAGTAGAATTTGGGCATTCTATAAGTTTTTCCGTGCCATCATTTATTTGAAAGTACTCGTCCGTGAGAATGTCTGAGAAAGAATATTCGGCGATAGCGGACAGATCTATGCCGCACTAGAAGCTGGATGCTCCACAACAATAATGAACCCTGTTACTAAGCTCGTCTCACACCCACACACCCTATCTTCCCGAAGATCGCAGAAAGTGCTTGATACTTTTTTAAAAGGCTTCGAGGACGTATTCTAAAAATGCTGTTGTATTGCTGTGCAAGGGAAGTACTTTCAAGTTAGTAACGTGTAAAGTGTATAAATAAGTACTTTCTTGAAAATTGAACTAGTTTCGAAAGTATTTAATGTTCTCTCGTATACTGGAAAACCCTTAAAGGTGCATGACCGAGAAAACAATTTGGAATGAGCATCGGCATTGACTTTTGGGTTTCCAGAAATTACTACGTGAAAGTTTGTGTTAGTGTAGCAGAGTTGTAAAAATTCCGATGATTATTATCTAGTAGGATCTTTAGCAGTTTCGAAAACTACTATAGATAAAATCTAATTTCATCGTGATATAAGAGAAGAATATATAATATACTTACTAGTCAAAAGTTTCGGGATAGAAAGAAAAAATAATGAAATATTAAATTAGGCTTGTAATACAATATAATTTTGAACAGTATACTAGATAGTTTACAAGTACAGTGTTAATTTTTACATCAAAATAACGTTTTTATATTACATAAGAAAAAATGGCAAATTATTTAAATGTTCTTTTCGTCAAAGAAATAAATTGTTTTTCGCCGCTATCACACTTTCACCAATCGGGGCATGAGTTTTACAAGTCTTTGCAGACATTCATCTGAAATATTATTCCAGGTGTTCTGCAGAATGTTAGGAATATCAGTAGATGTTGGATAGTCTTTTCGTACATTTCTATCTAGTTGTTTCCAGGGAAGTTTGATGCAGTTGATATCTAGAAAAAGTTCCATGGTATCACATTCGGTTTGTTTTCTGAAGATATATAGAACAAGATTTGGACATGTGCTTCGGATCATTATCCGAATGAAAAGTCAATTTGCGATCAATCAAATGCAAACCTGAAGGAATAGGGAACCTGTTTAGAATGGAGTAATTATTATTTTTTATCCAGATTTGCTTGTATCCTTTGAAACGAACCAGCTCCAGAACTTGCGAAACACCACCAAACCTCAAGAATCTCTTCCATATTTAATATTTGGGATTACAGTGTCAGGATACGTTTTCTCTAACATCTTCAAACAGAAACTCGACGTCGTTGACCAAGAAGGTGAAATTTTAACGTATCCGTCCATAATAAATGTTTCCATTTCTCTATTTGACCAACTTTTGTGCGTCAAGGCCTGTTGAAGTATCTTTCGTTTATTTTCATGCCGTAGCAATGATTTCCACATATTAACTCTTCTCCAGAGTCCAGCATCTCTTAATCGTTGTTGCACAGTACTAACTGAAATTTCGTGGGATGACTACGATTAAATTCCGGAGCAGTAAGCTTCCTATTTCTTTTACTAGACTTACAGTAGAACGATCTTCCATGCATGACGTAATACGAGGGCTTCTATTTCGATTTTTGTCCCTGTTCTTCCCTGTTTGCTGAAAACGTTTGATATAATCACCAACGGTAGATTAAACCAATTTTAGTTTGGAAGCTATCCGGTGAATAAAAAAGCGTGCATTATAAAGCACAATGACTCCAGCGCATGTATGTACACTTAAGGTCTTACCTCTGTCCAACTATCATAGCAACAGTTACCCAGAAAACTCACATCATCGCACTGTATCTTATAATTAGAGACCGGATGTTAGGCAAAATGCCTATTCCTTATTATTAAAGATATGATCAAAAATAACGTTTTAAACTTTATATGAGGGGTTATAGTTACGATTTAAACCAATTTTATTTTGCCTATTTTGCCTATTTCACCCGTTACTGCCTAAATAATTGTTTTAGTGCCTAATGTTGCCTATTCTATGCATTTTCTTCAAAATAAGCCTTTATTAAGAAGATATATAACTTATACAATATCAATAACACACACACACACACACACACATATATATATATATATATATATTTGGTCTAGGAATTAATTCGTGCGGGTGGACAAGAGATGGCGCAACGAACGGAGCGTCCCACAGTTCCGTGTATCCACACATGTGTTGCAAACCCCTATCATCGCGTATCGTTCGTAGTATAGGGCAGTGGATTAAAGCGTCAACAACACCAGTTTTTAGTTAAGTGAACATGGCGCAATTTGTGCCTGATAAAGTGTTTTTGCGGGGTGTCCTGCTGCATTACTTTAACATGCAGAAAAGTGCGACTGAAAGTCAACGTATTTTGGTGGAAGTGTATGGTGACCATGCTCTAGCTGAGCGAACGTGTCAGAAGTGGTTTGCACGGTTTAGAAGTGGTGATTTCGGCTTGGCAGACCAAGAGCGAGCTGGACAGCCAAAAAAATTTCAAGACGAAGAATTGACAGCATTGCTCGAGCAGGATTCGTGTCAAACGCAGGAACAACTTGCAGCAGCATTAGGCGTTGATCAAACAACAGTCTCCAAACGCTTGAAAGCCATGGGAATGATTCAAAAATGTAACATTGGGTTCCACATGAATTGAAAGACAGAGACGTTGAAAGACGAAAAACCATTTGCGAGTGGAGTGGAAGTCAGTTTAGCGTCCCGTTCAGCAGCGAGGCTATATGAGATGTGGACCTACTGATTAACGTGGAATTCGAACCACATGAGCTCCCGCCGGGAATCGAACCCGGATCTCCCACGCCAAATGCGCGTACGCTAACCACTTAGCCACGAGGGAGCTCAAAACCATTTGCGAATTGCTGCTTCAACGACAGAGCAGAAAGGGGTTTCTGCATCGAATTATTACGGGTGATGAGAAGTGGATCCATTACGAGAACCCTAAACGAAAAAAGGCCTGGGTGAAACCAGGTGAACCAGGTCCATCACAACCAAAACGAGATATTCACTGTGCAAAGGTTATGCTGTGCATATGGTGGGATATGAAAGGTGTGGTGTACTATGAGCTGCTGCAACAGGGTGAAACTATGAATGGAGAACGTTATCGACGACAATTAATGCGTTTGAAGCAAGCTCTGGCCAGAACACGACCAGAATGGGAGAACAGACATGATAAACTTATTGTTCAACATGATAACGCTCGAACACATGTCGCAAAACCGGTCAAAACCTATTTAGAAAATGTCGGATGGGAAGTTTTACCCCACCCGCCGTATTCACCAGACGTTGCTCCTTCGGACTACTACTTGTTCGATTGCATGAACAACGATTTGATTGGACAGCGGTTTACTTCTTCAGAAGATATCGAAACATGGGTCTCTGACTGGATCGCTTCCAAGGATGAGGACTTCTTTCGCCACGGAATCCGTACATTGCCTGACAGATGGGCGAAAGTGGTGGCTAGCGATGGACAATATTTTTCTTAAGGTATTTATGTATTTTGTGTTTGTACTACAGCTTCAATGTGTGCGTACCAACCGCACGAATTAATTCCTAGACCAAATATATATATATATATATATATATATATATATATATATATATATATATATATATATATATATATATATATATAAGATGTTTGTAAACACAATACGTGGTACGTTAGAATATATATACCGTAAAGTAAAAGAAGACATTAACAAACAGATGTTTCTATATTCTTTGAACATTATCTGTGACTTTAATCTATTTTTTTAATCGTATTGATTATTTATCTCAGTTATTTCCTGTTACATTTTGTGCCTATTTTACTGCCTATTTTTTACATTTTAAGTGCCTATTTGCCTGCCTATTTTCCAGGTTTTTAGTGCCTAAACATCCGGTCTCTACTTATAATATTGTTCACTACTTCGTGTAAATTCCTGACATTATATGTCTAATAAGGCATATTTACCAAAATTATTTCTAAGAGCTACTACGAAAAGAAATTATTTCCTAATGTTTAACATATTTCTATCGAATGTAGTTATTTCATGATCTGGATAAGGTTATTTTTATTTTCAAAAAACACCGACATTGCAGTAATTCAATAATCTTTCGTTTCTGGTAAGTGTAAATATCAGTTACAAGAAGGAGACATTTGTTATCCTGAGACATTAGAGATATTTACAAAAATAATATTTCGAATTGGTAGTTTTCTATATCGAAAATACATTGACTATCTCATTGAAATATGATTCAAGAACCTGTCCGGAAATTTTAATTCGCAGTGTATATATATACATACACACGCACGCACGCACGCGAAGGAACTTTTGAAAAAAATCATATCTAATGAAACTGGAGAAACTGCAAACGAAGGGTCGCTTTCAAACTTAGGGATTTCATCATACACAGAGGGTTCTTGCAGTCATAATATCTGTATAATAACATGGATTAAAGTTCTGTATAAACAATACAGACTTCACATCTCTGTAACGCGTTGAATTTCACACTCACCAATATTCTTTCCGCATTATTATGTGTGGTTTCAAGAGGAACTGAAATGAACGGTGAGTAATTCCACCTTTTGTAATTTCAGATTTATTCTCTATCAAATGTTCTGTGTATTTCCTGTTGGGGTAGTTCTAGTGGGGGTAGATGACACATCCATTGGATGACGTGTTGCCGGTCGATGAAAAGCCAGCTGTATAGCCACGCTAAACATCTGCTGTTCAGCTACACGCACTAAACCTCCAACAAAAGCCTTGCAACTATAGCAGTAAGCAGTTGCATGCTTAGCAGATTTCAATGATTGCTTTTTCTTTGTTTCGTTCTGGGAGATGATATGGGTTCATACCTGATTTCAGTAGTACAAAGAGAAGTTTTGATGCAAAATTACCTCTGTACTAAATTGAAACAGTGTATTTGCATTGATCGTTTTTGAATGGTGATCATTTCGATTCTTTTGTGGTTTGGCATCACGTTGGAGGCCTTTGGAGCAGACGTCTCCATCTCACGAAGACAGATAAAAAGAAAGAAAAAAAGAGACAGTGATTGACGATAACGAACGAAATTGTTGATTAAATAAGTGCGAGGAAGCACACGAAAACTCTCAAAATCCACGCACACACAACTTGTGCACTAGATAGCTCACTTGGCGCGAGCTGGGATTGAACTAGGGACCCCACGCACCAGAGCTCTGCAATGCACCACAGAGCCACCGTGGCTTCTGTTAATTTGTTTTGCCAAATAAACAAATGTGAGTAATATTGAAAAGTTGAATCTGACTTTCTATGATTTCTAACAAGCAAAAACAAACTAACAAACACAAGATATTACAGATCACATTCTGTAGTGTGAAATTTTGCAGATTCTATGTTTGTAGTTTCCTTCATTCGTTTTTTTATATCTTCACATATATTAGACGCACCTAACTTTTGTAATGAGTTTTCCAAGATTTCATGCATACTCCTTCAAGCTTCAACATTTCTTCTTCCCAAAGTCCTATTTCTCGCATAATTGTACCAGTGTGGAATGTCTCATCTGATGGGCTTTTGGTTGTTTTCACTTCAGTGACTCAGGCCTGGTGGTTGCGTTAGCACTTAACATTTAGCGGAACAATGGGCCGAAGTTGCTCTCGCACAGACAGTAAGTCTGAACATGATGGAACTGGAATGTCAAATATTTCTGAAGAATTTGAGATATTCCCAAGGAAACAAAACGTACAACAGTAGAACAACAAAGCTATTGCTGTTGTAAAAAAGAGTTCTCTGCAAAGATGCGTTTTATGATTATTATTATTATTTCGTCAGAATAATGTGTAGTTTACTTCGATAAAAGAAAGGATTTATCTATCGACATCAGTGGTTTCGAATTTGCCCAAGTGGACCCAACCCGAAATAACTCTTTTTTTTTTCTTCGTGTTGAACCCACCAGAAAAAAGTCATTTGGGTTTTGAATTTTTTATGTACAGTCTGCAGCAAAAAAAAAAAAAAAAAAAAAAAAAAAAACCTGCAACATGAGCATTTAAGTTTATTGTAAAGCGACGAAGTCTTTTGCTCCAAAGTAAGTGCAGGGGAGGACACCGAGGTTTCTCCTAGCATGATTCATGCCGCTTAAACGTTATGTTGATTCCCTTGGCTGTTAGGCGTAATTTCACAATAAACTTACATGCTCATGTTGCAGGTTTTTTTGCTGCAGAGTGTACAACCAAGCTGTATCATATTTATTTCGAGATTTTGGACATTTATTGGGAGAAGTACACGCTTTCACATGTTACTAAGATATACAACATACGTGGTCTTAGTATTTAATAAAGACCATCCTTGAAATTCTGAATGTTCTATACCAAGTGAATAAATTTTCAGCTTGGTTCCAGATGATTAAAGAATCATAGTATCGATTGTGTTTATATTTGAAATTACAAAACCAATTTTACATTTAAATGGAATAGTAAAGTTTTGAGAACATGTTGATCTAGAACAGCGTTTCCCAACCTTTTTCAACTTGCGGCACACTATGGGTGTTACTTGGATTCTCGCGGCACACTTATAGATATTACGCGTATTATTTGTAAATATAAAACACAGTGGTATTTTTTCTGTGATTATTGATCTCCTTCTCATAGAGGAGAAAGCTCGATCACTGGTTTCCCCCGTGGTAAATCATTATGCTTATTTTTCATTCTAATTTTAAAATAGAAAACAATTGCAATGAAATAAAAATGAGGCAGGGTTTTAAAAATACACTTTATTTTTCGAAAACACTATCCAACCTTTTACTAAGAAGGAAGGTCACTAAATAACGAGCGAACAAACAAATCTCTTTTACTTTTAAAACACATTTGTAATTTGTCGAAAGGATTGAATGATATTTTAAATTTTTAAGTTACCAAATAGTCTGTAACAATAAAGAAGCAATAATGGTCATAACAATTGTAACAACTTTTTTCAGCATTAGAAATGTACAGAACAACCCGGTATGAAACTTAAAATTGTACATTCATTGTAAAGGTTCACAGTAATGTGAAATACAAATATACAATTTTCCCTACGTTTTGCAATTTGATAGCTATAAAATTAATAATTTTGTTTCGATTCCTCGCGGCCCACCAGCAGCCCATTCACGGCACGCCAGTGTGCCGCGACACACCGGTTGGGAAACGCTGGCCTAGAATGTAGGATCTGTCGACTTTAATTATTCTCGGCACAAGACTAGTCTAGATATCTTTGTGTATTTATTATAGCGCAGTGAACAAAGGGGAATACACGATGAAGGGGCCTGAAATTCGAAGCTTAGCACAATGCAAAAACGGTTCGATTAATTTGGAACAATTTTCTTAGAACGTTAGTCTTTTAACCTTGAAAAATTTACTATATTTTGGCTTGAGGGATGGGTAATGAAAAAGGGGATGTGTGAGTGGCAAGGCACCGTTAACACAGAAGACACACGACTGAAGCGGCTGTAATTGTAATTGATTTGAATTATTGTGATCACTTACGTAATCGTATCATGTAAGTATTTACCGCTTAACTCCCAAACTGTTTCGAGCAGCATTTGGAATTTGGTGGCTTATAAAAATAATAATATATTAAAACTATTTATAAAACGATATACACTGTCTGGGTGGACTCACGTAATCGAATTGTCTTAAAGGCAAGGTAGTGTGGTGGGGAAGGGCTTTTTTGAACGAGATAATCTTGCTTGATGGTATCCTCCAGCTGCACAAGGTTCAATTTCGGACATGTGGAATAAGATGGTGATACCTGTATAATGAAGAAAGAAAAACTCCCTAGCGTGTACTGTGTGCTGCAACAATAGTGTAGGAGGGTTAACAAAGAGCACGCACGCCCTAAGAGCGCGCAGTGCTAATTACGCTGAAGTGGTAACACAGGATTATTATTGCTACGCTGTTTCACGCGTCTTTGTATGAGAGTTGACACGAAGAAAAGGAAGGTTAACGCATCGCTGCAAACAGAAGATACAGAATTCTTTTGAATTCTTGATGTAATATTTTAGTACTCTTAATTAAGAAATTATTCTGATATAGTAGCTAACTACAGTAAATTTGTAGCATGCTAGAAAACATGAATGCAGATAGGGTTGTTTACGATGGCTTTGTTTCGGGGGTCTTGCATTTGCAGCCACCTGGATGAA